>NW_020948983.1:34202685-34372577 GCF_900497805.2 Vombatus ursinus | reverse complement strand
GAGAAGAGAAGAGAAGAGAGATTTTTGTAATTGTTTTACAAACCTTATAATTATATTTGGATATGGACCTATTTTTCTTGTCTGAGGAGGGCAAAACTAGAGCCAGGGCTTTGCTGCTGCCAGCTTGAAGCAGCTCTGGAGAGCTAATTGTTAAATTTTCAGCATGAGCATTTGAACCTCTGAATCAGTAAACAGTACAAATCAGGACTTGATTTAAAGTTTTGTTGATTTTCTAGACTTAGAGTGATGGAGAAATGTTAATAATGCAGATTAAACTTTAAAATAGGTCATACCTAAAATCTTTCCCCTATGAGTCAGATGTTAGACATCTACTAGCACACCCCTGACTAGAGACTATGAATAAAGAAGTTACATTGAGCCAGATTTCAGCTCAACATAAGGAAAATCTTCCTAAACAGTACTGTCAAAACAGAAACTAAATGCCATGGAGTTATAACCATCAAGGTTGACCTTGAAGAAGAGAGGAGCAAAGTGTACCTGCTTCCTTCTTTTTCACAGGTGAGGGATTATGGTTGTAGAATATGACATACACCATCTGTCTTAGAGCATGTGGTGATTAATTTTGCTGGCCTCCTTTTCTCTCCCTATCTCTTTCACTCCCACCCTTTCTCTTTCTTTTATTCTTTGTTTAAAAAGCTGGCCCTTTCATCAGAAGAGAAAGGATATATTTGGAAAAGATGGTGGTGTAAAAACAAAAGATATAACAATAATAATAATAATAATAATAATAATAATAACATTTATATAGTGCTTACCATGTGCTAAACACTGTGCTAAATTCAATAATTTTGTAAAGTAATTATTTTTTAATTGGAGCTGTCAAAAAATGGAATGGATTGCAATAGGACATGGTGAATTCCCCATCCCACCACTGGAGGTCTACAAATATGGGCTAGATTATCAATTATGGGAATGAGATTAATGGGATTCTTTATTCAATTACTTGTTGGATGATCTCTTAAGTAGTTTTGGTTAATAGTCAATAAATATTTATTAGGCATCTACTACATTATCAGAAACTATGCTAACCACTGGAGATTTGTTGTTCAGTCATTTCAGTCATGTCCAACACTTCATGACCCTATTTGGGATTTTCTTGGCAAAGATTATGGAGTGGTTTGACATTTCCTTCTCCAGTTCATTTTACAGATGAGGAAACTGAGGCAAACAAGGTTAAGTGATTTGCCCAAAGTCACACAGTTAATAAGTGTCTGAGGTCAGATATGAACTCAGGTCTACCTGACTCCAGGCCTAGTGCTCTATCCACTGTGCTACCTAGCTTCACTAGAGATATAAATATGAAAAAAAAAAAGATGGTCACTGCCCACAAGGAGCTTACAGTCTAATAGGGGAAGATAATACACAAAAGAAAGCTGGGGGTGGGGTGGGTGATGGAGACATGGTAAAGTCAAAGAAATTCAAAATGAGTTCAACCTTTATATTCTAAGGTTCTTCATAATTCTATCCTTGAACTAGGGGAAATGACAACTTTAAAGGGAATTTTAGGTAATCTGAATGATCCAGAGTCACATAATTACTTTCCTTCAGCTATCTGGGAGTTTTAGACAAAAGCTGGCATTTTATTATCTGTATAATGAATGGTAAGTACATAGAACTGGCCAATAGAACTCATGAAAGCACACTCCAGAGTTTGTACTACTTGCTAAAGTGTCACAAGTGTAAAACCAACATGGAATCTCAGCTCTCCTGAAATATTTATCACACCAATTTACCCTCCTTTCTTTACTACCAGGCTTTTTTCTAATACTCAAATTACTAATACACTAGGTTAAACAAAGGTGAAGGCATCATCTTTCAAAAGACTATAATTAAAATACATGCATCAATTTAAAAAGTATTTATTGAGCATAATTTTTCAAGACATTGTGCTACTCTTTGTACATAATAGATCATAATCTCCTTGAAAAAGGGATTTGTTTCCTTTGTCTTTGTAGCTATCATATCCAGCACAGACATATCATAGCCTAGCACATAGGTGTATGGGGTATTCAAAGAGGACTAGCATCTCTGGTGTGAGAGTTTGCTGAGCCTTTTTCAGGGTTGCTCATCCACCTTTGGTGTTCACCTGGCATTCAGCTCTCACCTATGGCTTCAAGAAGCTCTATGTCCTGACTTTTGTCTTGACACTGGGCTCTGGTGACTCTGGAAGAGAGAATGAGGCTGATACTTTGTGCAGTTCTGACTCACTTAAATCCAATTCATGTACACGCCATCACCTTTGATGTCATTGGTCCTCTTCAAAAACGAAGGATAACCAACTAATCAATAACTACCACATAGGCACATTAATAAATGCTTGTTGAGAGAGATAGGTGTATAGATATTTGTATTTAATCACTTCTATATGTACATATGTATGTATGTGTATATATACATACAGGTGTCTATATACGTGTGTGTATACCTCCTTGTTATCTCCCCTGCTAGGGTGTAAGCTTCTTGAGAGTATGGGCTATTTTATTTATTGTATCTCTATCTCTAGCACCTAGCACAGTGATTGATGCATAGTAGGTGCTTACTAAGTACTTACTAGTTGATCAATAGGCAGATAAATATATACATCAGGACCCTCTAGTCATTCCATTAATATTTTATCATAAATCCATTTACTTACTGTCAGCTCTTTGAACTGACTCAGGGGAAAGTTGGGATGACAAAGAGTTGGGATGTCGGTAGAACTAGAGAGGATAAGGACTGTAGCTGAAAAAGTCTGGGGACCATGAGTCAGAAAAGGCAGATCTAAAGTAAGATGACTGGAGTAGTGAAGTGAATAGAATGCAGAGCCATAACTATCCATTTTTGCACCTAGGGGAAGAGTCACCTGGAGTACAGTTATCAGGAAGAAGAAACTTGCCCCTTGCCATGAAAAGAATTGTCCAATCATGGAGAGGAGCAAGGGTAAACGTGCCCTGGTGGAGACTGACACCTTTGCTGTGGAGCTAACATGGAGAGACATGGGAAAATGGAGAATAATGCTGTCTTAACCATCTAAACATCCTGGCCTTCTTTAGGGCTGGCTCAAAACATGGATGAGGACAGTATTCCCATTGTATATGGTGGTTGGGGGAGGCTTGGGATGGGAGAAAAGCTCCAAGTGGCACTGTTCATACACTCTGAGTTTTCTGGGAGTAGACAAAAGATGAACTGAGGGCAGGTCCCAGACAGTGGGAGCTAAATTTCAGGCCCTGAGGCAAAGAAAGGCAAGGCTTTAGTTTAGTCTCCGCATGCGTGCTTCAAAGACAAGCTACTTCACTATTTTGCCTAGGTCTGGCTCTGCCTGCAACCATCCCACATTGACTTCTATGGTTGCCTTCTCCTTTCAATAAAAGATTGTTCTGTAGCCAGACTTTATAGTTTTTGAGTAGTTTGTTTTTGTCCTATGAGGCAGTATTTTTTTTAAAAGAAAAAAAAATCTGTCTAAATGAAATAATATTTTCAGGCACAAATTAATCTGGAGGTGCACAAGACATGTAATGGAACTTATAAGGTAGCATTTTATTGACAGGTTATGTTTCAAACTGACTCTAATCTCCCAGGGCCAAAGAAAAGATATTGTTACCTGCCGGATATTTCAGAAGCTATTTTTTCTTCCTGGAATAAAACCTGCTCTGAAGCAATTCCCTTGGCTGAAAATGTGGTTTTAAAATCAGAAACAAACAAATGGTTTAAAATTCCAAATAAATGAAAGAATTCAAGTGCACCTCTCAAGTGACAAGTCAGTTATAAAATGCAACTGTCAAAAAATATAGCCCCTTCTACATACCTCCTCAGGCTAAAAATTGTGATTTTTTTCTTCCCTATCTTGCTGACATTTCTAGTTCAGACACAAAAGTCAAAGGAACAAGTTCCCTGGACAAGGTTAGGTATTGAACGATGCCAGCCAGCATTGTTAAATCTGCTCCAATAGAAAGACCAAAAGTGAACTGGGCCTTGAAGCACTTAAAAGTTGTATATATTCAGCTTCATAATAAGCCTATCTTGTTCTGTTACTCCCCAGCTCAAAAACCTTCTGTGGCTGCCACTGCCTCCTGAATGAAGTCCAAACTTACTAACCTGACATTCAAGACCCTCTAAAATCTGACTCCAGTTTACCTTTTGAAATAATCTTATCACATATTATTCCCCTTTATAGGTTCTATACTCCACACCAGATGGTCTCGCTGTTCATGAACTCATCCTACCATTCCTTACCTCTTTGTTTTTGCCCTAGATACATAATATCCCTCTCCCACATCTATTTGTTGAAACCCAACACGTCCTATAAGGCCCAATAACGTATAATATTCTCCATGATACCTTCTCTAATTCCCACTCTCCTTAATGGTTGAAATCTTAAATCCTTATTTGGACTTTGTTATTGTGCCCCATTCATAGTATTGGAGACTAAAGTCGTTAAAGATTACCTAGCCTAGAGATGTCAAACACATGGCCAGCAGGCAGTACTCCCCCAAATCAGATTAAAATGTAACTGGGATATATTTAACAAAATAAATAAAAATACAATAAAACATTGGTTGTTCAATCATTTATCAGTTGTGTTCAACTCTTTGGGACCCCAGTTGGAGTTTTCTTGGCAAAGATACTGGAGTGGTTTGTCACCTCCTTCTCCAGCTCATTTTAAAGATAAAGAAACTGAGGCAAACAGGATTAAGTGACTTGCCCAAGGTCGCACAGATAGTAAGTGTCCGAAGCCAGATTTGAACTCAGGAAGACTCCAGACACTCTATCCACTGTACCACCTAGCAGCCTCCACAGTAAAACATGGATAATATTAATATGTGGGTTTTCTAAGTCAATATGCATCCCACAGAGATCATGTACATCATATACAGGTTAGTGCCCCACTCTGCCCCCTTTTCTATTTGAGTTTGACACCACTAGATCAAACCACTAGATCAGTTGTCTACTAGACACCGTGGTCTAGTCCAACAGGCCTCTATTGGACTGAGCTAGTCCAACCTTTTCATTTGATAGATGAGAAACTGGGACCTGTCCAAGGTCATATATGTTGTAAACTGTTTGGGGTGGTGAGAAGGGGGGAGAAGAGAAGAGAAGCAACAGGGGGAAGGGAAAGAGGGGGAAGAGGGAAAGGTAGAGGGAGAGGGAGAGGGAGAATGACAGGAGAGAAAGAGAGAGACAGAGACAGAGACAGAGACGGAGACAGAGAGACAGAGGGCTTAGGTTTGTGATTAAATCTAGGGCTATTAGTCCATGAGTTCTCTTTTCCCCTTTCCCACCGTGTAGTCTAGCCCCCTTTATAGTAACCATTCACTCTTTTTTTTTATTCACTCAGTATAATGAAAATGAGCTTCATTTTATCTAGAGACAAAACCCATTATAAAAGTACATACAGAAAACAAACAAGACTTAAAGAGGACAAGAAACTCCCAAGAGTAAGTGGTACCGATTCCCAGGCAATGATGATGTAAGACGAAGGGATAAAGTAGAGAAGAGACAAATTCACCAGATCTCAGTGACATTCAAGGAAACAGTATGTTCTATCCAGGTAGATCACCCCTTAAGTGGGTTAGCAAATCAGATAAGGTTCCAACAATTCACTTACTATACATATTCAGTTTCAGATAATAGCACCTTGCACTTACAGCCACTGGTACTGGTTTGCGTCTACACCCCCTAGGACCTCTACTCTCCTACTCATATAGTTATGCCAACATCCTCTTCCAGGGCAACTTGAAGCTCTAATAGTCCCTTATTCCACCATCTTTTAGGTGTGAAATTGTGAGTATTTGCAAAAGGAGTTTAGGCTGGCTCAATACATGAGCAAAGTCAATTATGGAGGGGATCTATTATAGGAAAAGAAATGTAGGATGCCTCAACTCACAAAAGGTTGGAGGTATAGGGATACAAAGTATAGGAGATGAATCCCTAACATCCCATGTTGAATTCTGAATGAATTTCCCCACAAACACATAATTATGCATCATCATTAGGTTCCCATTAGCACCTATTCATAACATTATAGTATATTGTGGGTTAAATAGACTTTGTGGGCTAGCCTGGGAACCTAACTCTTAGGTATAGTATTGCTTAAATGAGAAAATGAATTCAGGGTTCCAAACTGCTTATGCACACATGAAATTTTGGGGAAAATAACCCTTTTGTAAGTTAAGGCATCCTACATTCCTTTTACTGTAATAGATCCCCTCCATAATTGACTTTGCTCATGTTTTGAGCCAGCCTAAACTAAGTACTAATCTTATAATTAGGTAACACTTAAGATGTTTATAAAGAATTGAAAGATACACAATACTAGTCAATAGTCTAATATATACAACTCAGTACTCCTTTCAGAACCAGTGTTACCAACATGATTTCAGGACAGTTTGTGCTTTGAATTTTCAAATCTCTCAGTCTCCTTCTGTTGGATTCCTGCCCTACTCCAACACAGAGCCAACAGAGCGCCAAACTGGTAGAGACTTGAAACAGATCTCTGATTCAGAAATTATCTTTAGGACAGCTATGTCCAGTCGTTTGGAGCCAGAGAAGAGAGGGAGAGCAGAGACATGCACATTGTGTGCAAAAGGGTTAGGGATTGGGAAAAATTCAAGAAAGAATGGTCTTTTATCACATTGCCCTTTCCCCAAATAATTCTCCCAAAACACCCCTAGATGGCAAATTGTGGGCAGGGTGGAAAATGGAAGAATTCATAGGAGAAGAAATCAGGGATATTTTCATCAGAATTTTTGAACAACTATTTGAATAATCCTTGAAACAGATGGTGCTTCACTGTCTCATTCTGCATGACCGACAATTCCTTCAGCAAGCATCATGTCCATCTCCACCCCCATGAGCTGCATTTTCCTAGCAGGGATTGAGTAGCAGCCCAAAGTCCTGTCCTAAAGCCATGAGGACAATCTGGAGTCAGAACACAGGTTATAAAACATACTCATTAGGAGATGTTCTGCATCTGTACTTTAAGACAAACAGGCTTGAAGCCAAATCCATAATATTTCCTGATATTTCTTCTCCTGAATGCTGAAATGCAATTAGCAAAAATGCAAAAGTCATATAAATATTTAGCATTTAAATTACCTGCACTGTTTTACTGTTTAGAGGCTAGAAAGAAAATATTTTCCTCTCTACACTAAAGTATATACTTAACGATCATGTTCCTTTCAAAATCCTGAGAAAATATTGTCAATTTCAAAGGCAATACGCAGAAAAATAGACAAATGGAATCCCATTCTTATACATGAATGTCAAAACATGGGAACTGGATGGTCAGATTCTAAAAGGGTAGTTTCATATTTTCACCCTCCTGCAACATGTGGCTGTCAAGTTAAATATTTTAGCTGAATTAACTGGTGCCAATGCAGGGTTTTGGTTTGTTTGTTTGTTTGTTTGTTTGTTTTTAAGTCAGGGAAAGGCACAAATAGAAGACTCAAGCCTGTTAAAGAGAAAGGCCACTCCTTTTTCCAATACTCAAGCAAAGGAGATGGATACCAATATAGAAGGGTCTTAGAGTATGGAGTAGAGAAGACAGATAGATCTCAAAATGAATAACCTCAATTTTCTCTATAAAGTTCAAGGTGAGATAATATTGTTGTTCATGGCAAAGAAGAAAGGGCAAGCTCAGGTTTAGAGGTGGTAGATGATAACAAGGCTAGGCAGTCACTCACCAAGTACATAATGGAAGCCAACAAAAGCCAGTACAGGTTTGATAAGGAGAGAAAGTAACTGTGCTACTACTAATAATAATTACGATAGTAGTAATTTACTACTTTTTTTTACTACTTACTTTTTATAGCACATGAAAGTTTACAAAGCACTTTACACACATTACCTCATGTGAGCCTCACAACACCACTATGGTTTCCATCCTATCATTATCTTCATTTTACAGATGAGGGAACTGAAGCTTATAAGTTAAGAAGATGGGGGCATAATAGTTTTCTCCACATATCCAAGATCTATCATGTGGGAGATACAGTTAAATAGTTATAGTTAAAGTTCAATAACTTGTCTATGGTCACACAGCTACTAAGTATCTAGGGTAGGATTCAAATCAAGGCCTTCCTGACTCCAAGTCCAGAACTCCTCCTACTTTGCCACTGCCAAGACTAGGCAAGGTCTTATATTTAAATGTGTTCCTAGTCATCTCAATAAATTTCCTCCTCTTTGCTACAATCAATGCCTATGGGCCCAGGACCCACTACTCAAGAAGTATAAACTAGAAGAAAAAGCAAAGACCCTCTCCTGAGTTTTACCTACCCTGCTCACTCCTAATAATCTTGTTGCTTCTCTCACCTTCTAAATTCTATTTCTATCTGCTCCTTCCTTCTATGACGTTCTTGTATTCTACTCCTTGCCTGTGTAAACTAGTGGTACCTAACTGAACCTTCCTCTATTATTAAATGTGATCAAAGGATCATAGCTATAGAACTGGAGGAAACTCTAGAGTTTACCTAGCCCTATCCCCTCATCTTACAGATGGAAAAAAATTAAGCCCAGGCAACTTAAATGACTCAACTAAACTCAGATAGTAAGTAGCAGAATCAAAATTTCACCTGAGGTTTTGTGTCTCTGAATTTGGTGCTCTTTCCACTGTACCACATAGCCTCCCAGGGACTTAACTTGGCTAAATATTCCTCTTAGCATTTATTGATTAATTGAGTCAATTTACATGTGCTTAAGTTTTTCACCTGCCAATATTTTCCCAACCTTAGAGGTTACTAGTCCAAACCCCAGCCTAATGCAATAGCCCTATCAAGTGATGATTCAGACTCTGTTTAAACAGACTCTGTGGAGCAGTGAGGTGGTGTAGTGCATAGAGTACTGGCCCTGGAATCAGAAGGAGATAAGTTCAAATCCAGTCTCAGACTTACTAGCTGTGTGACCCTAAGCAAGGCACTTAACCCCAATTGTCTCCAAAAAATGCCCTGTGATAGGGACCTTACTACACACAGTCAATTCCATTTTCAGAAATCTCTAGTGGTTATTATTGAGTCCTTTTCCTTAAACCATCTGAAATTGCCCTGCCTACAATGCTTACCCATTGGTACTAGATGTGTCTTCTCCAACAAAGCCTAACAAATCTATTATATCTCCTACATGATGGCTCTTGGGATATGTGGAGAAAATTATCATGCCCCCATTTTCTCAATTTTAAATATCCTCAGCTCCTTCACTCATTCCTCACAGGATAGGGAGCACAATGTAAGGGTAAAAGCACCTGTCTCAGAGGCAAAACATCTGGATGCAACTCCTAGCTCTGATATGTCCTGGCTGTGTGGCCCTGGCAAGTCAATCTCTCTGGGCCTCATTTTTTCTCATCCAAAAAACAAGGATATTAATATTTTTTGTCATGAGGTATTATGTGGAAAAACTCATGGCAAAAGTGCTCCCTATATAAATGAAAGTGATTATTACTTCTGTTATTATGACCTTCACCAATGTAGTCACCTTCCTCTTGAAATGTTCCCTTAATGTGTCAACATCTCTTTTATAATGTTACTCCCAGGACTGGATATTGATGGACTCACCACTTATGTTTGCTTCTACCTCTGGAAAATCTTGTATGACAGTTACATTTTGTTCATTTTTGCATCTAATGACTGCAACTCTCTTAAAGTAATGTCATTTGACTTCCATAAGAATGTATTATCATACAGAAAAATGCTTTTCTGAAATGGATTTCTTCCCCAAAATTGGATTTAAACATTTTAAAAGAAAAATGAAGCACTTCTACCAAAAGCTGGAACCCTATGTGCAGCAAGTTTAAATTAAATTGGGATGTACTAGGAAGTTAAGGAGAAATAAATATGCCTCCATTCATTATTCAAGATGAGTAAGAGTAAATAAAAAACTGGAATAGTGGAAAATTTGCAAAGTTTCACTCACTGAGGCCTCAGTTTCCTCACTTATAAAATTAAGGGGTTGGGCTAGATAGTCTCCAATGTCTCCTACAGCTCTAAACTATAATTTTATTAATTTAAGAATATATATACAGGTAAAAAGAGTTGTTTGTACAACAGCTACAAGTCAATAATAATTACCATAACAATAACAAGTAAGGAAATGATAAAAACCAAATTTTCTCAGGGATAGGTCTTATGATATGGGGGAAAAGAAGATTTATCTACTCTTATTTTTATTTGAAATTATATTGTTTTAGTTTTTAAGTTTTCTAGTAATTTGGCCAATAGTGAGCCAGCAGAGGGGCAAGGGGGAAATAGCATTGAAGTTTATAGACAGAAGGGTTGGCTTCAAGTCCTGACTCAACCATTTACTAGCTCTGTGATCTTAAGAAGTCACATAAACAAGAAACTCCATCTCCAAACTCCAGGAACATTCACTGGTTGTCCTCCGTGCCTGGAATGCTCCCCTTCCTCATCTCCACCTCCTGGGTTCCTTCAAGACCCAACTAAAATCCTACATTCTATAGGAAATCTTTCCTGTAAAGCTTGATTGCACATAATTACTTGCATTAGATTGTGAGCTCCTCAAGAGCAGGCCTGTCTTTTACTCATCCTCATATCTCCAGCAATTATAGTACCTAGTAAGTGCTTAATAAATGTTTATTAAATGACTGATAAAGACGATAAGGCTCAATTTCCTTATCTGAAAAACTGGATAATAATAATACTTGTAGTTGATTCTCACAAAATTCATGGGATCATAAATAAGATTTACAGCTAGAAAAGGTTCAAGAGACAGCTTAGAACAACCTTCTCATTTTACAGATGAGGTAATTGAAGAGCCCGGGGAGGTTAAGCAATTTGCCCAAGGTTATACAAGTAGTAACTATGGGAAGTGAGATGTGGACACAGGTCATATGATACCAGAGCAAATATTATTTTAGGAAAAAATGAGATAATTCATATGGAGGTGCTATGTAAATGCAAAGTGCTACATAATTATTTGTTGACTTTTGATTTTCATTGTAACTTCAATTCTTTTAAGACTTTCAAGGATCTCTTAATTCCTTCAGGGCAGTGCCCCTTTCATTAACACAGGAGACAAACCCCTCCTTAACTTCATAGAAGGCTAGAGTTGCTGTGGCTAAAAAAATCCATCACCCTGCAGCCAACTTGGTGATAAAACTCTACAAAAGAGGTTATTCTTGGACAGCGAATGTCTGGGCCCATCACATAAAGCTTTTCTAGAGTTATAGAAACTGCCAGCGTTTGTGCTACGTTAGCACAGACTTCAAAAGGCCAAAGTCACCTCCATGGTGACATAAGGCATCAGAGGAGGCTTTGGTGCAGGATTATTTACAATTGCCCTTTTTCAAATAGAAACTTTTTGTATTATTAGTGTGGCTTTGGTTTGCATTGTTGCTATATAGAAAAGTCTATTGATCCATAACCTACTTTGATAAAATTGTAATTAGTTTGTTAGAGAGTTCTCTTTAATTAATCAAGAAGATGAAACATTTCAATTATTAACCCAATCCTTTTCTGATACTGTATGTGCCCTGATGCCACACTGGGGCACTTTAAAGAACATCACCCATTGGAGGCAAACTCTACTACGTCAGACCTGACTCAGGCTGGACAGCTACCTCAGGCTCAAAGTTAGAATGAAATGAGATGCTTATAGCAGTGTTGGTCATGCTGCTGGTCTGCCAATCAGAAGCCTTAGGGAGGAGCTCCTGACTGTTCATGCATTGACTATTTTTTTTAGTCAGTTGACCAGGAAGGTATGTTGGCATCTTAGGAAATCAAGTCTCAACGACTGTTTCAATGACTTAGGAAAAACTAGCCTAACCTGTGTGGGACAGGTCCTTAGGGAAAGCAAGTCCAACCAACACAGCAAGGGCATCTGGTAGATATTCCTCCTATTCTAGAAGGCATGAACAAAAATGAACACGGACCAGTAAGACACAGAGATAACAAATCATGTCATGGCCTTTTTAATTCCACTAATATCCTTTTCCGGTTCTCCTATGCTTACTGGACCCTAGCTTCTTCTGTAATCATACAACTCAACTCCCCCCTATGCCCCTACAGATTGATCTTCTTCATCAAAGACTTCCCCATTCCGAAACTCTGAGACATTGTCTCTCCTAGTTTAGGAGGACGGGCCTGACTGAAGAAGACCAAGGCTATAACACAAAGAAAAGGAACAAGAAATTCATAACCAGGGACCACATAAAACAGATTACAAAATGAAAAATAATTTTGATTATATAAGAAATGTCAAAGAAACAAAATCAATGCAACTAGAATGAGAAGAAAAATTGGAAACAATCTTTATATTAAAAAGATATGAATTTGGAAATGATATTTCAATTAAATTTTTCAGTTGAAAGTCTGACACTTACAGATACAAACTAACACAAATCTAAAAGAATAAGGGCCATTCAGCAGTTGATAAGTTAACAAAGGACATGAACAGTTTCAAAAGAAGAAATTAAAATAATTCATATCCATCTGAAAAATTGTTCAAAATCACAAATAATCAGAGAAATGCAAATTAAAACATCTCTGAGGTATTACCTTACACCTCAACAGTTGGCAAAGATGAGAAAATTCCACATAAGAGAGGATGTGGGAAGACAGACATGTTAATTTACTGCTGGTAGAGTTGTGAATTAGTCTAACCATTCTCTAAAACAATTATGAATTATGAAAGAAATTTACTATATCATTCATAGCCTTTAACCCAGAGCTTCCACTACTTGGTTTGTACCAGAAGGATCAAGGTGGCACAATGTATGGTGCTTGGAACCTGGGCTCAGAAAGACCTAAGTTTAAATTAGCCATCAGATACTATCTATGTGACTCTGGACAAGTCATTTAACTTGTGGCTCAGTTTCTTCCTATGTAAAATAGGGATAATAATAGCACTTGCTTCCTAGGGATGTGAGAATAAAATGAGAGAATATTTGTAAAGCACTCTGCAAACTTAAAGCACTATGCAAATACTAGCTATTATTATAAGTAGTGCAAAGAGGCGAAGAGAATCAAGAAAAGATCTATATATGTGAAAATATTCATATCAGCATTTTGTGTAATAATAAAATGTTGGAAACACAATGTTTCCAAATTTAAGGAATGGCAAACAAATTTATTATATAAGTATAATATTATTATAAATAGAATATTATTATGGCATAAGGAGCAACTGTTATGAATTCATTAAAAACATGGGCTGACATATGAACTGATGTAGGTAAAGAATAAAGAGGCATATATATATGTGTGTGTGTATGTGTGTGTATACACACATACACACACACACACGCACACATACGCACACACAATACCAACATAAATAATAAGAGGAGAAGAGAATAAATGTTTATATAGCACTTACTATGTGCCAGGCACTGTGCTAAGTGCTTTTACAAATATTATCTCACTTGACCCTCACAACAACTCTGGGAGGTAGGTGCTATCATCCCCATTTTTACACATGAGGAAGCTAAAGCAAACAGAAGTTAAGTGATTTGCCCTAGTCACTTAGCTAGTGAGTATCTGACGCCAGATTTGAACTCAGGACTTCAGGCCCAGCACTCTATCCACTGCTCCACCAAAAGACAATATTGTTGGTTGTTGTTGTTGTTCAATGCTATCTGACTTTTTTGTGACCTCCTGGAACATAGCACACCAATACTGTTCACGTCCATTCTTGGCAAATATACTGGAGTGGTTTGCCATTTCCTTCTCCAGTGGATTAAGACAAACAAAGGTTAAGTGATTTGCCCAGGGTCACACAGCTAGTAAGTGTCTGAGGCTGGATTTGAATTCAGGTCTTCCTGACTCCAGGTCCAGCACTCTATCCACTGAGCTACCTAGCCACCTCCAACATTGTTGGTACCAAATGAATAAATTTAAAACACACATCTTTCTTTTTTATTTATAATTAGCAAACTACAAAAGCAGGTGAGAACTTCAACATCATCATGGCTAGCATTTATCTAGTACATTAAGGTTTAAAAGTCCTTTTGCATATGATAACTTACTGATCCATTACTCATAATTACTCCATTAGGTGATTTTATATGGGGACCTGTTTGAGGAGGGGGTACTTGGTGGAGTATTTAGATGTTTATTCAAAAGTGTTTATCACGTCCAAACAAAATTCTACTGATTCTTTTTTTTTGGGGGGTGGGGAGAGGGCGGTTAAAGTTAAGTAACTTGCCGAGGGTCACACAGCTAGTGTCTAAAGCTAGATTTGAACTCAGGTCCTCCTGACTCCAGGGCCAGTCCTCTATCCACAGTGACACCTAGATACCCTTCTACCAATTCTTGAAAAAGGATGGGGAGAAGGCCAGAATCCTTTGTCTCTGTGACTAACCATCTGATCCTGCCTATCTTGAACCTTACCCTCTGAGTATCAAACATCTCTGATACCAACCACCTATCTGAACACAGCCTCCATTTTCTTGACGCTTTAGCCATTTAATTACCTGACCCAATCCATGGTTAACCTGCCCTTGGTTAACATCACTATCAGTCACCTGACCTGGCCTAAGCATTGTCTGATTTGAACTACTAGTTATGCCTGAGATTTACCCCAGCTATGCCTAGAACAGTGATCCAGTCCCTCAGATAAATTCCCAAAAGAACAAACTACTTATATTATTCTATGCCCTTCTGCTTAACTGGGAAACAAAAGAATATATGTTTAGAATACAAGCTTTTACATTTAGCACAGACAGGGAGGCAACAAGAGGTTGAAATTGATGTTTAAGTTCATTTTTATAAGACTTTTATGAAGACTTTGTTGGACTTTATGGCCAAATATTTTCTTTCTTTGGAGGACAGGCTTACTGTCCTCAGTCACAACTATATCATTTACACAATTGCAGTTAACTCTCTTTTTTTAAAAGGCTTATGGCATTCTAGATTTCACTTCCAGCTCTGCCATCATACTGTGTGACCTTGGACAAGTCACTACCTTCCAACGAATGTTAGTTTTCTTATTTGTAAAATTAAGGATCTTTAATGTCCATTTCAATTATGAACATCTGTAGTTCCTTGGCTCTGAACTATTATCAATGTCTGCTGCTTTCCCAGAATTCAGCAGTGAAGCAGCTTTGGAAAAATGAAATATGGACTCATTATATATTGACAACATTTCTTCTTTTCCACAAGATTGTGGATGTCTCTGAAGCTCTCTTGGGGTTTACAGTAATGATTTGGCTATAGTATGACTCTTGGTTAGAGGGCCAGAATAGATTAAACCAGTGGAAGAAGGAACCATCTGCTTTTCCCCAGGAGAAAGAGAAGGAAACAAAGAAAGTCTGTGTCTTTTAAAGTGAGGTTTGCAGGCTCCATTTTTTTAAGGCTAATTTTACAAATGTTAAGACAAAACAAGGCCAGCCCTACTTGGTCACAAAAATAGAGATAAAGAAAAGGCTTCCCGAAGCCATAAAGGCCCTTCCCTGCAAGTACTGTGCTTCTGCCTAGCACTGGTCCCTCCCAGCTTGCCTCCCACAATCTGCTCACCTCTACCATGCTGCCCCCTCCCCCAAGTCACACCTTCTCCTGAAATGATCTAGGACTCTATGCTCAGTAAACACAGCTGCCTAGGAAACAGATGCCTTAGTGAATAAGTGAAGCCTCCAGCTAACTGGAAAAAAATAACCAATAACTTTGCACCGTTTTTCATCTTCCAGGAAAAAAATATAATGGAATAAATAGTGCGAGGCATTAAGAGAGCCTCAAGCCCCAGAGATGATTGGGTTTTAAACCTAAGTTTAACATTACATGTCAGAGAAGACATCTATTCAGGGCTGCTCTGCATTCTGAGTAGCATTTGGGGGAAATAAGGCAGTGGGTGTAAAAGTTATGGCTCTATTGCCATTTCTGCCTCAACATGAAGGTGGAGTAGAACATTCATCTGTCTTGGGCAAGGAAAAATTCTAACTTTATTATTATTAATATTTTTAAAAAATGAAATGAGCTTCACCCTCCTTCCAGAAAGAAAGAGAGAAAGGAAGGAAGGAAGCAAGGAAGGAAGGAAGAAAGGAAGGAAGGAAGGAAAGAAGGAGGGAAAAAAGAAGTCTCCTAGTTTACTCCTTTCCTTTCCAACCAGTAGGAAACTCACAAAATTTTGGCTCTATTATCAGAATCCAGTGAGCATGTAGCCATTTACAACAGAACACTAAATGCAAACGCTTAAAGTCAAGGAAGGAGCAGTTGAGGAAGGGCTGTGGCTACTGCTGCTATGTCCAGAGCTCAGAACACTTCTTTAGGGGCCCCAGGACCTGGCCCCAGCTGTGGAGCTCTCTCAGGGATTAGGAGCAGGTCACTGAACCCCTCCCTCTCCCTGACCAGGAGGCCTTCAGAGTCCAGGTTATTAAGTCCCATCCACAGCAGCATCTGAAGAACTTCAGCTGCTGCTTAGCCTGCCCCCAGGTTCCTATGAAATCCACACCAGCAAGGCTAAGGCTACAGGTGAGAGGGCAGCCTGGGTAGACTGCAATTCTGGGATGCTGGGGGCCCCTGAACCCTGGCAATAGGGAAGGTTGGAGTTCAAAGGTGTGGACCAGCCCTCCCTGTCCACGTCTCCTACATCACCCAAAGGACCAAGAAATTCAACTTGGTGGTTTTTTTAGAGTTATACGCAAAAAGAAGAAAATTTGTGGGGAAAAACACTTTTAATAGGAAAGGGACTGGGGAGAAGCTAGTACATAGCATAAAAACTGGCAGGTGATAAATTTGAAGCATGGGGGGAAGCACTGTTTCAGAAAGCCCATGTAATATAGGGCATTAAATAAACATAAATACTTTCAGTATTGTTTTTTTTAATAAAGTTTCTTTATGTACTTTCAGTTCTTTAATTTACAAATCCATGTTTACAAAGTAAAGGAGACATTTGATTTCCAAGAAATATAGAGGTTACAAAATGTAATTTGTAATTAAAGTGACAGGATTCCTGGGTTCAATTTCAGGGTTTGCAAATGAGGAATTGTGCACCTTCAGGTTCATAATCTCTGGGAAAGCACCACAGTGACCAACCAGCAACAGCCTCATTTGGAAGATAAGGTAACTGAAATCCATGATTGTCCCCACTTTGCCAAAGAGGAAACTGAGGCAAACCAAGGTTAAGTGACTTACCAAGGATCACATAGCTAGTTAAGTGTCTCAGGTTGAATGTGAACTCAGATCTTCCTGACTCAAGGCCCAAGCTCTATCAACTTTGCCACCTAGCTGCCCCTGTAATATAAAATGCAATGGAAGGAACTAAGTGAGTTCCTTCTCCAAATCTTCTACAACCGTGGGCATATCACTTAATCTTCCTGAGCCTTAGTCTCATCACCTATAAAACAGTGATAATAACACCCATAATTGTCTACATCATAGGGAGCTTGTGAGGAAAGTGCTCTATACATGGTAAGGTCCATCCCACCCCCCCCACCCCCACCCCCACCCCCTACTACTTCTATCCTCTTTGACATATGCTTTCCTCTCAGTTTATCAACCTCCTCACTTCTCATAATCTCCATATCCTCCAATGTTGTATCCTTGCTCTCATCATCACCCATAACTGCTCCACTTCCATCATCAAGAATTGTGAAATTCTTCTGATTACAATCTCCTATAATTCTGTCCTTACAATGATTTCTAATCCCTCTACCTCTCAGTGCAGTCCCAGCCTGTTACCCCAGCTCTGACTTCTCTTTTCTCCTTCAGAAATAAAACTCTCATTTTTGGTCTTTGTGCTGGCATAGAACCTGGAATACAGATGGCATTAAAAATGCCCACTGGATGAATGAATGAGTAAAGGAGTTAGGATGCAGTGTGGTACAGTAGAAAGAGCACTGGCTTAGGAGTTAGAGGACCTAGGTTCAAAACCTACCTCAGACACCACTTTCCAACGTGACCTTTGGCAACCCACTTAACTTTGCTGGACCTCAATAGTCTCAGCCTCAAAATGAGAGAGTTGAACTAGATAGCTTCTGAAATCTCTTCCAGCTCTCAATAAATGAACCTATGGTACTGTGAATAAAAGAGGATAATGCAACCTCTTGATAAAGCAACATAGAAAAACCAAATTAGATATATCACTTTGGTATGTTATTATATTATGTGTCTGATATTTATTACTCATTTACATTCTGATAGTTTAAAAATACAAAAAAATCTCATTATTATCTTCATTTATAAACAATGTCTTTCTCTAAGGAAAAAGATTCTATTATCTGGACTATGATATGCAATTGGATGGGTTTACTGAGCTAGTATAAATATACATGTATCTGTGGCTGATACTAAACAAAGACAATAAGCTGGACTGAGAATTGACTAGAAAGAATAGAATGGAAGGAAGAGAGGGAAGGAGGGCGGAAGGATGGAAGAAAGAAAGGAAAGAATGAAGGGCAAAAGGAAAGAAGATTTTATTATTATTACATGAATATGTTCCCAGCAAGTTCATTGCTAGACATCTGCTACCAAATAATACTATCACAATGTAGAGATTCCAGAGGTTAAAACCTAGGTTTTATTATTATGCTTAAGCATAGGTTCAAAGCTCAGAGAAATAACTCTGAACCTTGATTAGGATTCTGACAAAAATTATATAGATCCTAATTACATAACAGAGACAGAGAAAAAAATTTTGATCATACAGCAATCTTATACATCCTCTTTAGTCATAAAAATTGAAAAAGGCTTCAACAGAATCATAGCCTCGTACATCCTCTAAGGAAATGGACTTAGCCAAAAAGACTCTATAGATAAACCAAGTCAAATTACAGATTAAACTACATTTAGAGTGTCTAAAACAGGCTGATTGAGAGGAGAGATTTACACTTCAAAGATAATCACAGTGTCAGATCCATTTGGGATCCTTCTACAAACAAAGCAAGTCAAGTTGGCTTCTTATCACGGGAACATTTGAGATCTTCAGTAAATTTTTAATATCTCCTGGGACAAGTTGCAGCCAGCTCAGTAACCTCCTAAGTAGGAGAAATGGCCATTAACCCCAAATAATAAGGATTAATAAAAAGAAAATCTAAATTTTCATACAACAATATTAACCATGGAATAAATCTGTTGGAAACAGAGAATCTTCTGATAAATATATAAAATTATGGATAAAATCCTCCTTCAAGAACTCAAATCTGATTAATTACTTGGAGAAAACCATATATTCTACTGTTAATGAATGGTTTGAAAAGTGACATTCATGGGTCCAGGGTTTTATGTTTATGAACTTTTTTTTTGCTTGTCAGTTGTTCTTATAAGTATGCCCTGTCAATGAACAAGTACTGTTTTATTGTCAGTCAATAAACAATAAAAAAAAACTTACATGTAAAATGTAAGTATATACAAAATCGATACAAGGTAATTTGGAGAGGAGGTACTAGGAGTTCAGGAAAGATTTTATTAAGACAGTTATTTGTTCAACTAGCTTATTATATGAAGAAGCACTGGAGGCTTTTGAGGAGGTATAAAAATAAACAAGATACAGTCCCTCCCCTGAAGAAGCTTACAGTCTAATGGGTTAGTAAAATATTTACACAGATAAATATAATACAAAGTAGCACATAAGTTCATAAAGGAAATATAAAATGTCCTGAGATCAGATGAAGAAGAAAGCATTGCCATCTGGAAGTATACACTTTCTATGTGTCATTTATGCAAGTAAGCTATGTTTAGAGAATGGCATTAGAATAATAGCAAAAAATAAATCTAGTTTCTTGAAGGATGATACAGGAATGGACAATAATGGGATATATCTCAATCAGTTTAATTTTGGTCTTTTCTGAAGTTAGAGAGTCATTATATCAGTGCTTCAAAACTTTTTCATTACAAGCATGCTTAACAGTCCAGCACCTTTATAAATTTAAACCAGGGGTAGGGGACCTGTGGCCTCTAGGCCACACGTGGCCCTCTAGGTCTCTAAGTGTGGCCCAATCTGTCAAAGGACTAGAGGATCACATGTGGCCTTGAGGCCACAGGTCCCCCATCCCTGATTTAAATATTTGCCACTTAGCCACTTTTTGTGGTTGAGGAGGCAGGAAATCCTATTTATGCCCACACAGGTACATACCCACTGCTTCATATTAATATACATGAATGAGGCCTTTTAAAAGAATACATTTGGTTATAATGATAAAAAGCAAAAACAGAAGAGGTAAAACAAACTGAGAAGAGAAGGTGGCTAGGTGGCAAAAATTGATAGAATGCTAGAATTGGAACCAACGGGCCAAGAAAACTTTATTTTGAATCCTGTTTCAGCACTCCCCAGCTATGTAGCCCAAGGAAAGTCCCTGTGCCTCAATTTCTTCATCTGTAAAATGAGAGCATTATACTCAATGGTTTCTGAGGAGTCCCTTCCAGCTCCAAATCTATGATCCTATGAGGATATGTAGGGTTCAGCCACTGTTTATCCAGGGCAGGGCAAGAGCAACTTGGTCAATTATAAAATATCAGTATGGATTCAAGCCACTTCACTATAAAAAAGTATATACCCTTTGACCCAGCAATACCACTTCGAGGGCTATATCCCAAAGAGATCATAGAAATGGGAAAAGGACTCACATGTACAAAAATATTTATAGCAGTTCTCTCTGTGTTGGCAAAGAATTGGAAATTGAGGGGTTGCCCATCAATTGGGGAATGGCTGAACAAGTTGTGGTATATGAAAAAATGGAATACTATTGTGCTATAAGAAATGACCCTTCAGCAGGCAGAATTCAGAAAAACCTGGAAAGACTTATATGGACTGATGCTGAGCGAAGTGAGCAGAACCAAGAGAATGTTGTACACAGTAACAGCCACATTGTAAGATGACTAACTTTGATAGACTTAGCTCTTCTCAGTAATGCAAGGATCTAAGACAATTCCAAAAGACTCATGATGGAAAATACTATCCACGTCCAGTGAAAGAACTATGAAGTCTGAATGCAGATCGAAGCGTATTATTTGCTCTTTTTTTCTTCTGTTTTGTTTCTTCTTTCTTGTGGTTCTTCCTATTGGTTCTAGTTCTTCTTTACAATATGACTAATGTGAAAATATGTTTATTAGAAATATATAAGTAGAACTTATATCAGATTACATGCCATCTTGGGGAGGAAGGAGGGGAGGGAGGGGGAGAAAATTTAAAACTCAAAAGCTTATGGAAGTGAATGTTGAAAACTAAAAAATAATTAATGAATTATTTTTTTAAAAGCCACTTTGCCTTCAAAAATGGACATATGAAAAAGCAACAACCTCACTTTGTGATACATACAGATTTCCTGACATGCTAGTTACAAGTTTCTAGACTAAATTCCTTCTCCAAGTCCATGATTTCATGATTTGAAATGTTCAGTGCTATTTCCTATAGGCTTAGAAGGTCAGGGGCATCTTGTTAGGAAGGAAAGAAATATCCTCATTCAATTCCTCCCCTTTTGCTTTGCTGGAGCTGGACTTAGGGCCCAAGGTTACATGTCAAAGCATTGTTTCAATAAAACAACTACTGGTCAGTTGACTTCAACTATCCTTATAGCCTTAACTAATTGTTACAACTAAATATACCAATATGCATTTATTAAAGGCCTATTGTAAGCCAGGCACTGTGTTAAGAACTGGAAATAAACACAGGATATTAGATACACACTATTATTAACATATTAAAACAAATTAAAAGAGATTAGCCATGAGACACATATTTCATTTTGTGATACCAACCCCACTGTTATAAAAGGCCTATAAGGAAACAGAGCTGGGATTCAGGATTTTCTATATCATAATGCAAAATTAACCTGGTTCTTAAGGATTTATTCATTTTCTTATATTGATGTTTTGTCAAATGAACAAAACTGTCTTGTTATTTCCAAAAAATAGGCCCAGTGGCAGAGTGACAAGATTCCCAAGGTGGTACCTCTGGGCAAGTTGGGAAATTGCATCAGGTGGCTTGGAGCAAGAACTTTTAAAAGCAGACCTGGGACATCAAAATTCCATTCAAACAAAATCCTACCACTTTGGAAAACTGAACCAAACCACACCATGGTCTCTGAATATTTCTTTCTTAATTATTCAGACCCTGCAGGAGATTCAGCCCTCTTTAGATTGTCCTTAACACTAAGGACTGAAGAACACAACTGATTAAAGATCAGTTTTTTGAATGTCCTCTTCACACTTCATGTTAATGATTTAAACTGGGTCTGAGTCAAGCCTCTTTCTTTGCCTATTTTGCCACCCTCCCCCCTCCCTCTGTGTGTGTGTGTGAGAGAGAGAGAAAGAGAGAGAGAGAAATTAAAAACAAGAATCTATTTTTTTCTGTCTTAAAAAAAAAACACTGAGCCAAGAAAGAAAATAGCAGGATAAAAAGGAAATAAATCTGAATTTAAATTCAGAGAGATGGGATTAAATCCTGGCTCTACCACTCCCTATGTAGGTGACCTTGGGGTAAATCACATCACTTTCTTCATCTATAAAAAAAGCAGTTAGGATGATACTCTCTAAGGACTCTTCTAGCTCAAATTATTTGGGGAGCATTATATTAAAGAATGGTGACAATGTGGCTTAGAATTATTTTTCAGAAATGTATTAAAGAGGGAGCAAAATGCAATCGCATGCAAATAATTAAGTTGCTCAATAAAGGTTGGGGAAGGTCAGATGGCTAAGTCCAGTTCTAATGATAAATTGAAGCAGATGGTACCGAGGCAAATAAACCATGAGTAGGCATTTCTCAAGAACACAGAGGGAAACACAGCTGATAATCAAGTGAGGAAAAGTCAAAAAAGAAATTGATTCAAGGAAGGGAAAACGCTATTATGTCAAAATGGGGGACAGTATGGATATTAAAGATTAGGGTGTTGTGTAAAGAATAAAATTAGAAGAGAGATGTTAAAGTCATTATGTACAAGGAAATTTTCTCAAGGAAGATGCTGGGATCCCTTTAAGAATGGTGGTGAACACTGGACTAAGTGTCAAGAGATTTGGGTCCAAATTTCACTTGGAAACTTCTGGGACCATGGTCAACTGCTTAGCCTTTGTGAACTTCCTTTTCCGTATCTACAACATGGTGGCAATAACTGCTTTGTCCAAGTAACAGGATTACTGTGAGGATTATATAAGATGAGTGTGGAAGTGCTTCATAAACTGTAAAGCACTATCAAAAATAAGTCATTATTGGTATCTATTTGAAAAATAAAACACCAAAGAAACATAACCAAAATTTACAATGGAACCTTTCCATTTTCACAGTGGTAATTTTCTAGTGCTTAGATATGATGGACTTAATATAAGCAAAAATAACAGATTAAGATGATAATACTTGACAGGGCTAATAAATAGACTGGTAAGTAAATTAAGAAAGGAGAATCCCAACAGAACCCCCACTTCTTAAGCAGTCATGGTGATCTTATTCAAGACCTTACCTGACCAAACCTTGGTTAGCTCTGTTATGAATAGAATCTGATAGGGGATGTGTTGCAGTCAGATATCCTTGGCTCCATCCTGTCAGTGACCTACTTAGACTATTGCTCTGCTAAGACTCATACCTACTGCTTCCCAGCTGCTTTTTAAAATCCATGGTGATATTCATCTCTAGCACTAAATGATGACTCACTCAATCAACCAATTAACTAGACCATGGCCAAATTGAATAAATCTGTTTGACAACAGCTTCAAAGGTTGTCATCTCTGAAAGTAAGGAGGTTGCCAAATATCACCTATTATGAGAAAGAAGAAGGTTGAAAATAAGCATGGGTATTTTTAGTGCATAGAAATTCCATTTATATGGTCTCTTCCAAGCAGTATGCTTTTAATGCAATTCTGTGTCTTATATATCAATATAATCAGGGTAGTGGCAATAAGATTTCTTAAAATAATAGGTAGTAATCCTTAACTTTAAAGACTCATTGCTGAAAGGACAAAGGAATAAAACAAGCACTTGATATTTTCCGTTTTCTCCTTTCCTTCCCACATACTATATTTGTACATTTGAGATTTTAAAGCCATACAGATCTATAGATAAATATCATTGGCTTTAGGATTCAAAGTTGCTTCAAATTTGAAGTCCCACTGGCAGCTTGGAAAACAAAGAAATGAAGCTCATAAAAAAGACTAAGTAACCTCTTTCTGAAACAGTATTAAAGTGGGATACAGTTCTGCCAGAGAGAAGTTACCTTTTTACTCTGTGTGTCTACTTTCAGTAGGGTATCAAATTTCTTTTCTGTATCTTTTGTTCTATCCAGATAGTTGAGTCTGCCTATAGTCTCATGAGTTCAGAAGTTTTTTTGTTTTCTGTTTTTTTTCTTTTTGGGGGGTGTTATTTTTGGGGTTTTTTTGTTTTTTTTTACCAAAGTTGATTAGAAGAACATGGTACTAATTGGTCCAAAGTCATATAATTTGATCCTTGACTAGGCAAATTACCATTGCTTTATTCTGTGGCCACTTACTATATCTTTAACTCCAAACAATCATCTCTCAAACACATGCCACCAGACACAAAAGTGATTATGAAAGAAAACCTAAACGAACCAGAATAAAACTCTACTGGGGGGGGAAAAAAACAAAGAAACCTCAAAGTTTAGCCTGATGCTCATGTCATCATTTCAGGATCATTACCTTCATTTCCAATGGGCAACCTCTTCTTAGGGCTGTTAGAAGCAAAGTACTCTGTAAAATTTAAATGTTTCCAATAAATGGGGACTATTCTTCTAAAGAATACTGTTTAATGTAGCCACAGTTGCTAGTGCTCTCTCCACTCCCTAAAAATTAGCTAATAACTATTTTGTATAGTACTTTTTCACGTCAGCATATCCATTGTTTCTACCCAGTCAAATGTAAGTTCCTTGAAGGCAGATGCTATTCTATTTTTCACTTTGTATCCCTAGCATAGTACCTTGCACATAGACAATGTTTAAAAAATGCTTATTTGCACAGAGGTTGTTTAGTAAATGCTTGCCAAATTAATCTAGAGATAAGACCACCATAACACCTGTTCCACCTTTTATATAAAGATCATCATGTGAATGTTATCTCCTCACCCTCTCATAGTCTATGATCAGCTTCAAATTATTCAACAAGTCAAATGCAAATGTAACACAGCTAACAGTGTTCACAGATAGTTTAAAAGTATATCATTCATGGGAGTTTGGAAAGCTCTGAAGTTCTATCTGCTTGTAGTCACAATTATCATATAATTTCAAACTGATCCATTTTTGCTTAAGTTACATAGATAAGTGAAGGGGGGAATAAACTTTTGTTTGAATTATACAAATACTTGTCCAATTTTCTATGTGAGTCCATAAACTAAATGGAGAATAGAGGTAATTAACTGAATAAAAGGCCAAAAGACATTTTGATCTCAATTCCCTTAGCATTTCAAGGAAAAGTCTCCTTGATACAGCAGCCAAAGGTTTGAGTTAGTTAAGGGCTAGGACAAAAGCCATAGACCCCAATAAGAGGTGGCTCAGCTCCAAGGCCATCAAAACTAATGATAGAACTGATTGCTTAAAAGAAAGTGTGAGAATTCTTCTTTTGTGCCCTCTACAACTTTTCATTGGTGGAGAAAATGGCAGAATGACACAATCTTACAAGTAGCATTGGAAGGTTCTAGAGTAGCCATCTAGTCCAACTCATCTTCTGCTAAAACTTCCCCTTCAGTCTTTCTTTGAAGATCTCCAGTGAGGGGGAACTCACTACCTCCTAAGACAGGGATGGGGAACCTGTGGCTTCTAGACCCTCTAGGTCCTCAAGTGCGACCCTTTGACTGAATCCAAACTTCATAGAACAAATAAAAGGATTTGTTATTGGAACCTAAGACATCCCATTTGTTAGGAAGTTTTTACTTAGAGCCAAAGGCTGCCTCTCTTTTCATCCTCTACCTATTACTCCTAATAGATAACAAAGCTAATCTCCCTTCCATAGAAGAGGCTTTTGAATACTAAAATAAAGCAAAATTCGACTCAATTGACAAGTGTGTATTAATACCACTGTGTGCTAGGGGCTAGAAATACAACAGATGAAAATTCCTACTGGCAAGGAGCTTAATTTCTAAAGATTGGTTACCGGTCATCTGAGACTAGAATCAACCAGATCAGGGAAGATAAATAAAGGAGAAAAAGATGACAATGAAGAATTGCGTCTAGGGCTAAGAGATAATGAGAAGTTTGGGATTGGTTCAAAATATACTGTAGCCACATTAATGCCGATTGGGCAAGGGGATTTGCCCCTGGATTGTGGTGGGGGGTCTATGGGCAGGGGCCTTAAAGAGGAGGATGGAGGGATCATATAGGGATGGATGCACTATCACGGAGGTGAGATTGTGGGTGGAAGTGTAAGTCCTATGTAACCTCTAAGAGCTCATGCATTTGTGAGCATATGGCATTCCCTGTTCCTGTAACCAAGCCAGGGCACTTAGGAGAATAAAGTTCATTTTGAATGGATCCTTAAAAATCTTGAATTCTATGTTACCCTGAAGCTACAACCCTGTGTAGAGCAGGAGGCTATGACTGGAACACAGGGTTCAACAGCTAGCAGACTTTGTTCTGAAGTGTCTGAAAATTGCTTCTGTTTTCCCGTAGTATAATTAGATACAACATCAAATGTCCCAGTATGGCAGCAGTCTGGTATGGTGACTGCTTCCCTCCAACCTCTACACTGAAAATCTAAAGGCATAAGTTCTTTCCCCAGATTAGCTACAAACTAGCTGTGTGACTTCAGGCAAGTCACTTAACCTCTCTGGGTCAAAGTACTTTTGTTGTTCAAGCCGTGTCCAACTCTTCGTGACCCCATTTGGGGTTTTCTTGGCAAAGACACTGGAGTAGTTAGCCATTTCCTTCTCCAGATCATTTTACAGATGAGGAACTGAGGCAAACAGGGTTAAGTGACTTGCCCGGAGTCACACAGCTAGACACGCAGCTGGTGCCCAGGACAGATTTGAACTCAGGAAGATGAGTCTTCCTGACTCCAGGCCCAGCACTCTATCCTCTATGCCACCTAGCTGCCCTGGGTCAAAGTATCTTTATTGGTAAAAGGGAAGGGTCCTTTCCAGCTCCAATGTTCTATGACTATGACTTCTGCCTTGGTTTGAGTAAAAACTTTCAGACATTTCTTCAATATGTTTTATAACATTTTGAATATGCTGAGCACTGTGCCTTGTCCATAATAGTATATAATAAATATTTGTTGAATTAAATTGACCAGGCCTGAATATCAGGTACCCTGGACTAAATCAGTCTTCTTAACTCCTTGTTCAACTTTTTCCTATTTTATGAGTCATAAAGGGAAGGGCAAGATTAATGTATTTCCTCAATTCAATTCAATAAGGATTTTTTAAGGATAGTAGTGCCCTTGACTGAAGTAAAGAAGTATGGATGGGGGGCAGGGAGAGGGGATATCACATAATGAGTTCACATAATGAATTTTGGATATGTTGAGTTTGAGTTGCCTATTGGAAATCAAGGCGGAAATGCCCAGCAAGCATTTGCTGTATCTTCCTCTAACTGTGGGTGTTGTCCAAGAGTTGGTCCTGGGTGCTTTTCTCTTCTATCTCTATGGTAGGGAATCTTATCTGCTCCCATGGTTCAATTATCATCTCTATGGAGATTTTTCTCAAATCCATTTAACTTTTCTCTATACCTTAAGTCTTGCATCAGTTGCCTACTGGGCATCCCAAACTCAACAGGTCCAAAGGAGAACTCATTATCTTTCTCTTCAAACTCTCCTCTTTTCCTAACTTCACCAAATATTTTTGAGGGTACAACCAGCTTCCTAGTGATCCAGGCTCACAACCTCAGTATCATCCTTGACTCCTCACTTGCATTCATCCCACTTATCCAATTTGTTGCCCACCTTCACAACATCTATCATATATGTCCCCTTCTCTCCTTACACACACCCAGGGCAACCCTCATCTCCTCACTCTTGTACTATTGCAAGACCCCCCAGATGATCTCCTTGCCTCAAGTCTTTCACCATTCCAGTCCATCCTCTATTCAATGTAAAACTGATCTTCCTAAAATGCAGGTATGAGAATGTCACACACACACACACACACACACACACACACACACACCACAGAGTAAACTCCAGTAGCTTCCTACTACTTCTAAGATGAAATATAAAATTCTCAGTTTGACTTTTAAAGGTCTTCAGAACCTGACTTTCTCCTATTTCTTCACTCTTTTTACATACTCTCTTCCTTGTATCCTTCCATCCAGTGACAATGGCTTTCTTGCTGTTCTTTGTGCAAATACTCCAGCTCCTGTGCCTTGACACTGACTATCTCTCAGGCCTAGAATGCTTCCTTGCACTTCTGCCTCCTGGCTTCCGTAGATTCCTTCAAAACTTACCTTAAACCCCACCTTCTGGAAAAGGCCATTCCCAATCTGTTTTCCCATATACCCCTTCCCTTTACCTTCCATTTATATGGTTTATATTTTATATGTACACAGTTATGAGAATGTGAGCTCTTTGAGGGGAAGTACTGTATTTTTGAATCTTTTTTTGTATCCTGAGTGCCTGGCACATAGCAAGGGCTTATTAAATGCTTCTTAACTGACTGACATACTGACTGAACACCTGGAGCCCTGGAGAAAGATTAGGAGCAGATATGTAGATTTCAGAGTCTTCTGCATAGAAATAATTGAACTCATGGGAACTACTGAGATTGCAGAGATACAGGGAATAGTAAGAGAAGAAAAGAGACCCTAGGACAGAGTCTTGGGGGGACAGCCACAGTTAGAGCACATTCTGTGGATGCTGAGCAGCAAAGGACACTGAAGAGTGGCCAGACGTTGGGAGAACCAGATTTCCAAGTCCTTCACATCAGAAATGATAAACAAAATGAAGGAATACTTCATAGGGAACTGAAGCTTTGGTTGTTTTTAGAATTCCTACAATCAAGTCAATATCAGATAACAAGAATTAAGGACCCACACTGCGTATTGTGCAGCTTACAGGGCTGTACAGATTACTCTCCTACAGTACAACCAATAGCAGATAACAAGTATCAGGGACCTGAGTTTATATGGTGTTGCTTTGGGAGCTGTATAAAGCAAATCAAGAATGTGCTTTTCTTTCTACTATGCCCCCATCCCCCCAAGATTGCATGTAAGAAAGTCTGGTTTTGTCTTATTATTTTTTTTTTCTTTTTTAAATTCACCTTTCCTCCATTGACCATATTTTACAGATAGGAACAGAAGATCAATATTCATTATGAGAGCTCTGTGAATTGGCACTGGTCAGACCCTTTGGCAAGTGGTTTTCTAATTAAAGTGCCTTATAGGTTTTAATTTGGGCCTTTTGAATGAGCTATTTGCTGTAAATTCCTCTTGTTGATTAATCTCCGTGCTCTGAAACTGACACCATTGTGAATGTTAATCAGTTCATAGAAGGAATTCACAGATCATTAGAGCTAGAAGCATAAGTAGACATCACCCAGTGTAACACCCTCATTTTAAAGAAGTACAAAACAAGACCCAGAGAGGTAAGAGTATTTGTCCCAGGTCACACAGAAAGGGGCAGAATCAAGACTCAAAACATTTGTCTCCTGACAGTGTTCTTTCCGTGACACTCTGCTGTTTTTCAATAATCTAAATGTTGACTAGGTTCTAGGCTCTCCACAAAGAGTTCTTAGTCTTTGCTCAGTGGGTTCATGATTTAAATAATTCATAATCATACTGCAGTTATGAGTCTTGCCCCAAGGAGTCAAGAAAATTATACTAAGAAAAATGTGAACAGAAAACTCATTAAAAAATAATGAACAGATGAAAATGTCAACATTTCTGAAGACCATGGGTAGGATTTCATCAGTGTTCATCCTGTCCTTGGCAAACCGACAGTTCCCTGTCCCTCTGTTTTTCTGTTAATCACAAGTCAGTGTGGATTTGGCTTGTTTACTTCCTTGATCTGTTTATTGATGTTCAAAGTTTTGGGAGAGAGGCAGCTACTTTCTTGTTTCCTTTCTAAATGTTGAGACAATGACCAAGAAAAATTTTTGTAAAGTCAAACTACACAGTGGCTATTTGTCTATGCAAAAGGCCAGATGAAATTTTGTAAACGGAAGGTAATTCAAGAAAACTTTGGTACTAGTTGTAGTTTTGCTCCTTACACTAAGGCACCATGGACAACCCACTTCAACTATCTGAGAGGAAAGTTCTTCCTCTGTGACATAGGAAGAATAATAATTGCTCTGCCTTCCTCATAGGATTGTAGAGAAAATTGTAGGATCACAGATCTAGAGCCTAATGGCACCTCCTTATGTGAGATAATGAATGGAAAAAAATATTTTGTAAGTAGAAAAGGACTGTGGAAATGCAAAGCATTATTATTACATCACTTCAGAGAAGATGAGATTGTCCTCAAGAGGAACGAATCATTTCTGTGCTTCCAATTCCAATTGTCTCTAGCAATGGGGAACTGACAAGCTAGCAAAGCTCTTAGCGAGGAAATTTTCAGCTGCACTAAACTAGCTTTTGCTGAGTTTCTGTTGACATACCACAATTGAGAGTATTTTTTTTAGAAAGAAGGTTTTTGTTTTTGTTTTTGTTTTTTGCTAATGCCTCAACAGCACACTCCATCTCCCTAGAATTAAAATTACCTCCAAGGATACTCCTTCACTGTACTGTCTCAGTTCTCAGCAGTTGTAACCAGCCTTATGTTTTCTTGATTAGATCTAATGGTATTTTATTTGTTTTTTTTTCCCCTTCCTTTAATATTAATTTACAATGAAGGCTCTGGAAACAAGGTTGTTACTGTACTGGGCCATAATCCAATTAGGGAATTTGGTGCTTGGCTTAAAATCAAATCTCTTTTTCTTTTTCTTAACCCCACTGATTTCACAGCATCCAGCAAACGCCTCCAGGCAAGGCTGGTGGCAGCAGGCAATATATTATAAACACATTATATTCTGTAGTCTATAAAAGACTACTTTTCTGATTCTCTGGCTAAGTAATAAACAGATGTTCATGTGCAAGCCCAGTTTTCCTTTTTGTTTTTTTTTAATCACTATCTGAATTGGGATCAGTAATGGTCAGAGAAATGATTTAAACCATATCTCTATACCACTGAATTGCTTTTTGGTAGGCAACTTTTGGTTTGAATTCTATAGCAATCAACTTTTAGGAAACAAATTTCTAAAGCAGAGGTGTTAACCTCATTTGTGCCACGGACTTCTTCATGAATCTTATATAACCTATGAACACCTCAAAATTAATGTTTTAAAATATAATAATAATGTAAAATATGTAGGATTTACAAAAGAAACCAATATATTGAAATAGTTACCAAAATAAAAAAAAAAAAACAAGTTCCCAGACCCCAGGTTAAGACCTGTCAGACAACCACAGCACTTTCTAGTGATCAAACTGCCACATAAGCAATCCAATTTAACTACTAAAATGCTTGAAAAAATGTTTGTGTTACATACTTCATTACATTGGCAGATGTAATTTAGTAAGGGAAAAAGAACCCTAGACCTAGACTGTCATCCTTGCTCTTCCATTAATGAGTGGTATGACTTCAGGCAAGTCATTTTAATTCTCCTGGCCCCAATTTAGTCATCTGTAAAATGTCATCCTGAAGATGTTGGTACAGCTGGGTTGTCCATCAGTTAGCCAGTCCTTTTTATATCATAATTTAAAATATGTGCATTTATAAAAGGTAGGATTATAAAGTATACTTCATCAAGCCTCTGCTACATAGGAGGGAACATAGGAGGAAGAATGGTAGAAGGACTGGATTCAGGGTCAGCAAATTTGAGTTGGAGATTTGGCTTTGCTGCACACAAGCTATATGACCTTTGATAAGTCATTATGCTTCCCCAGATTTCAGCATCCTGACCTGTGCAATCTGTTCATCCTGATGACTTCTCAAATGCCTTTTAGCTTTAACAGTTTATGCAGCTATGATTCAGGAGAGGGCTGAACTTGGTTCAGATGTTTGCCTTAATACTGGGGATCTATTCCAATTCCTGTGAGGTCACAGGAAGTAAATCTACCAGAAAGGCCAAAGGAAATATGAAGATATTGTGGGCTGTGGGTCACAGGGCACTGTACCCCAAGGATTACAAGCTCTGGTTCCCAAATATAAAGGGAAAGATGCTCCAGGGAATAGGAGAGCCCTCTACCCCAATCCACCCCCTGGCTTTGGAGAAGGAAAGGGTTTTGATCGACAGTGACCAAAGCATGGGATGTCCACCATGGTAATGCTGGCAAAAAAAAAAAAAATTACGTGGTATAGCTGCCATAATCCCAACTGACTACTCCATAGCTCATAAATGCTTTGGACTACCCTGCCCACTTTGGGCTCAGGGAATCCCAGATAAAGTCTATTTCCACTAAACCTTCTTATCTTCTCTGTTAAGCCCATAAGACTGAGCGAAGAACACAAAGGCAACACAAGTGACAGGGGGGAGGATTTTTTTTTCAGGTATGAAATGAACTAGAAAATCTCTGAAGTTTCTTCCAGTTCTGAGACTGTAAAGAGAAAATGCTGCCATGGGGCATGGGTTGGTGGGTGGTGTGGAAGGAGGGGATAGCAAGGATTCATCCATATAATCCTAATTGGTAACAAACAGAAGTGATTTTCAAAAGTACTTGTTCCCCTCCAGCTATTCCTGCCAACACTCGACAGCTGTAACTGTGATCACATTGAGTGGTTCCTGGAATCCTGCATGAAGTCCCCAGGTCTGGCTCCCTCCAAATAGGTAGAGTAATACTGCAAAACAGTAGGGAAAAGGGATCCAGCAGAGGGCTGTGATGGTGTCAGAAGCCTGGAGGTTGAGATGTTCCCTGGGCTGGGCTTCTTCCTCCAAGGACACTAACAAAAGGGAAGGAAGAAGGAATGTTTCCTCCCTCAACAATCCTTCCGGCCTTGTAGTCCCCCACCATTGCTATACCACACACACAGACAATGTCATAAACACATCTGCTAGGAGGAGTTCATTCTATTACTCAATAGCATGTCTTACCTCTCCAATCTATTTCTCTTCCTTCTCTCTGTCCCTGAGGGGTGGTGATCATGCTCCTGCCCCTTGTATCAACAGTCCATAACCTCATGCCCCAGAGATTTTCCTTGAAGCCCTTTGGCTCTTCAGGATACTAAGGCTCATCCTTCAAGTAGGGGAGAGAACATTTGTTAGAACATTTCAGGAACCCTCAGATGGGCTAGGGGACAGAAAGAACTAGAGCAGTACTGGAAAGTAGCACTGGGAACCTCAGCCCTGTGCTAAGTAAATGGGGAACAGGGGGCCCCACTTATAGAGGAGTCATCGCTACTGCCTTTGGTTTTGTTTTGTTTTTTTTAATAAGTGTATTTGGCATTCAGGGAGAGAACTGAGAAGCAAGCTATACAAGATGTGAAACAAAATTAATGAGACTGATTTTGTTTGTAGCTTATGGAATCGCTTTCATTTCTTATAGTCACAGATTGTATTAAGGAAAACCATCAACATTGGCATGTATGTGGAAACTAGCAAAGAAAAAAGAAAAACTCTAAGAACTTGGTTTGTCTGTACAAAGGTTATGGTAATCACAGCCATTCTTATATCAATTCAGTTGAATAGGCATTTATCAAACAACAACTACCTACTAGTTACTGGGAATACAAAGACCAAAATTTAAAAAAAAAATTAAAAACAGTCTCTATCCTCAACAAGATTATGATCTACCTACCCTTTGTGCTTAATTATGATGGAACCCAAAATCAGTCATACACATTATAAAATCTATTACAATACCTTGCACACAAGTAGAGCAAAATAAATGTTGGCTCAGTTGTCAGATTGGCTCTAAGTGCTGTTTGATTACATTGTTAAAATCTGCTCATAACATTCCGTCTCCCACCTCTGGACTTCCTCTCAGGTTGTTGTCCATGCCTGAAATGCACTCACTCCCTTCTCAACTCCATCCTGTACAATCAATCCTTGGTTTCCTTCAATACTCAATTTATGTGTCACCTTCTCTTTGGAAGACCCTGTTGATCCCCCAGTTGTTAGGGCCCTCTCCCTGGGGATTACTTTGATCAAGTTTGCATATATCACGTATTTATTTTTCCATGTACATATCATTGCCCCTCAATAAGCTCCTGGAACTTATGGACTGGTTGGTTTTTGCCTTTCTATCCCAAGTGCCTAGCATGGTGCTGGACACATAGTAAGTGCTTAATAAAGACTTGTTGAATGAATTAATGAACAAATGAATGCTAGGTCTTCAGAATTTGTCTACATTGCATGGTAGCATAATCATATACTAAAAATACAGAAGGAAAAAAGAGAAAACACTGCAGTATGTGTCTACATGGCAAAAAGAAATAAAGTTCACCAGGCCTAGACTGGCGGACAGTAGATGTCTTAATGACTGTTATCAATTGCTATCCAATCAATAAAACTGGAGCATTCCATATTGACCATGGAAGAAAGATAGTTGCCATTTTAGCCGTGATAGCACATTTTATGGACTGTACCCAAACATTGTCTCTGGGGCAAAGGCAGAGTAAGTCTGAGGAGAGCAAAATACTTCAGTAAAATGAACCCTCAACCTGACACACAGTCAGCCACACAGACATCAGTTAGTCAGTTGGAAAGCTGAGCGTCCACCATCGGTTGTGGCACAAGAGCAGGTATTGATGAGACACACCTTCAGACTTAAGGCGCCATACTCCAGACACTCAGTTATCAGCCTAACTTTCCTGGCCAACAAGAAGCTAATTTACCCAGCTGTCTGTGAGATAGATTCATTTATAACTTGGGACACATAATGCCATCTTTCTCCAAAAGTTAAATTATAAAAACCCGAATTGAAAGCACTCTACCAAATAACCCACTGGGGAAAATCTAGAGAGAAATGAATTTTGTTCATTTAACAACTACAACCATGACAATACTGATTTATTAAGCACAGATAGGCACAGGGAATACAAAGACAAAACTGTACCTGTCCTCAAAGAGCTTCCATTCGACTGGGAGGAAGATCCTAATTCCCAGTATGCTTAGCCAGCCCCAGAAGGCAGAGTTGTTAATTCATGTTCAATGACCTGTTGAAGTGATGAATCATAGGGAAAAATATACCTGTCCAAGTAGGTTGTTTACAACTCTGACAACCTATAGATGTATGAATCTATGGAGCAGCCCAAAGAAGGGGAAGAAAAGGCAATTACCTCCACCCTGCCCCCAATCTATCTCTATTTTTCTGAGCAATCCATCAAAACTTCAATGATTCAAACCAATTAAAAGGAAGATCTGCCTGAATTATAGAAGGGCAGATGAGGAAGGAGTACAGCAAGAAGAAAGAACTTGATAAGCAAAAATAAACTATTGTAGATATTCTCACTATTAAAACAAAATCTACAGTGAAATACAGATCAATGAATTTTTAAATCTATAGTAATAGTTACCATGAAGCAATACATTCTTGATCATGCAGCTCTACCTAAGCAGCAGCCAAGAAAGCCAGCCACGATCATAACTGGTACTTGTATAGTGCTTTACATAAGTTTGACCCATACAACAGCCTGGTAAGAGAGGCAGGGAGAGTATTATCCTTGTTTTACACACAAGGAATAGGAAGTTCAGAAAGTTGACATGTCTAAGGTCACACAGGTAGTAAATACCAGAACAAGGATTTGAATTCAAGTTAGGTACCACTTCCAGCTGCCCCACAGTTTCACCCAGGAAGTATTATCAAGTTGCCTGCTTTCACCAAAACCATATACTTCAGCGCTGTTCTTCTAGCTTCAGAAAAGATACACAAGTAGAATGATTACATAATCATAAATGAAGACCACAGAATCATAGATTTAGGATCTAGAAAACACAGAGAGAACATCTAATTTAGATCCCTCATTTTTGCAGAAGAGGATACTGAGGCAAAAAAAAGGCAAAGTGATTTACCCAAGGTCACACAGGTAGCAAGGAGTAGAACTAAATCTTCTCTGACTAAATCTTCTCTTTCTGATGTGCCATTCTTCTTCCCATACATGACACTCTTTCTTCTGCAGAGGAGGAGCTTGACAAAAGATATCTTTTACCATTACCTTTTATAAATGCATGCATTTTGAAAGCATGCTCATGAAAGAAGATGGATCAGCCAAAAAGAAGGAAAGGTAACTGGTAAACAGCCAATAATGTCCTCATGATGTCAAGAGAAAGTAAGGAAGGCTCCCAGCATGTTGGGTGGATCTTCTCTTCCCGATCCTGTGAATTACATAGGATAAGCAGGCATGGATGGGTTGTTATCCATCTGAATCATTGGAGGGAAAACCCATAATTCATCACTGAGTCACAGGAGTATTGGTCGACACATTTTTAGATGCTAGAAAATTCCATCTAAAGGGAGGTATTTATTTTGCTAAAGTTAAATCCCATGAGTTACAATCATAGACTAAAGCCTCCCCTGGAAAGTCACATGCCTGAGGCACAATATTCAAACTTTGCCTGAAAAACCATTCACCAGCTCTTACTAGAAGCCTTTGCATAGTATTGTCGATAAGGTATTCACACAAAACAATCACTCACAGCAACATCCCAATGGACAAATAAATAACTCCTGAGTTCCTTTGAAAGTATCCATTAATCTAACCTAGGTAGATGTTCTCTCTGAAAGCATGAAGAGCCACCCATGGTATAGGCTTGATGATCTATTGCAGCTATTAATTTCTAGGGCAGCACCCTTCTCATCATTTATCTTAATGTACAACTTGAATGCACAGAATTTTTTTTTTTCTGGAAGGTGGAGAGGAGCTGAGGAGAAGTACATGGTTCTGTAACTAGATCTTTCTAATGCTTCTTGCATATTTATCTTGTTTTGAAAGGACTCTAGCTAATGTTGTTTTCTCCCTCCTGCTCTCAAGTTCTGCTGATTTATATGTGCTCAGATTTTCTAAGGCCAGTCCTTTCTAACTTGATCCTTATCAAAAGCTATTTCTGCAAAGGTCATCATTACTTACTAATTTCTTTAAGCTCATTTTTCTTTTTAATGAACCTCTTTTTTTTTAAGTACTGCCCAACGATTGGGCTATTTTAAAGGCATCATTCATTCTATTTCCCTTATCATTAATAATGGGATATCTCAAAAGCCTCTTCACTTGCTCCTTCATGACAGGAAATGCCTTGCTGATTCTCTTATACCTTTGCAGGAACTGATAACAATTTAGCTTCTTCTGTATGACAGCTTCTCCTTAGCATCTCTTCTTTTGAAAGCAGTCCATAGTAAATGTCACAGTGAAGAGCTAGATTCAATTGGCTATTAATTATGTTACTACAAAATGCACAATCTCCTTCCACATGTTTGCAATTTAATACTTCTAATTGGGGATAACCCTCTTCCTTACATTTCTTTTCACTTTCTGAAGTATACAGCATAGTGAAGAATTCATCTTTAGTTTTCTGACATGGAGCAGGAGGTTCATAAGATTGAGACACGTATATGGTGTCTTCTGAGAGGTAAATGAATCTTAACAAAATTCAGTGGGTTCAGTGAGCTGCCTGTCATTTAGTACTTAGGAAGATGGATGAAGAGAAGACACCTTCTATTTACTTTTTTTTTAAATAATTCTGAATTGAATCAACACCAGAAATAAAAAAGGAAGAGCAGTATCATATACAAAGTAGAAGAGAAAAAAGAGGATTATGTATGGAACCACAACTGTCTATAATGTACAGCCTGCTTTTGTTTTAAAAGTATATAATAAATTCAAAATGTTATTTTCAAAATTATATGGCTTGTCTCTGTTTTCCTGTGAAATTCCTTCTGTTCTATTTTGTGCGTTTTTAAATGCTTCAGTGACTCTCTTTTCTTTCCTGTATTTCTTCTTTGGGTGGAGGGGGATATACTATTTTAAGCACCCTGCTCCCCAACCCTAATCGGGGTTCTAAGACACTCCAATCTGCCATTTACTTATCAAAATGAAGGAGAAAATTCAGGAGTACCACACTCCAAAACAAATAGAATCATAGCCATGAAGTTGAAAGAAGCCATCTTGTTCAAACTTCTCATTTTAAAGAAACCAAGTATCAGGGAAGTTAAGTGATATTACCAAATGATCCTACTATCTGAACCCAGGTCTTCCAACTCCAAGGTTTATTTCATTGTACCATGCTATGTAGAAGCTTTGGGAAGGACTAATAAAAGATGTACACTAATGCTGAGCCAAAGGGCCCCTGAACTAGCAAGTTTTGTGACATTTCCATTTCCATAAAGATCCAGGATACTTACTACTATGGACTTTTAAAAATCTTCCTTTCCCCTTGGGCATACTTGCTTAGATCTCCTCAAACTCTCCTACAATCCCTCTTGTCTCCCTGCCTAATCTTTCTTTCCTTCCCTCCTCTGAGCAAACCAACCCTCTTCTCCATTTCCACCCTTGTAGAAGGAGTTCAGAGTGCTGCTCCACTCTGATCTTCCCTCCCTTGCCAACAGTTGTAGGCCTATGTAGGCCCCACAAATGTAGGACACCAGCTACAATCCATCATCACTCATCCTTACCATCTTCCCTACTGTAGCACCTTCCAAAACCTTTGCTATCTTCCCTTTAGCTAACCCCTCCTGTATACATTGTTTCTCCCAATTACAATGTGAGTTCCTTGAAAGCGGAGGCCATCATGCCTTTTTATTCATATCTTCAATATTTATCAAAGTCTTTGGCACATAGTAAGCACTCAATAAATGTTACTTAATTCATTTATTCCTGTAATTCTTTGTTTGCTACTTTAAACCCTTGTTTCACAGGATTTCAGGCATTCAGAGTTGGAAAGGACCTCAGAGGCCATCTAAGCCAATCCATACATGAATAAGAATCCCTACTACAACATGTTTGGAAAGTGGTCATCTTGCTTTTGCTTGAAGACTTCCAGTAAGGGGCAATCAAACACCCTTCAAGAAAAGCCCACTCCACTCTGGGATAGCTGTAATTGTGACGAAATCTTCCTTAATGTAAAGTCTAAATCTTCCTCTCTACAACTTCCATTGCTTTGACTAATTTCTTCTAGGGCCCAAAAGAACAAGGCCAATCCATCTTCCACCTTATAGTCCTTCCAGAGTCCAGAAAATAACTTTCCTCTCCCTCCATAGGTCTTTTCTTCCCCCGGCAAAACATCATTACTAATTGAATCATTCTCTATCTTCACAAACCACAAAATACTGAATGAAGAGGAACTTGAAGAATGCATAGTGATGGCCCAAGCCTTGGTGTTTAGGGGAGAGAAAAAGCTGAGACAGAGGAAACAAGAACAAAAGAATGTTTGGGGATATGGGAGAGATAGAGGATTTACATCAACAGAAGAGCTACATGGAACTACATGGCCCTAGATAAAAGAGACAGAGTTTGACCTGAAGAATAAGTTATTATCCTCTTTGGCACTCTTTCAATTTCAGTAATACGACATGTGTTGACCATGAGCTAAGCAACACTCAATCAAAGCCACTCAGATACTGGATGATCCACTCGCTGCACTGGAGAGTAGAGGCTAACCCAAATTCTGAAACTGGAATCAAAGTTGTCCATGAGACTCATTAAAAAGGATCTGAGAAATAGAGGCATATTAACATGTGAGATCACAGGCACAAAGCCAGAGGGAGGTGCTAGGAGATGGCCGGTGTTATTGACCAATAACAATTTATTAGCCTGATCTCTAATTTCTTTTATTTAGGGAGCTACTAGTGAGGTAATTCTTTCCACCAATGCAGATCAGCACCTGTTCTTCAACTTACACTATTAGAGAGTTACCTGGGTCATTCACAGGTTAAATTACTTGCCCAAGGTCCCACAACCACTATATGTCTCAGGTGGGACTGGAACCCAAGTCTTTCTGACTCCAAGTCTGGCTCTTGATCAAGCACACCAGGTAAAAAAAGAACCCTTGCTCTAACGCATGACTTCCACTCTCCATTCTCATATCACAAACTAGAAGAAGGTACTTTTTTCCCTCTAGCCATTTCCCTTAGTGATGCCCAGAGGAAAGGTTCTTCTTTAACAACAAGCACCCAGAAGGGAGAAGTCACTCGCTACTTTCGCTCTCAGTAGAGACTGATTGAAAAGAGGGTATCAGAACCAAAATGCATGCTCTACTGCCATCTTGTCATTTGGCCATGTTTGCTAAATTAGCCATACAAGTTATTTTGATTTTAGTATCTAAACTCAGAGCTTATTTTTTCCGTTCAGGACTTTAGCTTACTACACAGGAGTAGCGGTTATCATAACTTAATTAGAAACATAAAATCATAGAATAATAGAGCTGGAAGGGACCTGAGATAATTTAGTCCAAACTCATCTTACATATGAGGAAACTAAGTCTCAGAGAATAAAAATAATCTGACATGAAAACAGCTCAATAATGAAAAGTATCGCAGGGGCAAAATCATGAGAAAAATTAATCAGACTTTTAAATAGACTTCTTCCCCTTCCCAAAAAGGAGCAAAGTGACTTTAAAATCATATGTCCTTTATAATAAAAAGTGGGATATTCTACAAGTAACTGTAAGTACAGTAGTCTAGTGTTTAATAAACCCAAAGATCCCAGTTATTGAGGCAAGAGGTCACTATTCTACAAAAACTATTGGGAAAATTAGAAAGCAGTCTGATAGAAACTAGGTATAGACAAACTCATGCCATATGTTAAAATAAGCTTCAAATAGGTACATAATTTAGACATCATAAACAAATTGGAGGAGCAAGGGAAAAAGTACTTGTCAGATCTACAGATAGGGAAACAGTTGATGACCAAACAAGAGAGGGAGAAGATCACAGAAGATAAACAATTTTGATTATATAATATTAAAAATTTTTGTACAAACAAAACAAATGCAGCTAAAATTAGAAGAGGAACAGGTAAACAGTAAAAACCATTGCAGCAAGTTTCTCTGATAAAGGGCTCATTTCTAAAATTATAGGGAACTGATTCAAATTTGTAAGAATTAGAGCCATTCCCTAATTAATAAATAGTCAAAGGATATGAACAGTTTTCAGAGGGAGAAATCCAAACTATCCACGGCCATATTAAAAAATGTTCTAAATCTCTAATAATTAGAAAAATGCAAATTAAAACATCTCTGATATTCCAACTTATAGTCATCAGATTGGCAAAGCTGGCAAAAAAAAAAGAAAAATGACAAATATGTGGGGCTGTGGGGAAAAGGGCATTATTTTACTGTTGGTTGAGCTGTAAAGCGGTCCAGACATTCTGGAAAGCAATTTGAAATTACACCTAAAAGAGCTATTAAATTGCTCAAAACTTTTGACCCTAGACCTCCTGATGGGCCTATACACCAAAGGGATAAAGAAGAAAGGGGCTTAAAAAATATTTATAGCAACTCTTTTTGTGGTGGCAAAGAAGTGGAAACTGAAAGGGGCATCCGTCAAGTGGGGAACAACTGAACAAGTTACGGCATATGAATGTGATGGAATACTATTATACCATAAGAAACAATGAAGGGGATGGTTTCAAAGAAACTTCCATCTTGGAGGTTTGGCTCCACCTTTGGTTCTAAAGACCCTCTATCACTCAGGCTTAGAGTCTTCTAGTAACTCCCGCTTACTTCCTTTATGGAGATCCAAAATCCATTTCAGGGATGCTCTGCCAAATAAGCTCCACAGAACTATGCAAGCCTTAAAGTCCCTGTCCTCCCCGCCCCAACACACACACACACACACACACACACGTTCCCTCCCTCAGGGGCCCCAAAATACTTTCAGTTTTGCCAGACTAATGACTCTGAGCCAGTATAAAACCTAAGTCTAGAGGGTAAAGTCATTATCTTTCTTTCACCTGGTTCCATTCCTACCTATCTCCAGAGTTCATGAGTAAATTAAGCATATTACAGAGTAGATTATTTTCCTATGAAACCAGTGGACCCAGTGCTCATTGTACCAGTTCCATGATTTTCACTTCAACTTCATGATCCCAGAAATAAACAATGCTGTAGGATATGGGACAGTCAAGAAAAACATTCAAAGTTCCCAATATTTAGAATGAAACTAAATATGAAAAAAGAAGGTCTCTATTTGCTATACAAGTGGAGCAAAGGGTGAAATAAATTTAAAAAATCCATAATTATGTGATTATGAAAAACCACATAATCATAGATTTAGAACTAGAGGAGCCTCATAGGTCATCTAATCAGACCCCTTAGAGGTGAAATGACTTCTTCAGTGTCTCACAGGTAGCAGCAGCAGAGCCAGGATTCAAACCCAAGTCTTTGACTTTAAACCCAGCACTCTTTCCACAGCATTTCACTATTACCTTCTTTATAGTAATAAATCCTTCAAGAGAAGAGTCCAGGGAATATAAAATAAGATATTTCATCTTAGTAGGGATAGGGAAAAACAATGGCTTCAGGAATATCCAAAGAGCATAATTATCCCCCTTTCCATGGTAGCAGGCAGGCTATTATAGCAATAACAAGTCCATTATCATAGCTCAGCAGTTATAATTCTGGTCAATCTCAGAGTTCTGACAGCTTAGACTAAAGGCTCATCCTGCCTTCTGCTCTGTCACTCCAAGGTTACCCCTAGATAATGGGACTCTAATCCTAGGATTTAATGATTAGCAATGGAAAAGCTCTTCTGCCAAAGGCATCCCTAAGGCAATGACCATCAAAGATAGACTTGCAGCCAGTCATAGTCAAGAATCTCATTTCATTTTGGTCTTTTGATCTTGGGTTTACTGCTCTTACAAGTTACATTTAGAAGCAGACTTTCTCTTTTATAAACCCCTAGTGAGTTTTCACCCATTTCTCTCTGTGTGTGACAAACTCTGACAATTTTTGCCAGACATTCTGGGATAGGGGTGAGAGGCAGACCCCTGACAAGGCAAAAACACCCTAGGTGAGAAATCTGAAATTTAAAAACTGGACCTTGACTCATTGCAAAGTAAATATTTATGTGCCATAAATAGGATTATCTGGCCTTAAAAAATACACATTTCTATTAAAAAAAAAAAACAAAGCAGGCCTCATTGCATCTCCTTGCATTTATAGATTTGAAGCTATAAAGGATCCATTCCATAATCGTATAGAGGAGCAAGTTGACACCTAGAAAAGTGAAATGATTTGCTCCAGGGATGAAGATAACTAATGGTTCAACATATTAATTTTTAAGTAGCAAGGCCAGGATTTGGACTCAGGTTTTCTTACCTCAAATCCAGCATTTTTTCACTCCCTCATGCTGCAGTACCCTAGGCAGCTGCATAGTGTCAGTCCCCAGTTATGGTGAAAGGTCTATCTCCCTCTCATTCCTTCCCTCCCTTTCTTTAACCTAATTTTAACTTTTATAAGGTACCTCATGATCACACCCTCAAGGCTTGTTCTCCCAGACTCTTTATAATATGACTTCACTAACCTTTCCAAAGTGATGGAGAATTGTGCTAAGCTTCCGTTACACACATACACACACACACACACACACATACCCCTTGACTAAGACTACTGACCTTTCTCGTTCTCCTTTGCAAGACATCATCATTGTCCTACTCTCTCTTAGTGAATCTGCCTTGGACTCTCTTTGTCTTGACTCTCTTGATAATTTCAACTTTTCTTTATGCTATCTCCACAATATCAATAATTTCCTGTCATGGGATTCGTTTGGGAATGGTGCTCTGCCACGTTAGGGTTCCTCCCTGTGGGGAGTTAAGGGTCACAGTCTGTTGCGTGAAAGCAAGGAAGTCTTAACTGACCTCTCCTTTGTGGACACGCAGCAATCGTGACTGGCTCGGCCCTCCTCTGACTGGATGAGTGCCTCCCTTCATGCCCCGGACACACCCCGGACCTGAGGCTTTCAAGCGGAGTGGGATAGCTAGGACTGGCTGTAGGGCTCTGATCACAAGATCCCAAGGTGCCTTGAGGGCTATAAAGGTCACACCCAGCTTACAATAAACAGGAGCTTCTGCCATCTTGCTGTCTCCCGCCTCATCCATGTGTCTCCGGGTTACTGAGTATTGAGCTGGTCTCATGCTCACCACTGCAGCAGCCGCAACAACTGGCGTCCATCGTGGGGCAGATCAATGACAGGCCTGACAGATACCCCACGGGCGGAGTCTAAACTCCATGAATAGTGCATCGGCAAGCTTTCAGCTTTCAGCCCGATGGAATCCAGTCTCCCAGACGTTTCCTGTCCTTGGGGGCGGAGAAGGTAAAGGTTTCGCTTTACACAATGGGGCAAAATATAGGGCTTCTCCTTCCCACAGATGAGGAGAATTATGCCAGAGCTTTATATAAGGTAGCAAAGAATGAGGGAATAATGATACACCTAAAAGATCTTAGAAAATTTGTGAGGTTGGTTTTTCAGGTATCCCCCTGGCTCCCAGAACAGGGTTGCTTTGAGCCAGGGAGATGGAAGGTGTTTGGGGAGCAGCTGACCTCGTATGATGGTACTTGCCCTGGGAAAGTTAGGCTTTTAGACTATACCATCTACAATCTTGTAAAACAGGTTCTGATGAATCAAAAGCAAAGAGAAGTCCAGTGCTTTCCAGTCTGTACTCAGACAGGTTCCTCCCTCCCCTCCCTTTCTGTGAGCAGACTCTGCTCTCCTAAACCAAGAGAGGATCTCCCAGACCTCCCTCTCTGGTCACCCCCAGGACACTATTCAAACTTGTATCCAAACTTGGGGGAGCTGGAGGACACTTTAAGAAACTTGGTAGTGACCCCTCCCGAGAAACAGGGATTGTGGGAACAGGATAGTAAGGAATTTCCACCCACGAGAGCAGATATTCCTGCACAGGATGTTAGAGGAAAAAAAGAATTTCTTGCTGCTCCACAGACTTTGGGAAGTGGGTGTGGCCACCTTGGCGTGCACCCAACAACGTCCAGAGGTGAAGAATCACCATTACAAAAGGGCGTTAGAGAAGCAAAAGAAAAGGGTGTGGATGTTAGTGAATGGGATATTGGCCTCTATCCGGTCTTTGGAGAACCTGATCCCTTTAATCCAGGGCAGGTACGGAGGAGGCATGAAAGTATTCCTTTTAAAACCTTGCTGCAATTAAAACAAGCAGTTGTCCAATATGGACCTACTTCACCTTTTGTAATGTATCAATTAGAGGTTATATCTAAATCTATTTTGTGTCCAAATGATTGGAAAGCAACAGCCCGTGCAGTTCTGATTCCCAGAGCTGCTGTCTTTTGGATGGCTGAATTTGTAGATCAGTGCCGTATGGTTTCATACCAATTGGCACCTGGACCCCAAGGAAAAGCCCTCTTTGAACAGATGAGTGGCACAGGGGATTTTGCTACCACTGCCCAACAGCTAGGATATGCTGAGGAGGGCTATCATAGAATTGCAGTACAAGCTAGAAAAGCTTGGTCTAGGATGCCAGAAAAGGGGCAGGCAAAGGAGTTTATGACTGCTGCCCGGCAGAAACCTACTGAGACTTTTGTTGACTTTGTGGCTAGAATTCAGGAACTAGTTGCACGAACAATGGGAGAAGTAGAAGGGACTGAAATAGTCATAAAATCACTACTTAGAGAAAACTGCAATGAAGACTGTAAGAAAGCCATGCTAGGTTTGCCTAGGGACGCTACCTTACAGGAAATGATAAGGAGATGTGAAAAGGTAGGGACTCAGTGTTTTCACTTTGAGTTGATGAATCAATTTTTAGCAGAGCATAAGTCAGGGGAAAAAAACAGGGAAAACATGCTATCAATGTGGGAGAGAAGGGCACTTTAAGAAAGACTGCAAGTCAAACAAAAGGCGCCCTGCCACACCCTGTCCAAAATGCAAGAAACCAGGGCACTGGGCCTCTGAATGCAGGTTGGGAAACGGGCGCAGGGGCTCTGCGGGAGCCCCGAACACTCATCCCATGGGAATGACAGTACAGGAATCAAACCCTCTCCCAAAGGAATGGGGAAAGAAATACATGACTCTAGCTGCCCAAGAAAAACAATTCGAGTATTGAAACTGAGAAGCTTAGATAATTTTAGACTGCCACCCCATGCTGTCTGTAACGTCCCACTCATGGACCAACAGGAATTGGGGCCAGAATTTTCCTTAGGTACCATGTCACCCCCATATCAGCACTACTCACATACAGTCCCAGTTATTCAAATGTATAAGGGCTCCCTCTCTCACCTCACCATGATTAACACTAACAATGATGATACCTATATTGAAAGGGGACAGTGCGTGGCTCAAGCCATCGCCATCACTGCAGAATTCCACATAGAAGACCCTACCATAATAAAAGGCCCACAGACAGTCTGGGGGTCAGGAGCATTTTTTACACAAGCCGTCTCTATGGACTGTCCCCTATGTACTATAAGTGTAGAGAAACAAAAATTTACAGGGTTAATTGATACTGGGGCTGATAAATCAGTATTCCCTGCAGACCAGTGGCCACCTTGGTGGCCTAAGGAATTGGCTTATACCTTTCTACGAGGTATAGGAGGTAATCAAGAAACAGAAATCTCTACACGTCCCCTCACATGGGAAAAAGACAATAAAAGTGGCATGTTCCATCCATATATCACAGCAGGATTACCTCTTATTTTATGGGGACATGATGTTCTTACAGACATGGGTGTTACAATCAGCACAGATTTTTCATAGGGGCCACTGATGTTTCATTAACAGCACATAAATTAGTTTGGCTTACAAAAGAACCAGTGTGTGTTGATCAGTGGCCCCTGACACAAGAGAAACTCACCGCCTTACATTCTTTAGTACAAGAGCAATTACAGCAGGGACACATAGAGGAAAGCTCTAGTCCATGGAATTCTGTATTTGTCATTAAGAAAAAATCAGGAAAATGGAGAATTTTAATAGATTTAAGGGAAGTAAATAAAAGAATGGAAAACATGGGCCCTTTGCAAACAGGACTACCCTCACCTAATATGATTCCTAGACATCAACCCTTGTGGATCCTTGATATTCAGGATTGTTTTTACCCCATACCCTTGCACCCTGATGACTGCAAGTATTTTGCATTTTCTAAACCTACACCAAATCACTGTGCTCCTGCTCGGAGATATCAATGGAAAGTTTTACCACAAGGAATGAAAAATAGTCCTACTATTTGCCAAAGATATAGAGCAGACCTACTAGAGCCTTTAAGAATCAAATATAAAGGAGCCTATTTAGTGCACTATATGGATGATATTCTTTGTAGTCATGCCAATTTAGAAGTCCTTGAGCAGATACTCCAAGAAACAGTATCTATTTCTGACAAACAAAGGGCTTCAGATAGCACCAGAGAAAGTGCAAAAACAACCTCCCTTTCAATATCTGGGATTTCAGCTTGATTTGGAGGAAGTCTCTTTACAACCTCCTGAGCTTAGACAAGACAAGGTACAAACTTTAAATGATTTCCAAAGATTGATAGGAGATATTCAATGGATGCAACCAAAGATAGGCATTACTAATGAGGAGATGCAACCCTTATATTCTATCTTGAAAGGGGATCCCTGCTTAAATTCTCCTAGAAAATGGACCCCTGAGGCTGAACAAAGCTTAAAACAAATCATTAGGAAATTAGGAAACCACACCCATCGAATGTCTCCACAGGAGATTGAAGCCACATTGATAATGGCTCAACAACATCCACACATTATAAAAGAAGAAAAAATTACAGAATGGTTATACAGCAAAACCAGTAATAAAAGAGTTTTAACTTGTTATCTAGAAGAAGCCTCTATGTTGGCTAAAAAGGCACTTCTCCGCATTTTACATCTTAGTGGACAGCAAGGCACTTTGTGGGTCCCTGTTACAAAAGAAAGACTTGAGACCCTTTTATATTGTGATGACAATTGGACTGTGTTATTGAATCTAGGTAATATTCAAGCAGGACAAAAATACTCCTTTGCTAAATGGTTTAATAACTGGCAATGGATATTCCCCAAGATTGTCAGGGATACACCTGTTGATGGCTATAATGTCTATACTGATGCTACTAAAGAAAAGAAAGCTGCTATATATTGTTCTGACTTAGACATTCACACAGTTCTACAGACTCCACACACTTCCACTCAAAAGAATGAGCTATATGCTCTTCTACATGCTTGCAAAATACCTCAACCTATTAACATTATTACAGACAGTCATTATGCTGCTGGTGTGCTCTCTCACATCAAAACAGCATATATTAAACCTGAAACTTCACCAATAACAGAGTTGTTTTATGACCTTCAATCATGCATTAGATCAAGACAACATCCTCTGTGTGTAATGTATTTAAGATCCCATACAGATGGTTTAGGTCCCATATTTTCAGGGAATAATATTGTGGATTCTATGCTTATAGGCAATTGTCAAGAAGCACAAGAAGGACATAGTAAGTATCATATGTCAGCCAGGTCTCTACATCACCTTTATGGCATAACCAGAGAACAAGCCAGAGATGTAGTGAAAAGGTGCACTCAATGTGTCCCTTTCAATTCACCATCACTTTACTCTGGTATCAATCCTAGAGGCCTTTTTCCTAATTCTCTATGGCAAATGGATGTTACCCATATTCCACCATTGGGGAAACATAAATTCCTCCATGTTACTGTGGATACATTTTCTGGATTTTGTATAGCTACTCCTCAAACAGGAGAAGGTGTTAGACATGTTATTAATCACCTTTATCATGCTTTTGCTATAATTGGCCCACCATGTGTGATAAAAACTGATAATGGGCCCACTTATACTGCTAAACAGTTATAAGCCTGTTTTCTAGAGTTTGGCATACAGCACATATGTGGTATTCCTTATAACCCAACTGGTCAAGCCATTGTTGAACGCATGAATCAAACTATCAAAACTTTCTTTCAAAAACAAAAAGGGGGAGCTGAGCGGTTATCCCCTCAAAGACAGATTAATAAAATCTTGTATACTATAAATTATTTGAAATTTGATGGTAATGACCTTACCCCTGCTATGAAATTCTTTTTAACTCACAATTCACCTACCTTGACTCATGATGGCCCAACAATAGACACAAATAAAAAGAAATTTGTCCTGTGGAAAAATCCCAATAATGAATGGGTAGGACCTTTCAGGGTTCTAACCTGGGGACCAGGGTATGCTTGTATCTCAACAGGTGAAGGAGCAAAGTGGGTGCCAATGAAAACTCTCAAACTTGTCCCTACTCAGGAGACACCCCAGGAAGAAAAGGAGGAGACCCAGCAAGAGGAGAAGGAGATGAAAGAAAATGATGACATCGACCAGTAGCACCTTGGCACTGCCGAGGTTGAGCTCATTAAGTTGACACAGGATCTCCTCTGTGACTATAGATATACTAGCCTTGGTGGGGCTCTCTCACCCATTTACTTATTTGCTTGTATTCTCTAGCATGCTCCTCTGTTGCTTACCTACTATCGTGGGATGTGTACTAAAAGCTATTATAGAGATGATTTGCAAAATCTCAGCCCAAGTACAAGTCCTAGCAGAGATCCATACGCATAGACAGCTCCTCTAAAACAAAAACAGGGAATTGTCATGGGATTCGTTTGGGAATGGTGCTCTGCCACATTAGGGTTCCTCCCTGTGGGGAGTTGAGGGTCACAGTCTGTTGCGTGAAAGCAAGGAAGTCTTAACTGACCTCTCCTTTGTGGACACGCAGCAATCGTGACTGGCTCGGCCCTCCTCTGACTGGTTGAGTGCCTCCCTTCATGCCCCGGACACACCCCGGACCTGAGGCTTTCAAGCGGAGTGGGATAGCTAGGACTGGCTGTAGGGCTCTGATCACAAGATCCCAAGGTGCCTTGAGGGCTATAAAGGTCACACCCAGCTTACAATAAACAGGAGCTTCTGCCATCTTGCTGTCTCCCGCCTCATCCATGCGTCCCCGGGTTACTGAGCATTGAGCTGGTCTCATGCTCACCACTGCAGTGGCCGCGACAATTTCCATAAATTTAATATTGATTTTTATGCAGATGACTCTCAGATCTACATATTTATCCCTGATGGTTCTCCTGGATTCCAACTCTGCATCTCCAACTGGTTGCTGGATATTTCTACCCAGTTGTCCCATAGGCCTCTCAAGTTTGACATGACCAAAAAAAGAGCTAATTATTTTTTGAATGGGTAGGGGGGATAAAAATTCAAACCAACTCTCTTTGAAACTTCCCTCTTCCTATCAAGAGTACCACCATTTTTTTAATCAAATGGGTTCACAGAGTTGGAGTCATCCTCAACACTTCACTTTCCCTTATCCCCTATACCTCAACTACCAAGTTTGTTAACTCCACCTCCTCATACTTATCTCCTTCTCTCCATTCATACAGCCACCTAGTTCAAGCCCCCATCACAACTCATCAGGACTGTGACAATGGCCTCATAGCCTTCTAATTGGCCTCCCTGCCTCTAGCATCTCCCTTCTCCAGTCCATCCTCCACATATCTGTCAAAGTTATATTCCTAAGTCACTAATCTGACCATGTTACTCCCCTTCTCTAAAAGCTCCAGTGACGACTCATTGTTTCAGGGATAAAATATGAACTTGTCTATTTAAATTTCTTCCCAGTCTGGGTTGCACCTACCTTTCCAGCCTCATTATATATACATTACTCTCCTTCATACATTGTATCCTCCCACCAAACCACCCTACTTGCTGTTCCTATACGTGACATAGCATCTTCTGTCTCTGTCCCTTAACAGAGAATGTCTGCCACTCCTCAAAGTCTCTCTCTCCTCACCTCCAGTCTCTTAAAAGTCTCTAGCTGCCTTCAAGATTAAGCACAAATGCTACTTCCTAAACAAGCCTTTTTTGAGCCCCATAGTTTCTAGCTCTTCCCTTACACCCTTAATTTTTATTTCACATGGGTCCCATCATTGCATAGTTACACATATGCAAGCCTATTATTCCTACTCTGCTCAAATAAAATTCCTTGAGGTCAAAGACTATCTTTTGTCTTTGTATCCCCAGTGCCTAATAGCACTTGATGCATAGGAGACACTAAATAAATAGTGATTGTTGGGTTCTCCCCAACATTCTTTTTTCCTTGCAAAAGCTGAGGAAGCTCAGAAATGACAATTCAGAGAGTGGTTCATAATTAAATCCAAGTAGGTCTCTCTGTTCATGGCTTCCCAACTGGAATCATGGCCTAGGATGGCACTTAGGCCCAAGACTCATACCCAATCTCTCCAACTACTTGTATAGGCAAGGATATCACTCTGATCTTTGCCTTGAAGACCACACTCATCACATCCTCTCACTCTTCATCTCAGACTCAAATCAATCACTAATCATAAATATTAACCACCCAAATTCCTCCAGGAGTTGGATCTCACACTCATTAAGCCAAATAATCTTTCACATGAGACATCTTGACATTCTTTTGTAGGCTGAGAGAAGAATTAATTATTCTGGACACCTTCACAAATGCTGCATCTCCCCCAACTGCCTTCTACCTTCCTTAGCAACCAATTCCCTTCTGAACTCTAAGAAAGGGTTCACTTTCTCAACCCTATTGATCTCTGGGCTCCACAGACATTTCAGAGCCAATCTGGAGAGTTTTTTAAATTATTATTATGTTGGCTTTTCTCCCATTTTTCTCCTCTACTTCAGGCAAGAACTATCCTTCCTTCCAGGATGGATTTTCCTAATTACTGACATGTGTTGGCCCTGCCTCAGCTGGGCAAGACAAAAAACTATATGCCAAACATTTATGACGTGATTTAGTGATCCCTTAGTATAAAATGCCTGTGATGTGCCCCTCATCAATTCTATACTCTGCAAGTTTGTTCTATTTTCTTTCCCCAAATTAGTAGTAGAAAGAAGGAAAGAAGGAAGGAAGGAAGAGAAAAAAGCCACTTGGCTCTAACTGAACCAGAGAAAGAAAAAGGGTGTCATCACCTAGGCCAGGAGAATCTGAGGAGAATTGAACATCAACTGGAGTAAATTATGTCTTCTACCCATTACCCATTAAAAGAGAGAGAGAAAAAAAGTAGTTTTCTTTCCAAGCAATCCTTCCATTCTCTTTCCCCTTACCTCTCTACCAACCTTAGCTCTTTACCTAATGAATTCATCTTTAAATAAAGTCTTAAGCCCCTAAGTGCCTTGTGTGAACAGAAAAATTCCAATTAGTGGCCTGCATAATTGAGAAAGGAGGTTATTTATGTGAGTCATGAACCCAGTCCATTCTACGCTTGAGGAATAATGGACTGAAAGAACATCTGAAACTTGGCAGTGTTTAGGCTGGCAATACTCAGCTGACAAGTTGTGGTTGTTTGTTGTTTGTTTTCATTTTTTTAATTGTTTTTTGTAGTAAAAAGAGTACCAGCCTTGAAATCAGGAGATCTGGTTTCAAACTCTACAGATGAGATGAAAGTAGTAATGGATACATACAAAGGCAAAGACCATCTCTACACTTAAGCAACTTACCTTTTAACTAGGAAACCACCTATGGCTTATAACACCACAATAAACATATCATCCTACTTGGTATTCTTCTCCCAAACGCAATCCCTGTGTTCAGGGTTCATGTCTATTTTGGCTCAGTAGTACATCGACATCAGGGAATATCTGCCCTCGTGAAGGGGCTAGGTAGACTGTCCAGTAGGAACATAAATACTACTCCTGATAATGGAAGTTAAGAGGATGTAATGCTTGATGCCAGTTTAAAATGCATGAGATTCATTTTTATGGGGCAGAGCCAAGATGGCAGAGGGAAAGCAGTGACTGTCTTGAGCTCTCTCCCAAAGCCTTCCTAATACCTAAAAAAATGGCTCTAAACAAATTCTAAAGCAGCAGAACCCACAAAAAGACAGAGTGAAACAAATTTTCAGCCCAAGACAGCCTGGATGGTTGATTGGAAAGGCATATCGCCCCGGGCTGGGAGAGGAATGCAGCTTGGTGTGGGCACGCAGACCGCAGTGACCCTGGAGCAGGCCTCAGAGGACTGAATCGAAGGCAGCTGTGGCAGTTTCCAGACTTCTCAACCCATGAATGCCAAAGACAACGTGAAAGGTCAGTGGGAAAAGTCTGTGACTGTGGTGAGAGGAGCTAGGTCTCAGCCACAGGTCCGAGCCTGCCCTCGGGGCAACGACTGTTTCCTGAGCTTCTGGCCCACAGACTGAGGGGGAGTCCAGTGGCTGATCAGAGGGGGATTACAAGGATCTCTTTGCCAGTGCTGAGGCAGGAATCTCTTGCTTTAACAATGCTTGGATCTGGGTCACAGTTCTGAGGGGCGGTCCTGGGGAGAGGAGGAACACTGGTGTGGTGGAGATTGTTGTGGCTGTGGAGAGGAAACACCTCACCCCTTATCATACCACCTTGGAAGAACTGAAAATTTACTGGTCCCTAGAAGTACCTCTGAAAACAGCTGCACAAACCCCTGAAGCTTGGGACAGTACACTCTTCACATTGGAAGCAAACTTTTACCTTAACAAAGAATTTAAAACTCAAGTAGTTGGCCTGGATCATGAGTAAGCAGCGCAAAAAGAGTCAGACTATATTGGTGACAAAGAAGATTAAAACATACAACCAGAAGAAGACAACAAAGCCAAAGCTCCTACATCCAAAGCCTCCAAGAAAAATATGAATCAGTCCCAGGGCTTGGAAGAGCTGAAAAGGGATTTTGAGAAACAAGTAAGAGAAGCAGAGGAAAAACTGAGAGTTTTGCAAGAAAATCATGAAAAACAAGTCAACAGCTTGCTAAAGGAGACCTAAAAAAATACTGAAGAAAATAACACCTTAAAAAATAACCTAACCCAAATGGCAAAAGAGGTCCAAAAAGCCAATGAGGAGAAGAATGCTATAAAAAGCAAAATTGGCCAAATGGAAAAGGAAGTCCAAAAGATTACTGAAGAAAATACTTCCTTAAAAATTAGATTGGAGCAATTGGAAGCTAGTGACTTTATAAGAAATCAGGACACTGTAAAACAAATCCAAAAGAATGAAAAATTAGAAAACAATGTGAAATATCTCTTTGGAAAAACAACTGACCTGCAAAATAGATCCAGGAGAGAGAATTTAAAAATTATTGGACTATCTGAAAGCCATGATCAAAAAAAGAGCCTAGACATCAACTTTCAAGAAATTATCAAGGAAAACTGCCCTGATATTTTAGAACCAGAGGGCAAAATAGAAATTGAAAGAATCCACCAATCTCCTCCTGAAAGAGATCTCCAAAGGAAAACTCCTAGGAATATTGTAGCCAAATTCCAGAGTTCCCAGATCAAGGAGAAAATAGTACAAGCAGCCAGAAAGAAGCAATTCAAGTATTGTGGAAACACAATCAGGATAACACAAGACTTAGCTGCTTCTACATTAAGGAACCGCAGGGCATGGAATGTAATATTCTGGAGGGCAAAGGAGATAGGATTACAACCAAGAATCACCTACCCAGCAAAACTGAGTATAACGCTTCAGGGGAAAAAATGGTCATTCAATGAAATAGAGGACTTTCAAGCATTCTTGATGAAAAGACCAGAGTTGAATAGAAAATTTGATTTTCAAATACAAGACTTGAGTGGAACATGGAGAGGTAAATAGGAAAGAGAAAATCACAAGAGACTTATTAAGGTTGAACTGTTTACATTCCTGCATGGAAAGATGATATTTGTAACTCATAAGACCTTTGTCAGTATTAGGGTAGTTGGAGGGGAAAAAATTATATGTATGTATATATAGATATAGATAGACAGATAGAGGGCACAGGGTGAGTTGAAAATGAAGGGGTCATATCTGGAGAAAAAAATTAAGGGATGAGAGAGGAATATACTAGGAGAAGGAGAAAGGGAGAGGTAGAACGGGGTAAATTATCCCACAAAAAAAAAAACAGAAAAGAAAAGGCTCTTACAGTGGAGGGGAAGTGGGGGAAGGTGAGAGGGAATGAGTGAATCCTATTCTCATAGGATTTGACTTAAGGAGGGAATAACATACACACTCAATAGGGTGTGGAAATCTGTCTTACCCTACAGGAAAATGGGGGGGAATGGGACAAGAGAGTAGGGGAATGACAGAGAGGAGGGCAGATTAGGAAAGGGAGTAATCAGAAGCAAATATTTCTGAGGAGGGTCAGGGTCAAAAGAAAGAAAAGAATAAATGGGTGGGTGGGATAGGATTAAGGGAAATAGAGTTAGTTTTTCACAGCATGTCTACTATGGAAGTGTTTTGCATAGCTGCACATATATAACCTATATTTAGTTGCTTGCTTTATCAATGAGGGTGGGTGGGGAGGAAGGAAGGGAGAAAATTTGGAACCCAAAGTTTTAAAAACACATGTTTAAAAAAAATGTTTTCACATGCAACTGGGAAATAAGAAATACAGGAAATGGGGTACAGAAATCCATCCTGCCCTACCAGAAAATTGAAGGGGAAGGGGATAGGAGGGGGGAGAGATAGAAGGGAAGGCCGACTAGGGGAAGGGGTATTTAGAATGCATGCCATCTTGGGGTAGGGGGAGGGATGAGATGGGGTGGAAATTTGGAACTCAAAATCTTGTGGAAGTAAATGTTGAAAACAAAAAAAATAAATTAAAAATAGTTCCCAAGTAAAAAAAAAATGCATGAGATTCCTAAGGAGAAGGATTTTGTCTCTTTTATACTGTGGGCAATATCCACCCCACAGGAAGTGCTTCATGAAGTAATAGCTTGTCTATCTCTGCTTCGCAAAGAATCATCAAATCTCAGAGCTGGAAGGGACCTTAGAGGTTAGCTAGGCCATCTCTTTGACTAGGGGATCAGTCCCCTCTGCAGTTTTCCTGGCAAGTGCTCAACCAGTCCTTGTTTGAACATTTCCAGTGATGGGGAACTCACCCTGTCACAAAGCATTTCATTTGAAGAGTTCAGACCTTTTTAGGACTATTTGATCATAGATTTAGAGCTGGACAGGGCATTAGAAGCCATCTAGTTCAACTCCCACAGTTTAAAAATTAGGAAACCGAGGCTCGGAGAGCCTCAAAGTCACACACCTATCTATAGAGGTAGATTAGAACCCAAGTCCTCTGACTCCACATCTACGCTCTTCCCAGTGTATTTTATACCTTTAAATATTAATTTTTCTCCTGATGTCCTTGACAGTCGGGGAGAAGGGGGTCAATATTTTAACAATGGTTAATATGTATAAAGGAGAGGCTTCTGGAATTAGAAATGTCAGGAGAGGATAGAACTGTCCTCTACAATTCCTCATTCATGGAGCAACTGGAGGCACAGTGGATAGAGAACTGAACCTGGAATCAGAAAGACCTGAGTTCAAAGTCAGACTGAGAAACTTATTAGCTATAGGACCTCGAGCAAATCACTTAACCTCTATTTGCCTCAGTTTCCTCAACTGTATAATAAGGACAATAATGCTACCTTGAAGAGTTGTTGCGAGGCTCAAATGAAATAATATTTGTAATAAGAACTTAACACAGTATCTGGCACACAGTAGATAGAATAGAAATGCTAATTCCCTTCCCTTTCTTCCCCTTCATTATACTTTCAATTCATAGACCTTTTCAAGATCCTACAGGCAGGCGCAATGCTATCCACCTATACCACAAGCCTCAAAAAGGCCAGGGAGCCATGAAATATATATGTGAAACTCCCTGGAAATGGATGAACACAGGCTATAATTAGCCTGATCTGACCTTCCAGAAAGAAATGTCCCTGAAGATGTGTTTTTTTATGCTCTAGCAAAGAAGTCAATGTAGCTTGACTTATCTCTCACTAAATGGAATATTTTTCCCAAATTCAAATGGAGATGGCAAGAATTTATTATTACTACTTATGTGCCTAATTATCTGTGTTCTTAATTGTGACATTTTTACCATATATCTATAGTAAGCTGCCTGAGGGTAGGGGCCATGTATTTATGCACCAAAGCACAACATAAATGCCTAGCACAGTGAATAAGATATAGTAGGTGCTTGATAAATGTATTTCAAAAGAATGGCCTGTTAATAACAGCCTTTGTGGACCTGTCTCACAAATCTCCTATCTAGACTATAATTTTAAGTATTTCTAGCAGCTAGGGATGACCTGGGAATGTTCTATAGGCTGGATAAAGATGGTCACGAAATGCAGAAAGGAATTCACAGACTTAAGTATCTGCCCTCAATTTGAACCTCAAGCTACTTCATCTAAAGCTCCCTAATGAAATGCTTCTCTTGAACTTTTAGGCCCCGTACTGATATACACTTAAGTCTGCCAGCCAGCAGGTATTGAACACTGAACTAAGAGTTGTAAGGTCTCTAGGCCACTGCTAACAAAAAACAAACAATAAATTCAATTGGATTTTGTATAGCTGTCAATTGCATGACTGTAAAAATGTGCTTTACTGTAGAATAATAGATAAACAAAGCATTTATGAAGTGCTTACTCTGAACCAGGCACGGTGCTAAGTGCTGGGGATATAAAAACAAGGGAAGGAGACAGTCCCTGATGACGCATGAAGGGAAAGTGGAAAGGGCAGAAGGAGCAAGGGGGCAAGGCTGCTGCTGAATAGGTAGAGAACTCCAGAGAGCAAACTGAGCCAGGAGTGGAGTGAACATGGCAGAGAGCCCCGTGAAACATCAATGCTATGCGCAAAAGTTGCTTATTCCCTTCTCATACCTTTGTCAAGGATGGCCTTGATATAGGTGAAGAATCCTCTCAGAAAGATTTTGTATAAATGGGAAATTAGACATATAGATTGGTAGTTATTGATATTTTATCAGTCAACATTTTGGGGCCATTAATAAAGTCTGAGAGTTTTTTCAAATTGTTTGGCACCCTCTCCTCTCTTATATATCCTACGAATCAATCCCTCAGCCTTCAAAATTATATCAGGTTCAGCAAAAAACTGCTCTGGGTATACTTAATCTGGTACAAGAGTACGTCTCTTACCCTCTAGCTTTCTTTTAATACCATCTCTACTTCCTCATGCGGGGTCTATGATGCTACTACATGGTGGCTTCACTGTCATTGAGAAAGAAAAGAGTTTATTCCCAATTCTGGCCAGATTTTTTTTTCCAGTTTTCATCCTACTGTCTTTCCTTATATAACACAAGAATGATTTGCCATAATTTGGTCCCTTGCCAAGCTTTTGGTAGAGATTTTTTTTCTTTTATCTTCCCTAGCTTCTTACTATCTATAGGTGACAGTGCTAGTAATATTCCACCCTTTTAGAGGACAGCTAGGTGGTGCAGTGGATAGAGCACCGGCCCTGAAGTCAGGAGGACCTGAGTTCAAATCTGGCCTCAGACCCAACACTTGACACTTACTAGCTGTGTGACCCTGGGCAAGTCACTTAACCCCAATTGCCTAAAAACAAAAAATAAAAAATAAAATAAAAATATTTTACCCTTTTTCTCTGTAATATTTTACAAATGAGTTTATATTCTAAATCAGTGTTGTCTTTGGCTGCCAAATCTTCACACTTGACAAAGAAACCAAGTGTTTTCTGGCTGAGGTGGTATCCAGCCTCTTTCGGTCTCCTTGTTATGGTGATTGATTTACATTGAGTAACCACCCTTAGGAAATGGTGATTGTTTGTGTCAACATCTGTTCTTTTATACTTTTCTCTCTCCTTTGATTTTCATATTTTTCTCAATTGCGTATATAAACAGGTCAAGTGCAAGTTGCCTCAATTGTGTAAGTCATCTTATTTTTATTCTTTTTCCAAGTTTGGGGTAGATTTTCATCTTTGCTCTGATAAGTAAATCATCTGATTCTACACAAACAGCTGATTCTGAGATTATTCCATCATCAATAAACAGCCATTCCCTTTTTGTTACAATAAATTCCATTTTTTAAAATGTCATTTGGCACATGGCATGTCCGGTGCCTCCCAACACTTTCTTAAAGAAAGTATTCATATAGATGTAAAGTTTCTATAAGCATTAGAAAAGTTTCCTACTTCTGAAACACATTTTTTCAGCATATTTTCACCATCCAACTTGATTTGCATCAAAGTCATTAAAATATTGGGAGTTTTGGTCGAACCTGTGATTTCATTAGTCAAGAAGACTTAGGTTCAAATCTTGCCTCTAACACACACTGGCCACATCATCCTGGATAAGTTATTTAGTCTCAGAGGTATCAAACACATGGATTTCTGGCTGATTGCCACTGAAACACTCCCAAGTGCAGCATAACCAGGCCAAGACGTAATTGAGAAATATGTCAAAAATGCCTGTTACGTGCGGTGATTGTTTTTAGTAGGCAAAGAGGTTTAATTTTCTCTGTTTTGCTCTAATTTTCCTTCAACATCCCTTTCTTCTGAGGGTACCCCTAGACTCCTCAGATCAAACATTTATAGTTCTATCAATACATTTCAGGATAAAAAAATGCTGAAAAGCCAAATTATTTTAGGAAATATTGCTGCAGGGCCAAATATATGGGGTCAAATATACAGCTTTAAGGCTTCTGTGAACCAGTTATCTCTGCTCTGATTGTGCCCCTGGTTAGCTGTCTTAAATGCCATGCCCTTAGTTATAAAAAGTACCAAATGAGAGAGGTCAGATAGATCAAGGGAATCTACCCCCACTACAAGAAACACAATTCATAGCACACACCCTACTAATGATAAATCTGCAGTATCATTATCTTAACATGAAGGGAATAATTGTTATACCACTATTATTTTATTTGCTATACTATATTTTTTTAAAAACCACCCCCACTTCAGGCTGTCAGTCATTATCAGTACTCGACAAAGGCACCAGAAAATTAAAAGCTTTCCTGAGATCACTCAGCACATAAATTCAAGAGTTCTAGAATCAGTCTTCTTGGTTATCTTACTTCCCTTTGTGAAGTGGTCCCAGGGCTAGTGTCGTGAAATCACATATCACAAGTTTTTCTTCCAAGAGAATGGTCTAAATGACAAACCCTCTGAAGCAGGAGGTCTTGATCTGGAGTACCCCAAGAAGTCTGTGATTCATGAATTTGGTTGGGAAAAAAAATTGCATATTCATTTTCACTAGACTCTAATTGAGGCTAGTGAACCAAAAATGGTTAAGAACTCCTACAGTGGAGTTATGAAACTCCCTCTCCCTCCTCTTCATCTTTTTATCTCACAGCCCTGGGAAGTTACAGGGTGATGGGAATGAAGAATATATCACAAAATTTTTTATTCCTGTGTGCTCTGAGCACTGTAGGCCAATCATATCAGAGAGGGCACCTCCTTCAGACAAAACAAGCTCCCCTTATCTATTTGGTAGAGCTGCTTTCTGCACCATCTGCTCAGTCACTAGCTAACTTCACTCATACTGGGTGAACTCTTCTCACACTATTCAGTGCCTAGCAGGAGAAAGGAAATATATCTTGCCTTTTCCTACAGAGCTCTCGAACTTAAATAAAAATGAAGCTAAAAAAATAAGCTAACATCTTCTGTTCTCCCTGTGACATTTGTCATTGCTAAAATACTGTAGGTTAAAGTTTTTTCAAGATACCATAATCTGATTCCTCTGCCTCTAAGATTGGTTATTTCCTTATAGACATTATGTCTGCCGTTCTTGGAGTTTCCACCAAGTTGGGCATGTATTCTGGATTATAAAGAATGTGCTGGATGATACAGTGCTTCCTAGGCATATAAAATGGGCAACAGTGAACTTTATTTGAACAAAAATATGTGTATATATGTATTTGAAAATGTGCGTCTCTATTCTCTAAGAGAAGCGAGACAGAGAATATGATACACAGTAAAACCAAAGGGAAACACGATACCCAGTCATGAGATAGTACCCTCCCCCAAATTACCTATTATCACTCTCTATTTAACAAAATTTGTAATATTTTCCATGAGCTAAGAAAAAAGGACTCTAAAACTTCTCTCAAGATCAGAAATCTTCTCTGCAAGTATAATGCTTCAAACTTAGGAGTTAATGAAGCATCTGGGTGAAACTTGCCACTTCTGACAAGTTAAGCCTCCATTTAGTCCGACCCCCTTGTTTTATAAAGAGGGAAATTAAGGCCAAGAGAAGTATAGTGATTTATCCAATGTCATACAGGTAGAAGATATCAAAGCCAAGGTTTGAACTTTTGTCCTCGGACTCCAAATCCAGTGGTTTTCCATAGCCTCCAAGAACATCAGAGAAGGGCAGGAGGAAAATGATAAACAGAGAGAAGGAAAGTGATTAACCATGGGAATCTGCAAAATATCCCAGCCCGGGAAGTCTCAGACTTTCTTGGACCACTGACCACTTCAGCCTGGCAGAATATCATTATGATATACTCTGCCTCTCTTCCTCACTTCAAGACTGCAAAAGATCTGTGTTTTCAACAATGCAGATTATAGCCGCTTCCATACTACAACAATTTTGATTTTCGTGAGTTGCTGTGGCCAAATTTCATTAGCCTCTCTGACTTTTGCTAAATAGTCATTCACCACCAAGCCCATACCTGAAGCCTTTGTAACTGGATGTGACTGCCAGCAATTTTGATCCACCAGCGTAGTGGATTCTCTTTGGAGAATCGTGTCACTTCCATAATCTGAGACATCAGAGCAGACTTTTAATTAAGGTTCTCTTACTTATTAGGGAAAAAAAACTCACCAGAACTAAAGTGTGAATGAGAGGAGAGGGTCTTGGTGAGAGATACTAGTGAGTGATATAATGACAGTAATGAATTATATTTATACAGAATTACAGAATGCCAGATTTGGAAGGACCCTCAGTGGCTTTCTAGTCTAACCTACGTCTGAAAAAAAAAACCTACTAATTACCAATGGAAAGAAACTCAATTTTAAAAGCACATTTCTTTGTTTCCTCATAATAACCTTTAAGACAAGCAGATCAAGTACTATCTTCATTTTACAGATGAGGAAACTGAGGCTTAAAGTAGTTAAATGATTTGCCTAGGATGACAAGAGTTTTTAAGTTGCAAAACTCAAACTAGAATTTCCTCCTTTTCCCACTACACCATGATATCTGAAAGAAAAATATGAAACATTGCCATATTTTATATATAATTTAAGACAGCTCCCACCCACAGCCCTCTAAGAGAAGGCTCATGGATGATAGTTTAGGAACTGCCACCTTATGTTTAGAGTCTCATGTTAATGAGCACCAGCTTTGGGTTATGTTCAAGGTTTTGGTTTCCCAACTGCAAAACCTGTAACATCTGCTATTGCTAGAGGTTGTGTCCATGCAAAGCAGCTATGTTCATAACACCTTTTTAATTGTTTTAAATTCAGCATCCTACAATCCTTATGTTAATTAACACAGCAGCAACTGCTGGAGTTAATTATAGAACCCTCTTCATTACACAAGAGAATTTACCAGCTGCCAACACAGGCTTAGCATCATTGACTAGGGTGGCAGAAGTAAAAAACAGCATCATTCAATACACCATTTCTTGGCTAGAAGGTCACTTTGTTGTCAGAAAATGAAAGTGCAATGGGGTTTCAATAGCCACGGCCTACTTCCATAGGTTCAAAAAAATCTGTCGTGTTTAGCCCCATTTTATAGTCCTTCCAATCTAACTAAGACTTGGGTACTCTGCAAATGATGAAGTTATGAATTACTAAGGAAGGTTATTAACAAAGAGGAAGAAGAAATTACCTGTCATTTTTAAATCACTGATGATGTTTTGATCATTTGTCACTAGCTTCTATACTACTGGAGAAAAATGAAAACGGAAAAATCAGAGAGAAGATGTTGAATTACAGAGTTGGTGAAATATTGGACAGTGTGTGCTCCAAGACCCAGCAAATGTGCAATTAGCACTGAATTCCCCACAGGAGGTTTCCTTTTCCACCTTCAAACATGCCAAGGAAAATAACTGCTGCTTCTAGTGTATTTAAACACCCTCCATCACCCCAACCATCTAAGCCCTGTGCTGACCTTTGCATTCTTTAAAGTAAATATTATAAAACAGCTAGAAATCTCATCTGGTTCCCTCTAGCTAGTTCCTGCAGGTGTATAAACATTATCCAGTTCATGCAAACTAATAGGTTTTCTGCCCTGGCTGAAGTCACCAGTGATTTCCACTAAGGTTAATAATGTTTCCCATTAAAAAGAGAATTTATAGTTCAGTTATTTTAAAGGCAGTTTGGGACAGTTTTTCCTCTAAACTACTAAATTGAATGAATTTTCAGCCAATTATCACTTGTCCAGATGACCAGCACATTGTTCTTGAAAGAATATAACACATGACAAACCATTAGTCTTCTCAAAGCCCTAGCTAGCATCTCCTCCTCTTAGGAAAAGAAGAGAAGGGAGAAGATGCTCACATGATTGGGAAACCAATTAGACTGAGAGAAAGGAGCTTAGTAAAGTGAAAAAACAGAACTGGGTTTAGTATCAGAGGACCTGGATCCAAATCTTGCCTTTTCCTACCTCTGAGAAGTCTCTTCACCTCTCTGGGCCTCAGTTGCCTCGCCTATTAAATGAGGGAATTGGATTAGATTGTCTCTAATGTCCCTCTCATTTCTAAATGTATAACTCTTGATTCTAAGATTAAAAATACATTGAGATGGAAAAGTCATTCATCACATTTTAGCACATGAATCATAAAATCTTACGGTTATTAGTCAAGTTAATCAAGAGTTAATTTAGTTTTTGAACCTATATAAATATTTGCAAGCTCTGTAAAGACAAGAATTATATGGTATTTTATTTACCTTTCCACATCTCCCACCTTTATATACCTAAGTTGCTTAAAGCCTATTTGTTGCCAGAATTTGCCAGAAGATGCCATTTGAATAGCAGGTCACAACTGATATCTGTTAAAAAAAAAAATTTTGAAGCTAATGTCCAAGTTTGGTTTTTTTTGTTTTGCTGTTGTTTTTAATGGAGATGGTCCCATACTAGAGCATATAAAATTAACATTGAACTAAACGTGTTTTGATGGCTGTTTTTACCAGAAATCTAAAAAAATTAAAATGCTGATCTTCAGCCTAGAAGTGAAATTAGTTATAGAAGCTAAAATTCATCTATGACTCTTCCTCTCCCCTGTCCCATAAATCCAATCTGCTGCCAACTCCTTTCATATTTTGCTTTTGAACTATCTTAGATTCAACCCAACTCAACAAACATTGGTTAAATTCCTATTAAGTCCAAAGCTAGGCACTAGAGATAAAAAGTGGGAAATAAAAAGCAGACCCTGCCTTCAAGGAGCCTATATTCTGTTAAGTGGATGCCATAAGGACATTTATGAGTGTAACCCAGAGCTCAAGCCTGACATTTGCCTAAGCTTCTCTGAATTGATGGAGAGAATGTTTAGTCATAATTGCATAAGTAAAAGTGAGATAATCTGAGGAGGGACAAAATAGCTAGCAAGTAAGGGAGGAAGGGTACAAAAAAGGGTAAAACAGAAAAGGCTCCACATGAGAAGTGACTCCAAACTTGACAGAAGTCAAAGAATGGAGGCTAGACTTCTTCTTGTTGTTGTTTATCTTTTGTTTTCGAAGAGGACCATGATATCAGGAAGGTGATGTCATGACTTGTGAGAGGATAGACTACTTAAAGGCAGAAAGGACACCTCAGAGAACAGATCAGTTTGGCCGAAATAGAAAGTTGTTAAAGGGAATAATATGAAATAAGCCTGGAAAGGTAGGAGCCAGATTGTAGTGGGTTTTAAATGTTTGACTAAGAGGGTTGTATTTTATCCTAGAAACAATAGAGATCCATTGAAAGTTCTGGAACAGGCAAGTGGCATGGTCAGATATTCAACTTAGGTAGGCTACTTTGGCACTTACTTGTTATTTCTACAAAGGATAGGTTGGAAAGATTAAAGACTTCCCAATTTCCATTGCAGCTAACCCTTACCCAGGCCTTGATTACCTCACAACTAGATTGTTTCCTTAGTTTCATCCTAATCGTTTCCCTACCTTTAGTCTCCTCCTCCAATCCATCCTCCATGCCATTCTCAGAATAACTGAAAACATTTCTTATATCATAGGACTTCTTTCTCAAGAATCAATGAATCTCACAGTCGAAAGGAACCTTAGATATCATCTAATCTAACCGCTTCCTGAACAAAGATGCCCCCTCTCTTTTTTTTTTTAGCATTTAGTAACTTGATTGTAAAAAACAATTTTGAAATATGTTGACAGAAAATCCAGTGAAGCATATATGCATGTCTGTATCATATGTCTCACATGTGGTGATACTATGTGTATTATTTCTGTCCTTTCTAATGACCCACTTTATTACTTCTCTTTTATTCCCACCATAGGATGGAACACATTGACCTAAAGACTTGAACCACTGGGTAACATACATCCTTCAAACAATTTCCTCAGGGTATCCTTGACTTCTTTGTTTCTCAGGATGATATACCCAATCAGTCAGAAAGTATTGATTAAGCATTTAGTATGTACCAAACAGTGTGCTAAGTCCAGAGAATACAAAGAAAAAGCAAAGACAGCACCTGTCCCCAAGGAGCTTATGCTCTATTGAAGGAAACATGTACATTAGCAGATACATACAAGATACATATAGAATAAATATAAGCTAACTTTAGAGAAGGAGGTATTAGCTGCTGAGGGGTGCAGCAGGGGAGAAAGTGCATGTTCCTTATCTCAGGTCTAAATCTACCCCTCTATTATTTCCACCATTGCTTTGCTCTCTGGAGCCCAAGTAAGTTTAACAAGTGTAATTATCTTCTCTGAAAGTTTGAGGCTTCTAGGTATCACAGTGTATAGAGTGCTGGGCCTGCACTCAGGAATTCAAATTCTGTGTCAGACACTTACTAGCTGTATGACTCTGGGCAAGTCACTTAACTTCTGTCAACCTCAGTTTCCTCAACTGTAAAATGGTGATTAAAAATAGCACCTACCTTCCTGGGGTTGTTATGAAGGTCAAATGAAATAATAGTTGTGAAAAATATTTGGCACTGTGCCTGGCATATAGGAGGCATTTATTAAATGTTTCTTTCCTTCCTTCCAACATGAAAACCTTTTACAACCTTGAAGATAACAATCAGGTCCCCAGTTAAGCCTTCTCTTCTTCAGGCTTACTATCCCCAATTCTTCTAGCCAATCCTCATGAGGGCTCACGTCAAGGCCTTTCGTCACCCTTGTCACCTTCCTTTGGATAATCTCCAGCTTCCCAATGTCCTATCAAAAATATGGTAGCCAGAACGGAATACCATATTGTCTGATCAGAGCACTGTATGGCAGTAATTCACGCACCCTCCCTCCCCATTCCTGAATTTTAGCAGGCTAAAATCACATTGGATTTTTAGCTGTTAGACACCACTGATTCATTAACCTTTCTAGATTAAATGCCCTCTAACCAAGCTTTGCCCTAGTACTTATGGGTTTTTTCACCCAAATGTGAGGTTTTAACATCCATCTCTATTGGGCCAATGTTCTAGCCCAGTGATGTCAAACAAATAGAAACAGATCCCTGCTGACCCACATATTGACCTCAAAAATCATAAATTAACATTATCTATGTTACATTGTACTCTTATTTTGTTAAACATTTCCCAATTACATTTAATCAGATTCGGCCTGCTCAAGGGAGTTTTGCACTGGAGTTTGACACCTCTGCTCTTTCTAGCCTGGGGGACTGAACTAGGTTGGTGGCCACGTGACTGGAGAGAAGACAGATGGGAAGGGTGTTGTGGAGGGGGAATTGGCAAGGCTGGCAACAGTTGATATGAGAGGACCTGAGCTGGAGGTACAGAGCTGGAGACAAGTGGCCCATTGCTGGGTGACACTACGGTGATGTGAAGTGATTTTTTTCCCCTCTCCTTGAGCTCACTGTTGTTTTGTACCTTCTGAGATCCCACCGTTGTGATTTCTGTAATAGTGATTTCTGAAGTAGCTTCTCCAGTGATGAAATAGTTGTTTTGAAAGTCTCCCTGATTTACTGATACTGAAGAGAAATGCTGGATGCCAGATGGCATAAAAGATAATAGTCATCATCACAAGAATAACAATAATAATGTATTAATGCTGTCCTCAATTCCCAAAGCATCAGCATTACAAATCACTCAAGAGTATTCTCCTGGTGAGATTTCTAGCCAGAGATATCCTATAAAGAATTTTCAGAAACAAAGGTGAGGAGTACAAAAAAGGATTGGAAGGATGAAAGGTGAAAAATACACAAAAGCATACACTCAGGAATCTCAAAAGGCTGTCCCATGTCCTAATTCACCCTGAGAACACACATTTTCGTAAGTAGAGTTGCCAGAGTTCAGACAAATATAAAATTGTACATATGAGCACCACTTAAAATGTGATGTTGTAACTCCCTGCTGACGTGCAGAAAACATGAGACAGTCTGGACCCGCACATAAGGCTTCTGGTACCCCCACTACCTGACTGATGACCATGCTAATGAGGGAGAAGGCTGAATCAACAAGAACACACAAGCCAACCTAGTTTCTGTGGTGCTAAATCCTCTCACCTAAGCCCTACATAAAGACTGTACACACTAAACCAGTGGCTGTTTGAATAACTCAGCCATCGGACAACACCCAGCCTCTCTCCGTGTAGGTGAAAGGTTCCACATCCTATTGCCAAAGTCCTGAGCCATCCAAAGGCCCTTTCAAATCTTGACAGATGGGCATATGCAAGTTCAACTAGGAAGGCTCTGAGACTGGAATCTTTCCATTTTTGCCTGTGGATGAATAATTTAGCACTCTATCTAAAAGAGATCTCAATTAGAATTAGTCAAATTCCCTTGCATAAAGGAGATAACCTCATTTTTCCAGAGAAAGGGCTAGACTATTGTGGTAGAATACACCTAGTTCCTTTTTCTCCAGTATCAAAGCATGTTCCTTGGCTGCGCATCTCTTTCAGACAGGAAGCACCGCCGAGCAAAACCCTGCCCTTCCTCAACCTCTTATGTTTACCAGCACAAAAATTGGTTTTTTTCCCCCTGCAGTCTGTGACTCTTCATAGTTCTTTAAAAGCCCTTCGATCATAATGACAATAATAGACACACAAATGGGGATTTAGGCTCTAAGCTAGAAAAAAAAAATTATACTAGATAAAATACTGGGAAACCAGCATGAAACAATGGGAAGAGTGCTGGATTTGGAGTCAGAAGACAAGGTTTCAAATCCTGGTTCTACCACTTACTGTGGGGAAAGGTAGTAGCATCTCTGAACCTCAGTCCCCTCAACTCTAAAATGAAGAAGTTGACGTAGATGACCTCAAAGTTCGTTTGCAGTCTGAAGCTCCAATGATATGGGAGATGGGCAGAAAGGTAGTTACCAGAGGCCTGGGTCCCAAAAATGAGGTATTCTTAACCTTTTTTGAAGTGTGTAATAGATCTCTTCGGGAGTCTGATGAAGCCTACAGACCTCTTTTCAGAATAATGTTTTGAAATTCACGAGATAAAACCTAAAGGATTACAAAGAAAATGAATTATTTTGAAATAGTTTTCAAAATATAATTTAAAAAATAAGTTCATGGGCCCCAAGTCAATATTCCTGCGATAGATCCTTGAGGGGAAAAAAAGAGAAGCAATTTAATTATTTCAATAGTGACACAAATCTTTTGTGCTTTTAGTATGGAGTGCCTATTATTGATATCACATAGTATTGATATGGCTCTAAAATTGTTTCCCTATAACAGAAAACAACAGATAACATACAAGGACCTACAAACACTCAACACACATCACACAAACTCAAGATGACTGTCAGTTTTTTCAACCCAAAAGAAAGAGGAGCACATGAGTCATAGTGTGCTCCCAGGTATTTATTCAAGCAGGAGAGTCAGGTTGCCGGACTCCCAGGCCAGGAGTTTATCTATGCAACTGCTCTGCCTCAAATAAGACATGGCTTTTTAGAAACTGCTTTGTCATTTTCACTGGAAGGGATGGAAGCAGGTTTCACACCTCCCCCAGTCTTCTCATCCCACCTTCTGCCAAAGGGAAGCAGCCTCTAAAGATGACTCACTGGTGGGAGAAGGTGAAAATAATTCTGCGGGTGCTGAAAATCTTAGCTAGACAGAGAAGACTGTGTGATTAAACTTGTTCCCAGGATGTTGGTGGGAAATGAAGCCTCCCCACAATTTAGGACACATTTGGACCCCTTGGGTTGCAACTCAGAGAGAGATAAGTGCATTCACATTTCTCCCTTTTTTTTCTTCCAGATGTGTGACTTCATTGGTGTGTTTCAACTCCCTCCATTGATGAATTACAGTCATCTGCAATCAGTAGTCTTAGAAGGTTGCCTGAAACACTGGCAGGTTAAGAGACTTGTCCCTGGCCACACAGATAGTATGTGTCAAAGGCAAGACTGGAACCCAGGTCGTCCTGACGCCAAAGCTGACTCCCCAGCAGACCACACCACTTCTTGCATTTTCCTTATGTGTTAAACCTTCCACTTTGTACCAAAGGAGTGAAGGAAAAGAATATAGCCAGTCACTTCAAGAATCAGAAAATAAACTGGCGTTTCATGGAAAGCAATGTATAGGAAGGGGGTTTAAAACTAAAGTTTGTCCTGGTAATATGATGTCCATGGTGAGGAAAGGTTACCTCTGAGCCTCCCTTCAAGTTCAGACACACAGAGTAGGGCTGGGATTTTTCCAGGCTCCCTAATTCAGGGTACGATGCTGTGAGAGATTCCCAACCCCAAGTCTTCTCCATGGCTGAATAATCCATTAGTAGGGAATATGAGCCTGGTAACTATAACCATCTGTCATCAACCTTCTACTTCACCCCTAGTGCTATCACTTTCAAAAGCAAAAACTTCACTAAGGCAGGGAATAATTTCTTCACCTTGTGAAATACTAAAAAACCAACTACCACTTAGTGTCTGTCAAGTCCAAAGTGTCCTGAAATGAATAAAGTGTCATAAGGGCAGTATCCTAGGACTATAGATGTGGTGCTTTGGGGAGGTGGATCTGTGATAGACAAAATGTGCTCTCAGTTAACATAAAGAAAGTAGAATCTTACAAGATTTCTTTTTTCTATTAGAGCCCTTGGATTTCATCAAGTTGATGCAACCACAAAGTCCTTCCCTGTAATTCCTTTACCCCTATTCTTAAACTATTTTTCAATTATGTCTTACTCTTTGTGACCCCATTTAGGGTTTTCTTGGCAAAGATACTGGAGTGGTTTGCTATTTCCTTCTCCAGCTCATTTTACAGAGGAGGAAACTGAGGCAAACAAGGTAAAGTGACTTGCCCAGGGTCACACAGCTAGTAAGCATCTGAGGCGAGATCTGAACTCAAGAAGAGTAGTCTTCCTAATTTTAGGCTCAGCACTCTATCCACTGTGTCATCTAGCCTCCCCAAACTACTGAGCTGCATCAAATATATCTCCTTTTTCTCTCAAATTCAAAAATGAAGATTTGTTCTAAGGACCATATTTTCCCACAAGATGAGGAGGGAGAAAGGAAATCTGCTCTCTTGAGATGTACTAAGACCTTCTATAAAGAAGCAATGGCAAGGTGAGCAGCTGGGTAATGAAGTCAACATTTGGGTTAAGGGAGCAGTACTTGAATGCCAATACCAGAGAGCACTGCCTAATGAGATCTCCTGAAATGTCAGAACAAAGTAGTCAGTTTGATCAATTTCCATCCACAAAGCAGCCTCCCTGGCCATGCCTACTCTAGATACTCAAAAGCAAAAATAAAATAGCCATGTAGGGGGGAGACAATGCAGGAATGGGTAGAGTATTTAAGGCAAGTCTGGCAATATGGGATCATTTGGAAGAGGTAGGGTACCCAAGTAGTAATTCTCACAAACAATGAAAATGTCATATACTTTGAAGCAGCACACCATCTGAGCATCATGCCTCCTATCTTTTAAGGATAAAATAATCAATATATCGTATTTGTGATTCAGCTAGGTATCACAGTGGATAGAGCCCTTGACCTTGAGTGAGGAAGACTTGAGTTCAAATCCAGTCTCAGACTCTTAACGTGTAACACTAGGCAAGTCACTTAACCTTTGTCTACTTCATTTTCCTTATCTGTAAAATGGGGATAATAATAGCACCTATCTCCCAGAGTTGTTGTGAGGATAAAAGGAAATTATATTATAAAGCACTTTACAGACCTTAAAGTGCTATATAAATATTATTATTATTATACCAAGACAAAAAATTAACTGCTATTCATTTGACAAACAGAAGTCCAGTACATTTCCAGATATATGAAGTCTCCCCATCACTATTTCAAGGCCTCTGTGGCAGACTTTTGATCTGGTTCCTCATCTATTTCTTCTTTCTCACCAGATACCCTACTGAAAACACAGAAGTATCATTACTACTCCTGCATCCATTGAACTTTACTTAAATGTTCTCCAGTTCTTTGATTTCATCACGTATCTTCTTAATATACAATCCTAGCCGCCCCCCACCACCCCTCTTTTACATAACCTATTCCTTTTATACAAGGCCATATGATCAATTCTCTGCTTATATAGTCCTTTAATCTACTAAACTGCTTACTAAAACAATAATTTTTTGCATCAAAGATATCAATTACACAGAGAGTTTGAGTTTTGATTTTGAGATGGGTCTGCTATGATTCTTAGACTTCACAACCCTATCTTCATTACTGTGGATCATTTCTTATGAATTCACCACCTGATGCCACATCCACAGTTTCCTACTCTGCAAAGAAAGAAGGATTGGCAAGGCAGTAGGGTGGGGCAATAAGACAAAAGCAAGAGGCTGAAAAAGTGAGAGAGTAGGAGGAGAATAGCTGAGTGAGAGCCACATGCCCAGGCACCTACCTGCTTGAGAGGTCCAGGAACTGGTTACAGCACTCCCTATTGATTATACCCATAATGTCAAATTTGTCTCCTTTCACTAAGATTACTTAACAGTTTCTTGTTGATACTTCGGAAATTTTTGTATAAACATCTAAAAACATAGGTTTTCTTGCTGCCTTCTTTCTTAGATTTTTGTCCCTTGTGATTTTCTGGGTATCTGCTACAATTCTCTTCCTATATTGTAGCTACTCTCTATGGTAACTACTTTGGCAGATATTCACAAGCAGTTGTCTTCTATATATAGATAGTTTTCTCAATTTCCCCTTACTTTTCAATGTAAAGCCTTTGAGATTAGATGTTTATTTTGATTAGTTTCCCAACTTTCTTAGATTGGCTTCCTCTGCAGAATTCCATACCATGGCTTCCTACCTATTCTTTCTCTGAACCCTTTGAAATTCATTCAGCAGTCACTACATAAAGGGATACTAGTTGTGACCCTGTCCCAAGAAGTCCCAGCAAAAGTGACAGGATCTGCTATAAAATGTGTTGTTTTCCCAGAAATCTCGGTTCCAAGTATTTTTATTTATTTATTTATTTTATTTTATGGGTTCTACCTCCATCCTTAGGTTATACAACCATCTTCATTACTATGGGTGTTTCTTACAAATTTGCCACCTGACACCACAATTAAAATTGTCTTGTGCTTCCCAAATTAAATTACACAGGCTTCCAAGGCAAAGACTCTCAAACAGAAGGTTGTAATTTATGATGAAATTCTAAAGGAGCTTCCATAAAAGATTAAAAGTTTGCTTGCTCTTCACAATTGTATACATGGCATAGATTAATGGTCAAATAGGAGGGGGTAGGGGCAGCTAGGTGGCACAGTGGATAGAGCACTGACCATGGATTCAGGAGGACCTGAGTTCAAATCTGGCCTCAGACACATAACACTTACTAGTTGTGTGACCCCGGGCAAGTCACTTAACCCCATTGCCTAACCAAAAAAACAACAACAACAACACAAAACAAAAAATAAATAGAAGGGGTAATCCAAGAGATTAAACAGTTGTTATGCTGCTATACCACAAATCTATAGCAGGATTGGGCAGAGTTCTTACCCATGGCCAAGTCTCACTGCAACTACCCAAAAGCCTCCACATTCAAACAATTTAAGTTCCAGTTTGCATGTGGGTATCCTCCATACCTCTCCATGGTTTATATTAAAAGGACATAGCATTGCCTGCTTTGGAAGTATAGGACTGACATGAAAAGAGTCAAATGACACAGTGGATAGAGCATGGGACTTGGAATCAAGAAAAACTGAGTTTGAATCCTACCTCAGACACTTATTAGCTATAAGACCCTGGGCAAGGTTCTTAACCCCATTGTGCTTTAGTTTCCTTCTCTGTTAAATAATGACAGTAATAGCCCACAGGGCAATTGAAAGAATCAAATGACTTAACATATGTAAAGTACTCTGCAAACCTTAAAGAACTATTTAAATGCTAGCTATTATTATTATTATTATTATGTACAAGTAGGGCCATGTGGAACAAGTTCAATCATAGGAGTCCACCTGAGAGTAGGAGGACTGGCAAAGAGAGCTGAGTCCCCATTAGAGCTAGGAGACTAGACCATAGGTACTTCCTGCCATGAAGACCCTCCTGATTTTTCATTTTATGGTTCTCTAACCTCCATCCTTAGATTATACAACCACCTTTGTTACCATGGGTGTTTCTTACAAATTTGTATAAGCATTATTCAGGGGACTTTGCTATCAACTAACATTTAAAACCAGTGCCATATAGGAAATAGGGTTAACCAAGCCCTGGAAAAACCCTTTGACTGTTGCATATCACTTACCTAAAAGGTGCATAGTCTCCATAATCCCTATGACAACAGTAGGAAGGACCAACCCCCACATATAAAAGTAGGAAGAATATGAAGTACAGAAGATTCTAGACTCTTATCAATGACAAAGCAGGAACTGAGATATTAATAGCATGGAAAGATAACAATCATGAAGAAGACTTGAGAATAGATAGAGGTCAGGCATTTCCACCAAAAAATACCCCTAAAGGCCATGGTCTACTTCCTCTAAGTAACAGGTTGAGGAGGGTCATTAAAAGGAGGACAACTGTTACAAACAGATATGGGTGCAAAAAACATATCAGGAGCTAAACATCAAGAATAAGATATGGAAATTTTGCCCACACCTGAGTCAGGAAAGAAAAAGTCCACACTAGGACAATGATGATGTATTATTTCCAAGACTCTCAAGCCATTCCTGTGTTGTGATGTATCTGAGCAGTGCATTAGCGAATAAAGAAATGAATAGTCAAGTAAGGCTCTGAAAAGCTTATAACAACTCTTACTACAGTGCTGGTATGACATTGCTTCCTGCTTCCCTTAATGTTTGGTTTGCTCTGGTTTGTCCAAGATGATGCGATCCTATAGAAGAGGTAGCCAGGAATTGAGTGGCATGTCTCTTTTCCCACATATCTACATGTTGGGTCACATCCTGCTTCAGTGTCTGGACACACAGTGGCTATGAAGGTAGAGAATTTGGGCAATAGTGACATGCAGATTCAGCCTAGAGATGCATAACTTTTCCTCCATTTCTGATCTCAATCCCTCCTTCCTCAGAAAAGATACTCAGCAATGGGCAATATAACATAACCCCCTTGTCCCTCAGGATCTCCATCTTCCCAACCTCCATCTCATCCATGAAGAATTGTAGAATCTCAAAGATGGAAAGCAACTCAGAAACCTTCTAGTCCAACCCATACATGAACATGAATACCCTCTACAACATATCCAACAAGTAGTCATCTGGCCTTTGTATGAAGAACTCTAGTGCAAAAGAAACCCCACTACCAAGCCAGCTCATTCCACTTTGAGACAGCTCTCATTATTGGGAAATTTTCCCTACATAAGGCCTAAATTTGCCCCTTTGCAACTTCTATTCATTGTATCTGGTATAAGTAAGTCTCTAGCACCAAGCAGAGTAAGTTCAAACCCTCTTCTATGTGACAGTCCCTTAAATATTTGAGGATAATTGTATCTCCCTTGAGCCTCCTATAAGTGAAACGTTACCTAATTCATTCATCTGTTCATCTTATGGCACGATCTGAAGGCCCTTCACCATCCTGGTTGATGCTCTCTAGTTTATCACTGTCCTTCCTAAAACGTGCAACTCATAACTTAATACAATACTCCAGATGTGATTTGACCAAAGCAGAGTAGTATGGAATACCTCCCTAGCCCTGGATCCTATGTCTATATTAATGCAGCCTAAAGTTGTAGCTTCTTTGGCTGCCATATCATATGGCATATGTTGACCCATATTAAGCTTATAGCCTACTAAAATATCAGATATTTTTCAAATAAACTCCTCTCTAGCCACACCTCCTCAAACTTACAGTTTATTTCATCAGTGTAAGAAAATAATGATGTACAAATTTCCATCAGTGATGCAAAGCTATACTAATTTATCAGCTATACTCTTAGAATTAGCTACATGGAGCGCTGAGAGCTTAAATGACCTAAGTGTTCATCATTACCTATTTATTATGCGTCAAATATAGAACCTGAGCCAGTCCTCATGATTACAAAGCCAGTCCACTATGTTGCCTCTCTTCAATTCCATATTAACCATTCTTGTTCAGTCCTTTCCAGTTCAAACATCATTCTCCTTGGCAGAGAAAACAAATAAAATAAAAATTAAGCACCTCCATAGGACTTAAGTTAACCAATCAAAATAATTATATCATCTAGGACCAATGAATTCCTCCCTTGGCTCTTCCTTACCATGCAAAGCAATTAGATTTGCACACACACACAGCACACACAATGCCACTACCACTAGTTTTCTATTGAAAAAGAGCTTTTGCTTTGGAATGGATTGGAAGCCCCTAAACACACTGACAACCTGAATTGTATGTGTAGCTTTCCACCATTCCATCTGGAAGAGACTGAAATGAGAATTGCCATGTTAAGCTGCCTCATGGGGTGCTGTGAAAATGTTAGAGAGCTGAAAAAGTCCTTGAGGACAAGATGATCTATACTGTTTACAAATGAACTCAATCCATCTTAGCTACATTTTGCTGAAGATTACTCAGTTGTTAAATGTCAATTGAAATAAATGTAAATGGGCAACAGAGTAGCTAAGTAGTGGTAAGAGTGGCCAGACTAAATCAAAATAAATTAATAAAAAATTTTTTAAAAAAAAAGAAAAAATAAGAGTGACCAGGCTTCATGTTAGAGGACCATCGGCTTGAGGTCTGCCTCAGTTACATACTAGTTGTGTGGCCTTTGTCAAATAACTTAACCCTTCTGGACCTCACTGTTCTCAAGTGTAAAATGGAATGGGTTGGATTAGATTACACTCAAGGGCTCTTCTAGTTCTAATGGTTTATGGTTCTAAGTAGGAATTTTGGAAGTAGAGCTTTAGATAAGGAATTGTCATATTCTATAAATGAAAGGTCCCTATCATCAGATTTAGGATCTTTTCTTGCTCCCACTAGCAACCTATGGTACGTCCTGGGACAAGTTCTTTAATCTTTCCTAGGCTTAAAATTCTCCTTATATAAAAGTGGAACCAACTCATTGTCCATTTGCTTTCCTCCCTTATGAGAGGGGGGAGGGGTCTCATTGCCAGTGACCCACTAGTAATAAAGAGATTAAATCTTCTTGGACAAGGAAATTTTCATCATCATCACCACCACCATCACCTAATAACTCCATATGGTGGGACTGTAAGATAGAATGTCCTCATCCTATCTTAGAAATACTGTAATTTTCTATTATATAAATGACTTCAATATTGCAAATAACAGAATCGTGACTTCACCAAAAGAATAAATAGATTGAACAGATGGCCCATGAGGCTCGAAGATTTCATGTAAACCTAAATAGCTTTTTGATAATTTAATGAATGCGGTATGAAAAGTTATGGAAAAACTTGGGCACTGAGATAGAATTCATTGTTTCCCTGCTAGATTACCGTTTCTTAACTATTTTTTCATAGCAATGAAGAGGATAGTACCATTTGCAAAGTCAAAATCCCATCACAATGGTTGTAAAGTTTCAAATTGGAATGAATTATGCCTAACAGCACTCTAGGATATGGTGTTGACATGAGAAGTTCCCAATTGTGACCATCACCCAAGAATTTGTGGTCGGTCCTTCTATAGATGCAGTTTCAGTAACCAACCTTTCCTTAGGATACAGCATAGTACAGTTAATTTGGAGTCAGAAGACCTGGACTCAAAAGTCATTTCTGCTATTTTCTTCCTCTGTGAGCCTAGGAAAGTCATATAATCTCCAGTTCTCAATTTCCTCGTTTGTAAAATAAGAGTGTTGAACCTCTAAGATGTTTTCCAATCGGAACCCTATCATTCTCTCGCCTCTCCCTCCCCCCATATCCTTCTTCAGTAGCAGGTCTTCAGGCAATTGTCTTCAGCACAACAAAAGTAACCTTATCACATCTGTGAGGAATTATAAGATTTCAAGCTATGTTGGTAAGCAATAACAGGCACATTGAATGTGTAATAAAGTCAAATATTGACTGCTATAAAAGAGGTGTCTTCCATAAAGATCCTTAAGTTCTGACTACCTCTGTCCATCAGCCAATCCATTCTAATCTTTTTTTTGAGGCAATCGGAGTTAAGTGACTTGCCCAGGGTCACACAGGTGGTGCATATCATGTGTCTGAGATTGGACTTGAACTCAGGTCCTCCTGATTCCAAGGCTGGTGTTCTACCCACTGCGCCACCTACCTGCTCCCAATCCATTCTAATCTAAGTTGGTCTCTCCTTGGCTATCCTGTCAAATTCCTTGTGAATTTGTATTCTCAATGCTATTCCTTCCTTCTTTACTTTGATGGATCCATGACCTCATCAATGTGGGAATTCCCTCCAATAATGCAATTAATTGCTCCATCCCTAGACCTGTGTGATTCTTGTCATTGTTCTCCCATAAATACCCCATGAAGGATCCACCCAAAATGCTAGAGGTCTCCCTCTAATTCTGTGAGTAGCGCTGAGGTAAAAACGAAGCATCTGGGCTTCCTATTTGTAATCCTGCACTCTATACATATGACCAGCCCCCCTCCTTTTCTAGTAATACAGAACTATTAAAATGTCCTTTATGCCACATCTCACATGCAAGTCATGACTACCAATAGGTTGCAGCGTACTTTCACCCACCATAAATTTTTCCATTTTCCTTTGGCTCAAGAGCATTTTGAGTATTCTGGGTTCATGATATTTCATGATTTAGACACATATATCATCACTAAAATAAAAATAGTGCCAAACCAAGATGGTCTTCTGAGGAAAGAGCATCACTGAAAGTGTTCAGTTTCCCATATATAATACAGCCCACTCTCCTCTTATTTAGTTCCAAGTCCTACTCACTCATTGTCAATCTACAAATCTTATGTGCCTACGTGTGTGTGCACACAAACTTAATGATGTCGAGTATTCTATCCCCTACAAATGCTCAGCTTCATCTTCCTGGCACTCAGCTATCATGGCAGAAACAAAGACAATTGCCTAGGACTGAGTAGTGATTTTCATTTTAATGTTTTAGGCTACTATTGATGAAAAATCCATCAATTTTTCTATTTACGAACTTCTTCATATTTATAGAGGCTGATCCTTTGTCTCTGGGGCAACAGGTAAAGACTTACCAACTTGGTAAAACTAGCCAAAGACAGCTTTTGAGAACTGTATATAAAAACAATGAGGAAGAGGATGAGGAGGAAGAGCAAGAGGAGGACTTATAATGTTAGCTAGCATTTTTACAGAGCTTTAAGGCTGCAAAACACTGTATAAATATTTTCTTCTTTTATCCTCACAACAACCCTGAGAAATAGGTACTACTATCCTCATTTTACAGATGAGGAAACTGATGCAGGCAAAGATTAAGTGACTTACCTTGAGTCATACAGCTAGTACTAGAAACTGGATTTGAATTCAGTTCTTCTTGACTCCAGGCCCAGGGCTCTAGCCACTGTGCTACCTGGCTGCCACCATATCTATGCCACAATGAAACACGAGAAGAAATCTTGAGATAATGGAGTACTGTCTCCCTCATCACAGACATTTCAAAATCAAATGTATTGGTTTATGATGTGAACACATATCTTTAAGGTCTTATTTAGTGTTTTGCAAACACAAGTTTCCAAACAAGAGGCTAAGATAAAAAGTGTTCTGGACCCCTGAATTTTCTAACTGGAACTTCTGGCTTGCTTACATGGTCACTTAGAATAGAAGAATACGAGAGAGAGAGAGAGAGAGAGAGAGAGAGACAGAGACAGAGACAGAGACAGAGAGACAGAGAGACAGAGAGAATAGTTAGTTATTGGTAATGACAGCCTCTATACTGGTTCACTGGTTTAAAAAAAAAAAGGCAGGAGGCGGAGTATGTAACATGACGATGGATAAAAATAGAATATACCTAACACAAGAAGAAGACTAAAGGGGGTCTGGTATTTCTGATTTTCATTAGGTAGTCACTATCCTGGGATAATATCATCTAATTCCTGGTAAAAGATAAGATGTCCAAGCAAGACTGGCTGAGCTTTCCACTCATTCACATCATGACATTACATGGAGGCTGAAAATGTTTACTTTCTGGGTTTCCAGAGAAAGATTTCACAAAGGGGCCCACTTCCAACCCACTGCCCTAAAACTGCCTTCACCATGAGGGAACGCCTCAGTTCAGGGTGCCAGTAACATCTCTGCCTAGCCAAACTCCTGACATCTAGAATCATAATCCCTACATCTCAGTAGTAAAACTATCATTATAATAAGTCACGTTGGGTGGAAGGAGCTCTTCTATGCTGCTATTGACCTTTGCCACCTCTATCCTTATTTTTAATGAAAATTATTTTTAAAAAAGAATAACCAAAGGATATTATTATTTGGGGAGAGTGTAAGAATGAACTTGAAGGACTGACTTTAAAAAATTAAATAACCTCCAAAGCTTTCTCCAAGACTGGGTCTTGGACTATTTACTTCTTTTTGGGGGTGGAGGGAGTAAATGAAAGAGTAAAGTACAGGACATGATGATACTATCCCCTCTCTATCTTACATTGGCCAACAAGACTACTGACTTTCAGATCTATGTCAGAAGTTGATAGCCTCAAAGTTCCATTAGTTGAAAGAAATGTAAGTTCCTTGCAGGCAGGAACTATTTCATTTGTGTCAAAATAGCCTTATTGCCTAATGCAGTCCCTGACACATACCAGGGACTTAATAAATGTTTATTCATTCACCCGTTAGGCAAAACTGGGGGTTTTGTTGATAATATAAATAGAAATCATTCTGTGAATTGAGAACCCTTCTACCCAGAAGCTCAAATCACTGATTAAATGTATGGTTTATATAAAGCCAAATGGTTATTGGTTTTAAATCTACCTTAAGAGGTAGAGGAGTAGTGGGAAGAGGGGATAATACAAGTCTCAATTTGCAGTTTCTTAAATTGTTTAGTCATTATGACCAAACATGTGCCCTTCCTTTTCCCTTGGTAGGATTGCTAGTCAGTTGGATTGCGAGTAGAAAGTTGCTTCCTGCCAAGCAGTCAAGCATTCAGACATTTCACTTTAAACTTGTGACAAGCCAATCTCTAGGCACATTTTCCCAAAGAATTCTTTGTGTTGACCTGGATCTCCCTAGCATGGTTGGGGGGAGGGGGGCAGGGACCATTGGTAATTTAAATACAATTCACAGAATATCTGTTTTATTCTTAAACTTTCTCTCATTTTGAAATGCCTCTGTCGCTAAAGACAAGTCCTGAGCATTACAAGCTCAACTTTGTAATTTTGCTTCCAAATAAGTTATTGGATAAGAAATTAAATGATCTCATTCTAACTAAAGAGTGAAATACTGGGGAGTAACCATGTAAACACTGAGGTGGAAATAACCACATTACTTACATTAATTCATCATTGAGAGACCACACAGAGAAAAAGCTTTTAGCGAGATGTAGAATTTGACACATACGAGATCCAGTCAAAGCAGTATACACGGTGCAGATCTAAACAGTGAGAGAATACACTGAGCTCAGTTCTTTCCTTGCATCTCAAGTAACAATAATGTAGATACTTGGAAAAGTTCCTAAACTAAATTGCATCTTCCACACCACAGATCTCTGTATCTTCTTTCTCAATTTTTCTTTCCCCTCCACTATCCACTTCAGCTCTTTAACCTCTCTCTTTCTTAACTGAATGTTAAGAAATTGTCAAGATAGGAGATGAAAGATTCTCTGAAGAGACATAAATAGCTCTTACCACAATTGGGAAAGGTTCAGTCACAGAAATGCTATCAATCCACCAGTCACATATTCCCCCTGCCAGCAACTGGAGTATCAGCCCTGCAGAGAGCTACATCTGCTGCAAAGCCATAATCTGGGGATTAGGAGCAAATGCTCTGAGCTCCAAGCTGTTTATCCAAGGGCAAGTCATCCAGGAACTGAGGCATCACCAATAGAAGAGTTCAACCATCATCATTTGAAAAATAAAAATCCACACCCAGGAGGAGTTTAGAGAGGGAAGTTCCAGGAAGAAGAGAAGAGAACGGAGAGGTGGCAGGTGGTAGCAGTGATGGGAAGGGGGGGATGGGAAAGTTACTAGCATGACAGATGTATTGACTCAATTCAAACAGTAAATAAGAGATGCCCAGTATAGAGGGGAAAAAAAAAAACAATAGGCAGGAGAAGGAGCAGCCGAGGCTTTCCCAGCTTTAGTGGTGGCTCTCTGCCATTTTAGGTTTGTGTTTCAGGGCTGATCCTTTAGCATAACAAAAAGCATTAGTTGCTTTTACACCACTTGGAAGTAAAAAAACAAATAAGTTTTTTTTCTCCAAGCTAAGGTACTAAGGATTGCTTTCCTCCCCTCATCAGTGTAGTAGGATTAAAACAGGCTTCCCAAGGGGCAGCTAGGTGGTACAGTGGATAAAGCTCTGGCCTTGGAGTCAAGAGGACCTGAGTTCAAATCCAGTCTCAGACACATGACATTCACTAGCTGTGTGACCCTGGGCAAGTCACTTGACCCCGATTGCCTCACCAAAAAAAAGAAAAAAAAAACAGGCTTCCCTTCCAGTTCCCTTGAACATTGAAGATATGAGCCCAATAAGGAGTTCTCAAAATAGCATAATCATTTCTTCCCTCTGAGACAGAACACCCACCCCCCCCCAACCAAGGTCATGCAATTCAACATCATCATTTTTCTTTCGGGAGTAGGTTGCACAGGCCATATCATTATTAACGTGATATCCCCACCCCTGCCTAAAGACATGTCTCCCATATTTTTTTTTTAATCTGCATTCCCATTAGCTGCTGTGCTTATACAAATAACTCAACAATAGCAAATAAATATGCAGTTGGGTATCCAAACATAACCACAGAACAACAGACCAGTAGGCTGACCAGCACTGTCTCATTACTCTAGCACACAAGCAACAATGATGAATGCTACCCACTGGTTGACAGTCTTTTGTGAGAACAAACCAATTTTTTTTGAGATAATTTCTAAGGAAGTCAATGAAGTTGAGTTGCACAACACTGGTACTGTTCCATCATAAATATTGAAACCATCAAAGGTTCCCTTTACCCTGCTAAATGGAATCCAAACTCCTTACATCTTTTTTGTATATGCAGCCAGGGCAATCAAATGCAAATTCCTGAGTGCCTAACTTCACCAGTCTCTGGAAACATCAACACTGCCAGGAAGGAAAAGATAGTACACTGATCCCTTGTGAACATAAAGGAAGGGCAGAAATTCCAAGAAGAAATAGGAAAGAGACAAAAGGTGAGTGAAGACTCAGAAAACATAGTATACCAGATGAGTTCATGTTAGCACTTTGAGAAGCAAAAGGGATAAAAACATGGAGAAAGTGCTATTATCATGATGAAGAGGAAAGAAGGCTAAGCAACAGAGATTCCACCCAGGGCTAAGATAAGAGACATTGTGCCTGCTGGATTCTGTTGAGAGGTATGATAGTAACACTTTGTCCATCCTCCTCACTTCTCCCTCTCTCCTCCTGGGGCAATGTTTTCATTACAAAGCTTATCTCTGCTCTCTAAAGTTACATTTATAATTTTGCTTAACTATTTTTTAACTTGCCAACTACATAAAGTAATCATTCATTATTGTTTCTGATCTATGCACTTTATTGTTGTGAAAGGGAAGTCAGAAAAAGGAGGAGGAGGAGGGCTGTGTTAGCAATGTAAACACACAAAAGGTAAAGGGAAAATAAGTTTAGGCCCTCCATCTCAATTATCAGGATCCTATCTCAATTGGGGGCTCAGGAGCTATAAGAAAGAGAATCTTATTGATTTTTAATATTTTTTAAAACTCCCCAAACAGGGTAAACAAATCATGTAAATTCTCCACTGGTACAAAACAGTAAAAACAATGGCATTCTGGGAAGGAGGCTTGGTAAGTAGCAAAGTATCTCAGACATGATTTTCCCCCATTCTTTTCTCCCAGCAGAGTCACCAACTCCATATGACCCGGGAGAAAGGGACTTGGGAAAAGATGATTCCAAGTACATGAAGGTAGAAGTCATCCAAAAGGGACTAACTAGTTTTCTGTTCACCTAAATACCTCTATCACCAGATATCCTGGGAGAGAAGGGGAGGGGTAGAGAGCAGAGGAGAGTGAGGGACAGGAGAGGGAGGTGGAGAGAGGGAGAGGGAAAGGCAGAGGGAGAGGGAGAGAGAGAGAGAGAGAAAGATTTTGAGGAAATGTCCAAGTCAGTCCTGTCCTTACTCCTTTACTTTTTTACCATCTCCTCCCATCCCCCTTTAGCTCCCTTTTACGTGTTATCTCTTCCCCCTCCCCCCCAATTAGAATGTAAACTCCTTGAGAGCAAGGGCTATTTTTCTTTTTGGTTTTATTTGCATTCCTGTGTTCCAAGTGCTTAATACAGTGCTTGCCACATCACTGTTGTTCAGTCATGTCCAACTCTTCATGACCCCATTTGGGGTTTTCTTGAAAGAAATGCTGGAGCGGTTTGCCATTTCCTCCTCCAGTTTATTTTATAGATGAAGAAACTGAGGCCAACAGCGTTAAGTCACTTGCCCAGGGTCACACAGCTAGTAAGTGTCAGAGGTTGGATTTGAACTCAGGAAGATGAGTCTTCCCGACTCTAGGCCCAGCACTCTATTCACTGTGTCATGTAACTACCCCCTTGGCACATAGTAAGCACTTAATAAATGCTTGTTAACTGACTAACTATAGGTTGTTCCCTCTGAAAAATATTTAAGCTGCTTGAGGGAAGGGAATATTTCATTTTCACTTTTATTTTTCTATCTCCCAGCGCTCAGCACAGTTCCTGACACATAGTAGGCACATAAAAATGCTTATTAATTGATTGCTTGAGCATTCAATGATCTCTACAACCCAGCTCCAATTTACCTTTTCAACCTTTTCCCAAACTTCTCCCCTTTCATATGATCCTTACCCCAACCAAACTGGACCATTTCTCAAACATGTCCCATGTTTTCCTAATACCTATATCTTTGTGTTTTTTCTCTAAAATTAAACACCCCCCCCAATTCTTCCTATTCACATCCTTACCCATCATTTTAGGTCCAAAAGAAGTACCACTTGCTCCATCAAACCTTTCCTGAATTACCCCTAACTGGAAGCAATCTCTCCCTTATCCCACAGAATTTTACATTCCTCTTATATACCTATCATATTGTTATCTATATTACATTTATCTGTGTATAGGTCTTGTCACACTATATTGTGAATTTCTTGATGACTTGTACTAGGTCTTATTTATCTTTTTATCTCCCCAGCATCTTGCACAATGCATTACACAAATTAGATATTTAATAAATATTTGTTAAATGAGTAAATGAACAATTGGAAACAATGCTCTATGAGACAAAGCCACTGCATGGAGCAGCTCTCAGACTTAAAAAAGGAATGGGTTTTGGTTGCAGAATTCACAAGGATGAATCATGAATATGCTCTTATCTTTAACCAAAGCTAACACCTGCTGTGATGGCCAGATGGACCTATAGATTGCAAAGGTTAACTTGTCTCATAGCAACTGTGTTTGTAGAACTCGAAGTGATATCCAAGCAGCAATAAGGTTTTTCTAATGCACTATAAAAGATGCATCTGGAAAGAAATGGAACTGAGCTACAAAAATTTTAATGGGCCCTAAATAGGCTAGGACCAAGCCACTAGATAATGTTCATGTTTAAAAGAATTGAGATTTTTCAATAACTGCAAGTTCAATATTAGTCAGCTCTATGATAATTAAACCAAGCAGGCTAATATGATCTTAGGCTGCCTTAAAGACACATCATGTGAAGAATAAGAAATGGGATAGTCCCACCATACTCTATCCTCATCAGACCACATCTAACATACTGTGTTCAACTGTGGGTGCCATGGTTTAGGAAGTATACTGACAAACTGGACCATGTCCAAAATAGGGCTAGCAGGGTAATGAGGGGACTCAGACTCATACCACATAAGAACTGGTAAAAGGAACTAGAGAAGGAAGATCCAGTGGAACAATGCTAGCAGTCTTGAAGTATTTCAAAGTATTGCTGTCATATGGAAGATGGATTCCTTCCTCCTTGCCTAATTTGGGCTCAGAAGCAAGAGGTAGGAGCAATAGGGGGAAGCTGCAGAGAGGACAATTTCAGCTCAATATATAGAAAATCTTCCTGACAAAAGAAGCCATCCAAAACTAGAACAGGCCTCCTCGAAAGGGGGTGAAGTTCTCAGTCTTTGGCAATATTAAAGAGGACTACTTGCTGAGATGCTATAGAGATTTTTGTGCAGGTTAGAGTAGATGCCCTCTCAGTTCCTTTCCAACTGTGAAATGTTATGAATCTAACAAAAGTATCTAAGAAAAATAAAACAAAAATATTTGTAACTCAGAACATGAACTAAGGACCTGGACCTCCAGGGAAGGGAAGAGAAAAGAGATGGAAATATTTCCAGATATCTCAGGGGCTTTCACACTCAACACCAAAGGTGACCCCAGAATACAGGGAACTGTACCTCAGTGAGAGCGCTCGACTTAACCTATAGGGATGAATCCCTTTTCTTCCCCTCAATGAATGGAGACAGAAGGCTGAGGACACTGCTAGAGTCCACCCACCTCAACAACCATCCTGTGCTGTACTCCCCTCGCCAGTAACTTGTCAAATTGTAGGAAACAGAAGAGTTGGACTTGGACTCAGAAAGACTTGAATTCAAATCCTGCCTCAGATGTTCACTGTGACTCTAGGCCAACCATTTCATCTCTCTATCTTAGTTTCCTCCCCTGTTGTTGTTCCTTCTTCATTTTCAAAGAAGACCAATGAAATCACAGGATAATATCTTGACTTGCTCATGAATCGGATTTAAATGAGGTAGAGTTGCATACAGTCATCAACTTCACTCTCTTTCCACAGTCATCAAAGTCTAGCAGCAAGACAAAAGTCAAGATGACTGGAGGGAGCCCAGGAGGCAGTGGATGGCCTTGGCTTCTTTAATGTCTGACCAAGCTCTGTGCACCCCAAAACACCTGCTTCAGTTACCTTCATGGCCATTTAATAAATGGCCCAAGCCACTGAGAGGAAGTCTTCCCATGCTTGGGCTAGGCATCCCCCTAACTCACCAATGGGTTCAAGGCCCGTTGGTTACCCTCAGCCTGGTTTAGCCCATATGCCAAGATGGTTTTACCTAGTTAAGGCTACTGCACATGCGACAGCTTCTGAAGCCACAGGCGGGTTAAGTGACTGGTTGGACACCAAAGGTGGATAAGCAGCCCTGGAAAGGGCTCAGCAAGCCCTCATACCAGAGGCACTCATTCTCCCTCAATAGGCCACACACCCCCTTCCTCTGTAAAATGAAGCGGTTCAACTCAACAGCCTCTAAGTCCCCTACCAGCTCTAAATATACGATCCTAAGAATCTTTTTTGGCCTGTTTCTACATTCATAAAATTAGGATAATACCCACCTCATAGGTTGTTATAAAGATCAAATGAGATAACATAAGTAAATTTTTCATCATTTCTCCTTGCAGTGCTCAAGATAAAAATAAGCAAAAGGACCACCAGTGTGTAGTTTAGGCACCAGAACCTTTTGAAGTGAATGAAGAAGCAGAGAAATTCTAAGAAGTACTTGACAAGATATTGCAAATCAAGTCAATGTATCTCAATACTCACAAAGAAACACAAAGAAACAGAAGGGAAGAAGGTAAAAAAAAGTTTTCAGCAAGCTTGATATGAGGCCCAACTAAGCCAGATCATCAAGAGCGTTTAAAGATCAAACTGGAAGACAACAAACCACCAAAGAATGGGATAAATCTGAATATTTCTCTAACCAATTATTTTGTTCATCTGTAGCAATGAATGAATAAATGAATGCAAAGAATTATTAAACACCTACTATGCACCAAGCATTGTGCTAAGTTCTGTGGATACAAATGTGAAACAGTCCCTGCCCTCAAGGAATCTGCATTTTAATGAGCAAGATAACACCTATAATGGAATGGTGGCCAGGAAAGGGAGTAATGATCTGGGAAGTCACATTAAAGCAGTCCATTAATTTACTCTCTCCAGAAGGCATGGGAACAGTAGTTTGATTACAACTCAGATAAAGGTAGAAGGGGGCAGAGTCTGATGGGAGGATACACTCCAAAGTAGAATGGAAAATGGTCCAGGTGAAGATGAAGGCACATGGTCTCAGGGAATACAGAGCTGAATGGCTAATACTACATTTACACTCACCATTTCAGTCACTATTGTGCTTTATAAGGAAGAAAATAGAGCATGGAAAAAGAAAAATGTAGGAAAAGCACTTGGATCAAACCAAGTCTATACAGAAGAAATTCATGCTAAATATAATATAAAATTGACAGGAATCAGTCCTTAAACTCTCTTTAAAATGGGAAGACATTAGGGCAGCTAGGTGGCATAGTGGATAGAGTACCGGCCCTGGAGTCAGGAGGACCTGAGTTCAAATCCGGCCTCAGACACATGATACTCACCAGCTGTGTGACCCTGGGCAAGTCACTTAACCCCGACTGCCTAAAAATAAATAAATAAAATGGGAAGATATTGAACAATTAAGGAAACAATTCAATGTACAGTATTGCTATCTTCTTCCCCAAAAAGGAGAGCAAAGAAAACATCAATATCTACCAATCGATACGCCTACTTCCTCATCTCTATGAAATGTTGAAGGGGATGATCTATACACATATTGATTGACTGAAGATTTGGTGCATTATAAAAAGAGAGCAGAAGCATCCTCACAAAATTGACTGAAAGCTGCAGAGGATGCATGATCCCACTATATTTATTTTTTGTCAATTATTTTTTAAAAGTATTTGATACAGCAGGCTAGGCTATTGCCTACTTTCTATAAAATAAGAATATTAAAGCACACAGACTGATTCACTTTAGATTGCTTAATGAATCAATAGTGAGCTCTTAGTCTCTCAGCTCCTTATGCAGCATCCCAACCAACTCCAGAATTTGTTGCTTAGTTATGGCAACTGCATTTCTGACACCGTAGTCAGTTTCCTAAGGCAATAGTCACTTCTTTATATAAAGCTGAAGGCACTGACCCCTTTACCACAGATCATTTCCATCTGCTTGGCTAAGTCAATAGAACAATATAACAGGTTGATGTTACTGTATTTTTTAAAATATCCAGTCTTCTCCTAGTTCTATGAGAAAAATACAATGGCAAGGTTTTAGTTTTAGGATTAGAAGGGATCTAAAGGGCATATGGTCCAACTCCCTAATTTTGTACATAAAGAGATTGAAGCCCAGAGAGTTTAAGTGATTTGCTTACATTCGCTCAGTTAGTAAATAACAAAACTGGTATTTGAACTCAAGTTTTTTTTTACTTCAGATCCAATGTGCATTGTTGGATTTGTTTGGTTTTTTCCTATACTGCTTTATGTCATACTGCTTTAATGGGGGAAAGATGGTTAATAGATCTGGGGAAAATCAGGGGCTGGTTTTTTTTTTTTTGCTCTTCAGCTATGTGTACAATATACCCTTCCACCACTCAAGGTCTGCTCTATTAAGATGTCTCATTCTGAGGTGAAGGCGACACTGGATTCCTAATGTCTGTGACATTTAAATATACACTTTGGCAGGTTCTAACAAGCTAGAAAGGTTTCATGGAGGGGCCCAGCAATGGACTGCTTGTCATCCAAGGACCAGTCTGCGTGCCTCCCTAAATCTAGAAAGATTTAGCACAAGAACGTTTGCTAACAGGTGATGAATTCAAGGGTCGGGTCAGGGAAGGATAGGACAATAAAAAACTCATGAAGACTGTCTATCAAAGTGTAGAAGGGTTGAAATCAACATGAATACAAGGAAACCCAACACCTATGAAATCACAGAGCTTTTGAAGTCCTAATCACTTCTAAGCCTCTCCCAGCAGTATCCCTAAGCATTCTGCCCAGAAGAGTTAGGAGCAGTGTACACAAGGTGCTGACCCCTATAGAACTAATAGGAACAGCATCTTTTTCTGACTTTGTTTTCTTTCCCATAATCTGACCCTCCCCTTCTCCTTGGCAAAATACCAGATGATCAGAACAGGAATGCTAAAGAATGACCTTCCCAGGGTCCGTACCTAGCAGAGCTCATCATATGCCAAACAAGCAAACAGAGAGAAGTGGAAAAGCAATGAATTTGGCAGCTAGATGGCACAGTGGACAGAGCACTGGGCCTGGAGTCAGGAAACACCTGAATTCAAATATGGTCTCAGACATTTACTAGCTGTGTGAATCTGAGCAAGTCACTTCACCCTGTTTGCCTAAGTTTCTTCATCTATAAAATGAGCTAGAGAAGGAAATGGAAAACCACTCCAGTATCTTTGCCAAGAAAACCCCAAATGGGGTCACAAAGAATCAAACGCAACTGAAACAACTCAACAACAACAAAAGGAACTTGGAGGCAGAAGACCTGGGTTCCAGGACCAGTTCTGCTGTGTGGTCTTGAATAAGATAATTCAACTCTCTCAACTTCATTCATTTACTTGATAAAATTAGGGTAATGATACATCAGCTAACTTATAATCTATAACAAATATCTATAGAATTTTTAAGTTTTTTCTCACAACCAATCCTCATTTTACAGAAGAAAAACTTAAGAAACAAGGTTGTTGTAATGAAAATAGCTTGTAAACCTTAAAGAGGTAATTAAATGTGAGTTATTATAATTCTAAAGCTATAAATAACAATTAAGGCATTACATACCAAATAAATGCTACAGAACTTAAATGCTGGAGTTGAATGGAAAGGATCAATGTAGGCTGTGGTAGTTGAAGGAAATCTTCTAGTGGGACTTAAACTGAGTACCAAAGAAAAGATAGAATTTAGATAAGCAGAGAGGAAGGAGAAGAGCATTTCAGGTAGGAGAAACAGAATAAATAAAGGTATTTGAAAGTAGGAATGTACATGCCTTGTTCAGGAGAGAACGGGTAATAATTCACATTTGACAATGAGGTAAAAGGGGGACCAGGAGGAAATAACAAAATTTTTCCATTTTCAGGTCAATCCATGGGCAAAACATGATTGATAGGATAAAAAGGACCAATTTATTTGGAGGCAATGGAGAGCTATTCCAGCTAGAGAGGATGGTTCATGTTGAGAAGTAATAGAAGGTTGGTATAAGAATGTGAATACTTATGTATACCATGTAAAACATTGTGCAGGCATAAGCAAATTACCTGGGACTAGTAAATCCATGTGCTCAGAAAAGCAAAATGCTTTCTTTTGTTTCAATCAAGATAAATACAAGTTCTAAGCATTTGAATGTAGGGAATCATTGAGGGGCTTTAAGAAGGAAGGAGCTTTCAGATTAACTCTATAGCATTAGACAGTTCCAGGGTTCTCTGAAAGAAGACACAAAACTCAATGTAAGTATATTTAGTAGTAGGATAGATTTTTTTTTTCAAGGACTACCAAAATAACTCAAGAATTCAGCAGCTCTCTTATCATAGCCACTAAGCTCCCACCTCCTGTCCTCAGTTATGTTGGACCTCAGAAAGTTTGCTGAGTTAGAGATACCTATTTCTTGAATTCTAAAGAATTTTCCATCTTGAATTCTTAAGTGCAGGGTGGAGAAGTCTCTAAAAGTGGCTACATGTCAAGGACTCACAGTTGAAATGACCACCAGAAAAAGAGACCTAAGATGAGGAAAATTCTGGGAACTGTTCTTATGAGGAAAAACCTTGGATTGATTCCTAAGAACCAGATACTTTAACAGAAAAATAAAAAATTACTAACTTTGGATCCCAGGACTGATATACATCTGTCATACTAAGGTTTATGTAATTAATACTAACAGCTGTCCTCAATGGTTATGCCACACACCAAATGTGGTTTTAGGAATAGCCATAAAGGAGTAAATGCTCATCTAATGTATCATCAGATTTAACATGTTATAGCAGGGAGAAAGAACTAAAATGAGAAAGGATAAAGTCATGATTCATAAAGGTCAACAGGCTAGGTAATTGGATGAGTTTAATGAGATGAAATGTAATGGGGATAAATTTAAAGGTTTACCCTTAGGTTCAAAATACCAGATTTACAAATACAAGGTAGAGGAGGCATGGCTTGCAGCAATTGATTAGAAAAAGATCTGGAGGTTTTATTGGAACGTAAGCTCAATATGGGTTAAAAGTCGGATATGCCAGAGAAAGAACTATGGAGTCTGAATGCAGATCAAAGCATACTATTTTCACCTTTTTATTTGTTTTTTTTTCTTTCTCTTGTTTTTTTTCCCTTTTGTTCTGATTCTTCTTTTGCAAGCTAATGTGGAAATACGTTTAATATGATTGTACATGTATAACCTATATCAGATTGCTTGCCATCTTTGGGAGGAGGGAGTGGAGGGAGGGAAGGAGAAAAAAGTTTGGAACCCAAAATCTTATAAAAGTGAATGTTGAAAACTTTCTTTACATGTTATTGGAAAAAAATAAAATACTATTAAAAAAGAAAGAAAGAAAGAAAATGGGATTGTGGCAGCCAAAAGAGTTAATGTCTTGGGCTCCATTAAGCACAGCATAGCTTTCCAGATTAGGAGGGTCACAGTTCCTCTGTACTATGCCCTAGTCAGATCACTTCTGGAGTATTAGGTTCAGTTCTGGACACAACATTGATGATCTGGAGAACATCCAGATGAGGGCAACCACCATTGACATGAGTCTTGAGTTCATGCTATACACAGCTGAAGAAAATGAGGATGTTTAGCCTGGAGAATGTCCAGGGAGATAAAATAGCCATCTTCACATATCTGAAGGGTTATCACGTAAAAAAAGAGATGAGGCTTGTTCTTTTGACCCAAGAGTACAGAACCAAGAGCTATGGGTAGAAATAGCAAAGAGATAAAAACAATTAAAGCTGTCTAAAAGTGCAACAGGCTGTTTCGGGGCATAGTGGGTCCCCCGTCCTTCAAGATTTTCAAGGAAAAGCTAGACAGCCATTAATTGAGTATTTTATAGAGAGATTGCTTTTAGGTGTGGGTTATACACAGAGGACACTTCCAACTCTAGAATTCTGCAATTCTATGAATATTAATATGGATACAGGGCATTGAATAGATTGCAGTGGGGAAAGAATGAAGGCAGAAAACCAATTAGAAATTATTATATTCTTTTGAGTGAACCAGAAGAGAAATAGACAAAACCTACTGTGATTAGCCTGTTGCATCCTACCCAATAGGTGCTGGTTTTCTTTGCCTTTGGTAAAACTTATTTGGAGCATACTGTGACCAAGCCACTTGCAAAAAGGAAGATGACCTTATCAACCTGTCATACTATTGTCCAGTGCAGAGATTGTACTAGGTGTCTGAGTGAAAGGGAGCCAATGATGCTATTGCCATAAAAAGGGAAGATAACCTGGGCCATCCTTGCTACGGCATCTGACACACAGGTTACATTTTCCCCCAAAGCTTTGTGTACCACACTAGCCTGACAGAGCTGACAAGGCCTGGAGTTTAAATCGATCTAATCCCCAAAGCTATGTAAGTCAGACAAAGAGGATTACCCCTCAAAAGGGAATCATTGGCTAAATATAGAACCCATTCTTCTTTAAAGTCATCTCATCCACTTTGACTCTCTATCAAGCACTTTATTTGGTTTTCAAAATCAAAGCACGGACTTTTAATCCCCTACGCTTTCTTGGGCATTTTTACCCACCTCTCTCCTCTCTCCCTGCCAACCTCAATGGTGAAGAGTGTGAATAACTTTTTCAAGACAATCTGCTAGTTTTCTCAATAACTTAGAAGGGTTCTAAAAAGGTTATTTGGTCCTACCTCCTCATTTTACGTATGAGAAAATTAGAGCCTAGAGATGTATAGTGACTTGTACAAGGTCACCCTGGTAATTAGTAAAATGAAACACAAGCCCTCTGACTTCAAATCCAATACTCTTGGCAATAAACCACACTGACTTCCTAGGTTCCCCACCTCATGAGCACACCATCTCCCTTTGGGGCTCTGGAAACCAAAGAATTTTCCATTGTCTCTGAGCCACGAGTTCTACTATTTCACAGCTCCCTTTCCCTAACTCATTTATTTTGCTCTCAGAACATGGAAATGTCTGCTCCATTCATTCTTTATACTGATGCCATGAGTTTGTTTTATTTCTGTAATGTTTTAATTAGTCTCTTAAGGGTTTTTACATGCACATGTATCTCAAAGCATTTCCAGACCCCCAATTCTAATTTGTAGGACTATTTTGTCCTCTCTCTCTCTCTCTCTCTCTCCCTCAGTCCTTACTGCCAAAAGAAACCAGATTTCTATTTTTTCAGGTCCACATACAGCCATGTCATTTGATGGAACTATATGACTAAATCAATCCCACCATTCATAGAGCCATTTCAAGGAGCCATGGTGAATCAGATGGACCAAATTTTTAGACTTATAGACCAAAACCTGCCAGAGCTAAAAAGGAACTTAGAGGTCATCACATCAAGCCCCTTTATACAGCAGAGAAGGAAACTAAAACCTAGAAAAATTAATGACTTGCTCAAGGTAACATGGTGATTGGTGGAACCAGGAATAGAACTCAGGTCTCCCAATTTCTCTTTGAGTGGTTTTCTCATTAAATCACAGTGTCATTCTTTGGCTACACAGGATCATATGCTACAATGGAAAGACGATTGAATTTAGGGTCAAAGAACCTGGTTTCTAACCAGATGTGCCATCTTTGAGACCTTGGGCAAGTCACTTCTCTAAACCTTTGTTTCCTCATTTATAAAACAAAGTGGTAGAAATAGCTGACATTTACAATCCCTTCTAGCTTTAAATCTATGATTCTATGATGCTATGGCAAAATTTCATCAATATTCCTACATATCATCTAGGTTCTCAGGATATAGAGCAAGTACCTTTTTAGTAAAGAAAAGTGAATTCATCACAGCAAGTTTATAATCTAGAATGTGTCAGAATTTCTGATGGAGACTGGCATAAAGTTAAAATCTCTGTAGCTACTATAAACTAGTCTCTCAGGCTTGAAATCTGTCATCTCTGGCTCCTCCTCCCTTTCCTTGTATTCTCACTTCTAGTTAATCACCAGTTCTGTTAATTCTTCCCTCACAAAGGCTTTCGTAAAACCCCTTGCTTTTCACTCCCACTGCTACTACTCTAGCTCAAACCTTTATCACTTCATGCCTGGAGTAGCCTCCTATCAAGCATCTCTGCCACTAGACTCCCCCACTCTGCCTCCACCATTCACCTTGCACACAGCTCTATCTATAACACAGTTGACGAGAAGAGCAAATGAAATAACATACATGAATTCATTTTGCAAACTTGACAAAATACTGTACAAGATTCCTTGATGGAGGCAATTTGTTCAAGGACCTTCTAATTATTCATATCAAGTGTGGCATACAAAAAAAAAAAAAGAAAGAAAGAAGATGCTTACCAAAGGTGTTTGCTATGATCAAGGGCAATGGACAGCTCAGTATCTAAATGCAAAGGCTAGAATACTTTATAATCATATCACTTGCTTGTTTGCAAGTTGTCAATGGCTCATTATGACTTACAGGATAATATTCACATGCTGACACTGAAGATTCTCCACAATCTAGTCTCACTCTACCTTTCCAATCTTTCATTACTCTCTACCACAAATCCTCCTATTTGGTCAAAGTTGTCTTCTCAAAGTCTATGAATCAAGGTTTTACGTTTTTCTGCTTCTGTACATTTGCTTATTCCAACCCCTCTGTATGGAATATCCTCCTCTCTTCTCTGCCTAACCAAATATTTATCCATCCTCTCATGCCCTACCTCCATGAAGTTTTCCTGATCTTTCCTCTAAAAAAATTAAGGGACCAATCAGTCTATAACAAATTATGGCAGATGACAGTCTAGGCTCCCAAGGCAAAATATATTTAGATGGCATGAATCATTTTGCATTTCTACTGGTTGCAAGTTGTTCACTGTCACTTTTTCCCACTACTTTTTCATAGCCTTTTGCTGGAATGATATCTCACCTGTCCAACTTGTTAAATAGAGGCCCTTTAGACACACTGCAAGATTTTTTTTAATGGCCCCTTTTCTCCCGTTGTCAAAGGCTGAAGAAAGAAGTCTCCTACAAAGGACTATGTTCCTTGCTATTTCCAGAGTGTTGGAACAGAGTATAATAATGAATTCATGAACAATCTCAGTCTATATTCTAAAGAAACAAAAATAGAAAATTGCCTGTTTGAGGTTTCAAAAGAATTCCCCTATAAATTGGTACCTCAACTCCATCCCATGGGCATTGATAGTGTCATTTTGTCTTTTAAACCCAGCAGAGGAACACAGGAAGCAAAGAAGTGGGAGCCAGCTATGGCAGTCTCATAGCCAGTCATGGTACAGAAACGACTACAGAAAACAAGAGAAAGAAAACAGATTCACTAGAAATATAGTTGAAAGAAGCTTTGGAGAACATCTGGTCCATACCTCTCATTTTACATACAAGGAGACCGAAATTCCGAGAGGTCAGAAGATCAGAGATTTAGAGCTTAGAAGAAAGATCTCAAGAGTTCGTTTAGTCTGACTCTCAAATTCTACTGAGAAGGAAACTGAGGCCCAGAGAGGTAAAGTAAAATGTCCTAGGTCACACAGCAAGTATTAATGTGGCCAGAACTCAAACAAGGCTCTCCAACTCCAAAACTAGGGCTCTTTCTTCTGCACCACATTGCACCTTTGTCATCCCTGGTTTGAACTCCTCAAAAGTACACTGCTTGGAACTCTTTCTAATGAGCCCTAGGAATGACTGCCAGGGCAAAATGCAGCTAGTAAACTGTGAAATGGGTGCAATATTTAAGGAGCATGCTATACTACTGAGTAACACTGGCTGAATTTTTGCTGCCAAAAGCAGTCTGAAGAGTGGAATATGTTCCCTAAAACCCTAAATGGTTTGAAAGGCAGCCGCATTAGCAATCTTCTTTCTCCTCATGCTCCATCATGACAAGTGAGATCATTTCAGTCAGGTGCTCTGCCTAATGGTTCTCAAAATCCAGCTACAGGGAACTGGAGACAGGGTGTTATTTTCTGAACATCATCACCATTACCACCATCCTACTCCCTTCCCCCCACCTCATTTGTGAAATTCCTTACCTACCCCATTAAAGTCCTTCCCTTCGGGCTGTTTTTTTTTAAATGGGTATTATAGTGGATGGGGACAAGGCAACTAATAATTTAGGTATAATTCTAAAATGAAATGAGATACTCATAGGCCATTCAACGGTTAAGGAAAGGAAGTTTTCTCACCCATAGAATAGAAAAGATATTCAAAAATGATAATGCAGCACTTAGCTTGTATTGATAAGACTTCCTTGGCCTCCATATGGAAAGACATTATTTCAGTAGAGCAGTGTGATGACTTGTGCAACCCAGGATATCAACCAAGGTTGAAGAGCCTCAGCTCTACATGGATGGGCTTTTCTCTACCTTTAGGTAACCTGGAAGCCACTTCAAAACAGCTGAAGGCCACCAGGAAGAGGTACCAAAGAAGATGTGGGTTAGGTCTTAGCTCCCTGGACCAATCAAGTGTTGGGAACAGATTTACCTTCTGGGGAAAGAGTTAGTCTTGCCTACATGGCAGGTAGAATAGGGAACTCTGATAGATAATGATCCAATCACAGATGCTTTATTATCTTGGCTTTAATATATCCTACTCTCAAAAATATAAATATGCATACATATATACACATATATAATATGCCACTCTTTACTCTTATAATTGGTATGGTCTTCTTTCTGTAACTATGACTCTACTGTGATCTAGTCACAAAAAAGGACAATTTAATAATCAAACAACTTTAAAAAATCAAACAATTTAAAAATCAAATCTATACCTTCTAACCAAATTGCAGCTAGGTAGTACAGTGTATAAAGCACTCTGTCTGAAGTCAGGAAGACTCATCTTTCCAAGTTCAAATCTGGCCTCAGACACTTCCTAGCTATGTCACCCTGGGCTAGTTGCCTAACCCTGTTTGTCTCAGTTTTCTCATCTATAAAATGAGAAGGAAATGGCAAAGCCCAATGAGTTCCTCACAACTGAACAAACCAAAGAACATCTTACAAGATATAGTGGAAAGACGAACCTGGAGACCTGAAATCCAGTCTCAGCTTTCACTAACTACCTAAATGACCTTAGATTAGATCATCTTCAAAGTCCTATCCAGCTCAAAAACTCCATGATTCCAAATTATTTTAGCAAAAGTCTGACTTCTTCGAGGCAACAAAATTTTTATGAAGATCCTTCTGTTGTCCTCTAGTCCTAGAAATGACAAAAAGAAGACCTAGCCCTACTGCAAATTTCCATGCTTTTGGTGTCCACTAACATGTTAACTTCTAAGCCCCAATCAGAACTTCAGGCCACATCCATCAGTTCACTCTAGATCTCAAATCCAAAATCCACTGGCTTCAGAAAGCCTTCTCAGATGAAGTCCAGGCAACTTTAATCCTCAATAAGCCTAGACTTTACATGGAAAACAGAAAATTTACATGCACATAAAAATGTTTGAATAATTGCCAAGTAAGGCATCAAGAAGCACAAAGTAATATATGACAATGTCCTCCGTTCTACCTTGCGTCCTGGCTCTCTCAGTCCCACACAACACACCATCTCCCACCTCCATTTCCTCCATACCTCTACCTCATAGCATTCCTTTCTTCCTTTAAGAGACAGCTAGAGCAGCGAGGTGGTACAGTGGATAGAGTGCTGGGCCAACAGTCAGGAAGACTCATCTTTCTAAGTTCAAATCCAACCTAAATACTTACTAGCTGCATGACCCTGGGCAAGTCACTTAACCCTGTTTGCCTCAGTTTCCTCATCTGTAAAATGAGCTAGAGGAGGAAATGGCAAACTACTCCAGTATCTTTGCCAAGAAAACTCCAAATGGGGTCACAGAGAGTCAGATATGACTGAATAACAAGCACCATCTTCTACATGAAACCTTACCTGATTTCCCAACCTGAATGCTCTCCCTCCCAAGCTTCCTTTTATTTATGTATTTCGTATATGTTTTTGTTTACTCACTTTATATTTAAGCTGTATAATTTTATATGCATACTTGTCTCCCCCATTAGAATGGAAGCTCCTTACAGATAGAAATGATTCATTCTATGTGTTTATATCCCCACTATCAAGCACAGGGCCTGGCATATTACAGTTTTTAATAAATGTTCATTGATTGATTGGTCACAATAAATGAATGATTTCTTAGTTGAAATTCTTCCTAAGGATCGATGAAAATTTCCTGATAGAGGTAGCGTTGAATTAGACTTTGAAGAAGGTACAGGAATTCAACAAGTGAAGAGGTGAAGGGAAGACATTGTAGGAATAGGGGAAGTCCCTTATCCCCTCCAGTTGGTAACAACCCACTTTTTCAGCCTTTATATAACACTAATTTGTAACTATCTAATGCACTTTGATAATTCAGTGAATTGATGATCTCACTTATGTAAGGAAATCCTTTTACTGGTACAGATGGCAAACTTCCATGTCTTCTTATCCCAGGTAGTCCTATTCCCTTGTGAATACGTGTTTGGTGACTACCAGGTGAAGGCAGACTCCTGTATAGAACTAAAAATCCCAGCAAGTGAGAGAAGCCTTAAGGCAACAACTAACATGACCCTTAGATACTCTTCAGGTGGACTCTCCCAATCGGAAAATTTTTCTCACCTGGAAGTCTACACCTGCTTCCTGGCCATCCACCTTGAGGGAATTCCTCATTAACTAGAGCATGTACTATGATTGTCCCACAGCTTGACCCAATTCTTACCTTCCCATGCTCCCCTGACCAAATGCATTTTAGCTTTGTGCAGAAATAAAAAACTTACTGAAGGAAATTTATTAGCACGTGTAATATATGTCAGGTATTTTTAACTGGATCATGATCAGCTCTGAGGTGCAACTTTGTTCTTTCCATACTATACATACCTATGACCACTCTGGGGAGCACTGCAGTCTTAAATCATGTTGTTTAAAACTGTCATTGTGACACAAGTTGTTCTCCACTTGTCCAAATAAAATTTATTAGTAAGAAAAAAAAGAAATAAAAAGCTTGTCCTCTAACATGATACTTTATAAATGAACTAGAACTCTAAATAGGCTTTGCCTTTTGTTGACATATGCTTCCACTTGGCAAGAAGGTCAAGGTTTTTCAGGCCAAAACGATTTCTTAGCTCTTTTGGCCTGCTATTGCAATGACTATTTGAAATCAGTTAAGCTTCTTTAGGAAATGTTGATAATTAAAACCAATTTCTTTGCTTCTATCAATTTCCCCTTTTTTTTTGAGTCAACAGCCTGTTTAAGTTGGTCAGTGAAATAACATTGGTGTCTTCTTATCTTCATGCTTTCTTTTTTACTTCATGTTGATTTTGACCTTTGCTCTAACTAGATGGCAGTATGACTACACACAAACAGCTGGTTTAGATATGTCTCCCACCTTATTAGTTACTAGTTTGTGTCTCTTAAGAGACAGGTAATATTATATTTGTGGTGTTTGGTTCTTATCACAACAGTACTTTTCCTGAAAAGTACTTCTTTTCCTGAAGAAAATATTCATGATATTCAAATGTGAGATTTCTGATTAATTTCTAAACCTTTGGCTTCTTTCATTTCTTAATCTTGAACATATCCACACACACATATTTTACACCATCTTCCCCCAATGCACCTTTGGCAGCACCTTTGTGCAACACCTTTGTGGTATAGTTACTGAGTATTAAGGTACACATTGACTTGGTTTGTACATTTTTCTCAAATTCTTCATGGGAATTTTCTACTTCTTCATGTTCTGTAATAGATATTAGCACTTATGTTACAATTATCTTCATGGTTGTCTTTTTACTCATATTCATCATAATTGCAAGGCAAGATGACTTGTAGGATAGTGTGCTTCAGTTTATGGGAGAAATATTTTGAAGCTATCTTTTATTATACCAACTTAATAAAAGTCATTGTTAAGAACTAATTGTATCTACTAGCTGATTGTTAATAGGATGTATACCAATGGGGGCTCTCAAGCTATAGTTTTAGAAGGCTGGCATCAGAAGACACCCTAGAACCCCAAGAGTAGCAGCCACCCTGTAGGGTCAAAACTCATGAATACACATATCACACCTATCAGATTGGCTAACATGACAAAACAGGAAAATGATAAATGTTGGAAAAGACATGGGAAAAATTGGAACACTAATGCATTGTTAGTGGAGTTGTAAACTGATCCAAACATTTTAGAGAGCAATTTGGAACTATGCTCAAGGGGCTTTAAATTATGCATACCCTTTGACCCAGCAATACCACTTCTGGGTCAGCATCCCAAAGAGATCATAAAAATGGAAAAAGGACCCAAATATACAAAAAATATAGCAGCTCTTTTTGTGGTGGTAAAGAATTGGAAATCGAGGGGATATCCATCAATTTGGGAATGGCTGAACAAGTTGTGGTATATGAATGTAATGAAACACTATTGTGCTATAAGAAATGATGAGCAAGCGGACTTCAGAGAAACCTGGAAGGGCTTACATGAACTGATGCTGAGTAAAATAAGAAGAACCAGGAAGACATTGTACACAATAACAGCCACATTATGCAATGACTGACCTTGATAGACTTAGCTCTTCTCAGCAATACAATGATCTAAGACAACACCAAAAGACTCAAGATGGAAAATGCTATCCACATCCAGAAAAAGAACTTTGGAGTCTGAAAGCAGAGGAAAGCATACTATTTACTCTCCTTGTCTTTTGTTGTTTTGTTTTGTTTCTTCTTTCTCATGGTTCTTCCCATTAGTTCTAATTCTTCTTTACATCATGACTAATGTGAAAATATGTTTAATATGAATGTATAAGTAGAGCCTATATCAGATTGCACACTGTCTTTGGGAGGGGGGAGGAGAAGGTGGGGGAGAAAATTCAAAACTCAAAATCTTATGGAAGTGAATACTGAAAATGAAAAATAAATTAATTAATTATTTAAAAAAAACTCATGAGTATAAATATAAATCTGAAGAGTAGCCCACAAGAGATACTACATAAGGATTTATGACATTTACTGTCATAAAATATAAGTATACTATATCTATGGCACTTCCCTGATACACCAGTCTAATAATTCTATTTAAAAAATAAATGTGGTCAGCCTGTCATGAAATGTTCTTGAGAATGCCTTTTTTTGGCTGATTAGTTATGTCTAACTTTTTGTGACTTCTTTTGGGGTTTTCTTGGTCATGATATGAGAGTGGTTTTCGATTTGCTTCTCCAGCTCACTTTACAGATGAGAAAACTAGGGCAAATAGGGTTAAGTGACTTGCTCAGGGTCACACAACTAGTAATTGTATGAGGTCACATTTGAACTCAGGCCTTCCTGTCTCCAGGACCAGCACTCTGTCCACTGCACCACCTAGCTTTATGGGTTCTTACTCACTGATTTGTTTTCTAAATGTTCAGAAACGATCCCTTTAATAATATTTCACAGAATTTCACCAGGACTAGGAGTTGAGCTCAAGGGTCTATATTTTGAAAACTGTATTCTCTTCCTTTTTTTTTTTTAATTGGGACATTTACCCTTCTCTAGTTCTGAGGAACTTCTCTGACTCTCCATATTCTTTCACAGATCACTAAAATGACTTTATAATCAAAGCTGCCTGTACTTTGAACAATCTCTGCAGAAGTTCCTTGGGACTTAAACCTTGAACTCATTGAGGACAGCTAGATATTCTCTTACTCTCTCTGGAGTTGTCTTGGATTTCAACCTCTTGTTTGCCACTACCTGTTTACTTCAGTTTTCTTCTTTGCAGAGGAAACTGAACTGAAATAAGAGCTTAGTTCTACATTATAAGCCATAATCTAGCCATGCTTTGATCCTCCTCTTTTCCCCCATGAAACAGAAAAAGCCCTTTTTTGTTGTCATTAGTATCCATTTCTCCCTCTCCACTCATTCTGAGCTTGAGAGCTCCAAAAATATTGTTGCAGAAGTGGAATTGACAGATATCAGATAAGAAAAATAAAGGAAAGGAAGAGTCAAAGCAGTCATGAAGTTAGTAATAAATAATCTTAATAAATAAACTTAATAAAATGTCTATCAAATTGAATTGAGCTGCATTTCATTGAATGGGGGAGAAATGTAAGAGAAAACCTAGGATAATGTATTTGAAGATCAAGAGATTGGAAGTTAATATGTAGAAACAGAGGAGAGGCCAAAGGTATAGGAGAGAAGCTAATAGAAATTCTTGATCTGGGATGAGGGAGAACAGAACACTGACTAAAAGTCAGATTCAGAAATTGAAACTAACACCCTCCAAAAAGGGCCTTGCTTTCCTCAATAAAGTAAACTAACAAGAACAACCTGTTGAGGACAGCTAGGTGCCGCAGTGGATGGAGCTCTGGCCTTGGAGTCAGGAGGACCTGAGTTCAAATCTGGCCTCGTACACTTGACACTTACTAGCTGTGTGACTCTGGGCAAGTCACTTAACCCCAATTGACTCACCAGAAAAAAGAAAAGAAAAAGAATGACTTGTTGGGAATTCATTGCTCCTTTGAATTTTATAATTTTGAGTTACAAAATGTAAGTTTACCTAATTCATTACACTTAGCCAAAACAAGACATATAGTTTACACTCAATAGTTAATGATGGTGAAGAGCTATATGGATTTGATTTTAAGAAAAAACAGGATGTGAATCTTCTAGATGAATAATTTCTCTCTACACAAAAGACCAAAGGATAGATACCTAAATTCATCCTTTATTGACTCTCAGATCTAATGTATAGCACTTTTTCTTTCTTCTTGGTTTGTTGCCAAAAAGTCACTGTAACTTCATTTCCAGGTATGCCCAAACTAGCCAAGGAAAAGCAATCTCATTCCATCCTATTTTTAGGAATGCTTTTTTGTATTCCATTATATATTGGGGCAGCTAGATGGTACAGTGGATAGAGTGCCAGGTCTGAAGTGGGGAAGACACATCTTCCTGAATTCATAGCCAGCCTCAGACACCTACTAGCTGTCTGACCCTAGGTAAGTCACTTAACCTTGTTTGCCTCAGTTTCCTCATCTGTAAAATGTGCTGGAGAAGGAAATGGCAAATCACTCTCGTATCTTTGCCAAGAAAACCCCAAATGGGATTATGAAGAGTCAGACATGACTTAAATGACTGAACAACAATATTATATATTGTTATGTTGTTACGTCCTATTTACATTATCAACCTAAATGACCTGGATTAAAGGCAAGAGGCGATTTGGATGTATTGAAAGCTTTAGGGAAACATTTATGTTTATAGGTTATTTTATGGTTATATTACATTTAAGCAGTCAACTACAAATTCAACATTCTGGGAAATTCTTTAATGTAAACAGAGACAAGGGAGCCCTCCCTGGGAAGAGACAGATTATTCTTAGACTTCTTCAGCCCTGCCACACTATAGAAATAAAACTAGTGAAATCTTTTCATCTTCTGAAGTTGCAAGGTACTATGAGGTTGGAGGGCTATACAGCTGTTTGTGGAAGGAAGGGGAAGAGCTAATAACTTACCTATGAACTATTCAGAATTTAAATGATAATTCTACATTACTGAGATTCTTCTGTAGATAATTGCCAATTGTAATGATTTCCCCTTGAAGTAATCATTTGTAGACTTCTATTATATCAATAGGCCAGTGTATTCTAATCCACTCTAAAAATGGAATGCAAAGCTCACCCATCCCTGCCCTGCAAAGTTGCCTAGGAAACAAAAATACTACTACCAACAAATCTGTCAACTAGGCTGAAATTATGAAGGAGTCATCAATCCCAGACAGGAATTCCTCACTTCAAAGACATGAATTAAATTCAACAAACATTTATTAGTCCCCAGACTATAAGCACAGCACCATTCTATCCATTGTAGTAAGGGAGAAGGGATGTGGATTTTACAAAGTCTAGTTAAGATGCAGTCTTTGCCCTTATGCAAGTAACAGTATAGAAGTGGACCTGTGAATTCAAAAGGTCATATTCTAGCAAAAAGACCTATGTCTACATTATTCCAGTAATGTTGTAGAAAAAGCAATGAGCTAGTCACCAGTAGACAAAGGTTCTAGTCCTGGTTCTGCCACATATTTGGCAGGATTAGTCATTTAAACTTTTTGGGTCTCATTTTCCTCCTCTGTAAAATAAGGAGGTTAGAGTGGATGATCTCTAAGATACCTGAATTTTCTATGAGCTTTGCTGTGAATATTTTAAGTATTTGTGCTCATTTCTAGAGTGTCTCACTAATAACAACACAGTACCCTAGAAAAAAACATTAAATAAAATTTTTGAATCTTTATCCATGTTAAACTATTAAAGGAATTAGGATAGCTCATTTGACTCTTGTATCAATAGATTTAGAATCCAGGGTCTCATGGATCCAGGTATATTAATAAACAATTCTATATACCACACAACCCAATAGATACAAATCAAATTCCCTCTCTCTCTCTCTCTCTCTCTCTCTCTCTCTCTCTCTCTCTCTCTCTCACACACACACACACACACACACACACACACACACACACACACACACATTTAGTGTTAGGATATCCCCCTATTTCCACCACTGACCTTACCTACAGACCCTCTTACATAACAGGCAATAAAACCCATGTGTGAAGAAATGTTGATTTCACACCAATGCTCATTTCTAGGGTCAAGAGAACAGGAAACCTCCTGCCCTTCACAGCATAAATACCGTTTCTTTTTCCCCTTTTATAAACAGTAACAGTGAAGGCAAATTGCTATTGATGTGGTTATTGACAGAAAAGCTGGTGGCAGTAGTCATTTCCACTCAGCATAGAAAATTTATTTAAATAAATTCCTTCCCATTATGTTTCCTCCTCTTTCCTCCTTCTCAAATCAAGACCCAATGCAAATAATGATCCAAAAAACATCACACCCCTGAATTTTAGCCACCTCATTTCTGAGTGTTTGGTGTGTCTATGTGGTGATTTTTTTAAAGCATAAGCTGTTTTTCTATTTCACATGGTTTAACATGAAATCATTTCTACTTCTTATTTATCAACTACATATTGAGTTCTTCATTGACAAATCATTTTAAAGCCTTGAAAAGTTTAATAAGTTAGAACTTCCATTTGTAAAGTTCTTAAGTATTCAACTTCATTTCAGAGTTTGATCTTGTTACAATAAACTCACTGCACAAAGGACAGTGTATGTTTTTATACAGGGTCCCTAAAGTCTTAGTGATGCTTTTTAAGCTTTAAAAAACTTAAAATTTCACTAAGACTTTTGGGACATCCTATATAGTATATATGTTTTATAGGGAGAATATAATGTATATATGTTATTTATATAGGCAGAGATATCTCTCTACATATATAAATAACATTCATACACTTTTCACTATGCAAAATATAAACATATAGAAAAACACACCAGGGGGAAGTTTGGAACACAATCTCATCAGTATAAAGAATTCCTGGGCAGCCAAGTGGCACAGTGAATAGAATGCCAGGCCTGGAGTCAGGAAGAACCATCCTCCTGATTTCAAATCTGGTCTTGGACACTGGCTATATAACACTGGGCAAGTCACTTAACCCTATTTGGAAAAGAAATGGCAAACAACCCTAGTATCTTTGCCAAGAAAACCCCAAATGGGGTCACAAAGAGTCAGACACAACTGAAAATGACTATCCTCTGTAAAACAAGAATTTCATCACTGTTTCCTCTCTAGAAAAATGCATCCTTTTTAATCAATTACTAGAAAAATAAATCAGTATGCTGTGTTGTTTATGCCAAGTCTAAAATATTTGACTTTTTTTCCCACAAGAAAATATTTCTCAAGATATAACAGGGAGCACAATGAAAAATACAAAAGCCTATTGTATTTCAGGATCATTCCAACTTCTCTGAACCAAATATTAAATTTATTCATGTTTTTATGTAGAAGTTTCAAAGGAAAATAAAGACCCCAGCAATGATTTATGCCACAAGTAAATTGTTTATTCTAATTACATGAGTATTATACTATATAGATGTCATAAAATAGTGGCTCCCCAATTTTTCATCCTAATCCCCATCATGATCCATTTCTCCCTTTTTCAGGAAGTAAGAAATTGTGTGGCAAGATTTTCATCTTACATGGGAAAATGATAGGCAGCTAAGCAGGTAGCTAGCCAGACAAATAGCCAAACAGATTATATAGATATACATATACATATACATACATATCATCTGTTTCAGAAATTTTCAGATTCTGTCCTAAGCTCGCTCTAAGGTTGGGAGAGGAAAAGTGATAATAGATGGCAGAGAAAGAAGAAGGTGACAATGAGGGATGAATTCAGAAGCTCTTCACATCCCCTTAGACCTTTCCTGGGACTGACTGCTCTTGTGAGATGTCATACAACATGGAACAATATGAAATTTAGAAAAATTCTCATATTGACCAAGGATTGGTCTGTTCCTCTGCAAAGGCAAGCCAGAGGAGAGAAGCGGAACCCAGCTACTATTTACTACATGGCACTGTACAATTGGTCTGTCTACATCAAAGCATCATAAATCTGGAGCTAGAAGGGACACCAGAGATCATCTAATCTAGCCTCTCATTTTACAGATAAAAGAAACTGAGGCCCAGAGAAGTAAAATGAATTAATACATGTAGTATTAATTGAGACAATATTTGAACCCCAGTCTTTTGACTCTGATCCAAGACTCATACCATTGGGTCGACTCATGGTAGCTTATGGTACTGGAAGAGAAGCTGCTTATTAGCTTAGAGCCCTTGTGAGCAAGGGGACCCAGTCTTTCCAGAGTCAGGTTGGTTAGTCTTAAAGTGGTATTTCAAGTTAAATAGTCACAATCACCTGCTTCTCTATCTTCAGGTGAACAACGAGCAAATTTTGGATGACTACATCCTCCTTAAGCAAAATGTCTTTCTGAAAAGGACAGAAGAGAGGAGCCAAGAAAATAATGATACACAGCATCATTTGAGCCAGCTACGATCCATCTGTAAGGCAGTTCCTACCTTTCATCTCATCGATGACTTGCCATGGGCAGAAAGCCACTTACAGGGCATAGGCAAGGCAAAAGTCTAGATGAAAACCAACCCTGGAGTCACCCCTTCACAGAGGATTGATTTTGTCCCAGTCAAGGGCATAGATGTCAAGTTATCTTTTGATAAATTTAGTGTATGCCTGTGATTTTCAGATAACAGATCATATTACAGCAGTCCTGCTCTACTAAGGGCAGCAGAGATATATAATACCATTCTGCAAAACAACAGTATAGAGCTCACTCGCTAGATAAATGCATTCACTCACCCATCCCTACAAGCCAATTCATGTGTGCATTGCCTTATGCAAAATAATCCATCCACAAACTAATTCACATACACTACACATATGGATAAGTATAAGGATCCATATATATGTACCCCAGTCATGTACTATTTTACCATAAATCAACCCTTAGAAACCTTCCCCATCTGCTGGCGGAGCCCTCATACCCACACTGCAGGCACCTTTTAAATCTTTTTAGTCATTAAAATCTCGCTTTCCATCTAGATATTAAGAATGGAACTCATATTTTTTAAAAGCCTGCTAAAAAAGAGAGAGAGAGAGAGATCTACGAAATATCTGTAGCCCCATTAAATTGCTCTCATAGTTCCACATGGAGCATAAAACCTAGCCCCACTAGCATGCTCTTTACCTTCCCATGACTGTGCATCCCGGTAGGGCCGAGTAGTCCATGCCCTTCGGTTTTTTCCCCTTCCAGCCCTACCTCCTTTCCGTTCTTTCATTTACCAGATGGAGAGATCAGTATAAACAGCATTTATCTACTTAAGCCCCTAAATGAGAGCAGAGGAGTACTGACAAGTAATGGGAACCTTGAAGAGTCAGCTACCTCTCTCGCTCCCTCACGCTCCCTATTTCCCCTCTCCAGCATCTCAGAAGAAAGGACTTTGCTTTCTTTACCTGTAATGGGAAGTTATTTGCAGCTGAGCCGACTCACCGCTTTCCTTCAAGCCTAGCAGCCTTGGAGTCCCAGAGAAGAGGGACCGACGCGCTGCACTGGAATCTCCTTTAACAATGATGCAGTCCCACCAGGCAGCGCATGTTAACGAGACACCAGAGGGGATCCCAGCTGAGGCAAGAGCGGACCATATGTCATACCTGCATCACAGCCCCCGCGGCCAGCAGCCCAGACGGGGAGTGCGAGGCAGAGCTCTGCAAGGCGCAGAAGGAGAGGGGGAGGAAAGCAAGACACAGACCCTGCGAACGCTTGGGTAATTGAATCAGGGTAATAGAATAACCACCGTTTTGCTTCTGCACGAAAAGCGATCACTGCAGCAAATCTCGTGGTTTGCAAACGGTCTTCTAGGAAGCAGATACTGTTGCTGTTGATTTGACCATAAACAAAAGTGGAACTGAGGTCTTCCCTCACTGTTACGTTTTGCACGCCAATGTATTTAAAACTTTTTCCCCCTTAACTCTGCCTCAGGTGATACTGACTTTACATCACCTGCCATTCTCTCTTCATTCAGGTTGAAGACCAACTCAATAATCCCTAAAATCTCTTCTAGCTCTGAAATCTATTATCTACAATCTCCTTCTCGAGTCCTAGGTCTGTTTTGTTTTATTTTGCTTTACTTTGCTTTGTTTTGGGGGGGAAACAAAAGAAGAAAAGGAAATGCAGTAAAAAGATCCCAGCTCAGCTAAGCCCTGCTCTTGGTAAATGGCCCAGACTCTCAGGAACTGGAAGCAAGTCCCCAGTGAGAAGCTTAGAATAGTCTGATTATCCAGACCCAAAGGCTCTTGGACAGACATCAGCAGCCCAGTTACCCACTCAACTTTCATCAATGAGTTGACAGTTAAGCATCTGCAGAAAGCCATGCTCTCTTCTACGCACTTTTCCACACCCCTCCACCTGCCTCATCCTGCCCTTGAATGATCATTGACAAAACACTGGAATTCTGTGGGAGGAGGGAAGAGACCAAAGTTCCTTCATTTTGACCTATTCTATAAGTAGAACAAACATCCTAGGCTTGGTCAGTGATAAACAGAAAACTCTCTCCAGTAAGAAGTTACATCTTTTCTATCTAATGACACTGAATTTGGATTTAGCTATTTGGCAACTTTACCTGTTTGAAGCATAGCCAAGAGCCAGTAAACATTAAAAAAAAAACTGAACAACTAGATTTCTGAAATTCTGTACAATAAAGTTAATGTCCTTTATTCATAGAGTTACGTGTTCACTCTTAGCCTAATTACTCTTATATCAGACCTAATTTTAACAAGCTTGGTTATCTGGTTTCCAACTTGACAGACAAGTAGACACACACAAATTAGAAGGCAGGCATACTGATAGCAAGGAGTGATGGCTTCTAGCCAATGAGACAAAAAAAAAACTTTGAAAATGAGACAAAAAGGCATCCTAGTCTGACAGCATTTAGTGTAGGAGCAATCATCTCTACACGACTCAGTAGGCCCTGAAAGCATCACACCACAGTATATTGACTGATATTTATAATGATGATCTCAAGTCATTAATAAAATATTACATTGTGTTATTTATACTCTAAGAAAGCAGAAGAGTATATGGTTCACTTTAGGAAGATTTTGATTTAAAATGGTCAAAAATAAAAGGAAAGAAAAACCTAGGAAGACTTAGATGAACCAACGCAGAATGAAGTTAGTAAAACCAAGAGAACAATTTATACAGCAATAAGAACAGTGCAAAGAAAAACAGTTTTGAAAGACTTGAACAAAGTTCCCTTTCCTGGTTCCCAATCCCCAATATAAATTGCATCCTCCTAATGGAATGCAACTTTCGTGAGAGCAGGAATTTTATCATTTTTATTTATATCCCCAGTGCTTAACATATTGTCTGATACATACAGGTGCTTCATAAATTAAATGTTCACTGATTTAGTGGAGATTTAAAAGCATTAGGTTGTTAAATGTCTTCTTGCAAAATTTCTTGAGAAAAACAACATGGTATAGGGGGGAAATGGCTGTATTAGGAATCAGCATTCAAATCCTTCCTTTGATACTTTCTAATGAGTTGATGATGAGCCAACCTTTCAACATTTCTGAGTCACATTTTCCTCATCTGTAAAGTAATAATAATAATAATAACAACATACTTGGTATTCCATCTTAAAGGGTTATTATGAAGTGTTAATGAGATGTCAGCCAAGTGTCATATAAAAATGTTAGCTAATATTACTAGTTGAATATTGTAGGCTGAACAATATAAACAACACCTAGCCAGTAATGGTCAAATCAGCTAGTTACTGGCAAAGTTCATGAAGGAAAAAACTAACCCGACTTCTTTACAAGAACTTAGAGGGGGTTGGAATGGAAAATGCTTCAATGTAGGTAATATGGTCTAGTGGCTATAATACAGGACTGAAATCCATTTAAATCCAGGTGTAGTTCCTCTTACTAGCTAACTTAATAATCCAATACCAGATGTCTTAACAACTCTCTATACCATATGTAGAATGAGGGTTATTATTATAAGACTGGTAGGCACAGAGCTTTAAACAGAGGATCCTATTAAAAGGTCTTTATGATTGGTAATGCCATAAAACTGCAGTAAGGGTTAATAAAATAAGGCAACATTGCAGACTGTATGCTGCAAGTTAAGGAAGCTGTTTTTAAATTTTTATTTTTACTCTCTAGGAAACACAACCTTTATAACTTGAACATGGAAAGCTGGATTGTCTAAAGTTAGCCCCCTAATTGGGCTCTCTGTCTCCTGGTTCTCTCCTTTGTAATCCATCCTCCACAGAGCTACCTGATTGATATTCCTAAAGTTCAGGTCTGACCACATCACTCCTGCTTAGGAAGCTTTAGAATGTCCAAAGTTAGCCCACAAAAAGAGTTGAAGAAATGTAGCCTCTCCTTTCGTCATACAGGTAGAGGACAATGGGTGTGGAATTTTTCATATACCATGTCAAATGTAAGTTGATATGTTAGTTTTGCTGAGCCACTTTTGGTCTCTTTAGTTTTGTTATAAGGGGTGGTTAGATGAGTAGGAGATGGGGAGATACATATTCAGAAATTAATAAAATGAGGAAACAAAAGCCATCAATAAAAGATTTTTTTTTAAAGAAGCTTCAATAACTCCATTTTTCATCTAAGATAAAATATAAACTCCTATGTTTAGCATTTAAAGTCCTTTACGTTCTGGCTAAAACTATCTTTTCAAATTATTCTCACATTACTTCCTTTTACATATTCTCCATTGCATCTAAACTGGCCTCCATCCTGTCCTGTGTACATGATTCTCTCTCCCACCTCAGCCCTTTGGTATCGGCTTTCCCTGACACCTAAAACACACTCCTGCATCACTTAACTCTCTTCAAGGCTCAGCTTAAATGCCTTCTCCTAGATGAAGTCTTTCCTCATACTCCCCAGTTGTTTTAGTGCCTTCTCACCACCAAAATTACTTTGTATATATTTTGCATTGGATCACCTATGTATATGCTATATTCACCCAGAGGAATGTAAGCTCTTGAGGTCAGGAACTGTTTCATTTTTGTCTTTGTAGTGTTTAATAAATACATGTTGAAGGAGTGAATAAAAACCAAACCCTTTAAAGTAGGCCAATAAATTTGGTATTTACCTTGGAGGTTGTGGTACTTTCTGTAAAGTGTCTAGAGCTTTGCAGAGAAACAAAACTGTCACACAAATATAACTTGTCACAAATAAACACAATACCTTAAGTTCAGTTCATTTTTTTAATCCACAAAAGCAACATGCTATCCTAACTACACCTAATCCTTCCACTTATCCATTTTCCCATATGTGTATGTCTCAATCTAGATGAAGGAAAGACTTTTGTCAGTCTACAGGAAATCCGTGAAGATTTACAACCGAAGACTATTACACCTACATCACACTAAAGAGAACTACCTCCAGAGAAACAAGTCCCTGGGTACTGTGTGAACAGTAGATTCTCCACTCCTAGAGCCTTATCTAGCATAGGGTTAGCAGGAATTTTGCCCAAGTGCACCACTATAGTGGGGTGTGGGAAGTTGAGAATTCCTCCCTGGTCTGCTTCATCCCTGATCTCAGTCTCCTATTCTCCACTATCTATAACACCCTGTTGTGCAACCACACACACTTCCACCCAGGTTCTCAGCCTGATGGTCTTTGAACTATGTTCCCCTCCAATTTCCATGGGGCCATGGATCAGGACACTACCCCTCCTGGGGAACTACACTTCTGACCCAACAATCCCTGATGCTTTGCTCCTCACCTCCTCTTCTGCCTCCTAGCTAGATTTCTTGAAGCTAGTCTCATTCCCCTTCTCCACTTTTAAAAAGTCTTGGTCCTTTTCTTCATTAGACAATGCCCTAAGGTCTCAACATGGTCTAGAGGTTACCACATAATTTCAAGGGTGAAGAGACCTCTGAGATCTGAGATCATCAAGTCCAAGCAATATTTGAATAAGATTCTCCTCTCCAAGATATCTGACAAGTGGTCATCCAGCATATGCATGAAGAGTTTCAGAGAGGGGAAACCCACTAACAATCATCATCCTCATCTTCATCTTCACTATCACATGTACATAGTGCTTTAAGGTTTGCAAAGCACTTAATATATATATTTACATATATATATGTAAATATATATATATAATCATTTGATCTTCCTTCTGAGGAAGTCCATTCAACAATAAGCTAGATAACTGTTGGAAAGTTTAACCTTTATCTCAAACCCAAGTCTTCCTCTCCATAACTCTTATTCCTGCCCTGCATGAACAAGTTCCTCTTCCAGGTAACAGCTTTTCAAATACTTGAACCAAATACTGGGTTCAAAGACCCATTTCTTTGGCTTGGTCACTTAACTAGCTGTGTGAAACTGAATAAGTCACTTTGCTTCTGAATGAATAGTAAATGTGCTTTGTGTTACCTTCACACTGCTTACTTTGTCAGGTACCTGGCTAAGTGCTAGATAATACAAATGCAAAAATAAAGTCAGTCCCTTCTATCAAGGAGCTTACTCTCTAATAAGGGAAGACAATACATAAAAAGGAGTGGTGGCCAGGGAGAAATATTTTGGGCTGGGAAGACACAAAGATGGTAAATGGCAATTAGTTGATAGGATCTTTCAAGGAATAGTAGTATTGATATAATTTGTGCTCCCTAAGATAGAAAGGGATTTGGGAAGAAGGATCAAAGAGAGGGTACATGGCATGTAGCATGGCTTGAAGATGACTAAAGAATAGCAATGGAGATTGTAGGTCTGAATCAAGCTAGTTATAGAGAATTCTCACCAATGAGACCGCAGGGAGCCAGGGTGTATTCTAGGGACCCAAGCTAGATCCTAGATGCTTGGCTTGAGGATGACCAGAAAGTAGCAGCTCTCTGAGACGAAATTTCCACATCTGTAAAATAAGGCAGATTTGGCAGAAAGACCATTGAATGTGGGACCAGCCACTTGGATTCAAATCCAGCTTGGCCAGTAAGTAGTGGTGTGATCTGGGGGGAAGGGAATAAGTGGTTACACTGTACCTCCTATGTGCTAGGCACTGTGATAAGTGCTTTTTTTTTTTTAACAAATATTTTCTCTTTTGATCCTTACTATAACCCTGTGAGTAAAATGCTATTATTATCTCCATTTTATAGTTGAAGAAATTGAGGCAAACAGAGGTTGTGACTTGTCCAGTGTCACACATCTAGTAAGCCTCTAAGGCTGGATTTGAACTTTGGTCTTCCCAGCCTTAGGCCCAGTGCTCTATCCACTTTGTGGATACCAATTTAGGTAAGTACCTACATACACATACACTTTCACCCTCACCCCAGCTCCATCTGTAACTCAATCAATTGACTTGCTAGAGGGGAAAATAGTCCTAAATAGCTAAAGCTCTGCCCACTCCTGCATAATGATTAGCTTCAGTTTGAGCCAAGTAGGGAAACACAGGCAAGATGTCCATAGGAAAGAGAGAGAGCAGTTTTTCCCTCTCTATAACATTGCATAAGATACCCATGGCCTCCTTTTTCAGCTTTAACGGATAGCTTTAATCACCCATGAACAAAAGAGGTCATTCAGAATGAACATACCCAGTTATAACATGTCCCTAAGGTTTTGCTGTTTTTAGAATTTTTCATTGGGAATAAAAGAAGGAGATGAGTAGAGTGGGGAAGGTAGAAAACTTATAAAAGGGAACCCTGACTTCCAGTGCCAAGATGGCAGAGTAAGAAAGGAACCCTCTGAAGCCCTCCCAAATCCTCCTCCAAACAACTAGAAAACCACTTCAGAATTGACCCAGAGGCAGGGAAGCAGCTCACCAACCCAGGGAAAAGGTCAATCTCACTGGAGTGGGAGGGGAGCTAGGTCTAAGAGCAGCAGCAGCAGCAGCAGCAGCAGCAGCCAGTCTCACAGCAGGGGGCCTCAGCAAGGTTCCAAGCCTGGGGCAATCCACCAGCAATGCCCTGCCCCCCTGTGAACCACCAGCTCACTAGGTAAGTGAGCAGTCTGTGCAGCACAGCAAGGCCCAACACCAGCTACCTGACTTCCAGCACAAGCCACCAGTGAGGCCTTGACTCTGCTGCTGACCAGTAGTGAAGCCCCACCCTGGGGCTGACCAACAATGAGACCCTGACTCCGGGACCTGCTAGCAGAGAGACCCTGTTTCCATAGTAACCTAGCAGCAGGGCCCCACCCCTGAGGCAGATCAGCAACAAGATTTCTCCTCCAGAAACAGTCACCAGAAAGACTGTTATAATAGCAACCCAGCAGAAAGGTCCCACCCCTGGGGCAGGCCAGCAGCTAAACCCCACCCCCAGGGGAGGCCAACAGGGAGGTCCCACCCCCCCAGTACAAGCCAGAAGGGTAGCCTACCCTCCCCTGAAAGCAAACAGCTAAGCCCTGAAGTCCAGTGAAAGCCAGCAGTAAGACCAAGCCACAGCACAAAAAACTTGGGACAGTGCAGGACCAGAGCCCAACTCTCACATAAGTCACAAAAAAGGCAGGAAAAATGAGCAAAAAAAAAAAAAAAAAGAACTTGACAGGGAGAATCAAGGCATAAACTTAAAAGAGGACAATAGTGTCAAAATGACTAGATGTAAAGCCTCAAAGAAAAATGTAATTTGGTCTCAGCCCCAAAAAGAGTTCCTGGAAGAGCTTAAAAAAGATTTTAAAAAGCAAATTAGAGAAGTAGAAGAAAATTTTGAAAAAGAAATTAGAGTAATGCAAGAGAATCATGAAACAAGAGTCAATAACATGAGAAGCAATATACAAAATTTTGCCAAGGATAACTTCCTAAAAAAATAGAATTGGTCAAATGGAAAAGAAAGTAAAAAGCTCACTGAAGAAAATAATTCCTTAAAAATTAGAATTAAGCAATTGGAAGCTAATGACCTTATGAATCATTAAGATACAATAAAACAAAATCAAAAAAGTAAAAAAAAAAAATAGAAGAAATGTGAAACTTCTCATTAGAAAAACAACTGTCCTAGAAAATAGATCCAGGAGAGATAATATAAGACTTATTGTCATAAGAAAGTCATAATTTAAAAAAAAGCCTGATCAACGTCTTTCAAGAAATTATCCAAAAAAACTGCCCTGCTATATTAAAACCAGAGGGCAAATAGAAATTGAAAGAATCCACTGCTCACCACCAGAAAAAAAGATCAAAAAATGAAAACTCCCAGCAACATCATAGCCAAATTTCAGAGCTCACAGATCAAGCAGCCAAAAAAAAACCACAATTCAAATATCATGCAGCTACAGTCAGGATTACACAGGATTTGGCAGCTTCCACATTAAAGAACTAGAGGTTTGGAATATGATATACCAGAAGACAAAGGAATTAGTATTACAACCAAGAATCATCTACCTAGCAAAATTGAATATAATCTTTGAATATTTAATGAAATGGAGGACTTTCAAGAATTCCTAATAAAAAGACCAGAGCTGAATAAAAAAATTGACCTCCAAATACAACACTCAAGGAAAACCTAAAAAGGTAAAAAAAGAAACAAGAAAGAGAAAATATAAAGGGGCAACTAGGTGGCACAGTGGATAGAGCTCCAACCTTGGAGTCAGGAGGACCTGAGTTCAAATCCAGCCTCAGACACAGAACACTTACTAACTGTGTGACTCTGGGCAAGTCACTTAACCCCGATTGCCTTACCAAAAAGCAAAAAAATATATATATACATATATATATTAAAAATTCAAATAAGGTTAAACTGTTTACATTTCTCTATGGCAAGATAATATTTGTAACTCTTTAGAACTTTATTACTGTAAGAGCAATTAGGAGTATATGTAGACAAAGGGTGTAGATGTAAGATGACTTTGATGAGATAATACTCCCCCCAAAAAAAATAAAGGGCTAAGAAAGAAAATTGCACTGGAAGAAGGAGGGGGGAGATTGAATGGGATAATTATCCCACATAAAAGAGGCATGAAAGAGTATTATAATGGAGGGGAGGATGGGGGGGTGGAGGGCAAAGTTTAAATCTACTTTCATCAAAATTGGCTCAAAGAAGGAATAACAGTCGAATATAGAAATCTATCTTACCCTATAAGGGAGTAAAAAGGGACAAGGATAATAGAAGGGGTAGGGGGGACTGATAAAAGGGAGGGTAGATTGGGGAAGGCAGTGATCAGAAGTAAAACACTTGTGAGGAAAGAAAAGAGGGGGAGTAAGAGGAGGGGACAAACAAGGGGAAAATAGCATGAAGGGAAATACACAGTTCTTAGTGGGCAGCTATGTGGCATAGTGGATAGAGCACCAGCCCTGGATTCTGGAGGACCTGAATTCAAATCCGGCCTCAGACACATATGACTTCCTAGATGTGTGACTCTGGGCAAGTCACTTAACACCAATTGCCTCACTAAAAAAAAAAATTAAGAATTAAAAAAATAAAAAGAAATACATAGTTTTCATCACCATAAATGTGAATGGGATGAATTCACCCATTAAATGGAAGCAGATAGTAGAATGGATTAAAAACCAGAATCCTACAATATGTTGTTTACAAGAGACACATCTGAGGCAGAGAGATATACACAGGGTAAAGGTAAAGGGCTGGTGCAGAATTTATTATGCTTCACTTGAAGCAATAAAAGCAGAGGTAAGAATCATGATCTAAGACAAAGCAAAAGCAAAAATAGATCTAATTAAAAGAGATAAGGAAGGAAACTATATCTTGCTAAAAGGTATCATAGATCAGGGCTTCTTAAACTTTTTCTACTCATGACCTCTTTGCACCCAAGAAATTTTTACACCACCCTGGATATATAGGTAAATAAAATAGGTATACAAATCAAACATTTACTGATAATAAATCATAAAGAAATGTATTTTAAAACAATTCTTTGGTATATGCATAATTTGACAATTTATTAAAATGAAAGCAAATTTGTATACTAATGAGATGGATGTGCTTGTTTATTTTTACATAAAGAATTAAATCTTGGTAGAATATTTGACACTGCAGGCTGTAGAGCATCTTCAACATTTTTCAGAGTTGATCAATATTTTGATTTTACAATCGTCAATGCTGAGAACACCACCTCACACAAATACATAGTACAAAATGGCAGAAGTATGTTCAGGGCCATTTCAGAAATTGTTGGAAATTCTGTCCTAATACCAAGTCAAAATTCATTTAACAATTTTGTATGTATAGTAAAAACACTGCAATTCATAACATACAATAGTTTCTAATCTGGGCCAAGGTGTTTCTGGAAGCATACAGTGGCATTGCTTGGCATGACGGCATGTATAGTGCAAAGTGCACATCCAAGTGTTCAGAATCATGGCTTCAGTGAAGTTGTGTAGTGCAACACATGCAAGCACTGCCAGAAACACCTCAGATTCATTACGCATTTTATTTTGAAATTAATTTTTGGTCATTGTGCTTTCAAAAACCTTTTACTATTGCCAAATTTTTTGCAACCCCCACATTCAGTTATGCAACCTCATATGGGGTGACAACTCGCAGTTTAAGAAGTGCTGCATAGACAATGAAGTCATATAAATACTAACATATTTGCATCAAATAGTATAGCATCTAAATTTTTAAAGAAATTTAATAAGTTACAGGGATGAGTTACAACTATACTGGAGAGAACCTCAACTTTCCCCTCTCAGAACTAGATAAATGTAACCAAAAAATAAACAAGAAAGAAGTTAAGGAGGTGAATAAAATTCTGGAAAAGTTACATATGATAGATTTCTGGAGAAAACTGAATGGAATAAAAAAAGAATATACCTTTTTTTCAGCAGTACATGAGACTCACAACCTCCCGACCTCACAACCAAATGCAAACAGCAGAAATAGTAAATGCATCCTTTTCAGATCGTAAATAAAATTAATATTCTATTAAAATTACATTCAATAATGGACAATGGAAGGAGAGATTAAAAATTAATTGGAAATTAAATAATCTAATCCTAAAAAATAAGTGAGTTGAAGAACAAATCATAGAAACAATCGATAATTTCATTAAACAAAATGACAACAATGAGACGACATACCAAAATTTATGGGATGCAGCCAAAGAGTTACTTAGGGGAAATTTTGTGTCTCTAATTGCCTACATAAATAAAATACAGAAGAAGCAGATCGATGAATTGGGCATGCAACTGAAAAAAACACACACTAGAAAAAGAACAAATTAAAAATCCCCAATTAAACATCAAATTAGAAATCCTGAAAATCAAAGGAGAGATTAATAAAATTGAAAGTAAGAAAACCATTGAACTAATAAATAAAACTAGAAGCTGGTTTTATGAGGATAAAACAATAAAACTGATAAACCATTAGTTAATTTGATTTTAAAAAGAAAAGAAGAAAACTAAGTTGCTAGTATCCAAAATGAAAGGGGTGCATTCACCATCAATGAAGAGGAAATTAAGACAATTATTAGGAGCTGTTTCGCTAAATAAATATTTGTCAATAAATTTGGCAATCTAAATGAATTGGGTGAATATCTACAAAAAAATATAAATTACCCAGGCTAACAGAAGAAGAAATAAAATACTTAAATAACTCAATCTTAGAAAAAGAAATTGAACAAGCCATCAATGAACTTCCTAAGAAAAAAAGCCGCAGGACTAGATGGATTCACAAGTGAATCCTACCAAACATTTAAAGAACAATGTTCTTTATACTATATAAACCACATATATATACTATATAAACAATTTGGGAAAATAGAAACAGGATCCCTACCAAACTCCTGTTTGACACAAATATGGTACTAATACCTAAACGAGGAAAAGCCAGAACAGAAAAAGAACATTATAGAAAATTTCCCTAATGAATATTGGTGCAAAAAATTTAAATAAAATATTAACTAAAAGATTACAGCAATATATCACAAGGATCATACACTATGACCAGGTGGGATTTATACCAGGAATGCAGGGCTGGTTCAATATTTGGAAAACTATCAGCATAATTGGCCACATCAATAACAAAACCAACAGAAATCATATGATTATCTCGATAGATGCAGAAAAAGTCTTTGACAAAATACAACACTCATTCCTATTAAAAACACTAGAAAGCAGAGGAATAAATGGAGCTTACCTTAAAATGATAAGTAATATTTATCTAAAACCATCAGCAAGCATTATCTGTAATGGAGATGAGCTAGAAGCCTTCCCAATACAATCAGTGGTGAAGCAAGGATGCCCATTATCACCTCTATTACTTAATATTGTACTAGAAATGTTAGCTATAGTAGTAAGAGAAGAAAAAGAAATTAAGGGAATTAGAATAGGCCAGGGGTGGGGAACCTGTGGCCTCCACAGAACAAATCCCCTTCTAGGTCCTCAAGTGGGGCCCTTTGACTGAATCCAAATCTTCACAGGATCCGTGAAGTTTGGACTCAGTCAAAGGGCCCCACTTGAGGATGTGTTCTGTAAAGTTTGGATTCAGCCAAAAAGCCACACTTGAAGACCTAGAAGGCCACATGTGGCCTTGAGGCCACAAATTCCCCACCCCTGGAAGAGGTAAAGAGGAAACAAAGCTATCACTCTATGCTGATGATATGACGTTATACTTAGAAAACCCTAGAGAATCAACTAAAGAACTACATGAAATTATCAACAACTTTAGCAAAGTTGCAGGATACAAAATAAACCCACATAAATCATCACCATTTGTATATATTACCAACAAAGTACAGCAATGAGACATAGAAAGAGAAATTGCATTTAAAATAACTGTAAACAATATAAAATACTTGGGAGCCTCCCCGCCAAAACAAATCCAGGAACTATACGCACAGAACTATAAAAATAAAGTCAGATCTAAACAATTAAAAAAAAATTGCTCATGGGTAGGTCAAGTCAATGTCATAAAAATGACAATTCTGCCTAAATTAATCAATTTATTCAGTGACACACCAATCAAGCTATCAAAAAATATTTTATAGAGCTAGAAAAAAATAATAAAATTCATCTGGGATGACAAAAGCTCAAGGATATCAAGGAAATCAATGAAAAAAAAGGTAAAGTAGGTGTTCTAGCCGTACCAGATCTCAAACTATATTATAAAGTGATAATTATCAAAAGAATCTGGTACCAGCTAAGAAGTAGAGTGGTAGATCAGCAGAATAGATTAGGTACAAAATATTACATAAATGACCGTAGTAATCTAGTATATGAAAAATCCAAAGATCCAAGATTTTGGAACAAAAACTCATTATTTGACAAAAACTGCTGGGAAAACATATACCGAGATAAGGTCAAAAATGGATACATGATTTACACATAAAGGGTAATACCATAAGCAAATTAAGAGAGTACTGAATGGTTTATCTGTCAGATTTATGGATAAGGAAAGAATTTAGGACCAAAGAAGAAATAGGGAGCATTATAAAATATAAAAAGATAATTTTGATTATATAAAATTAAAAAAATGTTTGCACAAACAAAATCAGTGTAACCAAAAGTACAAGGAAAGCAGAAAACTGGGGGGAAATTTTTGCAACAAGTATCTCTGATGAAGGCCTCATCTCTCAAATATATAGAGAACTGAGTAAAATGTATAAAAATACAAGTCATTCCTCAATTGCTAAGTGGTCAAAGGACATGAACAGGTAGTTTTCAGATAAAGAAATCAAAGCTATCTATAGTCATATGAAAAAATACTCTAGATCACTATTGACCAGAGAAATGCAAATTAAAACAACTCTGAGGTACTACCTCACACCTTGATTGGCTAATATGACAAAAAAGGAAAATGTTGGATGTTTGAGGGGATGTGGGAAAACTGGGACGTTAATGCATTGTTGGTGGAGTTGTGAACTGATCCAACCATTTTGGAGAGCAATTTGGAACTATGCCCAAAGGGCTATAAAACTGTGCATACTCTTTGATCCAGGAATACCACTGGTAGGTCTGTATACCAAAGACATCCCCCAAAAAAGAGAAAAGGACCTATTTGTGTAAAAATATTTATAGCAACTCTTTTTTTAGTGGTTAAGAATTAGAAATCAAAGAGATGCCTGTCAATTGGGTAATGGCTAAACAAGCTGTGGTATATGATTATAATGGGATATTATTGTGCTATATTGTGCTAAATGACAAGCAGGATGATTTCAGAAAAACCTTGAAAGACTTACATGAACAGTGAAGTGAACAGAACCAGGAGAACATTGTACACATTAACAGCAATATTGTTTGATGAAAAACTGTGAGTGACTTAGCTAATCTTAGAAATACAATGATCCAAAGATGATCCCAGAGGACTAATGATGAAACATATCATCTGCCTCCAGAGAAAGAACTGGTATTGTTTGAATATAGACTGAAACATGCTATTTTTTACTTTTTCATTTCTTTTCTTTTATTCGAGTCTTCTTATACAAAGTGACGAATATGAAAATGTTATACATAATTGCAAATGTATAGCCTATATCTGATTGTTTACCATCTCAGGGAGAGGGGATGGGAGGGAAGGAGGAGGGAAAGAATTTGGAACTCAAAACTTTAAAATATTTTTAAATAAATCAATAAAATATTAAAATGGAGGGGGGAGAAAAATAAAAGTGAATCCCTTGTATGAGGAAATCCTGTCTTACCCTAACACTGAATCTTTTAGAAAAAAATGAAAACAATATCTTCTTGCATTTGTTGGACAAAACACATTATTTCTAATTCCAGGCATAACTCGAACAAATAATTCTGCTGTTAAAAATTAGTTCCCCCTTATTCCTGTGGATACAAGGGACAAACACTATTTACTTAAATACCCACCTTTGAATTGTTTTATTGCTTACAGGGAACTGGAGAGAGATTTCTGAAAAACATCTGTTGTCCCTCTGCAGTAGAGAGCAGACAGTTTGTATTGTGATAAGACAGCGAATTCACAAATACAGAGTGGGAAACAACTTGCTTTGAGTTTTTTATTTTTTGTTTTTTCAAAATACAAGTCAGAGAGTCCAGGGACCCTCTAAACTGCTCATAGAAATGGGAGAGAATTTGAGCAACACCATGAATCAGCAAAATCCCAGAAAATACCTGGTTCTAGAAATGTGATTAGCACTTAGGAACCAAACTAGATTCAGGCAGCAATCAAAAAGAATAAACTGCCAACTTAAGCTACACCATGGAAAACATGCACATTTGTTTTTATAAAAAGAAACAGCTTTCATTTTTTTCTGTAGCTACAAGGGGGAAAACACCAGAAAGGTACTTTTAGTTGAAATTTATGTCTAGATTACACATAATGATGAAAAGTCTAATATTAATTCTCATCAGAAGCATCCATTCAGATATAATGCTATCATGTACTAGATTCGCATCTCATTACCTCAGCCTTTAAAGGTTCCCCCAAGAAGACATTTAAGATGCTCATTATAGGAGGAGAAATGTCAGGTGATGTTCCAGATAAGCCTGATAGCTGCTTCTAAACAGAAATTCGGGTGTGAATAAAACACATACCAATAAGGATCTCAGTAACCAAAAGAATCTTGAATGTCTTATTATGTATCTTGAAATGTCATTTCCTTTACTGTCAATGACTTCTAAATAATCCATTCAGATACCAGAGAACACATTAGCTCTGTCTCTCCTCACATTTTCATACACTGGCTTACTAACTAATTCCTTTCTCACAGCTCTCTGGCACCAACCCAAGAACCCTGCCACTTTATTCTTCCTAAAACAACCCCCTTGCTTAAAAATTTTTAATACAGCCCCAAACCTCTTAACCAGGTATTCATTGCTTTCTAACATCTAATAGGACAGCTAGGAGGCACAGTGGATAGAATGCCAAGCTTGGAGTCAGGAAGACTCATCTTCCTGAGTTCAAATCTGACCTCAGACACTAGCTATGTGACCCTAGGCAAGTCACTTAACCCTGTTTGCCTCAATTTCCTCATCTGTAAAATGAGCTGGAAAAGGAAATGGCAAACTACTCCAATGTCTTTGCCAAAGAAACCCCAAATATGGTCATCCCTGGACTCAAGGACCTTACCAGAAGGAAATACAAATATAAAAATTACACCATAATTGGAGGAGGCTGGCACTAACAATTAGGGAAGGTCTCTTGAAGGAGGTAGCAGTACTTGAAATGAGCCTTGAATGAAAGAAGGTATTCCAAGGTTGGAAATAAGGAAAGCATATGTTCCAGGATTGGGGGACACTCTATACAGAGGCACAGATACGGCAGATGAAAGTCCATGTACAAGGAATAGCATGTGAGCCAGTTTAGCTGAAATATAGACTATGTAAGGGGAAATGATACATAACCAGCCTAGGAAGATGTGTTGGGGCCAGGCTGTGAGGGATTTTAAATACCAAATAGAGAAGTTTGTATTTTATCCTATTGGCATTTGGATGCCACTGAAACTTCTTGAGTAAAGGAGTGATATAGACTTCAGTAATATCAATTTGGCAACTATGTGGACAACAGATTAATGAGAGGAGAAGCTGGACATGGGGGGTTGTAAAAAGAGGCTTACTGCAATAGTCCAGGCAAAAGATGATGAGGATTGGACCAATGAGAACAAAAAATTCCTGTCCACAACATTCCAATGCTTTGGTTGGAGTCATACCCTCTTGAGGCTGCCCACTGTACTTTGGGCTTGTCCTAATTGTTAGGAAATATCACCTTACATCAAACCTAAATTTATCTCTGTTCATTCCACCCCCTGAATTCCTAGTTCCATCCTTTGGTTCAATAGCATACTAGTAGTATTCAATTTAGAAACAGGCAATAATTCTGTTGAAACTGGACGAGATGAAAATGAAGGCCAACATCCCTCACCTCAAGAGATGAACCATAATCTTCTGAGACGGATGGAGTGCCTTTTCCAATAGTCTCTTTAGCTACCCATACAAAATCCTAATCTACTGGTCTACTCTGGCAAACTGAGTTTTCCCTTCTTCCCAACCTTTGCTTGTCCTATTCCTCTCTTCAACCTCTCTGGAACACCCTCTCTGCTTCTTTCTCCCTGAGTATCATTAATTCTGTGGTGTCCAACTGATGTTCTTCCTCCTCAAGGAAGCCTACTCTGATGACTCAGGCCCACGGTGATCACTGCAACCTCTGGATCTCTACAGCATTTATTGTCTCTACCATTCATTTGATTCATATAAAACACTGCTTTGGAGAGTTAGTTACCTTTTTCATAGTATCTATTCTGTATACTCAACTAGATTGTAAATAATTTGAGAATAGGGACAGTGCCTTCTTTTTATTGCCCATAAGCACCTAACAAAACGCCTTGCACATGGTTGATGTACATAATTGATGGTTGATAATTTTTTTTATGATTGGCCAATCAATTGAAAAAAATTTTAAAGGCTTCTTTCTGACTTTAGTGTATACACAAAGTACGCACAACTTATATAGTTTTTTGCTGGGTGAGAAAAAAATTATATAATGTTCAGGCTGCTTTAAAATCAAATTGTCTTTTTTCCACCGTGGGTTACTTCCTTTTGTTTTTAGGAATTTTTTTTTACTACAAGGTCTTACTAATTAAATCACCCAACAAGCAGTTTGAGTGTGTATTGAATTGCAATGGTGATTAGGGGATCACTATACAGAAGTAAGGGGCACCTAGGTGGCCAATGGATAGAGTACTGTGCCTGGAGTTAGGAAGACTGGAGTTCAAATTCGGTCTCAGATGCTTCTTAGCTGTGTGATGCTGGGCAAGTCACTTAACCCTGTTTGCTTCAGTTTCCTCATTTGTAAAAGGAGAGAGAAATGCCAAACCACTCTAGTATCTTTGCCAAGAACCCCACCACCACCAAAAAAGGGGGTCTTGAAGAGTCAGTCATGACTGAAAAGGACAACAAATATGGGATGGTTAATAGGCTATTTCTAAGAGGCAAACACCTGAATCAATATGCAGGGAAAGAAAATTCAGGAAGCCCTTCCCATTTGACAATCCATGATTCACATTTTTCAAACATTTGCAGTTCAACATCCCTTCAAGTAATGCTACTTTTTTTTTGCTGAGTCCCACGGAGGTGCGATGTTGGGGGGAGATTAGAGGATGATGTTTGACTGAAATGTTGATTCTGGGAATTTTATTACATGGCTAAAAGTGTGCTGGAGCCAGCTCAAACTAGCTCTGGAGAAGGGGGTGGTGTGGAGAGAGGAACAAAGAGAAAGATAGAGATCATGCAAATACAATATAAAGTGACAATTAGTTGTACCTTAATAGATTGGATTGCTGGATTGCCTTTGGGAAATTTAAAAATTAATTTGACTCCCAACTTTTCCCCAAAACAAAGGCCCAATTTAATAATACCAATATTCTACCTGGACTGTTGCATTGCTATAGTTATAGAACACTACAATTTTAAAAGAATTAAAAATTACTCAGAGGACAATGGTTGGTTGTGACCAGGCTACAACATATAACAGATAACAAATTTCAAAAAAGAAGTACAAAAAAGATGTCATAGAGGAATACATGAAGGAAAATGAAGATGATCTGACCACATGGCATGAATGAAAAATAGCCTATGGACAATCTATCTGTTCTGCCTGTCATGATATCAGGATAAAGCAGGGAAGGTAACCAGCATATCAGGTGGACCCCCAGGTCAAAACTTATGGAGAAACATAAACAATAATTGCAGAGGATGGACAGATATGAATGGTTGTGCTTTGAATTATTGAAGGAAATATGTAAGTCATTGACATCATAGATCCATTTAAGCTCAAATGAGTATCCCTTATACGGAATATTTTGTCCAAAACTTAAATAAGATTTTGAATCTCTTCAGATGTATTTTACAGACATATCCACCAGCATAATTGTGAGGAAAGGGTTGTACACAAAACGTATATGTGTGTTTTCAAGTATAAGGAGACAGGTTTCTCGTTGACCAAAATATGGCACAAAAGCCTCAGGGTTTAGCTGATGACAGATATGTACAATAAAGGTAGCAATGCAGAAAATAATGACCTTGTCTCTACTTACTTTTGTTCTGGTACAAATCCATTTCTAAGCCAGAAAGACTAGGAATGTCTAGCCCTAAATAAGATAGTTACCTGGAACAGAGGGTTATTTTCTCCCACTTAGAAGCCTAGAAGAAAAGCCTGGGGGCACTCTGCCTGGCTTTTGTCATATACGCGGTAGCTATCACTAAAGAACTATCAGCCAGCTGCTCTTAGCATCTACTACACCCTGGCAAAACAGAACTGAGATGGGTGGCAGGTAGCCTTAAAGAGATGAAACCCAGAAGTTGGATGGATAGTAGGGAGAAACACCCAGGAGAAACTCATTGTCGTTGCTGTCCTTTGTACTTGAAGAGGACCAAAATGACATCACGATCACAGGGTCAATGTGTGTGTGTGTGTCCCACAGTGACTGATCAGACCAGTACAAGATGGGAAGGCTCTCACAGGTTGGGCACAAATTGTCTGGAGAAATTACATGCCTACTAATCACCATGAGATCATCTGAGAACATACATGCTAAGTAGTTATCCCAAGACCAGTGGAACAACACACCCAATAGAAATGCCACATCTTCTGGGGTGCAGGTCCAATGAGAGCAATGTGAAGACATCATCAGAAATCATCAAAGACCCTGCAGCACCAGAAGCAAGAGTTGTCCTTCCCCCACTGTGCTCTTCCCACACATGTTCCCTATGTGAATGTCATTCATACATGATCTCTATGCATGCTAACTGATCCCGTTTAAAGTGAGTATTTGTAAGAGAGTATTACCCAAGTTGGAGTGAGTAGGGAGGAGGGAATGATCCATTATTGCTTTTCTTACCATCCTATTTTATTAAATGAATTTGATTTAAATTGTATCCTCTGACTAGAGGAAAAAAATAAGCATATTGATGGGAGCTTGTGAGCTAAGATTTCAAATGGATGTGGACCCACCAGGTACCTTGAATATGAAATAGCTATTGTCACAGCCCCACATGTGATAGGGGGGCATCTCAGGTACTACACAAGATAATATGAATATGTTTTAAATATGTTGTAATCTCCTTAACAAAAGACTCAGTATCTTATACTTCTTTTACATCCTTTATAGCACCTAACAGTCATATAATTGATATTCAAGGAATAATTGTTAATTGATAGATTTCAATAACATGTTTATGTATAAAATATTTATAGTTACTCATTTAATCAATCATTTGGTTGATATTCAACATTAACCTAAGTGGCTTGCTAACATCCACTGTTAAATGTAACTCAAACATATTCCTTCAGATAGAAACTATTTAACTTGTCAAATCAGTCAGGAGATAAAAGAGCCCTTCAGAAATCAATTAGGAGCTTTCCTACATCTTAATTTACATTTTCCATTGAGAACCAGTTCCATGGAAAAAGAGAGGAAAGGAGGAAGAGAGATGGAGACTGACAGGCAAACCAGCACACAAAGAGATAGCAAAAGCATAGATAAAACCATCATGTCTAGCCATCACGATTTCAAAGTATTTATACCAGAAAAAGACTATATTGACATATAAAATTCCCTCACCTAACCCTTTTGTCCATTCACATAAGAGTGAGAAAGTAGATAATTTCTCATTCCCTGACCTATTCTTAATCAAGATAGGATGACTCATCATGCCCCTATGCTCCCATGATCCACAATTTCAGAAATTCTCCCTACAATCTGGCACTTCTCACTAAGTCTCTTACGGCTGTGCAGAAAATTGCCACAGCTGCCGGCACCACAAACTTCTGACTACAGACTTCCCCCAGGAGCCAAACATAAACCCAAGTGGCTCTACTTTTTATGCCAAGAAAATTTGTGTCCTCCATTATGAAGGCAAAGAGAGAAGCAAGCTCTGTGAGTGTCCCTTCCACATACAAAAAAGATGATTATGGACTCAGAGGAGACACCCTAAAAAGGGCATCAGAGCTGTCTTTTAAAACATCTTATTTCATCATTATCATTTCAATTCAATTCAACAAACATTTGTTGATTGTTTATTGTGCAGAAAGGATAGAGCTAGGTATTGTAGGAGATCCAGTCTGTTTCCTCATGGAGCTCATAAGGTAGTAGCAAAATATGGCACAAAAACGAATACAGTATAAAATAACACATGAAAATACCAGATAAGTGCAAACTATATGCTATGTGATTCTAAATACATAGAAAGGTTTCCCCCACCACTGACTCCCAGGAGATCAAAGATGTACTGGAAGAAGAGCATGTGGTTTAGAACTTAAAGGCAGAAAGGGAGAAAAGAATTCCATGCATAAGGAATAGGAAACAGCCAAGTTGGTGGAATAGGAGGAAGCAGTGCGGCAGGCACTTTGGATAGAGCGCCAGGTCTGGAGTCAAGAAGACTCATCTTGGTGAGTTCAAATCCAACCCCAAACACTTACTAGCTGCGTGATCCTGAGCAAATCACTTAACTCTGCCTCAGTTTCCTCATTCATAAAATGAGCTGGAGAAGGAAATGGCAAACCACTCCAGTATCCTTGCCAAGAAAAGCCCAAATGGAGTCACAAAGAGTCAGACAGGACTGGGAAAAAAAAAAAAAACTTTGTGCAGCTCCTCTCTATAATGCATCCAGCAAACACCTGGAAAACACACCTTACTGGTTCCTGATCAGGAAATCCATGAAAAAATTACAATGAGACTTTTTTCCATCCCAGATTGACATAGGAAAACAAGCAGAGTTCTTCAGACCCTTCTAGCCTTCCAGCACAAGGACAATCAGGGACCTGGGGCTGTGTACTACGGCAAGAAGAGTTCCCAGATCCAGCACGGATGGACTTGATGCTATACACAGTATGGGAGTAAGTGCCAACTGGCAGTTCTGTTGCTTGTACCCCAGAGCTAAGTCACCCACATCCGTGTGTGTGTGTGTGTGTGTGTGTGTGTGTGTGTGTGTGTTTTACATCCTCAACCCTTCTTAGAAGTCAAAAGAGGAAAGAGAGTACCCCAACGGATTAATCATCAGGTAGACAGGACAGTTCAGGGTCCTTAGCATTCAATGCCTTTGCACTGGCTGTCCCCTCTACCTATAATATCTCTGCCTCTTAAAATCCTTAGCTTCCACCTCCTTATAACCCTAGTTGTTGACACTCTCTCTCTCTCTCTCTCTCTCTCTCTCTCTCTCTCTCTCTCTCCAACTTATATTTACTTCTCCCTTTATAGCTCAATACACCCCCTCAATAGATTATAAGCTCCTTGAGGGCAGAAATTTTTTAGGCTGTGTATCTCCATAGCTTACCACACCCCTTTGCACATCGCATTTGCTTAATAAATGACTTAAATTTAATTAGAAGACAATGTTTAGTAGTTTTGAACTGATCATATCTAAAAGTGCCAGGACTTCTGAGAAGTACAGATTAAAAAGCCATAGACCTGGAAGCACTGAGGCATGACTGAGTACATAGCGAAGTGGCCAGCTCAAAACAAAGCCAAGGATACTCAAGAATCAAGTGCACAGCCTACAGCAAAGAATGATTAGTTGTTAAAGCTGGAAGGAACCTTAGAGATCATTTGGACCAACCCTCTCATTTTACAGAGGAGAAAAATGAGACTCAGAGAGACTGAGTCAGCAGCAGAACCAGATTGGAATCCAAATCTCCTGATTCCTAGTTCATTGCTCTTTCTACTATACACACTGTGGTCATAAAGCATACAGACACTCAGTAAGGTAATGAGTCAAAATCAGTTAAACAGGCAAGATTTGGAGAATATAAAGACCAAATAGTGTGGCAAGGGAGATGGTAAAAAACAAAAACAAAAACAGGAAGTCAGGAAAGAATAAGGAGACTTGCAGAAAGCAGAAAAGCAAGATAAAGCAAATAGGAGAACAGATTTGGAGTAGTAACCCAAAGAGACCTTGATTCTAAGGCAGACTCCTATAAGAGAACGACGTTTCTTTTACTAGCATAGATATTATTCCATGGTTTATCTAGCCTAGGCCTTGAAGGTAGAGGCAGGGAAATGATTTCAACTGGCGAGAGGGCATGTGTGTGAAAGAAAAACTAGGTTGGGTCCTGCAAGCAATGGGTAGATGATTGAGTGCTCCATGCTCAGTCTACTGATTAAATAATGTGATACTACACCAAATATATGACTCAGCTGCTTGCAGTCTCTACCTTGAAACTCCTCCACATGGTAGTAAATTTCAGTTGTTCACCAAAATCATTAGGGAATGCTGGACTGCAGCAGTTCAAGTAATAGAAAGTTACAGCCAGAGAAGACAGTGAGTGGAGGAAAGGCCAAGGGCAATATCTTTTGATGATAGAAACCTTTCCCCTATTTACCCAATGGGGCTAATAAAGAGGGAATCAGAGATCACTCAGGGGAATAGGACATGGGGGTCAACCAGGCCAAGGTGCTATAGGCCCATGAAATCATAGGATGATAGACATTTATGCTCAAGACACTTAGAGGTCTTCAAACCCATACACCTGCCTCTCAACACAGCTATAGTCATTCAGGAAAAATGGCTGACTACTTTCTTCTTAAAGACCTCCAGAAAACGAAATTCCATAACTTTCTTCAATCATCTACTTCATTGTCTAAAATTGTAAATTAGGAATGATAAGAACAGAGAGCTAAAAAGGTATCTGAGGGCCCATCTAATCCAAATGAGGACTTACTGTTACAAATGAGGAAAACTAAGACTCAGGTTAAGTGACTTGCCCAGGGTCACACAGCTAATAGGTGACAAAGGTGACGGTTTTTTCTCATGTATATTCTGAATATCCCTTAATTTATGCCTATTTCCTTAGGGAAGACTGAAAAAACTCTGGCCATTATATCTCTATAAACCTCACATGAACACTCACGATCATTTTTTTCCAGAGTGAAGTAATTGCAATTACTTAACCTTTTATCTGCAATCCTATTTTCCAAATTCCTATTCATTTTCAGAGCCTCCTTCTGACTTATCTACAAACTCTTCTTGGAAAATGTGACAAATAAAATAACAAAATAGCCTATTTAAGTAAAAGGATTAATCCACAAATATTACAAGTGTTTAAAGATGTGGTTGTATTTTGTTAGCAATTCATGGCCCAGAATTCAGAGTTATTTCCCTCTGGCCTTTTGAACTCATCCAAAAGAAAAGAAAAATATAGACTTTAAAGTAGTCCACAAGATTTGTAGAAGCCATGCTTTTAAAATACCATCTACTGGCTCATTGTAGTTCTCAAGGATTCTATTAGATCACACGATGTCTTTTTTTTTTTACATATGCAGTGAGGCCAAACATTCCAGATCACATGATTTCTAAAAATGGCTTGGTATTTCTTTTTTGTTTTGTTTTGTTTTGTTTTTACTGGAATCAGGAAGACTAAGGTTCAAATACCGCCAAACATACTTATTAGCTGGGTGATCATGAATAAGTCACTTAATTTCTCTAGGCCTCAGTTTCCTTATCTGTAAAATTGATGAGGTTAGCTTCAAAAACCTCTAAGGTCCCTTCCAGCTATAAATTTTGATCTTTTGAACTCTAATTCATTGGTGTGGATAATCTTTCTCAGGATATTGAACATAATCCCTCTTTGCCTTCTCATTCTCTTTAATTCTTCTGTTTTCCCCAAAATCCTCTCAGAGGATCTATCCCAGAAGCTAGAATCCTTCCTCTTATTTTTTTTTTTTTTAGTATCAGGGGCTACTAATGTGCCATTGCAGCTCTCTGTCTCTTGCCTCTGATTTTTTCACATGATTGACTCACCCCCTTTTCCAGTCATGCATATCATCAATAACATCATTGACATGACTTTCTATACACCAATAATTGCTAGTAATATGTCACAGTCTGTTTGTACCCTTTTTGAGATTCTTAATGTGTTAATAACAAAATAAATAGCTGTCTTGACCTCCTGTGGCACAGAGGCTACTCAGGAAATATCTATGCCTTATGCAAAAGAGATAGAGACAGGGCTGAGCAAGCTTTTTCACAATTCAGCAATGGCTGATCTTTCTTTCCTCTGAACTCTCCTGAAGTGTGTTTGTTATATTTTTTAGAAGTGGCACAACATAATGGATAGTGTGCTTGGCTTAGGGTCAGAAAGTCTTTGGTCCAAATCTTCCCTCTCTTACTAGATTTCTTACTCTCAGCTATGTAAGATTTGCATAATCCAACACTTTAAAGATAGTAATGATTGCCCAAAGTGTGGCAATCAGGTTCATGAGACAAATCCTTTAGAAATGCTACAACTGGACAATACATTAGAGGAAATTATATTTAAGCTAGTTCCTGGACTACAAGAACAGGAACTTGAGTGTGAGACAGAATTTTGGAAGAAAAACAAGTCTCAAGAAAATGGACAAGATGAGACTTCAAAAACTGACAAACTCAAAGCAGAAGGTGATAAAAATCAAGACGACAAGGACTATCATAGAAGTGACCCACAAATTGCCATCTGTCTTGATCACTTACGTAATACTGGGCCATCAGGGGAGAATGTGGTAAATTTCTTCTTAAGGAAGAAATTTATCTGATGTCCTACACATGTGCCTGTGGGAACTATTAAAAAATTTCTAAGTTTAAAGCCAAAGCTTCCAAGTTCTTATTAGTTGGATGTCCTATGCAATGGTGATATTATGGGGAAGGACCACAGCATGAAATTCATCTATATGACAAGATGGCGACTAAGAGGCAAAAATTTTTGGTGTCTGAACTGCTCAGCTTTGCAAGTCTGCTCACTTAACCCCTTCATGTTTCAGGAAAACCCCAAGGACTAAAGCACTAAGTCATAGATGGGGTTGTCCTCTTCATTAGTTGAAAGGAGTTCCCTTTGCTGGCAAGATCACCAATCTTTCATGTGTGGAATTCCTGTTCTGCCTTGTAATATACTTACTTGTGTGCTCTTCTTATCCTCCTCTAGCTCAGTGCCTAAAACAGAGTAGGCTTTAATAGATACTTGTTGATTGATGTTCCTACCAGATTATAAATGCCCTTATAATCCTTGCCCAGGTAACTATGCCTCCATAACGTGGGAACTGCCTGCCTGCCTAATTGGAGGATCATCATTTCAGGTGGAGTCTCAGCCATGCTCAAGTCACTCTCCAGACTGTTCTACCTCGTCCTCATCAGCATCCTGGCCTCAACTCAGGTGCCCTCCTTCCTTCTCTCAACACTGCCCCCCTTTTCAATTTACCTTTGTGTTTTATCCTTTCCTACTAAAATATAATCTCTTTGAGAGAAGGGACCATCTTGTTTTATCATTTTTGTTTTTGCTTTTTTTTTTTTTTTGGCAAGGCAATTGGGGTTAAGTGACTTGCCCAGGGTCACACAGCTAGTATCAAGTGTCCGGTCTAAGACCGGATTTGAACTCAGGTCCTCCTGACTCCAGGCCCGGTGCTCTATCCACTGCGCCACCTAGCTGCCCCATTGTTTTATCATTTTTGTATCCTCAGAGCTCAGCACATTGCCTGGCATGTAGTAAGTGCTTAATAAGTGCTCCATCTGTCTACTGACTTGGGTTGAGAGAGACTGATAAGTTTCTGATGTTTCTGGCACAAAGAAAAGGTTATGTTGCCCTCTCTCACCCCATTTAAGACGGAAAAAAGGGAAATTAAGACAAAGTGGCATAATATCTGTGTGTTGGCAGTAAAGGTGGGTTACCTTTTCTTCCTTCCACAACCACTGAGATTTGGACTTTCTGATCATTGCTGGGATGAATGACAGTTGCAGCTGGAGTCCAACTTGCTTGCTGATAGCTACACGGAAGCAACAGTGGATGAGTGACAGCTGCTACTGAATTGGGCCAGTCAGGCTTCCATGAGATTGACTGCAGTGACCTGGATTATACTTCTCTGACCTGAGTTTTATCCGCTGGTGACTGAGACTATTGGAGACCTGTGCTACAGAGGAGATTCTAAGCTTGCAGAAAGAATGCCCAAACTAACAGCTATTGCAAATCAATTGAGTGTTGGGCTGAGAAGTGGTTACTTATTTGTGCCTAATTTTCTTTGCCGTAATTTCTAACCCAGAGACAGGATCTTTCTCTCTCTCTCTCTCTCTTTCACACACACACACACACACACACACACACACACACACACACACACACTTCCCTTACTTTTTTTCATGAGCTATGATTATAAATGGTTCAGTATTTTTCTCCCACCACCTCTAAAGATCTGGGAGGGCAAGTGGGAAAAGGTTTAGGAGATGACTGGAGGTAATTTCATTAGTGAATCAAAGTGGAATGGGGGAAAGTTTGCTAATTCTAGAGATAGAGGACCTAGGTTCGCATCCCACCTTTCTCCTTTACCAGCTATGCAATTACTGACAAATCACTTTAATCTCCACAAGTCTCAATTTCCTCATTTATAAAATGAAAGGGGTTAGATTAGATGGTCTCTGTGGTTCCCTGTAGCATTAGATTCATGATCCTATATGGTCATAGTATGGTTAGTATCTGAGTCCTACAATATCCTGAGTCTTATAGGTGGAGATATGACCAAAGAAAGAAGAGTCCAGCCTCTAGAACTAATTATAGACTCAATATAGATCTTAATTTTTGATTTTGAGTAATATTCCATCTTCATCACCTGAATTATATTCTTATTTGTTCCAGTATTGCCACTTAAAGTCACAGGCTCAGAAACAAGTTGAGATGCTGGCATCTCCAGCGCCCACAACCTCTGGGGACCAGCGGCAATAATGCACCTTCTAAAAAGGGTATGCTACATATGCACTAGCGAGATGCTGGAGACCACTAAGCTAGTGGCCGCAATAGGGTGCCACCTGTTGGGTATACTCAGTTACTGCACACCCTCACTGAGTAATTAATACAATGCCATGTAGTCTTTCCTTAGGCTTACCTAAAGCAACACATGAGTCAATCTGCTTACAAAGCTATAAGTATTACAGATACTGTAAGAATTTGAAATGTTTAACTGAAACACGTACTGTGAAATTCAATATTTAATAGAGACTTGAGGGTCCAGAGACTCTCTAAATATTCTTTCTTGGATTTGCAGAAATTTGAAATTAGTAGGTAAGGATAGAATCAGCTATTGCCACAGCTTCCATAATTTAACTTCCACATTTGTCTATTAAATGCCTTCCATCTCTGTATTTCAAGAGTTTCTAGAGTAGTAACTTACCCAATGGGTATTAACCCTAAATTCTCTTACTTAGCAATCTTGTTCTTTGATAAGATCATGTTAGAAAGGCATCATGAGCTCCCAAAATAGAGATTCTTTGAATTCAGTTAGTTAACTGCTCTTTTTCCTCTCACAACTGTAGTTCAAAGGAATATATTATGAAGAAAAATGTGACTTCTCAGGGCACTAATACATTATTCAGGCTGTATTGATTTGAAAAGGACAAACGATCTCTAAATGTTTACAGCAGGCAGTGACGAACTCCCAGTCATTAATATTTCACATTCTCTGTTTTGTTCTTATTTGGCAACAAGTCAGACAGGATTAACTGAGAACAATTACTAGAACCAGAATTCATTGGAAAGGGTCAAATCTAAAATATTACTTCTATTTATACACATGTCATCATAGATGAGATATATGTGTACATATATGCGTATCATGTGCAGTGAATATATTTATTGCCTCCAGTCTCAATTGTCTTGTGCCTGGAAGGGTTAAAGAGGCAGGGAAAGAGAAGAATTTTCTGTGTAAAAGTAAGATGCCTTTCCATCCCAGAAAGGATGACTCAGGAAGGGAAGAGGTGAAGCCAGGGAGCAAGTTACTATGGCAATCCTGCACTCCTTTCATTTCCCATGCCTCCCACTGCCTCCAAGTTACTGTTCTCTCTCTCTCTCTCTCTCTCTCTCTCACACACACACACACACACACACACACACACACACACACACACACACACACAGTGCCTAGGGCCTTCCCCAGCTATGGTGCATCTGGGAGCTCAGCTGCTTCAATAGCTGCCTAAATGGAAAGAGTATTCGATTTGGAGTAAGAGGACCTATGTTTCCAACTCAGGTCTGCCACTGACTTCCTGTATGATACCTTGGGCAAGTCACTTAACTACCTTATGCCTTAGTTTCATCATTTGTAAAGTGACAGGGTGGGATTAAGTGACCTCTCAGGTCTATGATCATTGATTGTCCATAATACTTAGAGAAAATGTAAACTCCTCAAGAGCAAGAACTGCTTTGTCTTTATGTCCCCAACACTCAGCACCTCTTTTTAAACATACTTGATATTTAATAAGTGCTTCCTGAATTGAGTTCTTCTATAGATCTATTATTTCACCAATGACGATGATCCTTCCCCAAATACAGAGTCCTCCCCACCAACTCATCCCATACAATTCTTACCCACAATTTTTTTTTATAAATCCTGCACTGATGAGCCACCTGATATACTGAAAGCTTTCCTCTGAGTCTGATATAGACTTGATCTGTCAGTTTGTTGTCTCTCATTTAGTCTGACTCACCTTCTCTAGACATAAATGACCTGTCATCCACATCACTCATCAAGGTTGACTGGTGCAGCCTACATACACCCCTTATGCCATTATCTATTATCATTTGATTTACCTGCAATTTTGATTCTTTTAAGACTGTTGACTAAGAGTCAAGAGAATAGAGTGTTATTGGGATGAGCTGCCCCTTTTGTGGTCTATAAGAGAATTAAGGACAAATATCTCTGTCCTCTTTGGGGGACTCTTTTTCAGCACTTGATCTCCTTTGGACTTCCAGCAAGAGACAGGGAATTTCTCTCTCTGTCCGCCAAGGCCCATCACTGATGATGGCTTGCAGTACAAGCACATGGAAATGGGAAATGTGTTTGTCTAAGCAAGCCCACATCCCTAAATGCCTTTTTCTGACTTTCTGTTTCCTTTTATGAGTACAAGTCAATGACAAGCAATCCTTAGAAATGGAAGTTTCCAGTCTTGATGGTTACCTCATGAGCTGAGAGTTCCTAAGTTTGGGATTCAGTTATCAGTCAACCAAAAGGAGATTTATACAAAAGAACACTTCTCAGAAGAAAACAAGATTACCTCCAGGATCCTGCAGCTAGGAGACTAAAGAAAATCATGCCCTGGTGGGTCAAGAGATCTGGAGCTTGTGAGTTACATATCCAAGCCATCCAGTGTATACACATATCCAGTGTATACACAAGATGAAGGTGAGATAACCTTTCAACAGTTCCAGGAAGTTGCCTTCAACTTACAGGAGCAGGATAATGAGTGTAATAGGCTATTGGAGATGTTCTGTGTCTTCTACATTTGTTGATTCATCTCTGTGAGTCTTTTTCCTTATGCAATCACTGTAATGAAGGAAATAAACAGCTGTTCTTTACATGATACTCATATAAAACATTATCTTCTCTAGAACAAACCCTGTCACTGACTTTTGGGAAAATCTTAGATTGCACAGTACAAGGGTTTTGTGTTTGAGATTTACCTGAAGTCATTCCAGTGTAGGAGAAAGAACCATATGACAAAATCTGATTCTTTGAGGGGTCAAGACATTGACCCAGAATTAAATCCTGCTCTGTGTGAGGCCATAATCCCTTGTTGGCCCCTCCAGGCTACAAGATACACTCTTCTGAAGGCATGGCCCAAATCAAAAGGTCTTAGACACAATTCAGGTGCTTAGGCTCAGCTCCTCCCAACAGGAACTACAAGTGTCCTCTCCCACCCCCCTCAGCAAGGGTTGAATTTAGCAAATATGCCCACTGCTTTCCCACTCAGAGAAGAAATATCTCACCATCTGCTTTCCTAATCACAGACTCCTGGAGGATCAAAGTCAAGGCAGTTGGTGACCTCAGGAACCAGAGGTGACTCCTATTGCTGCTGCTTTTCCAATCATAGTTCTACCTCTGACAACAACTTCTAAAACTGCTCTCCGACTTTCCTTGGTATGGATAACTGTATGGGACCCCAAATGATTCTCATGCCTATTTATTACTTGCAGAATCATGGAGTGCAGTCAAGAGCAGGGTAGGCACAGAGAGACTCCCTGGGCCACCATTCCATTCTGTTAACCTTCAATTATACTATTCAAATGCTCATGATGGAGCTGCATTTCAGATCGGCTTTTTTTCTGTTGGTTCTCCTTGGCTTTATGAGCAGGGCTCATCTGAAACATCGGGCAATGGTTAGTCAGAAAGATCTTAGATATAATCCCTGTTACATCAGGAACACTAAAAACACTATTCAGTTTCCCAAATATTATACAGCCTAATCTCATCACCACCAATTCCATTTTGAACCTACATTCTTATCCATCTACAGTACCTGCCATACGTGCATGCATAATATAGATACACAAATACAGTCACAGTATGCATATACATATCTAGGTACTAGTTCAGTGGATTGCATATCCAGGTCTGGGGAATATGTGTTTTATACCCACTTCATTTTTCAACTCTCTTTTGAACTCTTATGGATTTCACTAAGAAGGCTTCATAATTGTCTAGAAATTAATACAATTAATACTATGTAATTTGCAAATATTATCATACAAAGACTTTGGCAACGATAAAGAATTCTTCAGTTTGGACTCAGTCCAAGACATCCTGCAAAGGGACACTTCAAAAAGCACTAGATTTAGAATCAGAGGCCCCAGGCGCAAATCCCTGCTCTACACAATATGGGATCTAGGGAAGGTCCAATAGCCTCTATGGGCTTCGTTGTCCTCATCTGCACAAAGAAGTCAGACTCACTAAAGGATATGTACAGTCCCTTCCAGTCCAATATCATATGATTTTGTGAATCTCCAATTTATGCCATACTTGATGACTATACACAGATCATTGAACAAAATGACTTCCATAATCATACATGTCAAAGAATCTTATATTATTTTAAAATATACATGGGAGACAGAAAGGTCTTATTATATAAAAATATTCATAGTGGTATTTTTGTGATAGCAAAGGACTAGAAACAAAGTAGACACCCAACAGTTGGGAAATGGCTAAGCAAGTTGTTGTTTAAGCATGTATTAGCATATTGTTGCACTGATGAATATGAAAAACTCAGAGAATCATTGGAAGACATCTGAACTGATGCAGAATGAAGCAGAACCAGGAAAACCATTTAAAATGACTACAACAATGTAAATGGAAAGAAAAAAAGTCATATAATTATAATGACCAAGTTTGGCCTTGGTGAAGAGATGGAAAAAAAATGCATCTCCCTCCCTTCCTTGCAGTGGCAAAGGACCTGTAAATGTTTTACAGGTGTAAAACATTACATATACTATTATATTCAGGTGATGCATTCATTTTATATGGTTTTTTCCTTTATGATTCTTTATTTATTGTTGAACAAAGATCATATATACTGAGTGCCAAAAATTAAATTAATGTCTGTAGATGACCTCTTTGTAGATGTGATTTGTTTTTCACTCAAATGAGATAATAATTATAAAGGGTTTAGCACAGTGCTTGGCATAATGTTAGTGCCATATGAATGTTAGCTATTAGTATTATTATTATTATCACTTTCTACTTCTTTTGCCGTCCCTCCAGAAACACAAGAGAACCATACCACTGACAGCTATTTTGTAGTTTTGTTTATTACATGGGTCACCCTGGCCAAAAATATTCATCACCTGATGGTCAACCTTCTGGTGCTAAGGCTCTTTATATTTGCCTGGGCTGGGCTCAGCCCTCAAACACAATCTGCCACCAGAGCCCTACTTTGGAGCCTTCCCAGTTTGATGGTACCTTGTGTTTTGATGACATTGCCTTTGAAAATGCAGGGTCATATTCACGCCATGTTGAGGCATTGGAGTGGGACTGCTGTGGCTATCCAAAATGATTGAATATAAATGCAGATAACAGGCTGTTATCATAATTATAATCAGAATCATAATCAATAAATATTTTAAAATGGATTGTACTTTTGAAAATGTATTTTTCAGGTTCTTCCCATAATTATCCTTTTTTTTCTCACAACAGCCCTGTAAGATAGGCAAGGAATATACTGGCATACCCTATTACAGAGAAAGAAACTGAGCTACAGATGGCTAAGTGATTTCCCAAAGGTCACCTTGGAAAACAGGGAAAAGGAACACTTACTCATATCCTTCTAAAGATGAAGACAAGAACTACAACCAATACATATTAATAACCTATTAAAAGTACTATTTATAATCTCTATAACAATGATTATCCCTGAAGGCCAGGGTTATCCTGTTAACAGTAGAAAGATTATTACACTAGAAATTTGGAGACCTGGGTTCTAGTTTCATTTCTTCAATTTATATGTTATGACACCTTAGGAAAATAATGGTCCCTTTGTTGACTAGTCAAAAATCAAATATTAATACCTATCTTATTTCTCTCATAGGTTTTTTATAAGGATAAAGTGGGACATACATGAAATGTAGGTGCCACTCAAATGACACATCTTCCTCAGAGTGTTACATTTGAAGTCAGAGAACCTGGATTTGTATCCCATCTCTGCCAATTACTATTTGTGCAACTCTGGACAAGTCATTGAACCTGTCTTGTCCTCATCTGCAAAATTAGGGGGTTGGACTAGATGACCTCTAAGGTCCCTTCCAGTTCTCAATACATGTTCCTATGATTATCTATGAACCTAGAGTACTCTTCTTGTACAATTTACATGGCACATATAGCTCAAACCTCTTTGTAATACAATAACTCTATGTAGTATAGTTATTTCTTTTAAAAAATTTCTGCAATTATATGTCAAAACATTTTTTAACATTCAAGGTTCTTTTTAGTTTTGAATTCCAAATTCTGTCCCTCCCTCCCTGAGACAGTAAGCAATCAGGTATAGGTTATACACATGCAATCATGTAAAACATTTCCATAGGAGTTATTTTGTATGAGAAGACTCAAAAGAAAAAGAATGAATGAAAGAAAGTGAAAAATAGCATGCTTCAGTCTGTATTCAAACAATAGCAGTTCTTTCTCTAGAAGTGGAAAATACGCTTCATCATTAGTCCTTTGGGGTTGTCTTGGATCATTTTATTGTTGAGAATAGCCAAGTCATTCACGGTTCTTCATTGTACAATATTGCTGTTACTGTGCACGATGTTCTCCTAGTTCTGCTCACTTCACTTTACATTGGTTCATGTAAATCTTTCCAGATTTTTCTAAAATCATCTTGTTTGTCATTTCTTATAGCACAATAATATTCCCTCACAATCATATACCACAACTTGTTCAGCCATTCCCCAATTGATGGGCATCCCTTCAATTTCCGACTCTTAGCCACCACAAAAAAGAGCTGCTATAAATATTTTTGTATAGTATAGTTATTTTAATCAATCAACAAGAAGTTATTAGGTACCTACTATGTATCAAGCACTGTGATACCTGATGAAGACACCAATCTCAGAATGAAATTATCCTTACTCTCAAATAGCTCACATTCCACCATATCATCTCTCCTACTAGACTGTGAACACTTAAAAGCAGAAACTGTTTTTCAATCATCTTTGCATCCTCCAAAGTACCTAGCAAAGTGAAGCAAGACATTCTATAAATACTTGTTCACTGAGTAAGAAATCATTGTGAAAAATTAAAAGTGTCATACAAAAGATACTATTATAGTTATTATTGTTGTTATTATTATTACTCCTACCACTACTACCTCTGGATATCTTTAACATTACTGGCTAACATACTTATGAGGAGGAAGAGAATAGAACTGATAACTCCTTCAACTCCTATCCATTCATGTCATTTATTCCTTTAAGGATTTTTTTCCTGAAAATATGAAGGCTAAGTGTTTTAGTAACATCCACAAAACATTTTCAACATACAGGAATCACTGCCAAAAGTCACAGGAGCTATACCACTCCTTGTTCTATGCCCAGCCACTGAAGTCTATGTGAGATTCGTTCCTAGGGAAGCCTGATGTCTAACTAGAGGGATTAGGCTCCCTATTTTCTCACTCACTGGCTTGCTAACAATCCCTCACCCTAGAGACAATATTATTGACAGTAATAGTTATGACTGGAAAAGTCTAGGAGGTTCCCCAAAAATGAAGAAGCAAAAAGGTATTCAATGTAGAACATGAATCAAGTATGGGACAAGTACTTTATTCCTGCTCAGAAAAAAGAATGTTAAATCAAAGAAAGAATTATACTATGAGTTAATGGAATGATTAGATTAGGATTCAATACTTTAGCTTATAACTATGGTTACAATCAATTGGAAGACTAATATTTTAAGCCTTACAATATGCAACAGTTGTACAATACTACTAATTAGGCATTTCACATCTCACTTCAGCAGTGGATACTATCCAATCCAGAAGCCAAGTTTGCTATTTTTACCTATTATCTCTTTACTGGAAGTGCCTGAGCTCTCTGCTTCCCCGGCCATCCTGCTGCTGCTCGGGTAGACACCACTGCTACTATTCTGCCAGCAGACACCATGTCACCACCACAATTACAGAACTCCAGACCTTTTGTTACTCACAAGGTTGCCTAGACATTTGTTTCACTTAAGATCAGGAAAAAACAAACACAAAGAGAGGCAAAGGTAGCCAGAGGCCCTGGCACTAGTTCTCCTGGTTAAATCTTCTCTTGCCCACCAGCTACCATATGGGCAAGATCATCTTTATAGTGGAATCAAGGGCCCTATCTTTCCCCTACTTCTCACTAGAGACACATCTTGTCTGGAAAGTCACAGCCAAGAGGCCCCAGTCAGAAGCTGTCTTTTCTTTAAAAGGTCCCCTGAGTCATCAGCTCCTCTGGTTCAGTAGTCAATTGAAGGACTTTCCATCATTACACAGTGAAAGACCCTATAGAATGGAAGAAGGCCCTGTCCCCTGCCCCAAGCTCCCACATGTAAGCAGGAAATCAGGCAGAGAATATCTGCTCCATATTTAGCCCATGAAAAGGGCAAACCTGAGCAGGTTCCATGACCATGTTAGATATTAAAAAAAAAATCAAAGGCTTCCCTATAAATTGGGTAGATCCTCTAAAGAGGAGTTATGGAAAGACACAGAAGAATCACAAGGAATAAGAAGTCATAGTAGAGATCTGCTCCAATGGAAGGAGTACCCCCATCAGTGAGATCACTGTTCTAAGAAAGCTTTGATGTCACCTTCAGACATTACATGAATGAGTCAATTGATGCCATTCTTCCAATCTTCAGTGTCCTTTAACTTCCTTAATCATCTATTAGTTTTTTTATCTCCTCCCAAAGACAACATAGAATTTTCAGAAATCAGTAATAAAAATGAAGAAAGATAAGCCTTAAGAAATGTTTTCATTTTCTTGAAATCAATCATCTTGGCTAGAAGACAATGGAACCTTCTGGCATTTAGGGAAAATAGCCAGACATTAAAGAGATAACGTAAAGGACCCAGCCCCACACAAGCTGAGAAGGAACTTCACTGTTGCAGTGGAGAGGGCTTTATGTTTAAGTAACAACCTATATTAAAGCAGCCTCCACCCTTCTCCACAAATTCAACACTCAATAATAATAAAATTACCTAGCACCCAACCAAAGGAAGAAAAGCAGTGTGTGAGGCCCCAGCATGTGTTCTCAGTTTATTTTTCATGAATTTTAACAAGTCCTCTGGGTATCCACAGCATTATTGATCCAGATGAGATTTTTATTTTGTCAGAAGCTGTGCCCATTTAGAGTCTCGATTACTGGTTAACACTCCCTGGCAAATGCTCCAAGATAAAAGAGCCGGAGTTGGGTGTACAAAAAAGTCAAGATAGCAGTGCTTCCTGACAACATAGAGATCACCATATGAGTCAACATCGCCATTCCCAAGTGATAAAGATGCTCTGGAAACTCTCTTCGCATATATTTATTCAGCAAATATTTACTGGGTGCCTACTTTATGTAAGGCACTGTGGAAAAGACAAAAATGAATGAGACTCTGTATACTACCTCAAAAAATCTTACAGACTATTAAGAGAGTTCAAACATGTACAAATAGCTATGATATAATTTAAAATGCAGTAAGGGCCATGAGAAGGGAACAAAGTGTTACCAAGAGAAAGCTTTCATAGAGGGAACATATTAGACTTGAAGAATGAATAAAACTTGAAAACACAAAAATTTGGGAATAACATTCCACATAGAGGGAACAGCTTGGGCTATATACAGGTAGAGAAAACATGCAGCCCAGTGGGATTAGAGCAAAATGTATATGAAAGCAAGTAAGTGAAAGTGCTGGAAAGGCAAGTGGATTCCTACTTGGAAAGGATCTGAAATGCCAAGCTAAGAAGTTTGGCTTGTATTTTGTAAGCAGTGAGGAAACTTTGAGTATTTTAAATAACTTAGAACATAGTTTGGCATTAGAGAAACACTTTAATACATGTGCCTAACTTTCTGATAAATATCCAATTCAAAAGTCAATCCAATATTACCTAGCTGAAAAAGGGAAACAAGGTCATGTAATTAAGAAAGAACCTCAAGTCACTACCCACCTACTTAGCTAAACACACACAAATGGTGACACCACAAAGCAAAAAAAAAATCTCAGTGATTTGATATTTGTTACCATCCGTTGCTCTACCCATTCATTCTCATAGAAAATCCTGACATACTCAAAAGGAAGGAGGAAGAAAAAGAGGAGGAGAAAGAAAAGGAGGGAGAAGGAAGAGAAGTAGAGGACATGAGCAACAACATCTCTGACACTAATATAGGAAATTTCCAGAGATTTTTGAAGACTTGGGCAGAGGGATTGCAGAAACAAGAGTTTTGGTTTTTTTTTTTACTATTAGGAAAAGAGAGAAAAGAAATTTGGGAAAATGTTAAAGTAAACAGTTTTTGGTGCCCTTTACAGATCTAAAGCTATATTGCCAAAACTAAGAATATAGAGATACATTAATAATAACTTTGTACATATAAATTTTTGGTGTTGATTTTCTTGAACCAAAACGTAAGACTTTACATTTATTGCTATTGAATTTCATCTTATTAGATTTAGTCTAATGTTCTCGTCTTTCTAGATCAGGAGGTCTTAACCTGAGGTAAGTGAACTTTTGAAAAAAAAAATTTGGCAAGTGTACTTCTTCATAATTGATTTCCTTGGTAATCCTTTGAATTTTATTTTATGCATTTAGAAATAGTATTCTGACTAGAGCTCCATATGTTTCACCTGAATACCTAAAGAGCTCATAGCACAAAAAAAGGTTAAGAACCCCTGGTCTTGTCTTGTTTTGTTTTGTTTTGTTTTGTTTTGTTTTGTTTTGTTTTGGCAAGGAGGATCCTGACTATCATGCAGTGTGCTACCTCCTAGCTTAATTTAACAATTAACTCTACAGTATCCTCCTGAATTGTAAGTCCAGTAACCACGTCAGAAAAGTAAACAAGATTAGTCTCCCAGGCACCGTACTTAATAAAGGCAGGCTAGCTCTTTGAAATCATTGTTTCTATCCCTAAATATTCACTAATAATCTCTTTAATTACAAGTTCTAAAATATTGCCAGGAATTAAAGCAAATCTCAATGGCCTATAGTTTCTAGAGTCCCTTTTCTGAAAATCAAGATAACATTTGCCTTTCTCTAGGTTTATAATATGATACATTCCCCATGAACTTTGAAAGATCACTGACAGTAAGAGACTCAATGATACCTTCCATTTTTTTTTCAGTTACCTTGAATGTAATTCATCTGGGTCAAGTAATTGGACCTCATCAAGAGCAGCTAAGTTTTCTCTGCTATATCCTTACTTCACTTAGGTACCAACTTCATAATATCCATTTTGTTCTGCCCTTTATAAGCCAAAGGTCATTCTCCTTGGCAGAGAAAACAAACAATATAAAATCGAGCAGCTCTACCTTCACAGCCATGAATTATCACCATAAGCAATGTGATGACATCTAAATACATATTGATAACTGTCAAAGTTGTCATGCCATTTATAAGTTCATGATGTTAGAAGATAATCAAAATAATCTACTGTGGAAAAAAAGTAAAATGTAAAGTTATGATCTATTGAATGCAAGGTTTTAATTGTACTTATTTCACAATGCCTCAAAAGACAAAGGGAATAACAAGTATTTAGCGCAATGCCTTGCATATAATAGTTGCCAAATGAATGAATGAAACACTGATTTTTCTCCTCAAAACTCCAGTTCTCTGGTATTGTACAGCGAATCCTATTCTATAATACATTCAGAAGAGAAGAGACAAGAATTGGAAATCCAAAAAAGTCTATCTAGTCCTAGCTGTAGACCATATAATCTATACTAACAGTTCTCAGTACTATAGCTAGTTGTATGACCTTGGACAAGTCCTGTTTCCTCTTGTATAAAAGGAGAAGAATCATACTAGATGGTCTCTAGGCATCATTCCTAGCTCTAACATTCCCAGATCTTATGATCAATTAAAAAAACCAACTAATTCCAATATTATCTCCATGGACTTGCGTAGATAGAAAAGACCTCAGGATCTCTCAAAAAGCTATGTTCAGGGTCTCTGTCAAACTCTAACTAGTATATGGATTATTGAGGCTTCATCTCAGGACATTGAATTTAAGAACACCAAATATAGAGGACGCTGCCAGTTGCCAGAAATTGTAGCTCTTCAGCAGTATAGAAATAGTAGAGGTGAAGCACCAGTTAGCATACGGCAGCTAGGTGGCACAGTGCATACAGTGCCAGGTCTGGAGTCAGGAAGATTCATTTTCCTAAGTTCAAATCTGGTCTGAGACACTTAGTAGCTGAATGACCCTAGGCAAGTCACTTAACCCTGTTTGCCTCAGTTTTCTTATCTGTAAAATGAGCTAGAGAAGGAAACAGCAAACCACTCCAGTATCTTTGCCAAGAAAATCCCAAATGGGGTCGTAAAGAATCAGACACGACTGAAAAATGACTAAACAAAACCATCTAGTTAGCATAGATCAGAGGTGGGCCTGCAGCCTCCAGGTCACATGTGGCCTTCTAAGTCCTTGGGTATGGCCTTTTCACTGAGTCCAAGTCTTACAGAACAAATCCTTTCATTAAGGGGATTTGTTCTGTGAAGTTTGGATTCAGTCAAAGGGCTGCTTTTAAGGACCTACAGGGCCACGCATGGCCTCAAGACCCAAGGTTCCCCACCCCTGGCATAGATATTTAGTCAACATAGAACGTTGGCTGTGGTGAGGTCCTCCCCTTCATTCACCTTGCTCCCCACCTCCCACCACCACCACCTCTATATAATGGCCTCCCCAAAAGTAGTCCCACACCAGCCAGCTTGAGGTTTCTATTCTCCTGGCATGGGGAGATGTCCTGTTGCCTCCCTCCTCAACTGAGGGTGTGTTTTGTGCTGCTTTGCCCCAGTTAGTAAGGCAGATAGGTAATACAATGGACAGCGCACTGGACCTAGAATCAAGAAGACCTGGGTTGAAATCAGTCTCAGACACTTAGCTTTGTGACCCTGGGCAAGTAGCCTATGTTTGCCTCAGTTTCCTCGTCTGTAAAATAAGCGTGATAATAATAGCATCTACCTCCCAGGGTTGCTGTGAGGAACAAATCAGATAATAATTGTAAAGTACTTAGCACAGTGCCTGGTATATAATAAACACTACATAAAGGTTAGCTATTATTATTATTTGCCCATTAGCAAAAAAAAATCCTAGTCACAGCTCTGCCTGATGGTGCCAAACAATATTGACTATGCCCCAAGCTTTAAAAAATATCTAAGCATTTTCCCTTCCAACTACCCTAGTTGTTCCGTTGAGAAACATTTCATATTTTTCCCAATTTGGCCAGCAAAGCCCTTTGAAGATATAACAAGCTTTATAAATACTAAGTATTCTTTGACTATCGTGCGTGAGCCTGGTTTCCTAGGCACCGTGCCCAGCTTGGCTTAATTTTTTGTTTATTATTTGTGCACCATCCCAGATTCGGTTGAGATGGAGCTTTATAAATTATGGTTATTATTATATTGATGTGACATGCAGCTGATGCCAATGTGGCTGTTTGGGACTATAGAAAACAGCTCTCATCAAAGAAACCTTACCCTTCTATTATCCACATTAACAACACAATAGAACCCTCGGCAAAAAGATCCTTCCCTGAATTCTTTGTGATATCTTAGCTCTTCTTCTATCGTGTTCCCAGAAGCTTTGACAGTATTGGGAATGGCAGCTAGCAAAGAGATGACATTTTTCACTTTTATTACAACTATACCATCATTATACTTTCTTTCAAGCATAAACAACACCTTGAGTCTTAGGGTCTTCTAATTGAATTAAACCATTTTGAAGACAGTTAACTGAGCACTCATGGGGTGAATGTGCTATGAAGTAGAGAGCACACAAAACAATAATAATACTTTATATTTAAAAAATGCTTTAGGGCTCACAAGACAATTTTCATATATATTATCTCACTGACTCTCACATTAATTCTGTGAAATGAAGCTAGGCAGGGAATTATTGTCCCCACTTTATAGATGAGAGGACTGAAGGAAGTTGACTTGCCCAAGGTCAAATAGCTATGAAGTGGGAAAGACAAGGTTAAAAAGCCAATTCTGGCTTATTGTTCAATGAGTTCACTTCCCCTTATAAAATGCTAGGGGCAGCTAGATGGCACCAGTGAATAGAATGAATTCTAGTGAATAAACACCAGCCCTGGAGTCAGGAGGACCTGAGTTCAAATCCAACCTCAGACACTTAGTAGCTATGTGACCCTGGGCAAGTCACTTAATCCTGATTGCCTCAATAAAAAAGAATTAAAGGTGCAGAACACACAACAAACCTTTTAAAAATGTATCTCTGGTGATCAGACCCTAGATTTAAAGTTATGAGTTACAGGGTCCTATAGTCTAACCCCAACATTTTGCAGATGAGAAAACTGAGTCCCAGAAAGGTAGTGTCTTACTCAACATCATTCAGAAAATAGACAGCAGCACTGGGATGTAAGTCCAAGTCCTCTGACTCCAAATTCAGGGTATTTTCCATAATACCACAAAGCCCCTTGGACCACATCCCTTGCCTATGGAAACAAGGACTAGATAGGACAATTCAGAAACTTAGTTGTTTGACACAAGATATTTTTCATATATTTCATTTCTACTTCTGCTTCACAGGATGGTAGAAATGCTCTGGGTGATTGGGACCTGGTGCATATCCACGCTCCATACTTATTGAGAAGAGTTTTGGCAGAACAGAAGCTATGGGTGTGATCCCAGGAAAGAGAAAGATGACAGGAATCATCCAGTTCAGACCTACAGAATTATAAGCATAATTTCATTCACTCTAAAAAGAATCTCTCTCTCTCCCCTTCACTTTCTTTCTCTCTCTCTCTCTCTCTCTTTTTCTCTCTTTCTGTCTCTCTCTGTGTGTCTCTGTCTCTCTTTTTCTGTTTCTGTCTCTCTCAACAAACAGGTAAAGGACATAGAAGAGGAAAGAATTAGGTTAAAGGCAGAGCTTTAAGGGAAGCTGACAAAAATTAGAGTAACCTTAGAGGGGGAGCCAGCAGGGTTTTTAATAGATGTCGATGAAAAGATCAAGGAGTCCCTGGTTATTTCTTCACTGCTTTGGAATGTGAACTGTTACCATCAAGCCACTCTCTGGATACCTGACTCATTAGCACCTCCACAGTACTACAGGGCCTTTTAAAAACTGTTTCCACAGCTTAAATTACTCTCACTCCTCTCTGCCAATTCAAATCTTTCATGTCTGCCCTGTTCCACGAAACCTTCTCTAACCCTTTTCCAAAATGATTATTCTCCCCTCTGAAGTCTTCCAGCACTTATACTATATGTACCCAAGGCCTGCCTTCAGTAAAATTTGTTAAATCGGTAAAATTTTATTTAGTATCCTCATTTTCTTTCTCTTCCTCAAATTGGCACCTAGTGCCTCCATGGTGTTCCCTGGCTACCCATAAGCCCCTCACTGTAGCACCCCACCCTTTGGGCAAATCCCCATGTTCTGAGCATTTCTCTATCACCATCTCCCTCAAAATTTGCCTGTCGTATATGTCACTATATTTTTGAATGAATGAAAAGATACTTATTAAGCACTTATTATGTGGCAGTCACTATGCTAAAATACAGATACAAGCGAGCAAAACAGTCCCTACCACCAAGAGTTTACATTACAAGGAAGACAATATATAAAAATAGATAATATTTTATATATTCATATATAATATATTTATACAATGTATAAAAGGGAGCTAGAAAGGGGGTGGGCAGCTGGTGGCACAGTGGATAAGAGGGCTGGGCAAGACCTGAGTTTAAATTTGACCTCAGTCACTTAACCTTATTTGCCTCAGTTTTCTTATCTGTAAAATGAACTGAAGAAGGAAATGGCAAATGTACTCCAGTATCTTTGCCAAGAAAACCCCAAATAGGGTCACAAAGATTTGGACACAACTGAACAACAACAACGACAACAAAGGAAAGGGATAGGATACCACAGGAGAGTATAGCTTGAGAATAATAAGGAAGCGTCATGGAAACCCAGTTCTGCGCAGAATTAAACAAAGGCCCACCCATCAGATCCCTCAGTTCAGAGCCATAGTCTTCATTCCATAGAGGTGCAGGGAGTGGTTTGAGGAGACTGTTCAGAATGTAGGCCCATGGTGAGGCAGTAGCCAGAAAGTGATGTGGTGGCTTAGTTCTAGACAAGTTTGTAATATAAGCTGATTGTCTAGTCACTGTCAGCTATAAACCAAACTGGCAAACAGGGCTTACCTCAAGGTAGGAAATTTAAAGGAGCATTTCCAGCATCTGTACTCCTCCCATTAAAAAGGTGGGAGCAGAGTCTATTGGGATGGGAAAGTAGGAATGCCATAGTAGTTATAAGAATAGGGTTGGAAACCTCACAAATCCTGCTCAGTCCCTTCTGGTTCCCTCACTGAAGAAGTAGAAAAGATAGAGGCCATGGCTAGGGCTGGCTGACAGAACCACGTTCCAGGTAAAGAAAGGTAGGCCTAAACCTGGCCTAGCAAGACGGTCTCCTCAGTTCCATCTGAAGTAACCTTTCAAGGGCTGCCTCACAGCACCTGCAACCTGAGGAGTCAGGGAGCACACCCCTCTGGAAGCCTGGGGACTGGGAGTAGCCCTAGACTAGGGAAGTGCCCTAGTCCCATCCCCACCTTTGATCAGCAGCCCATAAAGAAGGAGAAAAAGCAATACCTCAGTTCATGCTGGAGCGCTATGCCTTCTTGGGAATGCCTCTACCTACCCCACATCCTGGAAGCCTTTTCTTTACATCTGAGTTTTGCCCTATTTCACTTCTCAAAATATCCTGTCGATGGACTAGTACAAGAGGAAACTGGCTAAGATCTGCTTGGGGCCAAGATGTACTGGAAGACCCGAAGGCCCTCCCCACCGTGATGAATCAGAGATAATCTAGAGATTGTCGCTCTGAAAGGGCCAGTGTCCCCAAGGGCAGTCAAATTTCAATAACCTGGCTGCACTGGGAGACAAGAGGCCTGGGTCCAGTGTCTGTTCTAACACTAGCTCTGGACTTCTGTTTCCTCTTCTCTAAAATGAGGCATTAAGTCCCTTCTAGCTCCAACAATCTTTGAATCTATTAGATTTGGGCTCCATTTGACTCAGACTCAGTCCAGCCTCAATTACAAAGTTGGCTAAGCTTTCCTATTAGGCAAGACATTTCCCCTCTCTGGGAAATGTAAAGTGTAGGAGTTGTACTAAATGATCCCTACAGTCCTTTCAAGCTCTAACATCATACTCTGAAGCTTTCTGAAGGGGTTGGCATCAAGGTTTTTTTTATTTCCAAACCTCTCCCCAAAGACATCAGTTCATCATTCCACCCCTACCCTCATCCCCAGTAACAACAACAATAATAATAACTAATATTTATATAGTGTTTACTATGTGCCAGTGTGTTACTAAAGTGCTAAAGCACTTTATAAACAGTATTTCACTTTGCTCCTCACAACAGTACTGGGAGGTAGTTGCTATTATTACCCCATTTTGCAGATGAGGAATCTGAGGCAAACAGAGCTTAAGTGACTTGCCCATAGTCATGTGTGACTATGGGCAAGTCACTTAAGCTCTGTTTCCAGTATCCAGGAATGGATTTGAACTCAGGTCTTCCTGATTCCAGGCCTGGCAGGCTATAGTAATCAGACTTCTTAGATGACAGGGGTAAAGAAACAACTGACCTTAACTTGCAGTTATTAAGAATAATTAGTTAAAATCAGAAGCTCCTAACTCTCCTGCTTTCTGAAGCCAGTCTCCCAGCTTCCTTCCCTAACACCCACCTACTGAAGGAGCCTTCCATACCCTAGATACAGTTTGTTAGGTTTGTCTCAAGTGCAAAAATTCCTAGCTGTGGTTCTGGTCCCTGAGTTATTAATGACTAATAACAAGACCATGCCCCTGAGAGAGGGAGGATATGGATATAGGATATATATGGAGAGAGATAAATATGGAGAGAGAGATATATAGAAAGAGATATATATATGGAGATACATATATGTGGTGATATATATGGAGATACATATATGTGGTGATATATATGGAAATATATACCTATATATGAAGAGAGATCTATATGGAGATATAGACATAGATATATGGAGATATATAAATAAGGATATATAGATATAGATAAACAGAGGAATCTTTAAGAACCCAGATCTCTAATGGGAGAATTTCAGAAGCAAGATCAGCTAATGAGAAGCGATATTTGGGTAGGGATTGCTTTTTCAGAATCCACAAATCACAACACTCAGGCAAATCCCTGTTCTGCATCGATTATGTTTGTTACTTTGTTCTCACATTTCGTACACGAGCAATTGGTGGCTCATGAGCTTTGGACTTAAGAGTCAAGAAGGCTCTTTGCAGCTCGAACAGACCATGGGGATCTCCTGGGACAATTGGCACAAGAGCCACAAGACCGGGGGCAAGCATAAGCCCTACCACAAGAAGCGCAAGTATGAACTGGGCTGCCCACCTGCCAACACCAAGATCGGCCCTCTCTGCATCGACACCGTGCGAGTCCGAGGAGGGGACAAAAAATACTGGGCACTGAGGCTGGATGTGGGCAACTTCTCCTGGGGCTCCGAGTGCTGTCCCCGCAAAACAAGGATTATTGATGTGGTCTATCACGCATCCAACAATGAGCTGGTCCGGACCAAGACGCTGGTGAAGAATTGCCTCGTGCTCATCGATAGCACCCCATACCGCCAGTGCTACGAGTCCCACTATGCCCGGCGCTTGGGCCGGAAGAAGGGAGAGAAATTGACTCCTGAGGAGGAAGAGATTTTAAATAAAAAGTGGTCAAAGAAGATCCAGAAGAAATATGAGGAACGGAAGAAGAATGCCAAGATCAGCTCACTTCTGGAGGAACAGTTCCAGCAGGGCAAGCTACTTGCCTGCATCCCGTAGAGGCCAGACCAGTGTGGCCGAGCAGATGGCTACGTGCTCGAGGGCAAAAAACTTGAGTTCTACCTGAGAAAGATCAAAGCCCAAAAGGGCAAATAAACCCTAACTTGGACATTCTCTAATGGAATAAATCCCCAGATTGTTTGCCCTTTAAAAAAAAAAAGAGTCAAGAAGACCTGAGTTAGAATCCTGCCTCAAACATTTCGTAGCTCTGTGACCCTGGAAAGTCACTTAGCCTCTCTCCGCTTGTTTTCTCATCATTAAATAGGGTTGATAATAACTACTGCTTCACAGGGTTGTTGTGAGGATCAAATCTAATAACATATGAAAAGTGCTTAGCAAACAAGAGCACTATATAAACGCTGGGTGTTATTATTAATATCATGAAAGAAATGGACTACACATTAGATCATAGTCTCCTAGTCTCTTTGGAGGTAAAAGGACCTGAAAATTGGAGTTCTGGATTTGGCTTTACCAGCCACTTTAACCAGCTGGTTAGCTATGTAACCTCAGGCAAGCCATTTGCTCTCTCTCAATCAGCAAAGACTAAATGCTCTGTCTCTGTGCAGGTAAAGACTAGAAAGGAGGGGTGTGGAACCTGTGGCCTCGAGGCCACACGTGGACTTCTAGGTCTTTGAGTGCAGCCTTTTGACTGAGTCCAAGTTTTACAGAACAAATCCTTTTATTAAGGAGATTTGTTCTGTGAAGTTTGGATTCAGTCAAAGGGCCGCACTTGAGGACATAGAGAGCCACATGTGGCCTGGACGCTGCAGATTTTTCACCCCGGTGACACTAGATGATCTCTCAGTTCCCTTCCCACTAAAACACTCAGTAATTTTGTGGTGTTGACAAATCACTTAACCTTTCTGGGCCTCAGTATCCTCATCTATAGTAATACCCACCTTATGTTTTCAAACAGCTGTTGCAAAGAACAAATGAAATTATAAGACCGCTTTGAAAAAGTTCAGTGCTACAAACAGAAGCTGTTATGTATGTATGTACAGTTTGTTATGTATGTACAATTTACAGTTTACAACTGTAAACTCCTCAGCAGTCAAACCTGGGTCACCAACTTTTCATTATCCTTTTCATTACTAGGTGTAAAGTAATTCAGTTCTAACTTATTCAATTGGGATTCACATTTCATCTCTTTTCTTAGCACTGGGCCCTTATGCATAGCAGGTATTTAAGGCTTTTTGAATCAAATTGAATTAAAAGAATTGAGTCACTTAAAACTGAACTCAGTGCTGTCCTGACTGCTTCTCTTCTCACTTGTCTGACCACTCCTCAGTTTCCTTTGTTAGATTTTGATCCAGGTCATTACTCCTAAAGGTGGATATCCCTTAGGTCTATGTCCTGGACCATCTTCTCTTCTCTATTTAACTTGGTGATCTCATCACTTCCATGGCTTCCATTCTCATCTCTCTACTTATAGTTCTGAAATCTACTTATCCAGCCCTAACCTCTCTCTTAACCTCCAGACTTTCATTACCAACTGCCTTTTAGACATCTTAAATTCAACATGACTATAACTGTTTCTCTCCTCAAATCCTCTCATCTTCCTAACTTCCCTATCACTGTTGAGGGTAGCACCATCCTCCCAGGCACCCAGGCTCACAAACTAAGTGTCATCCTCTTCTTCTCACTTTTCCTCATTCCCCTTATACAACCAGTAGTCGATTTGCCTTTAAATTATCTCTCAAATACTCTTCCTTCTCTCCTATGGCATTGCTACCACCCTTGTGAAGACCCTCATCAGCTCATTCCTAGATTATTGCAATAGCCTGCTGGTTGGTCTGCCTATCACGTCTCTCTCTCTGCTCCAGCCCATCTTCCACCTACAGCTGTTGATCCTAAAGCACAGGTGTGATTATGTCACCCCCAATCAATAATTTGCAGTGGCTCCCTATCACCTCCAGAATCAAATATGAAATCCTCTGTCGGCATCGAAAGACCTTCACAACCTGGATTCTTCCTAACTTTTTAGTCTTCTTACACCTTATTCTCTCCCATATATTGTGAGATCTGGCCTCTTTGCTGTTCCTCAACCAAGACACTTCATCTCTTGATTGTGTATTTTCAGTAACTATCCCCCGTGACTCTAAAATGCTATTATCCTACAATCTAATAAATACTCATGAACTGCACAAAATTGATACCACTGCTCTTGTATATCAGTAAATCCTTTCTCCAGCAGATGGCAGCAAATGAACTTAGTCTTGGGAAAAAATCCAGTTTATCCATTTCAACATGTTGATTATATTTTAACTGAGTCAAAGCTTCGCCATTTTGGCATACATTCTAAAACATAGCTCTGAGAATTCACTTCACAGTTGTCACCGTTGAACTGAAGAAGATGAAGCTATCTCCATAACAGAGTAGAAAGAGACTAGATTGGGAGTCAGAGGACTTGAGTTCAAATCCCAACACTACATTTTTTTTCTATGTGACCTTGAGTAAATCACGAAACTATGCTGGGCCTCAGTTTCATCTGAAAAAATGAGGACTTTTGGACTATATGATTTCTGAAGTCTCTTCCAGCCAAATCTTACCATTAATTTGTTTTTATGTTCATGAAAGTTTTAGTCTCTAGCAAAAATCATATACCTTTCCAAAATCACAAAAAAATTGACAGCTATAGCTGTATCAAGATAATTCATTGTAATAAAACTATGGGCCCCCATTACTGTATAAACGAAACTTACAAGCTTTCCTTGGCAACTCAGCTACCATTGCATTTCCTTCTGTGACCTATTTAGTTCTTCTTCAAACCTTTTGATCCAGGACAAAGTGCCAGCCTCAGAATGCTTGTTTTTGCTGCCATTTCTATTACCACACCTAAGTACATGTGAAGTTCCTTCTTAAAGGACGTCTTAGGAAAGCAGCCTCACATCCTTTTCTCTCTCAAGTCCTTCCTCATCAGTAACATAATAACTGAGACACACCCTCTAATGAGTTATTTTTTATATAGAAACTACTAGAGGTATGATTTATCAGAGTAAAAAATATATATATTTATATATGTGAGTAATGCAAAGGCATATACAGGCAAAAAAAGACCCTTCCTAGGAGAAATCCCAGTTCCATTTCCCTGAATTAATGGGGCCTTACTAATAACTGCATCCCCAAACACAGACTTTCTGCATCGAAAGGGACCTCAGAGGCCATCTAGACCAAACTATCCCTTCTTCAACCTATCAGCCAACTGGCCACTGAGCCTTTCCTTGGAGCCATCTTGCCTCTCAAGATTGCCCAAGATTGCCTCAAGATTGGGGCAAGTTCTCATTGTTAGGAAGTTTTTCCTTTGATGGAGCCTAAGTTTGCCTCTCTGCGTCTTCCCCATTATATGTTAGCAGTCCACACTTTGACTCCTGAGTGTGTCTAAGCCTTTTCACTGCCTTCAACATAACCAGAATTCCTTCTGCCCAATATAATCCTTCAGTGCTCACAGAGAAAGAAAGCAAATGCCTCCCTGCTTTGGATTAATGAAGCATTTAAGATACTGCCAGTCTCCAAAAGCACAAGAAAAACTAAATACTATTGTTCTGCATGTTGGCATATGCCTGACACATAGCCCATCGAAGGGGAATTCCTGTTAACACTCACTGAAGCCACAGAGTCCCTCCTGAAAGTTTCCTTGGCCCTGGGCTATGGCTCGGGTCACACAGAGGGACTTGAAAGAAAGCAACAAGCTTTTGGTCCAAAAGGGTGAGGAGACAAACTGAGTCATAACAGTCTGGGTTTCCTAAAGGCATAGGCAGATTCATGATTCACCTCTGTAAAAGTTCTGCCCCTCGAGTCCAAGCCACGTCCTCAGTAAGTGCCAAAATCTTCCATTCAGGAGTTTCATAGCTCAGCGCTGTGTTCAGAAACGCCAGTACACATTAGAAGGTCTTTGATCTCCAGCCCTGCCCAAGCTCTCAGACTGCTGAGAAGTGTGCTTTTATGATCCCTGAAAGCAGGAAGCTCTAGATCCCCCAAGTTCTGTTTCCTCTCTGCCTTACTCAGTAAAGTCCATTGGCTCCCTCTCACTTACAGGATAAAACAAAAAATCATCACTTTGACATTCAAAGCCTTTCCTAGACTGCCCCCCACCACCACCTTTTCAGTCTTCTTCCACCTTACACATCCCCCCCACATATTTTGTGATCCAGGGACACCGGCCTTCTGACTGTTCCTCAAACCAGACACCCCCATCTCCCAACTCCAGGCATTTCTATTGGCTGCCCCCACGCCTGGAATGCTGGCCTTCCTCATTTCCACCTCCTGGCTTCCCTGGATTCTTCAAGTCCCAGCTTAAATCCTACCTTCCACAGGAAGCCTTTCCGGATCCCTCTTAATTCCCTATGGGGATTATTTAAAATTTATCCTGTGTAAAGCTTGTTTGTACTTTGTTGTTAGCCTATGGTTATCTCCTCATTAGACTGTGAGCTCCTTGAGGGCAGGGTGTGTCTTTCAAACTTTCTTTGTATACCCAGTGCTTAGCATAGTGCCTGACACTACTAGGCGCTTAATAAATATTTATTGACTGACTACTTGATCTTCACTGCCCCTAGCTAGCTGAAAGGCTTGGATAAGATTATCTGAGTTCAAATCCTGTCACAATGCCTACATGTCCTTGGGCAAGTCTCCTAAACTCAGCCTTAGATTCTTCATCTATAAAATGAGAAAATTGTGCTCAATGACTTCTAAAGTCCCTTTCAGTTCAAAATCTATGATCCTATGACCTCTGCCCTCTGTGATCTCACCATACCCAGAGGTCAAATGGACTTGAATGTACAGTGGTATAAGCCATAGCTAAAAGAAGCAAAACAAGTAAAAGACATTCATCTTAAAGACTGATTTAGCTTTCCAACCTTAGACCCAGTTACTAGTGAACAGGAGATCCCATAATATAACTCTTAAGAGAACTGTGGTTTTCTAGGGCACACCCACATTAGGGGTATGTATTTGAGAACAATTCATCCACTTTGTACACAATTGGAGTAGATCAAGTACAGTATACAACCAAATCCTATTGCCAAGGGTCATGGACAAACAACCCAAGAGGTTAACAGCACCCACGTGCATTCACACTCCCCTTTAAGCAAAAATACCTTATATTCTTATAAACTTGGAGGAAATGGCTCTAAGCAAAGGATAGTTATGAGTCAGTCTCTGACTGTAATCAAGGGCTTGTCTCCCTGAATGGAGCCAGAGAACTAATTGCAGTCAAGCCATTGATGATGAATTGGCACTGTCTTTTACAATGTTTTATGTGAATCTATCAGTGTAAAACAGGTCTCTACGAGTTTGGTGGAGCTCAACATCTCAAAGAATAGGAGCAGATTAACCCAAATTCCATCTGGCCATCTGAATTGATATGGGATCACAGGACCACAGGTTTAGAGCTAAAAGACCTGGGTTCAAGTCTCACATCTGCAACACCCTAGCTTTGGGACCCTAGTGAAATAATTTATCCTCTAAGTGCTACAGTCATTTCTCTAAGATAATCAATTGCAGAACAATTGCAGTTCTGTAATGGTAGAGTGAGCTCCCTCACTGAGAGTTCCCCATACCAATGGAATCACAGGTCTGACCAAAATTATTTGGGGGTGGTTGTACATGGGCAAGTAATCAGTAATTCTGGTATCAACAGCAAGCACCACAGGTCTACCACCATGATACTAGAGATAGACACTGAGAAGGACAGAGACAGAGACATCTATCTATCTAGATACATAGAGATTGAGAGAGATTCCATTTTCCTATTTGAACTGAGACAACTCCACCTCACCCCATCCACAATGTATCTGAGACAGACAGACAGAGATAGAGAGATAAAAATGGGTAGACAGTTCAATTAGATAGATAGATAAATCAGCCTGAGGATACATACACACATATATGATACAATTTGTGTGTGTGTGTGTGTGTGTGTGTGTGTGTGTGTGTGTGTATGTGTGTACTGGGGGAAGGGTGGAAGGGAGTGGTATTCTTAAGCTATGCTATCTGATCCTTACCCTGCTCCTGTACTTCGGACCTGTTATCTTAGATGTTTCCTGGGTTTCTCCCTTGATTTCTCTGTCTCAGCTCTCCTTTCTCAGTTGTTTTTTTTCTACCACATAACTTCTTATTTTGGGCAATTCTATCACTCTGCTCCCAGCTATCACTGATCTCTGACTTCTCCAGCCTGCTCCTTCTCCAGGCCAAATGTTCTCATGCATCTTTACAGCTTCTCATCACATCTTCACAATACACATTTGCATTTTCAGAATAACTCCAGTGGTTTCTAGTGTTTTTAATATATACCAAACTCCATTTTCCTATTTGAACCAAGACAACTCCAGCCCCACCCCAATCTGCAATGTCTCTTCAAATTTATGATCTTTCGGGAGGAGGGATTATTCTTTTACTTCATCCTTGGATCTATCCAGCTGAGGCTAGGTAATTGAATGATGAAACCACCTAATAAATAATACGTATAATTATCTTGCACTGCATAGTTTACAAAGCATTTTCTCATACAATATCTCAATTTGTCTTCACAACAACCTTATAACGTAGTCAGGGTATGAATTATTATTCTCATTTTATAAATTAGGAAAGGAAGCCTAAGAGAAGTAATGTAATTTACCCAAGGTTACACCCCCCTAGAAACTAGACCCCAGGTCTCCTGATTGGGAGTGTTATGCTCTTTCTCTTCCCCCATCCAGACTCAAACAAACTAGGAAGTCTTGCTGTGACTCACTCATTTGCATTTTCACAAACTCTATAAGGAAGAAAATAAGTCTTGCTGACCTTGTACAAAATATGAGATGGCTTTTTTTTTTTTACAACTTTTATTTTTCCTGTTTGGCCAGAAATATCAGAGGGTCAGGGTCCAAGGCAAAAGAAACTCTGACCCAGTCCTACAGGCAAGAATCTTCCCTAGGGTCCTTGGCCTTGGCATATAAAATTAGTTTGTAATATAAATACGGACAGACATTTTCTGCACGGAACCTCCAATAGAGCTCTGCTTCTACAGAGAAGCAACATGACTTCAGTGCCAAAGAGTGTTTAAAATATGTGGCCTTCCTCCTTCCCTCCCTGCAAAGGTATGGGCAGGACAGAGAGTTCCCTGTCTTGGTACCAGCAGCTGGGTGATACAGTGGATAGAACACTGGGCATGTAGTCAAGAAGACCTGAGTTCAAATATAGCCCCAGATACCCACTGGCTGTGTGACTCTGGGCAAGTCACTTAACCCCTATCTGCCTCACTTTCCTCTCCTGTAAAATGGGGATAATAAGAGCACCTACCTCCACAGGGCTGTTTTGAGGATCAAATGAGATATTTGTAAAGTGTTTAATATAATGTCTGGCACATAGTAGGTACTACACAAATGCTTATTCCCTTTCCTTCCTTTTGAACATGTAATTTACGAATTATCTACATTGGGAGAACAGGGGAAAGATGGACACTGTAGAGAAGAAGCTACATTTGACTACCTAAAACCCTTCTACTCTCCTCCAAAAATCTTTTTCTAGTTCAAGGTCACACCACTTTCAAAACTAGAACCCAGATCTGTGGTTCAAGGTGAAAAGTTTCAGGACAAGGGCTCAACCTGGTATTGAAGAGTGGAAACTAAAATACATTAGCCAGAAGGACTACAAAGGTCAAGGTCAAACTAAAAGTGCCAGGGGGCCCCTCCTATACCATATCTCTCTGCCAGCTGTCAGCTAGCTTCATTTTTAATGAATTATATAGTAAGTTGGAACTAAATGCAATTAACTATGTTACTTTTCTTCTATATTCCATCAAACACTTTAAAATGCCTGACTTTTTTTTTTGGTAGATGTCTGGAACATATTGAGGTGTTGGTATATGTCCCAAAAATTCATTTGTAAGTTGGTATTTGGAGCTCTGAACACATTTTCCCATAGAAACGGTTTCCCATAGAAACTAAAGATGGTTAGGTTACCCGACCACAGGAATTTATTTTTAATGAGTGGTATAATAACAGAATTAATTAAGTACCAACTATATGCAAGGCACGGGAGATACAAAGATAAAAATGACATAGTACCTGATGTTGAAGGGCTTAATCGACCTGATCCAACTGACAAGTCCCTCTACCACTGACAACATCATTTCATTAAGCAATACCTTTATAAAAGAAGGCACCTCTCTTAGGTGTTCAAAATTCAATAAAATTCAGCAAGTGCTTATCAAGTTCCTACTATATGTAAAACATTGTTCTAGGAACTGAAAAACATTTTTCAAGGTGAATAGGAGAGAGCACTAGGCCTGGAGTCAGGAAGGCCTGAGTTCAAAGCTGTCCTCAGACACTTACTAGCTGTGTGACCCTGGTAAAGTCGCTTAACCCTGTTTGCCTCAGTTTCCTCATCTGTAAAATGAGCTGGAGAAGATGTTATACCACTCCATTATCTTTGCCAAGAAAATCCTAAATGGGGTCACAAAGAGTTGGGACATGACTGCAACAACTGAACAACAATGATAAAAAAGTATTAAGGTACCAAGTACAGCTTTTTTTCTGTAAGACACATGTGTATGATCTGTAAATTACATATTCAAAAGTTAGAGACTTCTTGGCAGCTACCACAAGGAATGAATGAATGAATGAACAATGAACTTAACTTTGTTAAGTACTTAAGATATGCCAAGGACTGGCCTTAGACCTGAAAATAAAGATAAAAATCAAGACAGCCTCTGCTTTCAAGGAGTCCCATTCAACAATGGAGACAACTCCTATAAGGGTGAACAAGAGCCACTCTGTCTTGGCCCATGCCTTGAAGACTGCACAAATGCTCTCAAACAGAACATATTCTCACAGGTAAGCAAATATTTTCTTCCACCAGATATCTGGCCTCAGGCTGTTTCAGAATGATATCTCCAGGCCTCATTCCTGGATGAGGTAAGTCCTGAGAAAATACTCTTACTTTAGGTTTTTGCCATATAGCTCTCCTGGGACATTCCAGTACCCTGGCCTTCTCTGTCTTGCCCATTCTAAAAGTGCCACTTTGAAATATTCCACCAGAAACCTGTTTAGATTTAAAGCAACCCAAGGGATCATTAGCATTCAAAATAAAAAAAAAAACCCAATATTCACAATTGGAGTTTCTCCCAAACCAATCCCAACATTCATATCTATCATCTTTTTTAAGCCACTCACTCCTGGCTAGCAATATAGTGTTGTCTAATCCAGGTGTGGGGAACCTATGACCTTGAGGCCACATGTGGCCTTCTAGATCCTCAAGTGAAGTCCTTTAACTGAATCCAAACTTCAAATTTGACTTTAGTCAAAGGGCCACACTTTCAAGTTTGAATTCAGTCAAAGGGCTGCACTTAAGGACCTAGAGGGCCACATGTGGCCTCGAGGCCACAGGTTGCCCACCTCTGGCTCTTGTCTTTAAAATTATAGCACTACAAAGGGACAGAGAAACTGAAAAAACATTCTGAGGAGAGCTAAAACAATAAAGAAATACAATCATTTAGTGCCAGGCATTTGTTATGTATCTCCTTGGTTTTGTACTTCTCCAAGTTTACTGTAAAGTGATTGGGTTTCCTGAGCTATCCTCCCTACCTTCCTTTCAAAAAATACAGAAGAATGCCAACAAACACCTAGTTCTCCTGGCTTCCCTTGGGGCTATTAACTACAGCTGCAAAGCAGGTAAGGAAAGAACCAGAAGACAACTCCAGGTGATCTGCAAGGCTTCTGATAAGCTGCTACCTAATGTTTGTGATAGGGTACAACGAACTGGAGAGAGTCTGGCAAGGAAATAAAGAATCGTAGCCTTGTTTGTTTGTTTTTAAACTAACTGTGAGTCAAACACATTTTCTCCAAAGAGGCCAGCAAAAAGGAATTTGGAAAAATTAGTTTAAGAAGATTTCCCTTCAAAGGCAATGTAGGTATTGGAATAGGGTGGGAACAGATTCTAAACAAGTTGAGCTTCAATCATTTTTCTGCACTATCTCTAGAAAACGTTATGGCAGAGGTGGGGAACCTGTGGCCTTGAGGCCACATGTGGCCCTCTAGGTCCTCAAGTGCAGCCCTTTGACAGAATCCAAACTTGAAGTTTAATAAGTTTGTGTCAAAGTGCCACACTTGAGGACAAGTTTGGATTCTGTTAAAGGGCTGCAGTTGAGGACCTAGAGGGCCACATGAGGCCTCAAAGCCACAGGTTCCCCATTCCTGGTTATAGCATTTCATGACTCACTGCCATATAGCATAACTGGAAGATAGTGACAAAATCTTTTTTCTCAGGGAGGCTTGAGGTAATTAAAATCACTGTGCAAAAAATTGGCAAAGATGACATTGGAAAATATAGATAATGTAACAACAAAAAGATATCAATAAAAACATATGTTTTTTAGAAACACAATGCACTGTTTTCCAAGTGCCATCTAGCCCATTCTTCTGTTCAATTTTGGGCCCACTTCATTGTCAAGTTGCAGTGTCTAACTAAAATATTTGTACTAATGGGCCAGCTCTATGGACTGTCCTTCCAGCTGCATATGATATCCTGAATAAAAGGTACCTTTCATCCACTAGATTTTTCCTGGGTTGTAATCCACACTATTTAAAGAAGTACCCACACCCATGGATCACAAAATACTTATAGAGAAACTTAACCAAAAGAAATTCAACCAACTCTAGTTAAATTCCTACATCTGTCACCATGTTGGGAAATTTAATTCAAATCAACATTTATTGTGACTGCTAAGTGCAAAGCAATGTACTGAGCCCTGGGGATATGAAGACAAAACTAAAAATAGTCCCTGTGGTCAAGTAGCTTACATTCCACTGAGGAGATACAACATGTACACAGATAAAGAGGATAATCTGAAGAGGGAGAAAGCACTAATTACTAGAGAGATTAGGAAAGGCTTCCTACAGAAAATGGTACCTGAGTTAACCCTTGAAGGAAGCTAAGGACTCAAAAAAAAAAAAAAACCAGACTGAAGATGGGATAGCATTGCAGGTATGGGAAAGATTTGTACCAAAACATAGAGAGAGATAGTACCTTCAGTCTGAGGAACACCAACTGGGCCTTTTTGGATGGAACACAGAGGGAAAGTAATGTGAACTATCACATGAAGGAGAGTAACATGAACCATCTAGAAAGGTAGGCTATAGGTTGTAGAGGTGAGGGGGCCACAAGTGCTGTACATTATATGTGTTTTCAGACATTTTCAGTGTATTCATAAGTTATGCTAATTTTTTTCTTCTTCAATTTCTTTTTTCTTTTTTTGTCTAAAAAATTATTTATTGTATTAGATGGCTATCTAGAAGGGATCTGTGGTGATGTTAAAAAAAAGATCAATAAAAACTTTTTTTTTAATTAGATAGGCTAAAATGCTTTAAATCTGGCTCTCACCAACTTTTCCAGATTTAATTACGACTGAATGAATGGTATGGGACTCACTTATGCAGAGATGACCAGTCCCATCCATTCCTTTGAGCTAATATGTGAATTTAGTTTATCTGCACTTGAGGGAAAGGGTAAGGAACTGGTGGAGAAGGAATTGAAGGAGACCTTTGTCTCACCATCTTCTCTTTATGGAGAACTAATTTTCTCTCCATTTCTCTCTCTCTCTCTCTCTCCAGTTTTTTTTTTGTTTGTTTGTTTTTTGCCCTACACATTTTGGCATTTAATCATAGCAATAACTACATTTGTATAACATTTCACATTGTATCCCATTTGAGCCTCACAAAAACCCTGTGAGATAAGGGCTAACATATACTATTGTCTCCATTTTATAGATGAGGACACTGATGCTTAGTGATTTACATAGGGTCACACAGGTAACAACTGGCATTGTTGGGATTTGAACCCAGGTCTTTTTACTTTCCCATGAATCCTATCAAATAACACTAGCAAATGTCCCAGGCAGAATGTGAACCCATGTCTTCCTGAATCCAAGTCTTGAATCCATATCCACCATGGCACACAGACTCTCTAGTTTGTACCTTATATTCTATCATATTGCTTCATGTGAATGAATTCGTATGAACATAAATTTAGAGGTAATTTAGTTCAAACCCTTTGTTTCCTAGATGAGGGTAGTGAGACTCAAATAGTTTATATGACTTGCCTAAGTTCATGCAGGAAGCAAATGGAAGAGCTGGGATGTGAACCCAGGTATCCTCCCTGTCTCCCCCATGAGAGTATCCACTCTTTAATGACATGAACTTTTCTATATCTTGACTCCTTTATGAAGTACAAGCAGACTGACGAGCACACAATTGATGTTCAATACTTCTTGCCCTCTCTAGGTATATGGGGCTGACGCTGGCTGGTTGATTATGGACAATAAAAACGTACTGAAGGAATCCCTCTCTTAGAGAAAGGGAGCGTAGAGCCCAATCCCCAGTCTAGGAGAGTACAAACCAATAGGTGTTAAGTCAAGGATCAGATCATTCCTCCCTTCTGATGGATACCTTCAGATCCCTGCAGCTCATTTTGAAGAGAGGAAGTTGGACTCAATATCCTTTCTCTTTAAATTCCTACCTTCTTTATTTTTAAAAATTGCATTTTATTGATGCCTTTTTTCTTTTCCTGGCCCCCCTCTAGGTTGAACCTTCTCTTGTAACAAACTAAAATAAAGTGAAAACATCTGCTTGTATAGACTATGTCTGACACAGTGTTCTGTCATTGCTGAGAAGTAGGTATGTTTTGTTATCTCTTTTCTGAGACCTTCTCTGTTTTCTTTTCCCATTATTTCCTTATATCAATCTGTTCATTTATAATGTATTCGTCATGGTGTATATTGTTATCTTTGTTCCCACTTTCTTTAAGAGCAAAAACAAAAATAAAACAAGATAAAAAAATAGGACCAGGACCAGCCTTCTTTATCTTCAGGAATGATGTGGATCACTTTGAAGCTTTTCTTCTCCAGTAGAGGACAAGCATAACGCTTCCAAGAGTCTCTTTCCCATCCCTTGTGCTCTCTCTAGAACAGGCCCACGCGGCAGATAGTATGGCCCTCTGGCCATAATTGCAGCCCGTCAAAAGAATTCGGGCAGCCCACAAAAAATGTAGGGTTGCCGCTGTGCACGCTGTTGTTTGTGACATTACCCACAGCAACCAACCATTCTCAGTCTGCCTCTAGTCTAACCTATCTGCAGCCCAGAAGTTTACAAGTTGTGCAGATCTGCTCTAAAAGAACGTAAGATACTTGAGGACAGAGGCTAGTATTACATTTATGTCTTTAAATTTCCAGCACCTAACACATTCTTTTGAAAAAGTAAATATATGTTAAATTGAATTCATTAGCTTTAGGAAGTGACATTTCTCTTCCTATTTCTACCCTCTTGACTGCCCAGAAATTCATTCTAGGACCCCAGACCAGTTTTTAGTATAACTCCTGTTTTTTTTTTCCCCTGGATGAACTGTAGTTGTCTTTCAAAGGTGATGGGAGTTGTAGGGGGAAACAGGGTACAAAAATTCAAAACTCAGCTTAATTAACATTCTACCCAGCCAGCTTCTTTGTTGGGTGGTGCGAGAGCAACTGTCTCTGAAGGGAGAGTGAAACAGAGATTGGGAAGTTTGGTTTGGTCTCTGCTAGAGAAGGAAGATGTTTGGTGGAACCAAGAGACTTTGCCAGATTCTGTCCCCAGTCACAAAACAAGTGGAGTAGAAAGGCAATCACTGGATTTGTCACTTGACACCAGTCTGCCTTTCTGTTAAGGCAGAATGATTGAATGACAAAAGTAAAAGTAAAACCCATACACACATACTCAAAACTGAACTGCTTGAGTTGAATGGGAAAAACTAGTTTAGGCACCTAAGTAATGGGGAACAACTGTCTCTAAATGTATATATCCATATTGGGGTGGTCACACTGTTTTCAGTTATAGGTGACGGAACTGCTCTGTTTGTACTATCAACACAAACCAGATAAGTGGGGAAAAAATGCCCAGAGGCTGTCCACAAAACTGTTAATCAGATCCCTTTTTGCTGTGCTATAGTTACTCCTCTCCAAAAATGGAAAAAGTAAAGGATATTTGAAAAGCTGTACAGGAGATGAGCTATGAGGGTGAGCACAGGGAGCACTCTTCTGAGAACTGTCCTTGCACAGTGTCCTTCCTAAAAATGCAGCTGATGACAAATTCTTCCACAATCCTTTTTGTTCTCATTACCCATTATCCTCTGGTATATCCCAGAGGCAGAAGATATAGCTGTGAACTGAACAGCTGCAAAGCAGATGAGAACTTGACCACATGATGCAATACATGCTTTGATTACTGACTTTTCTGAGGGATTTATTACCCTCTGTAGACTATAGATCTTAATACGGAAAACACTAAGTAGGAGAAAAACTTAAAGGAACATGAGCAAGTACGTAAGTTGCAAGTTTCTGTCTAATGGGACCCCATTTAGCAGATGATCTGCTTAAATATAAAGTATTTAACGTCCTCTAGAATCTAGCTTGCCTCGACCTTTTCCATGCCACTTCATATGAGACTTCCTCATGCAGTCTCGGTCTCAAAATGGCCTGTCAGCTGGAACCCCACACAAAATTCAATCTCTTCTAGGGTGCCTTTGAACAAGTGGTCAGTCCCCCCTAATCCATGTCAGGAATGTACCTCTAGGAAGTTAGAATCTGTTACTTCCATCAAAGGGGAACTCAGTTGTCACCTTTCTAAAGGAGGCCTTTCCTGATCCCTCTTTGCCCAGTTATTCCCATTCTCCCTTTAGGAATTACTTTGTATTTCTTAGTATATATTTGTGATTGCTTGGGTGCATATATTCCCCAGTAGACTACAAACTCCTTGAGGGCAGGGATTGTTTAGTTTTTGTTTTTGTTTCCCTATTACCCAGCCCAGTACCCTGCACATAGAAGGCATTTAAAAATATTTGTTGAATTTCTAAAAGCACCTGACTCCTGAAAGAATTCTGTGCACCCAAAAAGTATTAGAGCAAATTTTCTTTTCTGTGAAGAAAGAGATTGTGGTAGGATTGTTTGAACACAGAAGGATAGACTTGATGACTTTGCAAGATACCCTAATAATCCTTAATCAAAAGATATGTTAAAGTCCAGAATGATTCAGACGTTTATGAGATTGGATTAAAGATTTTTCATGACCTTCTCCAGTCCAATGATCCAGTGTTGCTATGAAACCAGTGTTGCTAATTAAACCTTATGAAATATAAAGTAGCTTGTGAAATAAAGGGGGAGGGTGGTCAAATAAGCAAGCTTGTTTTATGGTAGACATTAATGTTACTCCAACTAAAATTAGTGTTTTGTAGCATTTGCTAACATATGTACATAGCTTTGCATACCTTGAAGTGATATATAATATACACACATACACACTGGCTATTATTATTATTAATTATTAATTATTATTGTCCAGTGCAAGAGATGTGGATTCTAGTACCAGTTTTGGCAGCTATTGTCTACTATGTGATCTTGGACAAAGTGGCATCATTGTTACTTTAATGTCTGATTTTAGAAAGGCAGCATGATGTAGTGGATAGAGTTGACCAGGAGGACCTCAGTTCAAGTCTTCCCTCTGACATAAACTGACTATGTGACCCTAAGTAAGTCACTTAGTATCTCACTGCTCCAACTATAACTCTAAGACTACAATTTGCAGAGAAGGTACTGACCTGCATTGGTAGACGGTTTCCTCACTAGGGAGTTCCTGATAACAATGACATAATAGGTCTAGTTCCTATGTTAACCTATAGATAAGAAAGCCATGCCCTATTAGGAGTTTCCAAGATTAAAATCCCTCTTCATCTCAACTTACATGATGTATACGGAACAAATGGTTGAAAAATCAAGACATGGCTTTAAGCATATATATTATGCTCTTGAGTTAATATGTCACTGATTAATATATAGAGTTACTAAAAAAAAGAAGTCACAGTTACAAGAGCACATAGAATCAAAGAATGCGAGAGCTGGAAGGGACCTTAAAAATCATTTAGCCTCAACCCTTCATTTTTCAGTTAAGGAAACTCAGCAAATAGATTTCAGCCAAGAGAATTAGAGAAATCACAGGCATAAAATCTCCATTGATTGTGGATTTTCCTCTGTGAAGAAATGTCATGATAATTTAGAGCTGAAAGATACCTTAGTGATAATCTAGTGTAACTCTCCATCCATTTTACAGATGAGAAAACTGAGGCCTGGAGAAGCAAAATAATTGGCCCAAGATCACGCAGCTAGTAATTGCCAAAGCTAAAACTCAAATATAATTTTTCTGCTTGTAAGGTCAATGGCCTTGCTTCACCAGAAACTCACCCCAACTACCATTCCTTTAGCCAGTTACAAGGTTATTATAAGAAAGAAATTCTGTTTATTATGTCACCTTTTGCAGGCAACTTTCCCATTCTTCAAAATGAGGAGGAAAGTGGAATGGGGAGGGAGGTAATGTTATTTTGTTGGGAGGGAGTAAAAAGAAAGAGAAAGAGAGAGAGAGAGAGAGAGAGAGAGAGAGAGAGAGAGAGAGAGAGA
>NW_020948983.1:34176758-34202675 GCF_900497805.2 Vombatus ursinus | reverse complement strand
AGAGAGAGAGAGAGAGAGAGAGAGAGAGAGAGAGAGAGAGAGAGAGAGAGGGAGAGAGAGCCTTGTTTGATTGATGTCAGAGTTCAAAAATTAGGTCATAGGAATTGGAAATGAAAGAAAATTTAGTCTAATTAAAATTTAGTCTTCTCAGTCTAATGCAGGGGTGGGGAATCTGTGGCTTTGGCCACATGTGGCCCTCTAGGTTCTCAAGTGCTGCTGCCATTTGACTGAATCCAAACTTCACAGAACAAATCCCCTTAATAAAAGGATTTGTTCAGTAAAACTTGGACTCAGTCGAAAGGCCACACCCAAGGACCTAGAAGGCCACAGGTTCCCCACCTCTGGGTAATCCCCTCATTTTACAGATGAGGAAACTGAGGCCCATAAAGATGAAGTGAGTTGTCCAGGTTCACACAAGTAGAAAGTAGCAGAACTGGATTCAGAACCGTCACATGACCACGAGTAAATCCCATAACCTCTTCAAATCTTCCTTTCCTCAGCTATAAAATGATTTCGTCAGAGTAAATCTCTATGCTCTCCTGCTGGAAAGCCTTTGATCATATGACCTCGAACTTAAATCTCAACTGAACAAGCTGTTTACCTCCTTGAGATTTTTCAAATATTAAAGATTTGGGTTGAAATGAATCTGAGAGTTGGACTGGATGATTCTGAGTCCCTCTTAGTCCAGGGCTAGAATCCTCTGAGCCTACTATCCTATGACCTCTTTCAGTTCTCCTCAGAGAAACCAACCCGTAAGAGTTTGGATTCTACATGAAATTTCCTAAGCTGATCTGCTCCGGAATTCTCCTGAGACAAATGTTTCAAATGAGATTTATGGTACTTACTAATACTACGCTGGTTAAAAATAGCATGCTTTCTTCCCTTATTTTACATGTTCTAACCACAACCAAGTAACAAAGTGGTACATGGATTCTTTTTTTTTTTTTTTTTTTTTTGCTAAGGAACATAGTACATCCATCCATTCGTTGGTTTGTTTATTTTAATTGCCTCCAAAATGGGTCAGGGCTATTCTGTTGCTGATAGACCCAGAGAATAAAGAAGATACTGACATGTCTGTTTAAATCTCTCTTAGAACAGTGAGTGGCTCCAGAATAAATTGTTTGTACCCAGAAGCTAAAATAAGTAGCAAGCATTTAACAGAATTCAACCCAGACCTAGATTTGTGGGTCATAGCCCAAGCAAAATGCTTTTCAAACCCTAGGTATGAGCTCTCTTACCTACTGTCAGCCATACTGGCCTTCTAACTCCCCGGCTAATAGATGTTTTCAGAAGGGAAATACTGTTTATACCATACTACAGAAAAGACAGCTTGGGGAAGTAAAAAGAATGCTAAATCCATAGTCAGAAGATAAAGATTAAAAGAAAATCTGGTTTGGCCATTTATTTACTGTTAAACTTGGGCAAGTCTTCTGGATCCTCATATGTAAAATGAGAGAGTAGAACTAAATGACTTTCGACTTCTCTTTCAGCTCCAAATCTATGTTCCTATGAATTGAACTGGATTGGACTGGATAAATCAATTGAATTTCCATGGGGTAGAAGCTGCACCTTAGCTTCTAAGTGAAGGATAGAACTGTGTGGTTTGTCCTTAGTTCCCAAAAAGGACCATGACATCAGGAAGATGGTGCCATGACTTGCAATTGAATTCGATTTGAGGGAGGGAGGGCTGTGCCAAGTCACCAGCCCCACTTTCTCCTCCAGAGACTTCTGGGTCTAGTGGCCAGATATGGATCAGGATGACTGGAGATGGCTCTGAAGGATAGAAACATCTTCTGGGAAGACAATCCCGAAAGCATTCCTACTAGGTGCCACTAGAGGCTACTATTGTTCCCTTCAGAAAGCATCTAGGCAGCTCTGAAAGACCGAGCAGTTTCCTGTTGCATGTTTGTGATTGTATTAGAAACCAAAGCACCGGATATCTCCTGAGTCCTTTAAAAATACACATACTGTGTTTTGGCCGCTTCATGCAGTCCAGTAGAGGATAATAAAATCTTCAGGTTTCCTTAGGCTGTCCGATGAAACTCCCAAAAGGCAAAGTTAAGGCTGAGAGGCACTTCAGAGACTCTGTTAGCCACCTATCCCAACACACCACATTCAGCCCCGTGGTGCTCTTGAGTCAGAATGTCAAAGTTTTTTATTACTCAGAGTCCACCCTTCCCCCAAGAGTCCGCCATTGAAATAGTCTCTGGTGGGGAGTGTGCACTCACTCACAGCTCCACATTCTGAGTGAACTGTGAGACCTGTTCATTTTCAGATGAGACAGTGGCAGCTCTACCAAAGCCAGCTGGCTGGGTGGGATTGTTCTTAAAGCTGTTTGGGCAGAAGTTTAAGCTAAACATAGGCTGGGTCAGGGAAAAAATTAGCTAGGTGAATTATGGAACAGCTTGGAGGGACCAATACCACCCAGGAGGAGAGTCTTAAGAGACTACTTGAGTTATGCTCACTAACCCTGGGGTTAGTACACAAGCGGGAAGAGGAGGAGGCCTTGCTTGAGAAGATTCACTCACCATGTGACTGGCAAGACCAGCAGGAGGAAGCGAATCCCAAAGCACCTGAAATCAGCTCATGAGAGACTGAGGTTTTGGGCCAGAAAATGTGGTACCTCCCCCCATCCGATCCACAAGTATTTATCAAGCACCTGCTAGGTACAAGGCACCGTGCTAGATTCTGGAAATACAAAACCAAAATTGAAACAGTCTCTCTCCTTAAGGAAATTATTTACTAGTGGAGACATTACAAGGGGTAAACAGATTATGTATATACATGGTAATTTGAGGAGGAAAGAGAGAATCCTAATAACTAAGGGGATGGGGAAAGGCTTTTAATCTCCTAAATAAGAATAATTATGCACAGAGATCTTGATATCTAGAAGGACCTTCATAAATATAAATTATTTCTCTGACCTTCTAGAGAAATGCTCACATCTCTGATCTTTCCTCCTCTGATCGTGTTCCAATTACAAAGCTTGGCTGTATTTGAGATGTCTGTACAATCCTCTGGTAAGACAGTACTTTTGGCCTTATCTCTCACTGGATGCTTCACTTCATTCTTTGAATACCAAGTCTAGCTGTAACTAAGTCTGTGCTGTAGATAAAATCGACAGATGTTGATCTGCATTAAGTATGGGCTTTCTGCCACAACTTGAACCCCACTATTCCCCTACATGAGTCAGAGAAGGTTCCACCACACATATTCAGGCCCAGGAGAAATTTGAATTCCCAGCTTTGCATCAGCAGGCTGGCTGAGGACACCCTTCCTAATGTGGTTACTAGCAACTAGTCATGGTTGTGAATTTGTGGAGCATTTCGTAGATTAGAAGGGTGAGGTTTAGAGATGTAAAATGACTTGCCTAAAGTCACACAGCTTGCTAGTGACAAAGTTAAGACAAAACCCAGAACTCCTAACTCCTAGTCTGATGCTCATTCTGCTGCTACACCATCTATTATTTATAATTATTGCCAAATTTAATGATCTTTCCTTAATCTGCAACCTTCTTGAATTCTCTGCAGCATTTAACACTACAAGAACACTTCTTCCTACAGACTATCTCTTTCCTGAGTTTTCTTGACTTGGCCCTCTCTTGTTTCTCCTACCTGTTTGACAGCTTCTTCTCAGTCTCCTTCGTTGGATCTTTATTCAGGTCACACTAACAGTTCTATCCTGTGTCTTCCTCTCTTTTTTTCTCTCCATTATCTCTCTTGGATCTCATCTACTCCCACAAGTTCAGTTCTCTCTATGCTGATGATTCCCAGATCTCCATACCCAGCCCTTGTCTCATTCCTGAACACCAATACTCCATCCCAACCTGTTTAGTGGACATTTCAAACCCAATTCTACATAGGCATCTCAAGCTCAACATATCCAAAAGAGAACTAATTAGCTTTTCCTGAAAATTCACCACTATTCTGAACTTACTTATTACTGTTGAAGGCAACACCATCCTCCCAGTCACTCAAGTTCACAGCCTTGGTTTCACTCTTGGTCTTCACTCCTCACTCTTCTTTATTCCACATATCTAACAAGTTGTCAAGTCTTGTCATTTCTAATTCCACAACACATTTCATATCTGTCCCTTTCCACTCCCACAACCACTACCCTAATGCAGGCCCTCATCACCTCTCACTTGAATAATTATAATGGTTATCTAATTGATCTTCCTACCTCAAGTCTTTTCCTAATCCAATCCATCCTCTATTGAACTGCCAAAGTGGTCTTCCTAAATGGTAGTTCTGACCATGTTACCCATTCCCTCACTATTCAGTAAACTCCAGTGCCTTTTTATTACCTCTAATATAATATAATATAATATAATATAATATATATATATATTACTGTATTTGGCATTTAAAATTCTTCACAACTTGGCTCCTTCCTATTTTTCCTGTCTTCTTATTCATTATTCCCCTCCACACACTCCATGCTAGCTTACTACTTGCTGTTCCTCAAACCCACACCCCACCTTCCATCTCAGTTTGTAGTGTCTGTCCTCCACACTTAGAATTCTCTTCCCTCCTTAACTCGGTCTATTAGAATCCCCGTCTTTCCTCAAGACTCAACTCAAATACCATGTTCTGTAGGAAACCTTTCCTGGTCCCCCAGCTGCTAGTGCTTCACTTCTAAGGTTAACTAACATCTAAAAATAAAGGTAACCATAGAATGCGTTTCCTGTTCTTGTCATTGTACTTCATAAATAGGACTGATTACGGAGAAAATGTGTAGGATATCCCTCCCAAATGCCAGATAAGAATAAGTTTCTTTTCTTCTAAATCTAGAAACCTGGTTCCATTAGAAAAAAAACAAACAAACAAACAAAACCAAACCAAAAAAAAACCCTACCAATTCTGAGGTCTCATCTAATTTTAGCTGTAGGTGTTAGTTTCATGTGGAAGTGTCAATGCTTGTAATGCTGATGTGTTGGGCACTTAAACACATAGCTGGATTCTTACTGTAGCTTGGAGACAGCATATAAATAACTTGGCCCTAGGTGAGATTTCAAAAATTCATAGATTTTCAAAGCTACAAGGGAGTCTGGAGGTCATCTAGTCCTTTTCCTTATTGTATAGATGAGAAAAATGAGGTCCAGAGAAGTAATGTGACTTGTTCAAGATCACCCAGATAGTGGTGAGTGCTTTGTGGCCAACTACATGTGCCACATGCTATGTGAACAGTCACAATGTTATCTATTTGCTCATCTACTTAGCTTCTTATCCCCATATCTCCAAATCTCTCTAAATTTGGTGTGGGGAGGGGTGGAGATACTTAATTCCCACATATTGGTTCAGCTCTGATCCTAGGGGATCAATCCTGTCCTTAGTGAAGGGGAATTTCAAGAAATGTTTAGGTATTATTGGAATTGGGATCCATGCAAGTATGATCCAAAGAGCTAAGATGGGTCAGTACATGAGTTTCTTTAAAACATCTATATCCAAGTGAATGAAACAGGTGGAAAAAATATTTGTATAATCAAAGATTCAGGCCAAGAACTCCATACTGGCTCAGGAGACAACATAAAGACTTAATCTTTTATGATGACTGTTCATATTACCTGACTCCAACCTGAAGGGTAGCTCCACTTCCCTCCTCTCAATTCAGCCATGCCAATAAGGCCATGCATTCAGTAAAAATCCATCCTTCTAGAATGCCTCTCTGAGCCTTGAGGCCACATGTGCCTGGTCAGACGGCATTGATGGGAGAATTCTACCAATTCCTAGGCATATATATTGTACTCCAGCTCTGATATCCTTACAATGTGTCCATATCCTTGCTATTGTACTAAGTACTAATGTCAGTCCTCTTACCTCTGTAAGTCAAGGACCTCCTGAATAATAGTTTCCCTGCTGACCTATTCATAGCTTCTTCATCACTCACCATGTAAGTGAAGCTGAGAGGACATAGTTCAGGGTCAAGGCAACCTTGTCATAATAAGGAATGATGGACCATGGGGTAGTTGGAGAATGAAGGATAGTAAACCCTGCCAGAATATCACATGACTCATGTTATAGGGCTAAGGTTTAATACAGAAGGGACCTCAGAGAACATTTAGTCCAATCCCCTCATTTTAAACAAGGGAACTAAAAGCCAAAGAATTGGGGGAGAGGGGGACAAAAATAACTTGCTTCTTAGCTAACAGAACTAAGGTTTAATCTCAGTTCTTCTCTTTCTAAATCACTAGACCCATTGATTGATAACTCTTTTTAAGTAATTGAAAGGCTATCATGTGAAAGAGGGACAAGGTTAGTATTGGTTGGCACCAAAGAACAGGACAAGGAACAATGGATCAAAGTTTCAGAAAGGCATATTGGCATAGTTTCAGAGAGGCAGATTGGCATATGACTATCCAATTTACAGATGAGACAAATCTGGGTATCAAATCATACCAAAAGAGTCAGGAGTCAAAAATATCTCAATAGGCTAAAATGATGAGCTGAATAGAAGAAATTTAATAGAAATAAACATAAAAATCTACATTTGGTTTCCAAAAAATCAAGTTCCCACATACAAAATAGAGAGAATTGACTAGATCCTAGTTGACGCGAAAAAGATCTGGAAATTTTAATAGGCTACTAGCTCAAAATGAATTACCATGGGAGCTCCTCCTCCCCCCAAAAAAAGAAAAACGCTAATGTGAACTTGGATATCTTTAAAAGAAACATTGTGTCCAGAATAAGAGAGATAATAGCTTTGCTGGTTTCTGCCCAGATCAAGCCACATACAGAATATTCTGTTCAGTGTTGGGTACCATATTTTTGGAAGAACATTGAGAAGCAAAAGCATATCCATCATAAGGCTACATTATAGTAAAAAAAAAAAAGGTTTAAAAAAATCACCATATAATGTTATACAAGGATTGGTTGAAGAAATAAGGGGTGTTCGTTTCATCCTGAGAAGAGAAGGTTTATTTGAGACAGGATGGCTGTTTCCAAATATCATAAGGGCTGTCAATGTAAGAGTCAATAAAATTGTTCTATTTTTCCTCCAGAGAGCAGAGTTAGGAACAATGACTGAAAGTTGCAGAGAGGAAAAGTTTGGCTCCATAAAGGAAAAACTTTCTAATGATTACTGCCATCCAGCAGTGGAAAGGGGTGCCTCAGGAGATAGTTGCCCCACATTTGAGGCTTTCAAGTGAAAACTGAATGATCTCTTGCCAATACATCATAGAAGGAATTCTTGGTCATGCAGTAGTTGATTTAAATGCCACTGAAGTCCCTTCTAGCTCTGAGATGCTAAGTTTCTGGCTTACCAGATTCCCTAGTTTCTTTCAAAGCTTAGTTCAAGGTACATCTTCTATAGAAAACCTATCCCATTCCTACTCCACCAGTTGTTAGTGACCTCCCCAGAAATTATTTTGCATAGAATTGACATTTATCTTTTTAAGTACAGTTCATGTTATTTCCTCTTAACAAAATATAAGTTCCCCGAGGGGAGAAACTATTTCGTTTTTGTCTTTCTATCTCCAGCACCTAGAATAGTGTTTTTTGAGTGATTGATTATCGTCTGAATGGTTGATGGAAATGGAAATCAACCTTTTTGCCTGTTTCCAGGAAGATCTTCTTTTGCAGAGGTTATGAGAGGACAGCCAGACCTTATCTCTTATGTTCAAAAATTCCTCAGAGGTGAGATAGTGGTTGGCCCTCTGTGTTTTATGTCACTGGCTGCTCACAAGCCAGCCTGGGTGGCTTCCAGCTACCCCATGTAGACACTGACAATTGGAACTGTAGTGAAGAGGTGCATAAAAGAACAAAGCCAAGGTGAAAATCAAAATTTGTACAAAAGGGTATATTTTGAGTAGGTAACTGAACTGAATTATAATAAGAAAATTCTACAGGGAGAAGTAGGGAGGCTCAGTCACTGTGGTGATAGGAAATGTAGCCCTGGAGACATTTTCCCGGAAGCAGCATAGTATAAGGGAAAAATCACTACACTTAGAGGCCTGGGTTTATTCTTCACCTCTGACACCAGCTATGCATATGTAGGACAGTCACTTAATATCCCTGAGTCTCAGTTTTCTCATATGTTAAATGCAGGTAACAAAACCTATAGTACCTATCTCACAGAGATGTAAAAAGGTAAATCTTTCAAGGGTTCCAGTGACACAGTCTTTCAACCTATTCTTCTCCAATGGATCGAACTTGAGGGAAATCTTCCCCTCCAAGTCATTATGATGTAGGAGAAAGAGAAGACTGATTCAGAATTCAGGAAAAACAAAAGGAAGGTGTTGTTTGGGTTTTTTGGGGTTTGGGGCACTATAATTATATTGATGACAAACAGTGAATTTTTACCAGGAGGGTCATGAACAGTGCAGTCTATAAATGTGAGATAAACTGGTGGCTGGATATAATATGACAGAGAGGGCAATGGAGCAATAAAATTTGCTTCAGAAACAAGGCAGGAGGTTTCAGACACAATGGGAGGTCTAGCATAGGAGAGGAAATGAACCCTCCTCTTGTCTACCACCACTATGACAGCATCATACCCCTAGGATAGAAACAGGTTTTTAATGAGATCTAACATTACTACCACCCAGAGACAGAGGGGAGCTAAGAACCTTGCAGCAAGCTCATTGTCCACCTCACTGAGTTTCTGGCCCAAATACAACTATTAGGACTACAACAATGGCAACTGTTAGCATTTATATAGCACTTAAAGGTTTGCAAAATACTTTACGTGTCACTTGATCCTTATAACAATTCTGTGAGGCTGGTGTTGTTATTTTCCCTATTTTACAGATAAGGAAATAGACTGAGAAAGGTTTAAAACCCTTACCCAGAGTCACACAGCTAGTAAGTGACTGAGGTAGGATTTGAACTCGGGTCTTCCTGACTTCCAGTCCAGGCTCAATGAAGTATCAGACACACATAAACTTCATCTAACTGTATATAACAGCTAAAGCTGCATTACAGCTGTGATCAAAAGCCTCAATGGTCTCCCTATTGTCTGTCACTCAGTTGTCATGTCAGAGACTGAGCTTCGCCTATCAAACATCACCAGGATATATGTATAAATGCAAGCAGAGGTATAATAGCACATGGAGGCTGGCCCTCCCTCAGGGGGAGTTTTGAATCCACTGGAAAGGACAAATGGGTCCAAGTATAAGTTTCTTATGCCAAGTGCCGGTAAATTGATTCTTCTATATCTGGTTGAGATTTCAGAATTGTGACGTTTATGGTCTATTGGGTAGATTAATCCAACAAGTGGCCAAAATCTGTGTTTTTGCAATACTATATCTGCTGTCTAGAAACATCTTAAGATAATAGCTAGTACAATATGCAAAGTGGTTTACATGTTAACTCATTTGATTCTCACAACTCTGTGAGGTAGGTACTATTATTATCCTAATTCTATAGATGGGGAAATTGAGACACAGGTTAAATGACTTGCCCAGGGTCACATAACAAAGAAGTGTCTGAGGCAAGATTTAAACTCAGGTTTTCCTGACTCCAAATTTAGCACCCATCATACACCTAGCTGCTCACTTGGGTAGCATGCATTCATGGCTTATACATTCCATACACCAGTTATATTGGAACACCGGCTGTTCCTTCATCTCATCAATGCACTCATTTAAGTCCATGTGTTGAATGAACTCCCCGTACATATCCACTTGCTGAAATCCTTCTTTCTCTTCTTTCAAGGAGGATGGAAAAAGGGACATTGGTGCCTGCTCAGGTGCCACTTTCTCCTTAAAACTTTCCTGGGTGACCCCAACCTGGAGCTCCCCTTTGTCCTTATCAGTATCTACTTTGTATCATATCCTATCCTACCATTTCCACTATTAATTAGACTGTAAGTTCCTTGGGAGAAAATACTGTTATTTTTTGGGGGGTTTTTTCATGCTTAATTACCTACATAGTGCCTTACACATAATACATGTTTAACACATGTTCCCTGAATTGAATTGAACCTCACTCTAGCCAAACAACCTGAACTATTCTTGATTTCCTCAAATATTTGCTATACTTTCTCTCCTTCTGTGTCTGTACCCATGCTTTTCCCTTTGGGAATCTTAGCCATCTTTCAAGATCAACTCAAATGCCTCCTCCTTCAAACCTTTTCTGGTACTCTGCAACCTGGAAATTATATTGAGCTCTCATAAAACTCTATAGCACTTTATTTCTACTTCTCATAGGCTCTTACTATTTTGAATGTTTGTCTGCATTTGTTATCTATTTGTGTCTCATCTTCACAATTAGAATAAGAACTCCTGAAGGGTAGAAATTATGTCTTACCTGTCTTGGTATCTCTTTCAGCACTTACCACAGCACGTTACATGTAGGATCATAGGGTAATGGCATAATAAATTTGGAGTTGAAAAAACTCTAGAGGTCATCGAGTCCAACCCTCTGGTCTTCCAAAAAAAGAAACTATGGATAAGAGAGTTTAAGTGACTTGACCAGGGTCACAGAACAAGTAAATGTCATAGATGGGAGTCTGAACCCAGGTCTTCATGGCTCCAAATCCAACACTCTAATCATTAAGCCATACTGCCTACTGTAAGTGATTAATAAATAAGACAGCAGCAAATGTTTGTTGACTAGGTATCAATAACCTACAAATTTCCACTGAATTGTCCTTATTAGTGATTGTGGAAGTGGGTTATTTAGAGAGTGTGGCACAGGGTTATCACAATCCTTCTCAACATTCTCTTTACTCACTACAGTGAAGTTCATTCTCTATGATGATTCTCTTTGGCTTTGATCGAGACTATTTGTCACTTATTTCCCATTTCCTGTATTCTTAGACTTTCAGTCTCTTATCTATTTCCTACTCACAGGCCTTTGCTTTCTCTTACATTTCCAGAGATGTTTCTCCTCTCTCTTCAATGACTCTCTGGATTTCTCATAATTTTACATTGTTTTTTCCTCAGCTGCCAATTTTGGGCTAATATTGAGAGGGTACCACCGCCCTCCTTCCTTCCATACTCCTTTCTCCACTCCTTTTATATGTTTTTATTTCTCTCTCATTCTTCTCAATGGTCATAGAGTTGAAGGCTGAGTTTCATGGCAGGTATGCTTCCTTATAAACGTCACTTAACTTGATACCCTGTAACAAGAAATGTTGTTTATTAAAAATTGGGCAACAGGGACATGAGAACAAAATCTGATTACCTCTTCAATACCTCAAGGGAGATATGTATGGATCACTCATAATACTTAGTCAAAACAAGCAGGTGAGACAGAAGACAGTCCTATGGTAATGGTGGTGGTGGTGGGAAGAAAGGGTAGTAGCAACAGTATAGAAAACAGTCTGATCAACATTGCATTCACAGTGGGAAAGGGAGTGACCCATTCCCTATAGAGTCTGTGTATAGAAACAACAAGGTAAGGGGAGGGACAGTTATCTGTGGTGAGAGAGGATCTTTGCCTTCCACCCACCCTCCATCCCCATATTAGCATCTTCTGGAAAAACTTCATTCATCCTAGGCAAGTTGTGACTTTAAGTCTGGACATTCCCTCCACTGGTGCAAATCACAGCCCATCTTTTAATGTTACATAATTTTTGTCCAAGTCTTTCCATAGATCCTCCATTGGAAAATCTAACCAAATCTCTAAATGCCCTTCTCAAAATTGTCTAATATTTTGTGGATATCACTACAACACTTGGACCATCCATTTGTTATCTCTCATTCTCATTACATGATTAGCTGACCTCCTTTTGGGGTCACACATGTTCTTGATGGTGCCTTTCACTGGACTTCTGTTGAAGTTGATAGTGTCTTCCAAACTCATGTTTACTTATGCCAATTGTGGCACTATCTATTGCCTTTTGGGTCACTTGTAATTTTGATTCCTGAGAGGTCATGGTTTCTCTTGATTCAATCTCTTTTGTAGTGTTACAGTTAACAGCTGGCACCTTCCGGGTGTTTGCATGAAGATGGGGATCTTAGAAGAGCCTGGCCCCCTTCAACTTCAATTCTATCAGTTCCTAAAGGGTCATGGACTAAGGAAACTGCTTTCTATCATGGACTTAAGGTGGAATCCTATGAAGTCAATACTGTGCACTTTGAAAAGGAAGTTGGCGTTCTGTTACCTTAAAAGGGATCAGACTTGCTGATCCAAACTGACTTCTGCTGACAGAGCTTTCACTGTAGATAGGCATTGCATCACCTCTAAAGAGGTGGAAATAAGAAAGAACACATGACTGAGAATGTGAACCAATTCAAACGGAAGTAGTAGGGAGGGCTCCTGGAGTTTCAGCTCTTGACCTTTGCTCCTGTCAGGAAGCAGGATCCTGGTAGCTCTCTTCCTACCTTTGCTCTCTTGCCTGGAAGCTATGAAAAGAGGAGGAGCCTAGTAGTTCTGTTCCTACTTTTCTTCCCTGTTCTGATAGTCCAGAAGCTCTTGGCTTAAATATTTTCTGGCTTTGTTCAGTAACGTGGATCTACTCTAACATGGAGTTGAGCCAAGTTGCAGAGGCCTGTCTTTGTAATATTCTCTTTCCCTCCCTCTTTTCTACTTCTCCCCAGGCAGGTACCTCTACCTCTTCTTCTCCTCTCCTCTCTTCTTTCTTTGTCCCTTTTTTCTTTTTTTCTTTTTTCTTTTTTTTTTTTTGTTGCTGAGGCAATCGGGGTTAAGTGACTTGCCCAGGGTCACATAGCTAGTAAGTGTCATGTGTCTGAAGTCACATTTGAACTCAGGTCCTCTTGACTCAAGGCCAGAGCTCTATCTACTGCACCACCTAGCTACCCCTCTCTGTCCCTTTCTTACTCCTCCTTCTACTCCCTCCTCCTCTCCTTTTCCTTCTTCTTCTCTTTCTTCTCCTTTTCCTCCTCCTTCTTTTCTCTAATAGAGTTGAATACTGAGTTACAAAGTAGACATATAGTCATGGTTCTTTAAAATGCCATTTAAATTTATACCTTATAACTGGAATCACTAAGTATATTAAATATTAGACAACAGAAAATCAAAACAACCCAACAACCTTGAAATTATACCTTACATCCAGCAAATTGGCAAAGAAGACAAAAGATGGGAATAGTCAATGTCGGAGGGATTATAGAAAGATAAGCACATTAATGCATTATTGGTGGAGCTATGAATTGGTCTGACTGGTCTGGAAAGCAATTTGGAGTTATACAAATAAAATTACTATAATGTCCACACCCTTTGAACCAAAGGGCATTTACTTCAGTGAGGTCAACCAATGGCAAATAGAAATGCAACATAAATACAAATATATTGGTAGCAGTACATTTTGTGATGGCAAAAAAATTCCCCTTGGCTGCACTTCTAAGTTTACAAACTTCACCATCATGACTCAGCTGTGTTCTCACCCTGGAATTTCCTTCAGAACCCGAATTCTTCTCACTCTAGAACATTCCCTGTCATGCTAGCCCCCTTCTCTTATTGGTGAGTTCTTTCCAGGGATGAACCAAAGTGGGCCATGCTTCTTTCCCCTCCCAAATGCACTTCTAACTCAATAACTTCAATACTATGCCCCCTGAGTGCCTCCCCAACTTTTCACATCAGATTTAGATCTGAAATGGACCTCAGAAAGCATTGAGTCCAATCTCCTCATTTAACAGATAAGCAAATTGAGTGTCAGGGAAGTAAGGTCATTTGTTCAATATTACAAAGATAACAAAGATGAAAGTTGGTATTTGAATACAGCTTTCCCGAATCAGAGTTCAGCTTTGTACTATATCACATTGCATCTCTTACCACTGTGTATTTTTTAAGAGCTTAGCTATAGATTTTAGAGTAAGGGAAAAATTACTTTATACTAAAGCTCTCAAATTGTTAGAGCCAGGAGAGGTATTAGAGACCATCTAGTCGAAATCCTTCACTTTAGAGAGGTACTTTGCTTGGGAATAGCCAATCCTCAAAATATTTTATAGAGAGGTCTGTTTTGAGAGGGCTTGTTAAGTGGCTGAGCTAAGTCTCAATGAAATCAACTTGAGAAGAGGATGTGGAGAGCACATAAATGGGTGGGAATACATGATGTCATGACTGAATTTCAGAGCATTACCAAATCTCTACATAAATTATTAGGAGCATGTGGGAAGAAAACAAATAGGTTGCTCCACTCTCCCTGCATGTGTACCTAGTCCATCGAAGAAACACCCTGAAGAATGATAGGGAATCAGTGGTCTTTCTGAAAAGGAAAGAAAAACTTTAGTTAAAGACTAGGAAAGAAACTCCTCTTTACTCAGAGACCCATTAGACTGTGAAATCAGCTCCTATAGGAAGCAGTGTATGCCTCATTTCTTGAGTCACTAAAACCCAGACTGAACCAAACACTATCTTGTTCTGGCCTCCTGGGGGCTGGACTCATTGTGACCTATTATATCATCCTCATTACTAACCTTGATGAATCCCTCCTTTTAGAAGCCATGGAAAATTCACAAAATTTGCCAAGAATGCAACATGTCATTTCTGTGGTGCCTCAACCAGATGTTGTTCCCAGTCTTCTGAGTGGCTATTCCATAGTAAAAGTACTAAGTTAAGTTCAAATTCTTAAAAGAATTACTAAGTTAATTTTTTAACCCCTAGTCAAAGATATACTACACCATAGTAGTCATGCTTGAAGCAGATAAGATTCTAGACCTAGTTAACTTCACTGTGGGTGCACAGCATTTCAAAGATACGGTTCTTCAACCAGCTCTCTTGCTCATTGAGTCTAATCTCATGGGGAATAAATGTGATGAATGGCTGTAGCTTAACTACTGTTCTCCAGATTTCATTTTTATATCTTGTTCTTCAGGGCTTCTAGGAACAGAAGAGTCTCCTTGACTTATAGGTGGTAGACCATAGTGAAAAGAACACTGTCCTTAGAGCCAGGAAGACCTGAGTTAAATACTTTAATGACTGTGTGACTCTATGCAAATCCTTCAACTTTGTCTGAGTCTCACTGTCCTCATCTGTAGAATGGAGACATAATAATATCACCTACCTCACAGAGTTACTGTAAGAACCAGCACCAAAGCCAACACTGAAATGTGAGCATGAGGTTTTGAAGGGGGTAGGTAGGAATTCAACAGGCAAAGCATGGGAACGAGGTAATTCCAGGCATTGAGAATAGCAGAAGCAAAACACGGAGACAGAAAGGTTAACAGCATATTCAGGGACAGAAAATAGACCAGTTTGGCTGGATCACTGGGTATGTGGAGGGCAATGATGCATGGTAAGGCAACAAAGGTAGTAGACTAGAGAAAAGAGCTGACTGATCACACAGAGAGAATAAAAAGCAATGAGAGTGCTACGTTGCTATACCTGAGGTAGTAAAAGAAACAGAGCAAGGCTTCTAGCACATACAAGTATTTTTTATGGAGGACTAAATATTGTTAAGAATCATACCGGATGAGAAGATGCAGAGGAGTTGCAATCTGCAACAGTGAAGGAATTGCCATGTTAATGGCAGCGTGGATCCATCAAAGCAGAAGTAGATGTGTATTTATGAAATAAGTGAAGGAAGAAGTATTTGTTAAGCGCTTATTATGTACCAGGCACTGTGTTATGGGCTAGGCATACAAATATAAGCAAGCAAAACGGCCTCTGCTCTCAAGAAGCTTATAATTCTAATGAACAACATATTTAGAGGAGTGGCAACCAGAGAGGAGTGTTTTAGACAGGGAAGTCACAGGAATTGGAGTCAAAGGGCACTTGTATATAAGAACAGACAGAGAGACATGGTTTTTTGTGGTTTTGGGTTTTTTTTGGCATATACCTCCTGTGGTATAATGTGGGGAATTCCTGGTGTGACAATTCCCTCTTCCATTTAGATTAGAAACTTGACTTATAACTTAATGTTTTAAAGAGAAGCCTTGAGCACCAAGAAGTTAGGTGATTGGCTCATGATCATGTGGTGGTATGAATAAGACAGAATTTGAATCTAGATCTTCCTTACTCCAAGGCCAGCTCTCTATCCACTATACCACATTACCTTTATGAGAGAGAGAGAGAGACAGAGAGAGAGAGAGAGAGAGAGAGAGAGAGAGAGAGAGAGGTATACATAGATATGGATATGGATAGGGGCAGCTAGGTGACACAGTAGATAGTGCACTGACCCTGAAGTCAGGAGGACCTGAGTTCGAATCCAACCTCTGTATCCATTCTCCCTTTCTCAGCAAAACTCCTAGAAAAAAAAACTGTCTTCTATGCCATTTGTATTCAATTCTTCTCTCATCTGCTTCTCAACACCTTAGCCATCTGGCTTCTGATCTCATCACCTGTCAAAGTGATCATGTCACTCTCCTACTGAGTAAATTTTATTGATTTCCTTTGGCCTCTAGGAAAAAAATATAAATTCTTGTTTAGCTTTTAAGGCTCTTTTACAACATATACCCAAATGATCTTTTCAACCTTGTCCCATTTCCTATACTCTATTGTCTATCCAAAGTAGCCTTCTTGACATTTAACACACATAGAAACTCCGTCTCCCATCTCTATTTCTTTGAACTGGCCATCCCCCATTCCTAAAAAGCTCTCCCTTCTCAGCTCCTTCTAAGAAAAACCTTCTTTTTCTCTAAGATGCAGCTTAAGGACACCTACATGATACCTTTGCACTGATTTCTCCAACTGCTAGAGTCCGCCATCCCAAACTACCTTGTATTTATTCTGTACATACTTAGATATTTATACGTTCTCTCCCATGAAGGGATGTAAATTCCAGGATAATAGGGATTGTTTCATTTTTGTCTTTGTATCCCTAGCAGTTAACATAATGCCTGACCCATAGTAGGTGCTTAATAAATGCTTGTTGGTTGATTGATTATATGTGTGACTATGTGTATTCACATGTAATGTACATATATGATACCTTACATTGACATTACTCATAAGCACATGCATGTAATATATTAAGGATATTTCATATATATGTGTGTATATATATATATACACACACATATATATACTTATAAACAACAAAATATGTGGGACTACTTCCGGGCCCTATTTAAAAAAAAACTATTTAAAATACTTAACATGATTAAAAAGCTCATCAACAGTCTAGTCCTTTTGAATTTCTCTACATCTTTCAACAGCTCAGTCACAGCACATTCACTAAGGCCAAAGAACTTTGAAGGCAGACAGTTCTACCTACCAAGGTGTTAGTGCCAATACAGGATTTCATCAGAGGCTAGGCAAATCAGTCACATGCAAGACATAAACTAGACAATCAATTTAAGGGCATAGAGGTCTGTTAATGGAAAAGGATCTTATCAGAAATTTCTGCTCAATAAAGTTTCAAATGGCACACAAGCAACAGTGTAATTATAGAGGGTATAAATTAAGAATAGGATCATAGATTTGGAATTAAATGGGACCTCAGAGGGCATAGAGTCAACCCCCTCATTTTACAGATGAGGGAAATAAGGCATAGAGAAGTGAAGTGACTGGCCAAGAGTCATACAGCTAGTGTATATCTGAGGCAGGATTTGAACCCAAGTTTTCCTGGGCTTAAGTCCAGTGCTTCATTCTTTATTCCATGATACCTCAGGCTATAAAGGTGATCAAGCCAAGAACCTGAGCTCCAAGACACAATGATAGTATTTTTTGCCCTTAGATGACCTTCTCTAGCAGATGCTAAGGTCAGTACTGATGGAAGAACTGGTCGTGCCACTTGCAATTTTCATACAGAAGAAAGTAGCTTTGAAAAAGGCGGAAGTAAAACACATAATGGGAAACTGAGATAATCTAACTCCCTTATTTTTTCTAAAGGCTTCAACCTCTCTTCCATCTAGCCATTTACCAGAGCTGAAATGAAACAGTGATTCTGATTGAGATGAGTTTGACTTGCTTTAATTCCCAGCAATCTTTCTGACTTCATGTCTAATTACTTCCAACATAATCAATAATTAACTCTACAAACCGAACCATTCTACTTACCACCCCACACAATACCCTCATTCCTACTTCTATGCCTTCATGTATTCTACTTCCTCTTTTTCAAAATCTGACTTAAAACGCAGGAGAATTGTTCTGATTAGCCCTAATTTAAAAATCATATTTTCACTTTGTATTTCAGAACACTTACACAACATGATAAAACTGTGTACTCAAGGGTATTGCTAAGTTTTGTTTTGTTTTCTTTTGTTTTAAATTAGGTGAGGCAGCTTGGAACATTGGGTAAAGGGCTAAACTTCAATTCAACAAATAACAAATATTGGACAATAAAAAATCAAAACAACCCAACAACCTTGAAATTGCACCTCACATCCAAGAATTAAAATTTAAGTGCCTGTAAGTACCTAGCACTACGGTAGGCATTAAAGATACAAACCACATGGAAACATTCCCTCCCCCTTGCCAAGTGACTTATTTCCCACTTGGAGGAATTAGGAAGACCTGTGCTCAAAATCTTGGCTCTGATCATCACAAACTGGGTGACCATTAGGGAGTCACGGTCTCTCTGGGCCAAATAATAATATCTACCTCACCAATCTGCAAAGTTCAAATGAGATAACATATATAAAATGTTTTATAGTACTTAAAAGTCTATTTCAATGCTTATTGTCATCATCATCATCATCATTATTATTGTTATTATTATTATCTCATTTTTACATCTTTCAATTGGGTTTATATAGATTTGGTCCTAGGATGAGTTATATCCACTATTTTAAAACCTATGTCACAGGTGAACAAATTAATTGCTTTTTGTAGTTAAATAAAAGTATATAAATTCATTCTCCTTATGCTCAACTGAAGCATTATTGTTATTGGTGTTGTAATATTTTACCAATGTATTTTGTTCTCTGACTAGATTACAAGCCCCTAAAGGGTAAGACCCAAGTGTTTTATTTCCTTGTTTCTGACCCATAGTACTTATGAAAATTTCTTAAGAAAAGGTATGAATAGAAATCCTGTAGGATGAGGAGACATGGAGAAATTGGCAATTGTATCAGTGAAGGAAGTAGTCATACTGCTGAGTTGGTTTGGGGTATAGTACTATATACGCAACAGGTGCCCAATATTTGCTTGTTGACTTATTTTATTCCTCTGACCAACCTCTAGCATAATGAATAGTAAAACTGCCAAAAAGCAAGCCGCAAAAGAGAGAAATAAAGCCCTAGATATCCTCAATCTGGTATTCAGTCCCTGAATAATTGCACATTTTTACTATAAATGTCTGTACTAATAACTTAATTGTGTACCAGGCTTAAGGCCCAGAAACCAACAATATAGAGGAATTGCTTTACAATTGTGCTTTAGTTTTGGCTTTCCCTGGTCACTATAACAACCCCTTTTGTTCTCCTTTTCCTAATGTTTAGAAGGCAGCCCTGAAAAGCTGCTTACCATGAACACCAAGGGAGCCTGACAGGGTGGCATTCTGGGAAACAAGCGAGGTTCTGCATCATTTCATTTTCAGAATTAAGTCCTATGTGCCTGGGGTATTAGCAGGTCTTCTGGGCAATTAGCCAGGTAGAAAGGAGAAAGGAAGAGTTTGGTTGAGGAACGGATCTCCTAAAAGAGGTAACAAACATCTTGTTATAGCTTCCATTATGATTAGTCTGTGCTTGATGAGCATAACACTCTACAGAGAAAGTACAAGGGGCCACAGAAGTAGTAGTAGTAGTAGTAGTAGTAGTAGTAGTAGTAGTAGTAGTAGTAGTAGTCATAGTAGTAGTAATAATAATAATAATATTTGATCAATCCTAGAGGATAATCACTTATGGGAACTGGAAGCAAGAGAAAGGGACAATGAGAGAAATATTTTGAAGCATTTCCATGAATATCTTCAAAATTCAGAAATATGTCATAGGGTCATAAGATCACAGATTTAGAATTATAAGGAATCTTTGAGGTTATCAAGCCCAACCCTTTCATTTTACATAGATGGAAACTGAGACTCAGAGAGGTTAAATGACTTGCCCAGGGTCACACAGCTCATTAGTATTTAAAGTAGGATTTGAAACCAAGTCTTCCTGACTCAATCTCCTGTACAACCTAGTGCATTTAAAGTGTCTTTTCACTTAAGATAATCAAACAGATTTATGACCAGAAAAGGATGCGGTCTGATCATGTACCAGGAGCAAGGGATAACATAGAAAATATACATGTCCTACTGGAACACATACCACAGCAAGAAACCTGGAAAAAGCCATCACAAAGACTTACGGAAGAACGTGGACAAAGGTTAATGAGAAGCATTGTAGGGTAGTAGAGAGAAAGCCAGCCACAAAGTCAGGAAGACCTGAGTTCAATGGACAGCTCTGACTCAAACTTTGTAACCTTGAGAAAGTCATTCATCCTCTTTGTCTTGGGAAATAAATGTGGACTAATTGCTGAACTGCTTTCATAGAGCATTTCCTCACAGGAAGTTCCCACAATGATGAGATCACAGATTCATTGTATCTTGGATTTTCTCTGCTTTGGGTATTACCTTCTGTGGCATATTTGAATGTTCTCAATGTTGGCAAATCTTTGCTCTTTCATAATGGATTTCAATTCAATTTCATTCAACAAACATTTATTGATTTTTGGGAAACAACCAAAAGTCATTGAGACCACTTTGGCAAATAAAGTGGGTGATTTAAATTGGCTCAAAACCAAAGTGTGATTAGAGAATATTAAAATTAATTTCATTGTAGGACTCTCAAAGCAATTCTAAAAAGTATTTTGAGCAATGGCAACATTGTTGGGAGTTAGTATACAGCTTCCCAAAGTGAATACTTTAAAGCTATTCACAAATAGGTTCTCATAGCTTTTTAAAACCTGATAGTCACACTTTATAAAATGCCATGAGTAAGAATTTTTAAAAATACCCTTGAATTATGTTAATGGTCATGACAATACTAATACCAAATCATATTCAAACAAGGTCCACTATATTTTTGTTATGATGACACAGAAGCAAACAATTCCATAAATAATTAAAACAGAAAATTCAATTTTATTCACAGAGAATCCATACCATCAGGTAAGGATACCCATAGGAAGCTGCTGCTTCTATCATACTCTTTCCCTCAAGCCAGAAAGGATTGAATTTATTTATAGTGGGTTATAAGGAATATTGTCTTGTGGTTGAATATTATTGTGGTTCCTGAGACCCTGAGCCATTATACACAACAGCAGCTGCTATCACTAAATATTGGAAAGCAAAGTCAGACTCGCATGGAATTCTGGAGACTGTAATTACAGATAATGAACTTCAATTTGCCTGTCAGGAATTTTCACAGTTGGCTTTATCATTGGAATTTGAACATTTCACAGTCATGCAGCACAAGAGGAAGTCTCCCCTTGCTAAGTTAAGTTGAACTTAGAAAGGACCATGCATCCTTCCAAAGCAGGTGGCTAAAGGGGTGGGTGGGGTGCCTTCAGTAAGTAGCTCTGTCTTGATGGAGGAAACTTGGACTGCAATTTTCAGAAACAGAAGCTACAGAGCTATATGGCATAATTTCAGCCTAGTAATGGATCTAGAACTGGAAGTTAAATTAAGATGTCATTGAATTCCCTACTCATTATACAGTAAAGAAAACTGAATCTCAGAGAAGTAGTTACTAAGTCACATATTCAGTAAGGGGACAGAGCCAGGATTCAAATCCACATCCTCTTAATCAAAATACAGCACATTTCCCACCATACCATACTGCCCCTAAAGAGCTTCCTGATCTTTCCTAGAAACCACAGCAGCTCTGAAGAGCTTACCATGTTCCCACCATTTCTTCACTTTCAGAAAACTACAAATTGAATCATTGAATTTCCCTATGATGGTGGGATCTTTTTGCCATTATCAGGAACTATGCAAGATTCAAGGGAAGCAAGTGGTGATAAGGGAAGAGTAGATTTTAGGCTGAGAAACTACAAATTTTACGTTGTTTTTTTTTTAAAATCATACCAAAATAAAGAATGAATTGGAGAACTGTATTGACAGAAGCCCTAAACTTCGGCCTCCTATCATTATTGAAGTCTGAAGTCCCACTCACCCAAGAATATCACAATAAAAACCCAAACCAAACATGAATCAGCACCAAGAAAAGACAAAAGAGGGCAGGGCAAGGACTTGGGTGCTCATGCTTAGCACTAAGGTTATGAGTCAGAGAATTACAGAGACAACTTTCCTGCCAAGACAATCATATGCTAAGGCCTGCCAAAGTACAGCTGTCCTCTAATGCAGGGACAAATTAATCACATGTTCTAATGGAGTGTGCTGGAAAGAAATGAGAGCTCTGTGCTAGCTAGTTTTTAGTGACACAAAGAAGGAAGGTCCATGCCAATGAAAGAGATCCAAATATCATTAACAAATATCAGTGGGTTCTAACAGAGAATGAGACAAAATTGTTTGTAAGGCAATTGTCCGTGTGAAACATTTTGTTCTTTGGTGTTTCTGGAAACTAAAAAAAATTGTAAAGAAACAAAGTTAGCTTTCAGTGTCAATTATTATATCCTTATGTTATTGCAATAAGTATATAAAAATCTTTCTAGAGTCAATGAACAAAAATGTCATAGCAAGAAAATTTATAAACAATGCCCTAAAAATAGTGAAATATATTTTTAAATACTCAGCAAGACTAAGGATATAGAGAAACATGCCATAGACTGTTACAGCTGGAAGTTACCTTAGAGATCACCTAATAAAATACAACTCCCTTATTTTGTAGATGAAGAAACAGAAGTCCAGAAAAGTTAAATGACTTACTTGAGATTCCACGGCTAAGCAAGGAACATGACATCTTTGGGCCTCAGTTTCTTAATCTGTACCCCTCAGTCTTTGTGAGTTCCTCTGTGACTTCCTGCTTAACTAAAAAATTATCCATAAATAAAAAGTCTGAGATTGAAGTACTAGTTTTACTTCAGGAGAGAACCCTATATCCAATGTTCATCAGCTACACTGATCTGTGCCTTCTTACTCCAAATGACAAGAATCAGAAAGGTTATTTTCACTTGGTGCTAGGATGAAACAGACCCTCAGAGACAGTATTTTGGAGTTGAAATGTACTTTTAGAAAAGTGCTGGTATCAGAATCAGAGGACTTGGCTTTGAGTCTTGTATTTGTCCTCCAAGACGATCAGGAAGTCACTTAATTTCTCTAAGCCTCAGTTTCCTCATCTATAAAATAGAGATAATACTTACATCCATACAGTTCAAGAGCATAAGGGGTTATTGTTAGGAAAGTGTTCTGTAAACTATAAATCACAATATAAATACTAATTGTTATCTTTAGTACTACTTAATTAGAAAACTTCAGGTGGATCCATCAGTGATTTTCATTAGAACCTTTGGCAAGAACCAAATGATATGTCCTAGGCAGGGTTATGCAGCATGTTAGAAGAGACGGATTTTCCCAAAGGCTGGGTCTCATGGTGTGTTGGAAGTTACGAAAGGATAGAAGAAGAAACTAGATTTTATGTATTTTGGTAGGATGTGTGTGAAGTTGCCAGTCCTTAGGTTCAAGAACACCTGACAACAACAGACTCACTAAGAGAATGACAATTTCAAATACTTAACAATTTGTTTTTATACAGAATGAAGATGAATCCCTCTGCACATGTCTCATGTGTAGATGGTTTTATCATCATGTATTTTAGCCTGCTTTTGGCCTAAAGGATATTCAGACTCTGCACTTTCAAAGAATTTGCTGCAGTCACCTTGCAAACGAGGGAAAATACATTGAAAGTCATTGAGAGATTTCATAGGGTTCTAGACCCATGAGTTTGTCACCAGCTTGGATGTCAATGGAACTGACTTGTTTATGAAACAATCTCATGATGTTAGGTAATCCTGGGAATCCCGGGTAAAAGGAATTTAAGTTTTCAAAGATTAAAACTGCATCAAATTCTCAAGGAAGCTGTTTTTTTTTCTTTTGTTTTGTTTTTTGGTGAGGCAATTAGGGTTAACTGGCTTGCCCAGGGTCACACAGCTAGAAAGTGACAAGTGTCTGAGACTGGATTTGAACTCAGGTCCTCCTGACTCCAAGGGTGGAGTTTTAGCAACTGGAACACCTAGCAGCCCCTGGAAGCTGGTTTTAATGTAAATAGGAGAATTAAAAATGTGACTTACTAACTGATCCACTTTCTTTTTATCTCTAGAGTCAGATAATTTCTCCTCAAAACAAATCAGAATGAGTTTGATAATTCAATCATATCAACTGAATCCTAATGATAACTGACATCTATATAATGCAATGTTTGTAAAGAGCTTGGCATGGATAATCTCATTTGATCCTCACAACAACCCTGTGAAGCAGGTGCCACCGATATTATCATCTTCATTTTACAGATGAAGAAACTGAGGCAAGTTGTGACTTGTCTAGGGTCACATAGCCAATAAGTGTCTGAAGTAGAATTTCAAACCAGGCCTTTCTGATTCCAATGCTTTCTATTCAGGGGAAGCTAGGTGGCTCAGTGGATAAAGCATAGGGCCTAGAGTCAGGAAGACCTAAGTTCAGATTCAGTCTTAGGTATTTACTAGTTAAGTGACCCTGGGCAGGTCACTTAATCTCTTTTTGCCTCAGTTTCCTCAATTATGAAATAGAGATAACACATAATAAACTGGGGATAATAAGAACACTCACCTTGCAGAATTGTTTTGGAGAACAAATGAAACAACGTTTGTAAAGCACTTAGCACAATATCTAGCACATAATAGGCTCTACAAAAATGCTTATTCTCCCCTTCCTCCCTCCATGCCACTCAAGATCAGCTAACAATAATTATCTACCCCATAATAAATAATTTTTACATTTTTTCCAATTCAACATAAAAACAATTTTTAACATTTTTAAATTTTGAGTTCCAAATTCTCTTCCTTCTTCCCAATCCCCCTCCTTGAAAAGGCAAGCAATTTGATTATACATGTGTAGTCACACAAAACATATTTCCATATTAGCCATGTTACAAAATAAAACAGACCCAAAAAAAGAAAGTTTTTTCAAAAAAAGTACATATCAATCTGCATTCAGACTCCATCAGTTCCTTCTCTGGAGGTGGATCACATTTTTCATTATAAGTCCTTCCGAACTATCTTGGATCATTGTATTGCTGAGGATAGCTAAGTCATTCATAGTTAAGCACTGTACAATTTTGCTCTTACTGTGTATAATGTTTTCCTGGTTTTGCTCATTTCACTTTCCATTGGTTCAGGTAATTCTTTCCAGGCTTCTCTGAAACCATCCTGCTCATCATTTCTTATAGCATAATAATATTTCCTTACATTCATATGCCACAACTTGTTTAGCCATTCCCCAATGGATGAGCATCCCCTCAATTTCCAATTCTTTGCCACCACAAAAAGAGCTGCTATACATCTTTTTGTATATATAGGTCTCTTTCCTTTTTTTTTTTAAATCTCTTTGGGATACAGACATAGTAGTAGTATTGCTGGATCATAGGCTATGCTCGGTTTTATAGCCTTTTGAACATAGTTCTAAATTGCTCTCCAGAATGGTTGACTCTACCAATAGTGCTTTAATGTCTCAGTTTTCCCACATCCCCTCCAACATTTGTCATTTTCCTTTTCTGACATATTAGCCAATATGGTAAGTGTGAGGTGGTACTTCAAAGCTGTTTTAATTTGTATTTCTCTAATCAATAGAGATTTACAGCATTTTTTCATGTGACTACAGGTAGCTTTGACTTCTTCTGAAAACTGCCTATTCCTATCCTTTGACCTTTTATCAATTGGGGAATGATTTGTATTCTTATACATTTAACTCAGTTCTTTATATATTTGAGAAATGAGACCTTTATCAGAGATAGCCTACAATAAATAAAAGCTGGTATTTATATAGCTCTTTAAGGTTTGCAAAGTGCTTTGAAGTCATTATATCATGAAATCCTTACAAAATAGCTCCTATTTCCTTGAGGAAATCAAGGCTTAAGGAGGTTAAAAGACTTGCCTGTGGTCCCACAACTGGTTCTCAGACAAGATTTGACCTCCAGGACTTTCCTAACTCCAATGCTTTATCCACAGGGGTGGGGAACCTGTGGCCTTGAGGTCACATGTGGCCATCTAGGTC
>NW_020948983.1:33961395-34176358 GCF_900497805.2 Vombatus ursinus | reverse complement strand
AAGAAGACAAAATAATATCATCATGGATCTTTTCAAAATATAGAGTTGTTTTCTACCTGTCTCTACTTATAGCAGCAAAGCAGGTGGCAAGGTATGTGGAGATGACAATCCTCTCCAGAAAAAAAGAAAAAAGATTTAGAGGCAACTTGATTTCCATGTCAAAGCACCTACTAAAATTACAAGTCCAAGGGTGTCTGGTGACACTAGCTTTGCCCCTAACAGAGACTCAGCCTTTACCCATCCACATGGATTTGCAGTCACAGTTCTTGTGGGACTTATACACCAACTAGGGTCTGGAGGTCAGCATTTTAGTGTATGATCAGAGTCTCCTGAAACTAGCATATTCATTCTGTAACCAGAAAAGAAAAACAAAACTAGAAAATAAGAGCTACCGTCATAAACATACAAGTTTGAAGGGGCTATTTCTGCGCTCTTATCCCCCAGACATTGAGAAATGAAAGTTTGAAAACAAGAGTTAAAACCTTCATATATGGATGGTATTTTGGTTTTTAAGGAACTTAATAAAATAAAATCTAAAAGTTTCTCCCCCAACAAAGTGTCTACCATGCACGTGCAAAAATGATGTGAGTCCCTGAAAGGTATAACAACAGAGAATAACGTATTTAATGTGGTTCTTAACACCAAAAGTAGCATAAAAAGGGGAAAACAGGCTTGTCAAAGGTGTTTTCCACTGTTGTGGAGGAGGATGTATAAGATAGTTCAAATAGAAGAGCAATTCCTATGGATGAAGAAGTTTCTGGTTTGTGAATGACCTTTGTCTGATGTCAATTAGTCTCAGAATACTGTAGAGCTTCTAAAATCCAAATTCACTCAAAAGAATTTGGTCTAACACATGGGAAAACCAAGAAGATAAAGAATGCCTACATGATGATCTGCAGATGGATGGGCAGCCCATAGAGGTTAATGCAATCCAATTTAACTCAAAAAACATTTATTAAGGGCATTGCAATGAACAATGGAAAGATTCCAGAACTGAAAAGAACTTGCTGGTATTCCTTTAGGAAACTGTTCAGTGCCTTTCAAGACCTCAAGCTTTTTCCTAAAACAAAAGCTCATTTTTAACAACAACATTTTTGCAGCAAGCATTATGTGTGGCTGGGAATCATAGAATAATTCAGTCCCTGAAGGATTAAAGTCATGGATCACCCAAAGAGCAAATTGAGAGGGTGGTAGTGATCATAAGTAGACAGCAGCTTTTATCAAAGGATAATTGTGTAAGAGAAGCAACACAAACAATATCGTCAGAGACACTTATGACTGGAATAGAAGGTGAGCTGGTCACATAGCAATAACAAGACATAATACCCTCTATACTTTGTTGGTATTAATCCTATGTTCAGGGATTTAGAGGGAAGCCTGCAGCATATGGGGTAGACTCCCTGCATAGGGTAAGTGGGAGGACATGGTCTACAGCCACACATGATGAGAAGATATTAATGGGTTACACTGCACCATTAGAGGGAATGCCCACATCAATGAGATCATAGATTAAATAATAAAAGAAATATCTACATTTTATAAAGGTATTACATTGCATGTATATGCATACATGTGTGAGAAAGAAAGAAAAACAACGAAATCAGGTTTAGCAACTGATTTAAGAAATGTGGAATTGCCAGCAGCAGTTTCTTTCAAAGTTTTAAGACCATGGAATGCTCTCTATGTTCGTTTATCCCCAGAAGCCTAGGCCTAAGTGAAATGTGAAGCAAAACCTAGAGATCATGAAGCAGAGAGGCATTAACATTCACATGATCATCATTCTCTGTTTCAGAGGACCCAAACATATGCCTTGTGGAATACTAGGTGTAGGTTGAGAACCATTCCTTGAGGATGCACTCAACCGTCAAAGTGGAAGAGGATCCTAGTGATAGGTCCAGTCTAATTTAACCCTCTTGTTTTCGGTAATCATATCATAGCATACACGATCATGCTCAGATTAAATACCCCTTGAAGACTGACCTAGAACAGTTGGAACATGAGGCATCCTAACAGAACCATATAGTTGCAGAGAAGAGATGGGTGAGAACAAAAGAATAAGAATACTTCATATAGTCATCTCTCAATTATTCTCTGTAATGACAGAATCAAGAACCTAGTGAGTGCCTCAGAGGCCCTCTAGTTTAACCTTTCATCTTAACACGAATCCCCTTAGCAGGACAACATACTCAATAAGTGACCATCTAGCCTTCTCTTGAAGTAAGAAACCCAGTACTTCCCAAGGCATCAAGGCCTATAGATTTCTTAACATAAAAGACTTCAACTGAAATTAGACTCACCTTTTAAAGCACTGAATGAAGCTCTCCCCCCAAATTTATGTTCTTTCTCCAACTTTCCTTCCTTATCTCTTTCTAGTAATAGATAATGCATTATATTCTACTCATTTATTTTACCTAAATGATTCCTATAACCTGGTTTTGCCTCAAAACATAAAGAGGCAAGCCAGCAATTAGCTAGAGATAAGCAAACCTTTAAATTAAGACAAAAAGCGAATCTTTGTCTGAATGTTAGGAATTTTCCTAACTGAGGGCTCTGAGCTCTTATGCTTGCAATCAAAGCTTTCCAACCAATATACACTTCATAAAACAACACAAGCTTTGAGAGTAGATGAATTTATGAATATAATTAGATAAGAGGAAAGTACTATAACAATGTATGGGCCTGGGAGATATTTATAGTTACTAGAAAAAAAAAGATTCCAAGGAAGGAAACAGAAGTAGAGGTTGAAAGAACAGAATTTTATAAGGCAAAGGAGGAAAGTTTCAAGAAAGAGGGCATAGTAAACAGTATCAAATACAACAAAAAGGTGGAGGATAAGGAGTGAAGAAAGATATAAACTTAAGAACTGACAGTTATTATATTACCTCTAGGCCAAAAGTGAGTTAGTTATTGTAACAGGATGCGACTAATTAAATGTCATTTTCAGTGAGAAAAGGGGAATGAAGAAAAGCAGTAACAGGTGACATCTAGGTGAGATGGTCAAGGTGTAAAGATTCAGCTCCACACATTCCAGAAAAGAGGAGGGAGAAGAAAGGACTGAATACTTTCTGCAACTCTTCAAACATTAGATCCTCCATTTTCTCTTTTCAAAGCTAAATTTCCTTTAACCTCATTTCATATGGTGATCTTGAGAGTCTTCACCCTTCTAATTGTCCTCTTCCGTATTCTCTCCACTTTACTAATGTTATCCCTAAAATGTGGCACACAGGAATGAACACAATACTCCACATAATGTTCTGACCAAAGAACAACAGGACTATTACCTCCCTAATCTTGGTCACTCTGCTTCTATAAATATAGCCTAATATCACGTTATCTTTTCTCGTTGCCTTTTCAAATTGTTGACTCATCTTGAGCTTTCAGCACACTAAAACCCCAAAATCTTTTTTCAGATGAACTATTCTAACCAAACCTCCACATCCTGTACTATAAAGGTTTTTTTTTTTAAACTCAAGTGTAGGACTTCAGAGGAGAAACAAAGTTAAAATGGTACATAAGAGATCATACAAAACTTGATTATAACTGATCTTGAAATTCAAGCTAAAATACACAAATTCAAAGAAATATTTAGGTACACACAATGGCTGAGACAATGACATATGTGTCCTATTCTGTGCTCAGCCTTGTCATCCTCTCAATTCAGTCCTGCTAAATGATCTCTGAGAAAGCCACAAAATATCCACTCATGGATACTATAATTGACAGTTGATTAAGTTTACGCTGTACCCTTCTTTTTAACTGAATGCTTTTTAATCTGATTTGACACTTTCTTATTTTGAAATGCAGTGTATTCCAAGAATCTTAATGAAGTTTTAAGCTTTAGTAGCTTAAACTATTATCTAAAATAATAGTTACAGTTGGCAAAAGTTTTCTGCCATGCATTTGCATGCATCTAAGACTGTGTGTATATGTGTGTGGGTTTGGATGTAAGTGTGTAAGACAGGGGCAGAGGGTAAGAAAGAGAGATAGAAAGCTTAGGGATTTAACTGTGATATATGAGACGTATATGGGTAGGGCATTTCCTCTCAGATTCTCAAAGTATTTTATTTCATTCATCTCTCTAATAAGGAGATGCCAAGTATATCAATCTAATGTAATTATAGAGGTGGTATGGTAGAACAAAGGGCAGTGAGTTTCAAGTCATTAGAGACCTGGGTTTGAATCCTGCCTCCAGCACTCACTAGCTGTATGACTTACTTTGCCTCTCTGGGCTTCAATTTTCCCATCTATAAAATAAAGATAAAAATACCTATAGAACCTATGTCATAAAGTTGCTAATAAGGATCAAATGAGGTACTGAATATGAATTGCTTTGTAAAAGAGAAAGTGCTATACAAATGTCAATTATTCCCATTTAATAAATTGTATCCAAGAGATGCACAAGGATTGAACAACTGCCCAAAATGATGGAATATGTTGATGTAGACATGCTATTACTGGGCATCATATACTTAGAGTCAGTGGAAATCTGAACTCAAAATTTTAACAAGAATCTAAGGAAGAGGTTAGTCACATTTTTAGTCTTGAGTGCCATTAGTTAGGGTTCCTATGCTTATGAGTATTATGTGCATAGATGAAAAGAAGAAAAAGAAGAGGCACATATCCAAACGGGTGGTACTTCTAGTTAATTTCTCCGTGTCTCCTCATTGACTCCCATTCTACATTCCCAAACTATTACTTGTTCCATAGTAGTAACTCATATTTATATGGCACTCAAAAACTTAGGTGTTTTGCCTTCTATTTTATTAATATTGCCTCTATTTTATAAATAAGGAAAGTAAAATTCAGGGAGAAATCACTTACCCAAGATCACACAGATGGCTTATGGGTTCCCAAATCCAAGTATTCTCATTCCAAGTACAGTGCTTCTGGTCTAGACACTATGCTGTCTCTTTAAAATACGTCCTATAAACATTCTTCCACCCACAACCAAAATAGTCCTTTTGAGTCATCACTGATCTCCTTTTAGCCAAAAGCTTGTATCTTTCTTCAGTCCATACCTCCACCTTTTTTGTTGTATTTGATATTGTTTGCCATCCCCTTTCTTGAAACTTTCCTCCCTTGTCTTCTAAAGTACTATTCTTTCTACCTATACTTCTGTTTCCTTCCTTGGAATCTTTCCTTCTTTCTAGCAACTATAGATATCTCCCAGAGCCCATACATTGTTATAGTACTTTCCTCTTACCTAATTATATTCATAAATTCATCTACTCTCAGAGCTTTAATTTTGACCTTTGTGATGATGATTCCCAAATGTACATCTCCTTCCCAAATGTCTCATGTGAGTATTAATCCCATATCTCCAGTTACTGAGTCATTCATTTTCTGCTAACACTTCAGATTTTTGCAAATATAGGAAGAATCAAGAATCTGTGATTTTTTTTTTCTAGAATCAGGCATCCCCTGGTGTGGGAACTTTCTCCATCAATAGCTCTGACCAATCTTTGAGCAAATGAATAAGTCCTAGATATTGCTTGAGGCATATGGTACTTAAGTGACTTGCTCAAGGTAATAATACTGTTTCAGTGTGGGGATTTGAACTCAGGTCTTTCTAACTCTAACACTTTAAGTTAAGCTCTACTCTATGCCACTTCTCTAACTCAAATTCACACAGATAATCCAATATTTCAATTCATCTTGGATATTTCTCAAATTGGAGTTTCTCCAATGTTGCAGATCCCAAACTATCCATACCTGTCTGTTCTGTGAGATTTGTCCACATCCTCACCTAAATTCTCCCCAACCAACTATCTGGCTTTTATCAAGAAGATATAAATGAAATAAGCTGGCTGGCTGTTAGTTGTCTCTCACTCTTGAGCAGCCCACTCCTCTCATTGACAAGTCCCTCCAGATGCCTCCATTTTGAGGAGGGGGTCCAAATCAGCCAATCTTCATTCCTTCAGGGCAAAGATTGTCTTTCTTTTTGTATTCCCAGGGCTTAGTACATGGCCTGCCACATAGTAAGCACTTACTAAATACTTGTTTCCTGCCTGCTGCCAATTAAAGGTGTCTAAAACTAGATTTGTCAACTTACCCCACAAACTAGTTTCCCTTTTCAACATCCTCATTTTAATCCACGGCAGCATCATTCTCCAGACTCCTTAGGATAATTGGGATTATCCTTTCCTCTTTCCTCTTTGTGGTCTCTCCATATCATGCCAGGCAGCAAATCCTAGTGATTCTTACTTCAACAGTGTCTTTGGATTTATTTCCTCTCCCTTCTTCTTTATTCCTATTGTGACCACCCTAGTCTAGGCCTGTGCTTCCTCACACCTGGATTACTACAAACCACTCCCTATTGCTCTCTCCCTCCAGCCTTCCACCTTCTCTATCTCTAATGCACTCCACACAAAGCTAACAGATTAATTGTCCTAATGACTTATGGTCATCCTTATTATACCAAGGGGTATCTATGGAACAATGTTGGGGATATTTTACTTCATTTAGGGCTCAAGTCAGAAACTTGGCCAAATCTCTCTGCTAGATCACTATATAGTCCATGGAGCATAATAGAAAGAATACTGGTGTGGAGTCAGAGAACTAGGGTTCTCAACCTGGTTCTGCTATAATCACATATTACCTATGTGACTTTGGGTAAACTACTTAACCTCTCTGGGCCTCATCTATAAAATGAAGGGATGAGGCTTGAAGAACTGTGCTTTCCCTTCTACCTCTAACTCTATGATCCTAGTAAAATAGATATTCTTAACCTAAGGCCTGTGAACTTTAAATATATACACACACATATGTGTGTGTGTGTGTGTGTAAAATTTAGTATGTTTCCTTTGTAATCCTATGTATTTCATTTTATGTATATAAAAACATTATTCTGAGAAGGGGTCTATAGACTTCACCATCCTGCCAGAGAGGTCCATGACAGCAAAAAGGTCAAGAACCCCTAGTATAAAAGAATGTTCTTTAAGCACCGTCTTAACATGTCATTCCATTGCTTGATATGGAACTCAGCAGATATATATTACCTGTCATCAGATCCACTCCTCAATTGAGTAAACAAGGTCCTTTGTCAAATGGTTCCAGTTACATATCCAACCTCATCTCTCACTGTTCCTCAAAAGAAACCCTTATCGCAATCAGGTGCCTTTCCTGACCATCCTCCATATTCATCTTCCTCATTTCATCTTTGTCGTCTTTGTTGCCACATCTTTACTTGTGCTGACCTAAAGTGTCCTCCTACCTCATCTTAATAAGTCCAAACCTTATAATCCTTTCAAATATAATCTTACATTCAAATTCTTTTATGAAACCTTATGTGACTCATGCTTCCTTGCTCTCTAATATTTCCACCTTATCTTAGATCCTCTTACCTATTTCTTCTTTCTTTCTCCTTTCCTTCTCCTCCCTATCTCACTATACCTTTTCAGTCTCCTCTGCTAAATTATCATTCATACTATATCCCCTAACTTTGGTTGTACCTCAAGGCTTGAACCTAAGCCCTCTCCTCTCCTCTCTGTCTTGGTGACCTGATCAGTTCCCATAAGTTTAACTATCATCTATAAGCATTGTTCCCAAATCTGTATATCCTAGTCTCTCTCCTTTGCTCCAATTATTATTAATTCCATCATTAACTGACTACTGGGCATTTCAAAGTGCATGTTCCACAAACATCTCAAACTCAATGTGTTCAAAACCGAACTTGTCCTCTTTCCCTCAAATCCACCCATCTTCTGAACTACCTTTTTTCTGTTGAGGGCAGTCCCATCCTTCCAGGCATCTAGGTTCACTGCCTTGGTATTATCCTTAATTTCTCATTCTCCCTTTCCCCACATTCAGTTAGAAGATAACTTTCTCATTTCTCTCTCCATAACATCTCTCCACTCTGTGCCCTTCTCTACACTTACACAGCCACTACTTTAGCTCAGGCTTGTATTACTGCTTCCCTGAAAGAGCTTCCTAACTGATCTCCCTGTTCTAGATTTCAATATATCCTCCACTCTGTCTCCAAAGTAATTTTCTTAAATTGTGAGTCTGACCATGTTACTATAGTACTCAATAAACTCCAGTGGCTCCCTATTATTTAAGGATCAAATATTAACTCCTTTGCTTGGCATTTAAAACATTTTGCAACCTGCCCACAATCTACTTTTCCAACCTCATTACATAGTAATCCCTTTCACCTACTTTAAGGATCAGTCAAAAGGTCCTTATTATTCATTACACATTCCATTCCATTTTTGTGTGTTTTTGTATTGGCTGTTCCCCATGCCTGGAATGTGCTCCCTCTTCACCTCTGCCAGTTGTAATCCTTATTGTCCCTTAATAATTGACTCAAAAACCACCTTCTTTGTGAAACCTTTCCTGATCCTCTCAGTTGCTAATCCCCACAAAAATTACATGTGATCTACTTTGCAAACAACTACATATATATGTACATGTTGTCCCACAACAAGACTATACACTCCTTGAGGGCAGAGACTGTTTTGTTTTTGTCCCCAGGGTCTAGCCCAATGTTTGATATATACAGTATGTGGTTAATAAATAGCTGTTGATTGGTTCTTTTCTCTGAATTCCTACTCCTCAACATTCTAGTTCATAACATACAATCTAGCATTTGACTGTATGTTATTTTATTGCATTCTAATTACTTCATATATTTATGTCTTGTCTTCTCATCTAGACCGTTATGTCCTCAAGGGAAAGGCATTATACCTTCAAATGTTTTTGATTTTGTTTCTGTTTTTAGCACCATCCTCCCTCTCTAGCATCCAGTGTTTCAAATAGTCAAACAGAAAGGAATTACTAAATGTTTGTCGATTGATTAATTTAGCATTATATGATGACATGAGAGGTAGAGTGCCATAATGGGTAAACAGCTGGTCTTGAAGGTAGGAAGACCTGGGTTCAAATGTGACCTCTGACACATACCAACTGTGTGACTGTAGACAAGTCACTTAATTTTTCAATATTCTATGCCACTCTCTAAGACTGTAAGTTGCACCAAAAGGGCTGACCTTAATATGGGGCAACTAGGGGGTGCAGTAGATAGAGCACTGGGCCTGGAATGAAGAATACACTAGCTGTGTGACCCTGGGCAAGTCTTAATCCTGTTTACCTCAGTTTCTTCATCTATAAAATGAACTGGGGAAGGAAATAGTTTCCAGTTTCTCTGCCAAGAAAACCCCAAATGGGTCATGAAGAGTCACACAACTGGTGGGTATCCAACAAGCTAGAAAAGGCTTTGTCAAGGAGATTGAGGGGAGGTTGTAATACCACTGAAATCTGGGTGAGTATGAATATAGGGAGGGGGGTTCTCAGTGAGGTCTGTTCTATTGGGCCCTTAAGCCCTACATTGTCACCTTCCTTTGGATACCTTCCAGTTTATCAATGTCTTTTCTAAAATGTGGTACCCAGAACTGAAAACAATATTGCTGACGTAGTCCCACCAGGTCACACTACAGTGGAGCTATTAATTACCTCTCTGATTTGCTACCATATGTCTCTAAAAATGTAGCCCGGATCTTTCTCTCAAGGCAGTCTAAAATCACATTAGCTTTTGTCTACCATACTGAGCTACTTACTCACATTGAGCTTCCAGCTCACTTAAGACCCAAGATCTTTTTCATACAAACCACTGTCTAGCTAAGCCTACTCTATCCTATATTTAAAAAGTTATTTTTTAATGCAGGACTTTATATTTATCTCTATTAAATTTTATCCCATTAACTTCCTGAGAGGCAGTTTGCCATAACATTTAGGGTGCTGGACTTATAGTCAGAAGGGCCTGGGTTCAGATCCTACCTTAGAAATTTGCTAATTGTTTGACCCTGGGTAAGTCACTTAACATTTCTGGGCCTCAGTTTTCTAATCAGTAAAATGAAGGAGTTGGTCTTGATGACTTCTAAAGTCCTTATCAGCTTTAAGTCTATGATTTAGCCCAACGTTCTACCCAGTAGAGATTTTTCTTACCCCGATTTCATTATCTAATGTGTTAGCTATTCCCTCCTCCTGCCTTTGCAGATGTACGTGCAAATTTGATTATCTACCTTCTATGCCTTCATCTAAGAACCTGACAAAAAAATTTGAACATCACACAACAGATGGCTAGGGTACCATCTCTACCAGTGCTCTCCCTCCAAGTTGACACTGATTCATTAATTATTATTTGTGAGCCAGTGAAAACCAGTTTGACTAGTATAGCCTCAGCCTCAGGCCCCATGGTGCACATATACTAAGATTTAACTTACCCAAAGTCTGGACATTGCTCTCCTCCCCAGCTGCTTGCTTGCTGTGGCACAATTAGAGTTAAGTTTCCTGGGTCCCTGCCATTCATTCCTCATTCCTTGTTAGGCAACTCAGAAATAACTCTGATTTCAGTGGTCTAGACTACCCCATTGCCTCGTCCTGTGGGTCACAGGGCAGTCTTCTATTGGTGCCATATCAGTTCTTTCTCTAAAACTCTATATATGTCTGAGCCCTGAGAGGAGGCTTGAATCCAAGTATGCAGCTTGTTCATGTCTGAGTCATTAGCCTGACCATCAGCTAGGGACAGTGTGTATTGGGGGTTGGGGGCAGAATTCCCCTTTGCTGATCTCCATTGACATCTATCCTTCTAACATGGCTGCTTTCCTTGTGTGGGAGTGTCATTCTTCAGGAATAGTTCCTTGCTTGTACTACATTATTCTTTGGGTACAATTATTGAACTGGCACCTAACCATTTTATTGTGTAACCCCTATCTCTCCATCTTGTGCACAGAGGTATCATGGGAGACTTTGTCAAATGCTCAGCTGAAATTCTGGTATACTATGCATATGATATTTCCCTGATCTATTAGTCTAGTAATGCTTTCAAAGAATGAAATGAGGTTTGCCTAGAATAATCTGAAGTTATGCTGGTTTTTATTGCTTCCCTTTCTAAATGATCACAAACCATCCCTTTAATAATAAATTTCAGACTTTTGTTAGAAATAGTTGTCAAGCTCCCCAGTCTATTGTTTATTTAATGCCCTCTTTTGCTTTTTTGAAAATCTGATTGTTTACCATTGTTTAGTCCTGTGGTACCTCTCTTGTTTCATGTGATTTTCCAAAGATTTCTGAAAATGGCTCAATGATCATTCTTACCAGTTCTTTCAGACTCCTAGGAAGTCATTAAAATGTCCCTTATGACTTAAATTTATTGATAACACCTAGGTGCTCTCTCTCTTACCATCTCACTTATTTCAGATTTCAACTCCCTATTGACCACTTTTGTTGAATCCTTTCTTTGCACTTCAAAAATTATTCTTCTCAGTAGAGGAAACACAAGCAAAATAAGAATTCATTTGTTCTGCTCTATCATTATTCAATTCATACATCCCCAAACTACTACCAGTCTTCTTTGCTTTTCTCTGATCCTCAAAATAGTTTTCAAGGCTTCATTTTTTTTGTCCTTAGCCTCCCCAACCTCAACTTAGTCTGAGCTTTTAGCACTTCTGACTCTTCTTACTCCATTGTCATCACCATCATCAATAAACATTCATTAAATGCCTATTATGTGCCAGGTACTGCACTAAATGCTGTACTATGCATTCATATTAATTTTACATTAGCTAACCTTGTTTTCCTCTCCTCAACATACCTTTTTAAAAAATTAATTGGCTTATATGTTTCCACATCATTCTCTTCAGCCCACACCCTCATTTTTCTTCCTCACCTTCCTATGGATTTAATTCAGTTCAACTCAGCAAGAGAAGTCTGCCTGCCTAGCTATTGTGGGGGAGACCTCACTGGACTGGGAGATGTGAGGACTGTCATCTTGCCCTAACTCTGCCATGAATTGACCAAGACCTTGGGCAAAGTCACAGAACTTCTGCATTCCAGTTTCTGTTTCTACAAATGGAAGGATCTGCAAGATCCCTTCCAGCTTCAGAACTCTATGATTTGATGAATATTTATTGAACTCTTATTATGTGAGAGCCATTATGAACCCCATCCTAGTTGGCTACTTCAGGAAGTAGGCTCTCTGACATGGACAACATTACAGGTAAATTGGATCATAGATTGATTTAAAGTTGAAAAGAACCTTAGAGATCAATTAATCCAACCTCTTCATTTTACATGTGAAGAAACTGAGACCCTGTAAGGCAAAGTGACCTGTCCCAAGTATCATGGCTAGTAAATAGCAGAGACAAGATTTGAACGTGTTCTTATGACTCCAAGTGCATAACATAAGATTATTGCATTTAGAGCTGGCAGGGACCCAAGAGGTTCTTTATTACCTTTTCTGCTCCTTTTAACAGTTTTCTTTCTTTAAAAAAAAAAACAAAAAAACAAAAAACAAATGTTTTCCCTTTGTAAGTTGCTTCAGATCCTTTATGGAAACAGAGGCAAAAAAAAAAAAAAAGAAAAGGAAAGAAAAGAAATCTCCAATATATGATCACAGACTGTATTTAGATCTGAAAGGGCCCTGACAGTTAATTTAGCCCCACCCCCTAAATCAGAATTAACAGCACTTACTTGGTTCTCTCTGTTTTGCAAACTGAATGGCTTAAAGCTGTGGAGTAAAAACAGCTGTTGGCCACATTCATATGTAAATGAGGACTTCTCCCTTAGTTTCTTGCAGCCTACTCATAAATCTGTTAAAAATAATCAAAAGCTTAGAGGGTTAATAATTACACTGAAGTTGGGGATAAAAAGTCCTAACATCTTCATTCTCCCCTCATCTCTCCCGTGGCCTAAGTTTGGGCTTTAAATAAGTTGCTGGGGTTCACTTCCATTAAATAATATTTAGGACTCAAAAACACTGACTGTCTTCCTTAACTGCTGCTTTTGAAACCCCACATTATAAATAATTGGGGATAATTATGAAAGCAGCTGAATAAACTGGAAAAAAGGCTGGGCATAAAAAGAGAAAGCATCAGAGCCCACACATAGATTTTTCTGGAATCACAGCAATGATCCTTGCCTTCTCTTTAAGCCAGAGGCTTTGCTCAAAGTTAAATTAAAACAAAATAAAACATTCTCTACGCAATGACTTTTAGCTATGTGTTTTACAGTTCACAGGAAAACTCAGGGCCTTGTTAGATCCCTAATCTGCAATTCGACTTGACTTCAGCCTGAGAACCATTTTATCAACAAGTTAATGACTTCTGGTGAGGCCAGGGTGGTCTCCTGATCATAAGGCTTTTGTGATTACCTTCTCTTCCTTCATTTCTCCCTGCCCCCCACTTCTCCCACACCACTGGAAATATAATTACCTTGGAAACTTAATTTGGTCCCTCAAGTGGACTTCAAGCAAACCTATTGCTGGAGAGGTCATTATGGAGAAAAGTAAGGCTTTTAGAAATTAAATAAATTGTTCAATTGCCAAATAGTGCATCTGGCATATTTTAATGAAAGGTCGAAGAACCCCTGGGGCTAGGAGGCTGGATGACTGGGAAGCCTAGCTGAGCTACTGTGTTATAGATGTCCAAATATACATTTCCAATGGCAACTCTCTGGCTATTGCTGTGGGGTGTATGTTTCTGGCTGTTTCTGGTCTGCCACTGTTTTTGCAGAATTTGTCTTCTCTGTTATCTCCTCCTGACCATAAAAAGATCTGAAAAGATCCCCACTAAGGGGACCTAGACCTATGATTTCCTTTATGTAGGGAATTCTGAAAGAAGAAACTCTATCAACAGAGATCTGCAACTTACCAGTAATTTACAGTTTTAGAGAGTTGCTTGGGAGCCTTGAAGGGTTAAATGACTTGCCTGTGAGTCCTGGACAGAGGACTCGGTCTTCCTGATACTCTATTTGGACCTCTATCCATCACACTATGCTGCCTCTCCAAAAAAATTCATATTAGATAAATGTAGAAACATGGTATTTTTCACTGGACAAAGACAAGAATTCATCTCAACAAACGATGGATGGTGACTGTAAAACAGATTAGGAGGATATTTTAAACTCAACCTGGAAGTAACACAATACCTAATTTATTTGGGGAAATTGGGAAGAGGAGTTTCTATAAGTCAGACACCACACCTTCAGCAAGCCAAATACTGCTTCAGATGTACCTAAGTAGAGGCAAGGAACACAAAGCCACCTGGTTCTGTTTTTTTACCAATTTCTAAAAGCGTTAGAAAGGTGATGCGTTTCAGAGTGATGCTATGGTTAAATATCCTACATATAAGGGCATAAATATATGTGTACCCATGATTGAAGGCCAGTATGTTAAATTTTACTCCTTTTCTAGGGTTTTCTAGTACCCTTAAAAAGGGTGGGGGCAGGATTGAGGGTATTTAGTCTCTCTTCCATTGGCTCAAACCCCACCAGTTACATTCATTCAACACTATGGAGTCCCCTGCACTCTAGTTCCATTTAACCATTTAGCAGCAGGTTAGGTTTTACAAAGAAATATTTACTTAAAATATATGGCAAGAACAAACATATAACATCATCCCCTACCACCTGGGTGGAAGGCATAATTCTACCCACTTACATCACTTTACACCTTAACCTTAAATTTATACCTTAACTCATTTTCTTTATAGCCTAGTCCCACCATGTTCCAAGTCTAAACACCACCCCACGTTGGGCTCAAATCCTGTGCAGAGTTTTCCTGCAACGTTGGCTGCAACATCTATTGTGGAATCTTACCTCCAAGGTCTGCATGGTCAAGTCCAGGTTGCAGACTCCACCATCTGTGCCTAGAACTGAAAAAGACAAATAAAGCAGATAAAGCCCCAAGCCCATTTCTCAGTCACAGGGCCTAAAAGGTTGAGTAGGTAGTCCTTCCTCTCACCCAGCTCAGTTCATGGTCCCTCTGCCTGGGTGTACTGGACCTTTACCCCCTAGGAAACCACCGGAAAGACTGTCTCAGTCTGACAGTTTTAAAGATGCAGCCTGTTCTGAATATTCGGCTGACGGAAAAGGCTACCTACGTGGCAGGGGAGGGCAGAATGTTTTCTCCCAGAAGTAGGTCCCAGTAGATTCCCACAGAGGTGCTCTATCTTAGGTGACCTAGGCATGTGTCAAAGCCCTATTACTTATGCAAAGGTAAAAAAGTAGTGATTTAGAATCCCATTTTTCAAGAAAATTTGGCTCCAAACTGTAGCATTTATTTCATTTGTGCCTTTTAAGTCACTCAGATATATTCTAACACTTTAGCCTAACTAACTAATTAATATTGATTTTTTTTTGGATCATGGATTTAGAGCTAGAAGGGACTTTAAAGGTCATCTAACCTAACTCCCTTGTTTTATGAATGAGGGAAATGAGGCAAAAAGGGTTAAATAACTTGCCTAAAGTCACACAGATACTAAATAGCAAAGCCTGAATTTGAATTAAAGTCCAAACTAACATTCTTTTCAATATACTATGCTACCTCTCATTTCTGGGTGCCTGTTATGTGCCCGGGACTTTACTAAGCACTATGGGGGTGATACAGAAGCAGAGCTTTACCTTCATCAAGTTTATAATCAAATTATATATACATATATACATACATACATACACATACTATACACACACACACACACACACACACACACACACATATATATATATATATATATACATTCAAGAATAGTGTGGATTTTGGAAAATTTTGACATCAGATAGTTGATGCAATACTTATGAATGGAATACTTCCTGGGATTAAATATAACTGGCTGATGAGGATAGCATTATTAGAGAAAGTCATTTGCATCCATTTGGATATGGCTAAGCCACCTTGTTCATTATTTATGAGCTGTTAGCACAGGGCTGCTTTGTGTCACAAAGGGTCAAAAAGTTATAAAGAGACAGGTTTTAGCTCAATATAAGAAAGAAATACATAAAACTTAAGCTTTCTAATAGTGGAATGTACTACTTCTTGAGAAAGTGAGTTCTCACTCACTGAAAGTAATCAAGAAGAAGCTGAAGGATGGGCGATTTGGTTTGTCAAAGGGATTTCAGCAATGGAAAACTGGTTGTACTAGATAATTTTGAAGGTATTTTCCAACTGCATTCTAGAGTCAATTTGTGAGTCTAAATTACTTTGTTTTCCAACTCCTATATAAGTTATTTTTATCTTTCATCTTGTGTCCCTTGCCAAAATTTTGGCCCTAACCTTCAGTAAGGAAAAATGGAGCCACCACAGTATGATTTATTTCATAAAGTAATTAATGTGATACAGTGGAGAGACTCTTGGATTTGAAGTCAGAAAAACCAAGGTTTAAATGCCAGCTCCACCAATTATAAACTGTGTATTTCCTTGAAGAAGTCACTTAACCTCTGTGGGTCTTGGTTTCCTCATCTGTAAAGTGAGGATTGGGGACTAAATTTATGATTATCACAATTGCAAAGAAAGCTTAGTGCTCACTACATGGAAATAATTTCTGTAGTATGGTAGACATCCAGAATTTTCTGTCTATAATCATGTTTATATATTAAAAAGTTCAATAAGGTCTCAGGATAGATTGGGTAAGGAATCAAAGTTAGCGGGTTATAGTTTTGACTTTGCTGAACTTAGCCAAATCTCTATTTGCCTTTGTTTCTCCATTCTTTAAAAAATAGGGACAGGTTCATGTGATTTCATACTGGGAACACCTAGATAAAGGAATCCTACTGATGCAGGTCAGCACCATTTGGGCAACTAATATTCTCAGAAAGTTGACTAGGAAAATGATAAATGTTGGAGAAGATTTGGGAAAATTGGAACCTTAATGCATTGTTGGTGGAGTTGTGAAATGATCCAACCATTCTGGAGAGCAATTTGGAACTATGCCCAAAGGGCTATAAAAATGTGCATACCCTTTGATCTAGCAACAGCACTTCTAGGGCTGTATCCCAAAGAGATCATAAAAATGGGGAAAGGACCCATATGTACAAAAATATTTATAGTAGCTCTTTCTGTGGTGGCAAAGAATTGGAAATTGAGGGGTTACCCATCTATTGGGGAATGGCTAAACAAGTTGTGGTATATGAATGTAATGGAATACTACTGCGCTATAAGAAATGATGAGCAGGCAGAATTCAGAAAAACCTGGAAAGACTTGTATGCACTGATGCTGAGTGAAATGAGCAGAACCAGGAAAACATTGTACACAGTAACAGCCACATTGTGCGATGACTAACTTTGATAGACTTAACTATTCTCAGCAATTCAAGGATCTAAGACATCTCCAAAAGTCTCATGATGGAAAATGCTATCCACAGCCAGAGAAAGGTCTGTGAAGTTTGAATGCAGATCAAAACATACTATTTGCTATTTTTTTCTTCTGTTTTGTTTAGTTTCCTCTCTCTTGTGGTTCTTCCTATTGGTTCTTCCATACAACATGACTAATGTGAAAATAAAAAAAAAAAAGTAAAAAAGCTTATGGAAGTGATTGTTGAAAACTAAAAATAAATTAACTAAAAAAAAAAAGAAAAGAAAATCTTAAGAATGCCAAACAATGCAATAACAAATCAGGATGTCAGATGCATGATAATGAAGTATATTACCTGTCACTTGATGTGATTGTGATGAGTAGATGATCCAGAACATGACCAAAGCAGGAATTTATTTTACTCAAATATGCAAATTGAATTAAAAAAAAAAGAAAGTTGACTAGGGCACTGAGAAATTAAGTGTATTTCTCTAAGGTCACACAGCCAATGTGGATCAGAGTAAGACTTTAACTCTGGTCTTCTTGACTCCAAGGTCCTTTATGCCACACTGACATACTTCTTAAAATGGGGATAATATTAAAATTATATTAATACTAATAATTATTAACTGTCAAATCTTCTACTTAACTCAATACTTGCAACATCTATGTGTGGGTACTATAATAATAATTATGATTAGTTTTATTATAAAATATATAATATTTATTCACAAAATTTATATTTATAAAGAACATATTTCTTTATTATTTAATGATATATTAAACATGTTTAATTATTAATAAATATTTTATTAATAATAATTATAGCTAACATTTCTATAGCATTTACTATATGCTAGGCACTATACTAAGTGCTTTACCATTATTACCTCATATGAGCCTCAAAACAATCTTGGGAGGTAGATGCTATTATTATCCCCATTTTACAGATACAAATTGCAATCTATCCATATGTTAACAGATTGAGTTGCTGAATCTACCTAGCTGATGATTAGCCTTTCCCAACTTGGCTAGTCTGGTCCTTACAAATGGAAAGTGACCCTTCAGCCTATGTTCTACCACATGGGTGGGAATAGCCTCCTTTGTTTGACTGCTTAGCCTGAACTGGTTTTGTGTTTAAAAAATTTCTTTCCTGCACCCTCTTTCCTGCTTCATCCAGAGGATGAAAATCACAGTTTACTTACAATGTATGTGCCACAAATGGGACAAGGAGGAAAAAAAGATACTCTCCCTCACCCCACCAGCCAGCACCATACCATCCATACATGGAACCAATGCTTATAGCAAATGGAGAAATTTTGAATGCTGTGAACAAGTTCACTTATTCTGGAGTATACTTTCCAGGGATGTACACAAAGATAGTAAGTTTGACACATGCATTGAAGAGCTAGCTCAGTATTTGGGAGACTCCAAAGGAAAGTGTGGCACAGAAGAGGTATTCGGCTGCTGACGCATCTGAACATCTAAAGAGCTGCTGTGCTGACCTTGTTGTTGTATGCCTGTGAAACCTGGCCAGAATACCAGCACCAGGCCAGGAATCTGAATTGCTTCCATTTGAATTCTTAGGAAGATTCTGAAGATCACCTGGCAAGATAAAGTACTAGACACTGAAGTCCTTTCTTGAGTTGAATTGTCAAGCATTCATACACTACTGCAGAGAGCACAGCTCTGATGGACTGACCATACTGCATACATTTGCCTAAAAGCCTATTTTATGGAAACTCACACAAGGCAAGTGCTTACATGGAAGTCAGAAGGAGGGATACAAGGACAATGTCAAGGTCTCTCTGAAGAACTTTGGGATTGATTTGGAGACATGGGAGACACTGGCACAGTGTGTTGTGGCTGCATTAAAGAAGGTACTATGCTCTATGAGCAAAGCAGAATTATAATAGCTCAAAAGAAAAATGAGTTGTGCAAATTTTGAGACATTTCCACTCTAAATGTTCATATGGACTATTTGTGCCCAGTCTATGGTAGAGCCTTCCAAGCCCATATTGGTCTGATTAGCCACAGTCAGACACACTGTACCTTGACCCTAACATGGTGTTGTCATTTTGGTCCTCTTCGAGCACAGACAATAACCAACCAACGACCTCAGAGATTTGAGCCTGGGAGTGTTTGTTTATGTTCTGTTTCATATGACTTTCTAAGTTTTAGGTGCTGGAGGTCATCCCCACTAGACCAGGAATTTCAAGCCATGACAACCTTACAGCTAGGATTGCGAGTGGGATGCTGCAAGCCGCCTTGCCTGGCAGGAAAGCCTTGAGAAGGCAGGGTGCCTAGGACTCAACCCTTTGAAGAAGGGGTTGGACTTGGAATGAGGCCTATGTTCTGTAGGAACTTTCCTTCCCCAGAGACTAAAGTGGTGTACATGGGAGGAAGATTAAGGCCCACATGTTGGGGAGTAAGCTGTTTATGTATTTGTTAATATACCCATGAAGTAATTTTTTTTTTTTATAAAAAGCTAACCTGATTGTTAGTGGTGAAATGGAACTGAGGTGTAGGAGACCACCTCTACACTTGAGGGAATACCATGGGTGCAGGCTGGAGCCATTTTGAGAGAGCCTAGATAACGTCAAACCCCTTAAGGATCCTAGAGACCTCTGGGGAAGGGGTGGAATGTAACCATCTGGCCTTTGGGCAGTCAGTGTTACAAAAGATAAAGTTTATTGCTAGGCCCTTGCTGGAAGACTTTATAGTTGAATAGGAACCTTTCAGATATTCTGTTCTATTGGCATATTCCTAGAAAGTCATAAATATCTCCAAATTACAGTGAGGCAGTTTGGAGTAGGATTTTATTGAGCTATTTTGAATAAAAAAAATACAAAGTATACACACACACACACACACACACACACACACAAATCCATGATAACAACTTTAAGCATTATTTTAATGATATATTAGGTATGAATATATTTTTAGCTCTGGAATAGTTATTATGTAAATATAAAACTATTTCAATGCTTCAAGGATCTATGAGTTTCCCTCTGCCAACTTCAATCTGTTTATAATTTAGTAGGGGAATATTAGAGAGTTGCCTGAGGCTCAGAGAAGAGGTTCCATGAGTTGTCTTGGTCATGAAGCTAGAGATAGCACTCCCTCCACCAATACAGATCAAAATTCCTCTACAACTTAGTTTTTGAGAGTTGTTAAGGCCAGCAATTTCATCACCCTTCAATCAGCTTCATGATAAGCCTCTCTGAACTTAGCAAGGCTGGTGCTCAGACTACTAATCCTACTCCTTGGTAGAATTTTCCAGAGCTTGCACTCTCCTGGCCTAGTCTTTGGAAATCCAGGATCATCTCCACCTTGAATTGTGATGAATTATTGAAGCAGGATTTCAGTAGGACTAAATACAATGAGCGCTTATTAATTCAGACTCTAATGACTCAGAGCTTGTAAATATTAGGATAGTGTCTGTTTTAAAGTTTCTTAAGGGAATTTTTATTCTTAAATATACTTGAGTGCATTGGCTAATCAGGAAAGAAGGCAGAAAAGGAAGGAAAGAAAAAAGCAAGGAAGGAGAGAAGAAAGGAAGGAAATAATCATTTAAGTGACTACCAAATGATAGGCAACGCTAGTACTTTTCAAATATCTCATTTAATGATCCTCACAATAACCCTGGGAAGTTGTTCAATCTTTTCTAACTTTTCATAACCTCATTTGGAGTTTTCTTGGCAAAGATACTGGAATGGTTTGCCATTCCCTTCTCTAACTCATTTTACAGATGAGGAACCGAGGCAAACAGGGTTAAGTGACTTGCCCAGGGTCACAAAGCTAATAAGTATCTGAGGCCACATTTGAACTCAGGAAGATCGAGTCTTCTTGACTTCTGGCCCCACACTGTATCCACTTAGCCACCTTGCTGCCCTGGGAAGTAGGTGCTATTATTATCCCCATTTTACAGCTGAGGAAACTTGAAACAGATATTGGTTAAGTGACATGCCCAGGGTCACACAGCCAGTACTGAGGCCACATTTGAACTCAGGTCTTCCTGAGTCTAGGCCTTGCCCTCTATACACTGTAGTCACCTATATGCCTCAGGCGATAAGAGTAAACAGTACAGTGAAAAAATGTCTTAGTTCAAATTCCAACTCCATTGGTGGGACTTTGGGCAAGTTATTGAATCTCTTAGGGCCTGAGTTTCCTCATCTGTAAAATGAAGGTATTAGACTAGATGAACCTCTGTATCTTTTCCTAAATGCTTTACCAATGATTCCACAATCAGGTTAATTTTAGTTACTTTAAATTATCACATTTGTATTGTCTTATACTGTAATTATTTTTTTTAATTTGGTAAGTAAATTATTGAACTCCAGGACATCCACGCAGATTCAGTGCACAGGACATTTTTAAAAATGACATATTTTATACATTTTTATTAGAAAATGCATGTTTATCTCACCCTCTGATCTTTTAATTCTTAATGTGTGCTTGTTTTCCTGCTTCACTCTGCTTTTTATAAAAGTTTAAAAAATCTAACATTACCACAATCATAATATTAAAACTAAATATTTGAAATTTATTTGGGAGAGTTTAATTAAGCTTGTCTTGAGGTTACCAAGAACCTTTGCAAAAATGGGCTGAAATTTGACTTCTTAGCTCATAGTACTGTATTCCCTGATTTTACTACATGATTATGGAAGTGTTACTTAACTCTATCTCAGTTTACACAACTATAAAATAGGTATATTAATAGCATCTATCTCTCAGGGTTGTTGCGAAGATCAAATGAGATAACATTTATGAAGTAATTAGTGCCTGGCACATAGTAGGAACTTAATAAATACTATTTCCTTCTTTCCTTCCTTTCTTCCTTCCTTTCTTCCTTCCTTCCTCGCCCCAAATCATACAGGTATTGCTTGGCAGCAGCAGATTTCAAACCCACGTCTTGTGGTTCTAAATCTGGGGAGGCATTTTTTTTATTATATTCTGCTTCCTTATCATTGTGAACAGTCTACATCATAAAACTTACCGAATGATGGGTGCTTGTGATGATAAGATTACAAGAACTGACCCAAATGTTCCATCTCTAACCAGTAGACTGTGGTTAGTTACTAAAAGGAAGAGGCAATCACACGAAATGTAGGAAGACTGGATCCCAAGAGAGCTGTATGGGTCTCAACATTTGGATATTCTAGCTACCACTGAATTTGCTTTGCTCTATAACCTTGTGTAAAATGGAGTTTATCCTTTTTGCTTATGCATAGGTGTCATAATATCTGTAAATTACTTAGAGATGAGGGATACAGAGATAAAAAAATCCTATTACTTCATGTTCATTAATTCCCTGGCATACTACCCATAGTTCAGCTTAGCTTGGAGAAGCTGAGAAAATCATTAAGCAACAAAAGCTCCTTCCAGTGCAACAAGGAAATTTGCAACACACTTTAGACATATCTTGTAACATAAATTTTTAGGTAGCAGAGACACTTGATCTTACTCATTTTGTAGGGTATTGAGGCCAGGACTGCACAACAACAACAAAAAGAGCAGAGTACTCTTTGCAAACACATGCTTAATACATTAATGAGTAGAGGATATGGAGTGTAGGAATTCCCTCTATCAACTTCAATCCGTGTATAATTTAGTAAAGTCTTAGAGACTTGCCTGAGGCTCAAAGAAGAGATTAACTGACTTGCCTTAGTCATAGTTAGAAAACATCTGAGGCAGAATTTGACTTTTCTTCCTGATTTCAAATTTAACACTTTATCCTCTACTACATATATATGTAAGTACTACACATATGTAATACATATATAATACATATTATTGCAAATATATATGATATATAAACATAAAATATATATTATGAAAATTGTATATGGCTGTTTACATGTTGTCTATTCCATTAGAATGTGTGCTCTTTGAGGGTAGGGACTATTTTTATGATTTCTTTGTATTCCCGTGCTTAGCACAGTGCCTGGCACATAGTAGGTGCTTATAAATGTTTATTGACTGACTGAAAATGATGATTGTTTTTGTTAGAACTATCCCATTTAGCATCCTGTCTATTACTCAGGAAAAAAGTAGAGAATTCTGTGCCAGGGGCAAGGTGAGGCCATACAGTGATAGGATGTTATTTATGATAGTGAACATGATAATAGTTTATATTTATGTATCATTTTCCAATTACAAACCAGTTTATATACTTTCTCATATTATGATGATGTCAATAATAATAGCTGATATTTGTATAGTGTTTTAAGGTCCACAAGGCTTTTTACATTTCTTAGCTCATTTGATTCTCAACCAGGTAGGTAGGGCAAGTTCTATAACCATTTTTCAGATGAAGAAACGAAGCCTCTTGTCCAGGATTACATGGCTAATAAGAGACAGAGCTAGAACTAGCACCTGCATCTCCTTATTCCTAGTCTCTTTTCTGTTGTACCAATCCAGATTTCAAACATGTCTAAATCCCAACATGGCTTTAGGAGTGATTGGAATGAATTGATAACCCAAGGAAAGAGTCTATTGCTGATTATTAGCCAATTAACAAAAGAAACATTAAATTTTAGAATACTGGATTCGGGAAATGTGGTAAAACCCAGATAGAACAAAACCTAATTTATGATATTGGCAGATAATGGGTAATCCTCAGATTCTACAACTCTAACACAAAGCAAGTGTCATCAGTTTTTTCAGATTTTCCATTTCAATTTAATTCAACAAATACTAGTTAAGTGGCTTTTTAATGAAGTAAATTTGGGCCCAATACTGACTCCAAAAATATAATAATCCAATGGATTCATGATATTGTCAATGAAAGTATTTCCTTTAATGATGTAGTTTTCAATTCATCTTGGCCTGTTCATTCTAGGTGACACTTGTCTTCGTTCTCTCATAAAATCTAGTATAGGGAGATCATTCAAAGTGTAGAGGATTTTCCTTTTGTTCTATTGACACCATGTGGATATCAAGTAGGTTGTCCACTGGTTAGTCAGTCAATGAATCCTAACTGACCCATTTTTTGTTTTGTTTATAGTTGTTCTGATCACATATGTTATGTTGCTTCTCCTGCATAATTTTTAAAATATGTCGTTGTCCACTATGAGCTGTTCCATTGCCTTTTGGGGCTCTGAAAGGATAATTCTTTGGCTTTTGTATTATTATATAACTTGAAATAGTACATCAATACTGGAATAATTTTGATGTTAAAAATATAAGCCTCTGATTCAGGGAAAAGTTTGGGGCATTAAGAAAACAGTGTGATTTCCAAAACACCATACAATTTACTCTTCTCCTCAACTCTGGACCCAGAGCAATTGTTTATACAAGGTACATAAACACACATATACATATATCTCTATCTAGAACCTATAGAGCTACTCATACATATATATATACACACACACATTATGACAGAATAATATGGAATATATATTATATATAGAATAGAATATATATGGAGTAGTTCTATACGCTGTTGATTCAATTGCATGTCATAGTCTAAACAACAGACATTCCTCATGCACTTGTTTTTTCTCATGTAGACAGATTACAGAACAGCAAAACCCAGAAGCATTAGCATTGTACTCTGTGCTGGACAGACCACATCTACAGTACTGTTTTGCATTCTGGATAACACACTTTAAAGGAACAAGGGAATTCAGAGGAGGGTAACTTGGATGGCAGGGACCTGGAAAACAAGCCTACAGATAATAAATATTTGAAGCAACAAGGTAATTTTGCTTTGATAATAATAATGATAATAATTAATATATAGTTCAAAGCTGTGTGACCCTGGGCAAGTCACTTAACCTCTGTTTGCTTCAGTTTATTTTTCTGTAAAATGGGGATAATAATAGACCTGCCTTCCAGGGTTGTTCTGACAATCAAATGAGATAGCTAATAATTATAAAGCACTTAGCACAGTACTTGGAACAAAGTAAGCGCTATATAAAAGTTAGCTATTGTTAATATAGTTAGCATACTATTATTACAAGATGTTGCGTTTAATTTAAAGAGGAGAAAATTAAGGGAAGGCAAGAGTCGTTTTCAAGTATTTTCAAAGTTTTCACTTGAAAGGGGAAGCTGCTTTGTTTTGTGGTGCTTCAGATGCTTATGAGTGAAAGTTGCATGCAGGGACATTGGGCTGAAATTAAAGAAGAGATTCCTCACAATTAAGCCATCCATCACTGTAAGCCGGTGCCTGACAAGTGGGCTGCTTCGGGTGGATGAAAATATTCGAGCTGAGACTGGATCTCCTGCAGCATCTGCCAGGGATGCTGGAGAAGGGATTCCTGGACGAGGCGGCCTCTAAGGTTGCTTTCAGTTAACTTTAAACTTCTAGAATTACTATGTTGCAAGAGATGATGAAAATGGGATCGTGAACCCTTGCAACCTTAATCTCACCAAAACAGCTGCAAACTTTACAGCCGGAAACTCAAGGTTTAAAAAAAAAAAAGGAAAAAGAAAAACTGGGTTGTGTATTTCCCAGAAGAAACCTTTACGCTTGGCCCCACCTCTCAACCGGTTAGTTCTCTCCCCAAAGCCTCATCCTTCAGCAACCTGAGAACACCTCCGAAGAGCTATCTCATTGGTCTGTCCCACTGTGATTGACAGCATCACCGTGCAATCACAGATTGAGGACGGAGGACCCCCCCCCCGGCTAACCCCTAGGAGAGCTGGTGGAGTTCATACCCCCACTCCCCTCCCTCCTCCTCTCCTCGCCCTCCTTCCTCCTCTCCTCGCCCTCCTTCCCTCCCTCTCTCGTTTTTGATGGCGCATGCGTCGGGGAGCTTTGCCTGTGTTCGAGGCGGAGCAGCAGCCGCGGCGGGAGGAGCAGGAGCCGGAGCCCGAGCCGGAGCAAGAACGCGAGTGGGAGCAGCATCAGCCGCCGCCTCAACAGCAGCAGCAGCAACCACCTTAGTTAAGCGATTCGAGGTCCGGAGAGACCGACTTGTGGCCCAGCTCCTCGCCGCTGCAGCCGGGGAGGCAGCCAAACTATTGTCTCTCACCGCCGGGAAAGTGGGGAGCAGCGCCGGCACGGCCCGCGGGGGAGTCCCGGGCGCCGCACGGTGAGAGCACAACTTCTTTGGGGAGTTGGGGAAGTTTTTGTGTGTGTGAGTGTGTGCGCGCGCGGTGGGGGACTGGAGGAGGGGGAGCGCCTTGCCTCTGCCCCTCCCCCTCCCCCTCAGCCCCTCCTTTGGGCAGGGGGTTGAAGAGGTGGGGCTCTCCTGGGTGCGGGGGAGCAGTCCCCGGGGGCAGACCCCAGCCTCGGGCTGAAGACGGGGTGGGGGGAGACCCCTGGGACAGCCGAGGGGGGCCGGCAATCGGTGCTCACTCTGGCGAGGAGAGGGGAGGAACGGGACCGCGGGCGGGGGGCGCGAGAGAGCGAGCCCTCCTCCCTTGTTTCCCCCAGCCCCGGGAGCCCCGCTCTGTTCCTGCCTTCGCCCGCGGTCGCGTCCATCCCTGCTCCTTGCATTGTCGGGTCCTGAGCGCAGTCGCTGCCTCCCTAAAGACACAACTCAACTTTTGGTTTGGGCTCCGCCTGAACCCCCCAGCCCCTTCCAGTCGGGCCACTCTCCAGGATGGGGTGGGGGGGCAGTCTTGCTTCATCTCCCGGGCTCCAGCTTGCAGCCCCCAGCTCCCCGCTGCCCTTTACTCCAGACTCCTGAGTCTGATCCTCCAGGACTTCTTAGGATCCTGAATCCTATCTCCCCCTCCCTCCCTTTGGTCCAGACCCCTGAGTCTGATTCTCCCACGACTTCTTTGGACCCTGAATCTCATCTTCCCTTCCTTCTTTTTGGTCCAGACCCTTGAGTCTGATCCCCCAGGGCTTCGAATCCTGAGTCTCATCTTCTCCTTTCTCCTAATGTGGGGTGACCACGGAGGGTATGAACGACATTTTTTGGGGGGGAGGGAGTGGAAGAAGGAGCAAACACAAGGTGACTTTCTTGGTTGCTTCTTGTATCAGGGTTACTTTGGATGCATTATATGAATCTAGAGGATCAGCTACGAATTTGAGCGGAACAAGTGTTTACTCAGTGGGGGCCGTGCCTTTCTCCCATTGATGCTATTTCCAAACGTATTGAATTGCTTTCAGTCCTATCTGCCCCCGCCCCCCGATTATTCTCCCTTTCTTTTTCTCTCTTCCTTTTTATAGTAACCAGGAGCATTTTTTATAACTGGGTTATTTCTCGGTGTGGACTTGTTTAGACCTGAGTTAAAGCGGGGTGTGAGGGGTGGGCTAGCCAAAGGAAGATGCATTTTGTAAACTCTCCCTCTGAACCATGGATCTCTCCCACTTTATCTGGCATTCAAGTGCAGCCATATTTTAAAACAAAACAAGTTGTTTTTGTAAACAATGCATGACTTTACTGACAAATATTTTCCTTAAATCCAACTGGACTTAAGGACTTAGAAAAATCATTGTGGGGAGAACTTCAAAAGTTTATCCATGAAAGTAATGGTTAGGTACAACTTTTTTTTTCAGGGAAGTTATCCTAGCATGTTAGTGTTTTAGATTTGACCCTAAACTAAGGCATCTACAGTTAAAAAAACAGGATTGAGTAATAATTTTGGTTTTTGTACGTAACTTTTCAACTCTTTTTATGACGTTATTCTCGGAATTTTTTTTTTATTAATTTAGGCATAGATAACTTGCTAAGTAAAAACCATGATATACTTAGAAAACTCTCTGGACAAATGCTGTTTTTTATGTCCAAATAGTAAAATGGTTAATCAATCCACCTAATGTGGCTGTAGCATTCTGCAGATCTTATAAAAGAGTTAGGTTAAATAGAGAACTATTTCCTGTCCTCTTGTAATTAGTTTTCCTTTACTATAGATGCACTGAAAAATGCATTAGTTTCAGTGTTTCATGTGAAGTGCACAGTAGGTTTGCACTTTTAACTCTGTATTCATTTTATCTAGCATAGTATCTTCTTTTAAGAGTCCAGATGCAGATTTGCCAAAAACCTGTTGAACCTTATACAATGCAGAGCTTCTTTAACCCAGGGTCCATAAACTTAAATTTTTTCAGCATAACTATAGTTTGGTATAATTGGTTTACTTTGCAATCCCATGCATTTTATATTTTGCATTTAAAATATCCTGAGAAGAGATCCATAGGCTTTGACAGACTTCCGATGGGGTCCACAACAAAAAAGATTAAGAACTCCTGCTCTAGTGGGACAAAATTCCAAGGTGTTGATTCACTTTGATATCTTCAAAACATTAAAAAACAATAACAACAACAAAAAAACTAATTATGTTTGTGTGTGTCAGTTTAGTTTAATTCAGGAATTGCCTTGTGTAGAATCAATGATGTTACTGGAAAAAAAATTTTAACCTTCAAAATTTAGCGTTATCTTGAAAAACTAACCTTAAGCTTAAGCTAAAAATTACTATAGCATTAGCAGCTTAAGTAATTAATATCTGGCATTCTTGTCAGAGCTGAATGGGACAATAGAGAACCAGTTCAGCCCTTCATTTTACAAGTAAATGTTCATTGAATGCTGCTTGGGAAAAAAATACTTTATTTTTTGGAAGCTGATGTTAGGAAGGTAGAATTTGGCTTCTGTTTATATCCTAAAAAGTGGACATATTAGAAATTCTTTCTCTGTTGTTCTTGTGTGAACTTAGAGAAAATGAACAAATTATTTAATTTTTCCATACTTTCTCTATTTATGAATTGAGAACTTGTTGGTTTGATTGGATGTTTTAGGAACCTGGCTGAAACATACTATGCCATTTTGAAGTACTTGTTAGTGTGGCCTATATCCTTATGACACATTTAGATACTCCTAAATAAAAGTTTGACAGTTCTAAATAGAGTGGATTAGTTCTTTCCTAAATTAACATCCCTTTTCAGTGAGCAAAGAAACAATTGGTATTGAGTGTCTTTGACTAAATAGAATAACAGCTGTATTTTAAAGAAGTTCAGGGCAGCTAGTGAAGTAGATAGTGTTCTGGGCACTATCTAGGCACAGGAAGACCCAAATTCAAATCTGATCTCAGACACTTAATAGCTGTGTGACCCTGGGCAATTCACTTAACCCTGTTTTGCCTCAGTTTCCTCATCTATAAAGTGAGGTGGAGAAGGAGTTGCCATACCACTCCATTATCTTTGCCACGAAAACCCAAATGAGGTCACTAAGACTTGGACAAGATTGAACAACAATAAACAAGTCCAACTAAAATTTAGTAAAAAGGAAAACAAAACTTTTTTTTTTTATGTTTTCTATGAGGAAGGGAAGGAAAAGAAGAGTCAGACTATTAAGAATGATGAGGGAATGGTAGGCATAAAGCAGATTTGTAATTCAGTGTAAGTTATTTGGTATATATTAATTCCTTTTCCCAATCCCCTGTCCTCCATGCCACCATAACTCTGAATAACATACTAGACATTGCAGTTTTGAAGAATAGTAAGAATGATTACTGTGATAATGCATATTCAGAATAGCAAGGTATCAAACTCTGGAGGTTTTTAAATAGTTACTTGTAATTGAATAAACACATGGTGGTTTTGAGGAATGTAGTATTATTAGAGATAGTCATGGTCTTTCCCTTTACACCCTCTTGGAAGTGGTTACTCCTAAATAAATTGATTTCTTGTATCCAAAGGCTAGGGAGATAAGAACTATGAGAAAAGTACTGCCTTGAATCACAGATGGCCTGCAGTTACAAGTAGGGCAGATTTTCATTTAATGTGTAAAAAATAAATCACCAGCAAGTGCTGTCCAACACTGGAATAGGATAACTTTTCAGGAAGTGAACTCCCAGTCATTAGAAGAATTCAGATGGAGGTTGCATAGATGCTCTCGAAAGGATTTCTGACTGGATAATAAAGGGGACTAGAAGCAGTATGATATAATGAAAAGGACTTCGGACTTTGTCCAGAAGTCTGAGTTCAGGTTCTGGCTCTGACACTAGTTTTGTTGCCATGGGTAACAGTATCCTCATCTGTAAAATAATACTCCACCCGCCTACCCTGCAGGGTTGTTACAAGAAAAGTATATTTTTAATCTCAAGGTGCTGTATTAATGAAATAATAATAATAATAATAATAATAATCTACTAAAGTCTCTTCCAAATTTAAGGGTGGAATGAGTCTCAGAAGGGTAGAGCTGTAGGGGAGAGCGTCCACTCATATCTTTATTGATCAAGAATCAAGTTTACCTATGAATGACCGATGTAGCACTCAGAAATTGATATATGTGTAGAGTACAGTGGGATTATTATATCCTTAGTTGTAGACACTTAGTGCTAGATTCCATTTGTTGTTGACTCTTTGTGATCTTGTTTAGGGTTTTACTGGCAAAGATACTGGAGTGGTTTGCCATTTCCTTCCCCAGCTCATTGTACGGATGAGGAAAGTGAGGCAAAGAGGGTTAAGTGACCTGGCCAGGGTCACACAGCTGTTAAGTGTCTGAAGCTAGATTTGAATTCAGGAAGCTGAGTCTTCCTGACTCTAGGCCCTGTGCTATCCACTTAGCCACCTAACTACCCTCCAGACTCCATACTCTGATACATCTGTTTTTCCCTATTGTTAATCTTACGAAATTCAGCCCAATGTTTTAGCCCTGTTTTGCCTTTTTTAGAAGCTGTTCTTTAGTCTAATGTTAGCTGTTCCTCCCTGTTTTGGGTCCCCTGCAAATGTGACTTTATCCAAGTCGTTGCTGACAATTTTAAATAGCCCAGGGTCAACCACCAGTCTCTAGGAGAGTCTTCTGGAGACTTCCTTCCGAGTTAACATAAGGCTATTAATGTCTTTTCTTTCAGTCTTGGCCATTCAACCAATTTTGAAATCCACTCAATTGTTATTATTTGCTCACTTTTCTCTGTCTTTCTCATAAGAATAGTATGAAAAACCTTGTTAAATGCCCAATAGCATTACTATTATCTACCAGTCTAGTAGACTGTTGGAAAAGGAAATGAAGTTCGTCTGGCATTACTTATATTTGATAAAGTCATGTGGGGTCTTTATGATTATCACTTCCTTTTGATGTTCATCAATTATCCTTATTATTACTGTGTTCTAGAATTTTGCTAAGAATTGAAGAAAAACTGACCAGCTTAGAGTTTGCAGACTTTGCTCTTTTTTTTTTTTAAATTGGGACATCAGTCCATCTCCAATTAGTGGCATTTTTATCTTCAGTGAACTTGCAAAGATTATTGACAATGACTTTCCAGTCACATGTGGTAGTTCTTCCAGAAACTTGGGATATAGTTCAGATGGACCTGGTCACTTGAGCATCACAGATGGCTTGAGTGTTATTTTATGACCTTCATCCTTATTTTGAGTTCCATATTAGCTACTTTCATTTTGCACTAGACAATCCAAAGATTATCCCCTTGACAGGGCAAGCAGAGACAACATAAGAATTGAGTAGTCCTACCTTCTCATTTGTTATAGCAAAAAAACCCCAATAACAAAAACTCCCAGTTTTTGTTTTTCTTAGTATATTGTCAACCTTAATTCATTTTGAGCTTCAGTATTCCTGACATACTTAAAGATATTGGTATTTCATTTTATATTAACTTTCTGAGTGGGGGGGGAAGCTAACTGACTACATTTCCTCACCTAGAAGCCCTCCTTTGTATTAAAAAATAATAAGAAATCAAAGCAATTCAGCAAGACTAACCAAAATCTAGACAGCCCATGTAGTGTTTCAGGCTCATAGCCCCCACCTTAGCAAAGAAGGGAAAGAGGTACAGTTTTGTTCTCTCTTTTTCAGAGACAAGTTTGCAAGCTTTGTCATTATGATTACATAGCATTCAGGTTAATTTTTCTCTTCTTCCTATTTCAGTATTGTAGTCATTGTGTATATTGTTTTCCTGGTTCTGCTTACTACTCTTTCCAGCAGTTCATACAAGTTTTTCTGTGCTTCTCTGGATTTGCTATATACCTTGATTCTTTTTTTTTTTTTAGGCAATTGGGGTTAAGTGACTTGCCCAGGGTCACACAGCTAATATCTTGATTCTTATAGCACAGTAATATTTCATTATATTTATAGGCTGTAATTTGTTAGCCATTCCACAATTTACAGAAACTACTTTATTTCTAGTTCTTTGCTACCACAAAAAGTATTACTGTGAATATTTTAGTGGATAGGGAACATTTCCTTTTGTTTCTGAGTTCTTTGAATTTACGCCTACCAGTGTGATCTCAGGATCAAAAACAATGGACATTTTAGTGATTTTCTTTAAATAATTCCAAATTACTTTCCAGAATTGTTAGACCAATTCATAGTTCCACCGACATTGACTATTTCAATTTTTTAAATATTCTTCTAGAATGCTTTTCTATATTTATCCTTCCCTTGCTTTCATCTTCTGCATATATCTTTAAAAAATTAATCTTTAATTTCCTATGCATCCAAATCTGTCTCTTTAGAGAGCTTCCTCTTTGTCTCCTCATTTGAGTTGTTCCTCTTCGGAATTTCATCCTTGAGAGCTTCCTATCCCTGATCAGTGGACTTCTATAGAATTTTAGCTATGGGATCATCCCATAGCTTTCTCCGAATACTGACAATAATAATGATCAATGGGCAAACTAGATAAGTCATCCCTGGATGATCAGAAATTAGCTATTGTTTAATTGAGGGGGCCCTTCTAGCTCTAAATCTAGGATTCTACAACATTTATAATTTAATGGCATATTTACTGAAGGACTCATGGTGGAAAATGACACATGCTAGCTTGGAAGAAGGTGAGCATAATTTCGGAGAAACCCCTAAACTCAGATTAGTCACTCCTTTGACTTTCATTGATTTGGATGAAATTTAAAATCTGAGACTAAAAAGTGAAATCTTCTAACTGGTCTCAATGGTATCTTTTTCATACCAAACCAGTATAATGAAAATAATGCCTTTATATATAAAACATTTTATTTTTGGTCTTTGTCTGCTTCTTTATTTTGCTTTGCAAAATTTATATCCTTTTTTCATTTCTAGATGTTATTAAAACTTCTTACAAGGTCAGTTTTCTAAGGAATATTGTTTATAAGCCCTGAAGACTTTTTGACACAACAGCTCTTCTTTAACCAAAGTTGCTGTGAAAGCAAAAAAAAAACAAGGAAAAAAAAACCTTCAGTGCTTTGAGTCAGGTGAAACAAAAATAAATATTGCACAAAGAAAGTTTACTACTCTTCAGAATATTTGAAAAAAATATAAAAGAAATTGGTATGTTAGCTTGTGTTTTTCTAGTGATCCTCTTGTTTTTATTGAGAGTTTTTCAAGGCAGAAAAAAGAATGTATTTTGATAGCCATTTCCAGCTGAAAAATTTCAATTCTTGGAATTTTCTTGGGGCACAAATACATTTCCAATTAGCATGTGTCAGGACCTGGTGCTAAAGGGACTGAGAAGGAGGTAGAGAAGGTGACTTAATTGGTTGATATGGACATAAAACAAAAAAAACCATTTCATGCAAAAATGCTTTCTTTTCAGTTTTTCTGGTTTAATTCTCTGTTTCATGCCATAAAACAGTTCATGAAACTGAAAAAAAAGATTGATACCCAAATAACACTTTGAATTTTATATCTAAGTTGGTGAAGATCTGAAGTAATTGCAAACATTGAGAACTTTGGAAATGATTTAGTAGGTGTGGTTTCCCCTTTCCCTCCCCCCATTGCCACAGTGCTTAGATACTTTTTTTTAAACAAAAGCCATTGCACATGGCTAGTGTATAATGATGACATCTGTACTAGTCAAGAGTGAACAATATTTACCTGCCTACCTAGTTGATAAGAGAGGATTATGGTTGTGAGGATAGACTCATGGGTATCCTCTTGTTGGCCAGGTACTCTTCAGCTCTAGAGCCTTATCATTTGTCTTGAAAATATGTGTTGTTAGTCTGCAAATCCTTCACCATTATTGTAAAACAGTTCTTTAGGCTAATTCCCTATTGACTGAGTGAGTTTCGCCATGATCATGTAAAAAGTGTGGTACATGAGATTGCTAGGTGGAATGCAACACAAAGGATTTCTCATTTTTTACCATCAGAGTTGATCTTTAAATATATGTGTATGTATACAAATGTAATCTATAGTATTTGTTTTTCTACATGATGGGACTGAGGGATAGGCCACAAATCTGACAGTAACGTTTTTAAAGGATAACATGTTTGTTGCTATTTAGGTCCTGAACAACTTTAGTAAAATCTTTTGGGGGTGATTGTAAATTAATTGACTTGATCTGTCTTGCCTATGTCTTTATGGACCTTAGCTATGGATGAGAAGTTCTTATAATAATAATAGCTAGCATTTAAAAAGTACTTTTTAACACTTTACAATATTATCTCATTTTATGTTCCTAATGACCATGGGAATTAGTTGTTATTATTATCCCCTATTTTGCAGATGAGGAAAGTGAGGCAAACAAAGGTTGAGTGAATTTCCTAAGGTCACACAGCTCATAAGTGTTTGAGGCTAGATTTTAATTCAGGTCTTCATGATTCCAGGTCAAGGCTATCTTCACAGTGCCATCTACATACTTATTGGGATGTAGTAGAAAGAGCCCCAGATATACAGACAAAGGACTTGACTTTGAACCCTTGCTCTTTTGTGTCTTATCTTTGTGAATTCAGGCTAGTTACTTAATCTTTCTGTGTTTTAGTTTCTTCATTGGTAAAATCTGGTCCTTTTCAGCTCTAAACGTGACAATCTTCCCCTCAATCAGATTCTTGGTGTAAACATTACAAGTTGAAAGAAAATGGTCTTTAATCACATGTGTGCATATATGTAGAGTAGTTGGATTCAGTATCTTTATGATTCAGCTCTTTATGAGATGTCAGCAGTTTGGGAGTTGTTTGGACAGTTTAAAAAAGAGGAGAAAGTAAGAGTTGAAAACTTTGATTCCAGATGTCCATTTAGTTGAAAACCTGAAACCCAGTATTCTTGTTAACTGCCTGTTTTTAGTTTCCCTGAGCCATGTATTAGTTGGTGAGATTGTATAAAGGGAGATTGAGGACGTTTGGGAGATTTGGGTTTGTCCCTGGCGGAGGCGCACCCAGCAAAGGCTGGTGACAAAATGACTGTTATATCTGCCCAATCTTGGGGAATGCTTTTGTATAAAAAGAATTGTAATTTGTTAATGATTATAATGTATTGCCCAGGAAAATATTCTTTCTAGTACAGAAATTCTTTGGAAGATGTTTTCATTAAGATGGATACTGTTTTTGTCAATGATTTAGTGTGTCTTTTAAATTCATTCAGAATTCCTAAAAGATAACCCTCTGCCATCTTTACATTTTGGAAAGTAGTAGAAACCTGGCACTATTGAGTGTGTATGTTTAGGATTAGTATTCTCTTTTAGAATCAGGAGTTCCATGGATAGACATTGATAATTAACGTTTATATAATTCTTAACATCTTCAAAGTGTTTTTTTCAAACATCTAATTAGTTCATGTTTAACCTAAATTGGAAGTTGGAAAACCAGTTTTTAGGGTTGATTTCAGGTTTACCAGGAATACTATTTGAGAGAAAGCAGTTAGTCTTCTTTATTAAGATGGAGGAATATACCATCCAGTACTAAATATCTTTTCTTAATCTCTTGGACTTCTTCCCATCTTTTCTTTGTCAGGTATGTGTTGGGTATGCATATTCTGTTTAATGGAAAAGGGAGTGGAATTATATGGACAAAATTAATGATTTAAAGTGGGTGAATTGGGGAAAGACCTATGATGATTCAGTGTGCTATAATGTGACCTTCTCTTCCATCATCTCTATATTAACTGAGCTGTAGTAGGGACCCTAGGGGGGAAATGATTGGATGGTTTCTGAAAATTAAACTCGGCATCATTATGTTGTATCATGTGGTAGTTTTTGCATAATTTCATTAATGTTAAGGGAAAACACACTTTTTTTTAGCTTCACCTTAAATTGTACGAGTATTTATATTATACTTTCACAGAATGTGACTGAGTTCCCTTATCAATTGTTTTTAGATCTCATTTTTTTTTTAAATTGTGTAATGGCTTTTGAGCAGTTTTAACTAATGTGCTTAATTTCACAAAGTTTTATTGAACTGGAAAGAGATGTTATAGATCACAGACTTAAGTTTCTCTAGTTTTCCAGATGAAGAAATAAAGGCCCAGAAAGGTGAAAGTCAAAGTCAAGACATTTATTAGTTGCAGAGCTGGAACTTCTCGTAGTGTCCTTCCTGGTATACCATTCTGTCCCTCCTTTTGAAGTTGAACAAAAAGGATGTTTTCTATTTCCTAGAATGTACTTCAAAGTAGCAATGACTTTGTCCTTCCTACTTTGGGTACAGTGGTTAATTTATTTTCGTAGAACTGTTGCCAACTACAGGTCTATATTTTAGTGCCTTTCTTGTTTTATTAAGCAATAAATAAAATGATTAGTTAAATATTATGTCTGAGTGATTTCCTTATCACAGTTCATAGATGTAGCTTTTGGGGAGACCTATTTGTAAATCTGTCTAAATGACCTTTGTCAGGGAATGAAACTTTAGTATTCAGTGATAGAAGAGAAGAGGATTCTGAGATTTTGGCATATATATTTAATTAAATTCTAACCATGGCTGAGACCTCCCTTTTTTAATGATACTAGATAAGCAGGGTCTTGGGCCTTTTTCCTTTCTCCCCTCAAGTAGTGATGCTTTTGAAGTCTACTCTTCTGCTTCTTTTGGAACATTCCCTTTTTCTTTTCCTGATGAAATCTGAAAAATGTTAAAAAAAAAAACAAGAAAAAATGAGACAGTTAATTGGCAAACCTTTTTTGTTAGAACATGGAATATACCTTGGATTAAAATTGATTAAAGTTCTAGTCATTTTTATTCTTTCAAATTGGTGAATTGGAAAAAAATAGTGGATTTAAATTTATGATTTATATGAATTTATCACAGATAATTGAGAGTCACTTGAAGTTTCAGGAAGCCTTTTTATTTGGAGGCTCATTCCAAGTAAACACCATGTTCACTTGTGCTCTGGCAGAGGAGGAATTTTATATGGATATTCTGTATGTCTACAAAACAGATAAGAGAAATCTGCTTTGGAAAAACCTGGCTACTATACCTGAGTCACAAGCTACTGAAATAAACAACTTTCATAAGATAACAGGGGATGTATGCAGTTAGACCGGTGCTTTGGGTGAGTAAGTAAATTTTTGGAAGGGAAAATATTTTATAAATAGAGAATTACATGGTTTTTTTTTCCTTAGGAGTCACAGGTAGTGCCAGCTTTAGCTTATGTCCCTGATTTTTCTATATTATCTTTATTTGGGTCATTCACATCCCTGTATTACAGGAATTCTTAGCCTCTGTGTGTATGTGTGGGTGTGTTTGGCAGTCTGGTGATGCCTAATACTCTGGTTTGTTGCCTCTGTTTATAATTGAAATGATAAAATTCAGTTAGATATTTATGAAAATAAAGATGTAATTTTTTCCTATTCAAGACCTTGGACCCCTGGCTAAGAACCCCTGCTCCCATTTGTGGCAGTAGAGATTTATAATAAGCCTCAAATTATACAGATTGAAGTATACGATAAATAAAACAACTTATTCCCCTAAATATGACTACATACAGAAAAAGTCTGATATGATGCTTGTTTCATTCAACAAAAGGAATAAATGAAATATTACTTCTCATCTCCAAAATCAGTATTAAATCAGTACTATAAATGGGTTCCATGTTAGGTTGGTTTAGACAGGAATTACATCATATTGAGTGAAGGAAATCCAATGGGGAGGGTGTGTTGTAGAGAAGAGTTGGCAGAATTTATCAAGTAGGAAGGGGACTTATCCAGTATTTGATGCACACTGTCTCTACATCAGGCTAATGACTAAAATCTGAGGATTTTAATGGACCAGTATTTATACGGCCTTTAATCTTTTCAGTCATTCTTAAGCTTTATCACTGGCTTACAAACACTTGACATTGAGAATCTTGATAGTGGATTTCACAAGAGGTGTGATGTGCCTGATGAGTAGCCTTGACAGATTGAAATGTAATTGGAAAATATTTAACAAAATAAATACACATATAATAGAACGTGATAATGCTAATATGTGATTTCTAAGTCAATTAGGGTTTAGTGGCCCCCATTGATGCAACTGGATTACCTGATTCATTACTTCCCTGTCTCCATTTAGATTGATTCCTTTCCATTTACCTGCAAAACCTACAACTTTCTTTCTCTGTTTTAATAATAACTGATCTATTTTATGGAGGTTCTCATTCCACCAAAAAAGAGTCTGAGCCATATAATATAATATCTTTAAGACAATGCCAGGATTGAGATCATGTGAATAATTTCCAGGTCTAACCCAAAGCATAGGAGTGCTGAATGACCTGGTTTTTGTGTTCTTCCTTCAGTAGGTTCATTACGGAAATAGAATTGTAAACCTTCTATTAAGGCACTTTTGTACAAAAGCTGAGGTTTCTGTTAAATTAGACATAGAAAATTAAACAAAGCTGTTCAAATTACTGCTCTATATAGTTTTGAGATATAGTTCCTAAGATTGGTATGTCTTTTTTTTTTTTAAGGTTGATTATTTTTCTTAAAAGACCAGCACAAGAATGTTGTGATTTTACTAGAGAGATTTCTGATTTGTAGACAGTACTCCATTTTCACCCATCAGTGAAGTTCGTATGTGTGTGCATTTGTTCACTTCAGATGTGTATTTATTGCTTATTTTGTTTATTGGAGAAGTAATTACTTCAGTTCAACTAGATACCAGCATAAATTTTGTAGCTTTTTAGAAATCAGTTTGTCCCTCATTTTAAAAAAAAATTTTTTTCTCCCCCTCAGGCCACCTGATTAAGATATTCTTCCAACTGGATTAGTTTTTATTTGGATTTCCACTGGAGTTGTTGGTGTCATGCCTTTTGTAAATACCACCCCCTTGTTTGTAGTCACTGTGTTGTGAGCTGGGGCACTTTCAGAAATGATGAGCACCTTCACCCTTTGTACTTGGGAGACCTTGCCTAAGTGTGAAGAGATTTCAAGATTTTCATATAGTTTTTGCCAAAAGTGGACAAGATTTTGAAAGTATTACTTTAGTAACTAACTAAATGTCTCCTTAGGTATGTATGTATGTATGTATATATGTATGTAATTATGTAATTCTTTTTGGTGTGCAAATAAAAGCTGTGTTTCCAGTCTGGGGTGAAGTTAGTCTGCTTCTGTTTTAGCCAGCCTTACAATCAGGTAATGAAAAATTCTAATGAAAAGCTGACTCCATACTCACTCCCACTTCACTTCTGTCTCTATGTCAATTTAAATCTTCTAGGTACAAGGTCACTGTTATGGGATATACTTTCTTGACCAGCAGCATCAAAGCAAAAAAAAATGTCATGAGGATTAAAGAGCATTTTCTGTGAGAGCTGAAAGAAATTAATTACGTGAAGGGATGGAAGAGAAGTTTAAGACCCATGCTTGCCTCCATGGAATGATTAGCCATGATTTTGGCAGAACTTAATGTAGCTTTGCCTTTGCCAAGAGTTTTTTTTTTTTCCTTGTGGCCAACATTAACTTTATACTGTGTAACTCTCAACAAACGAGATTGTCAGGAAATTATTTCATTTTAGTAAAGGTATTTTTTAAAAATCCAAAATACACCAAATATTAGACCTATTAAAAGTCATGGAAAAAGTAACGGTGGCCAGTTGCAAGTAAAAAAATTTGTGTGTTTTTATATGTATATATTTATATGAACATATGATATGTACACACATATACATATGGATACACACACATATTTATGTGTGAGTGAATGTATATGTATATATGTTGACAGTGCAAGAAAGAAAAGGGGTAAAGAAATAAGCATTTATTTAACATCTGGTATGTGCCAGGCACTGCTCTAAGCACTTTACAAATATTATGTCATTTGATCCTCACAACAGTCTGGAAAGGTAGGGTCTATTATTATCTCCATTTCGAAGTTGAGGAAACTGAGGCAAACAGAGTTTAAGTGATTTGCCAAGGGTCACACAGCTTCTGAGTGTTAAGAGGCCGGGATTTCAATTTAGGTGCTCCTGACTCCAGGTCCAGTACTGTATCTACTGCAACACAGAGCTGCCTAGGAAGAAACTTAGAAGGCAGAATCCCTGTTCATTGATCTGGGATTGGATGGTATTGAAGTTTTATCAAAGCTCACAAAACCAATCTTTAAAAAGACATGGAGAAAATTTTTGAATATAGAGGTGGAAATCATCTATTTCAGATACTTAGAAGTGGTGTAGAGGCAGCTAGGTTGTGAGTGGATGAAGTGAGTACTGGACTTGGCATAAAGAAGAGCGGACTTTGAATCCTGTCTCAGATGCTTAGTACTAAGCTAGCTATGTGATCCTAGGCAGGTCATTTTCCTCATCTGTAAGATGAGGGGGTTGAACTTGATGGCTTCCTAGGTTCCTTCCATTTCTAAATCTATGATCCTCATTCCTTTTATATTTTTTTAATTGAAAATTTTAAGTCTAAATGAACAGTATAGGAGTAAGGTAGTACAGTGGGGTAAGATTGAAAAAAAAGGTACAGTAAGATGGAGAGATCTGCGTATTTAGCTTCCTTTTTCAGAGATTAAAAAGTTGTAACATTTAATTAGAAATAAGTGTTTTAGCAAAATTAAAATGATGAGATTTCACTGTGAAGTCAAATACATACCAAAAACTTGTTTTCAGCTCTGAGAATGTGTATGTAGTAATAATCCACATTCACACTGAAATTGAATGTTGTGTTCAAAAGTGGTTTGAATGACCAAAAGCTGGCATTTTCAATTAAGGGAAAGGCAAAATTAAAATTTTAACTTTATACTTAATTTAGCCTAGGAAAAGGACAGAATAGTTATCTGTCTGTATGTTTTAAAGCCAGATATGTGGCAGATAAGCCAGATGTGGTTGAATTAATGGGTTCTGATTATGATAGCACTGGCATTACTGGTCAGATTACATCCATTAAAACCTCTTATACTCTGCACAGTAAATAGTCTGATAGTACTTGGGGAGCTCTGATGTAAGTGCTTAGTCCTATCCTCCCACATTAATATGGTTCAGTAGAGTTTCTACTATATTAAGTAACCTTTATGAGTGTTACCTTGTTGCAGGAAGAACTCTCAAGAAGTGTTTAATTGAATTGATTGCCAGACCCTTTGTCTATATAAGTTTAAGGATAATAATTGGTGACATGTTCAGAGAGCTCTTTACATTCAGTATCTCTTTAAGCTGCACAGTGTTTTTTGAATTAGGTGTGTGTTGCAGCTCTCATTAGCCTCATTTTATAGAAGAGGAAGCTGATATTCAGAAAGGTTAAGTGATTTATCCATGGTCATATAGCTAGTACAAGTCAGGCATGAGATTTGAATCTGGACTTTTTGGGTAAGCAGCCAGGATGATGAAGGAACTTGAATCAGTTGTATGAGGATTGATTGAAAGAGCTGGGGACGTTTAGCCAGAAAAAGAGAAGCTTGAAGCTGGGAGGAGGAGTTACACATCCTCATATATTTGAAGGATTATCATGTGGAAGAGGGCTTATGCTTGTTCTTTTTGGCTGCAGAGCGTACAGCCAGGTATGATGTGTAGGAATTTCAAGGAGGCAAATAGAGACTTGATGTTAGGAAAAACTTCCTAACCATTAGAACTCTCCAAAAGGGAAATGGGCTGCGTCTTCTGGTGATGGGTTCTGTATCATTGGAGGTCTTTAGGCAGAGGCTGGGTAAGTACTCTTTAGATATTTTATGGTAGCTTTTCTTTTCCTGGTATGGATTGGAATAAATGTCTTTCCACTGCTAAAAATCTGTGGTTTTCTGATTCACTGTTACACTGCTTTTCTGGTTGCATTATCATTTGGAGGTAATAAGTTAAATCAGAAGAAATGTAGATAGTGTATTATTGGTAATATTTTGATGTCAAAAATAGTGTATCTTCCTGACTATTTTGATGTGGCAATAAATTCTAGGATATTCCAGATTGTTGCATTACAGTTCTAAAGTACACTAACCTTTTATTTTCATTAAGTAGCATCCTTTAGGCAAAAGTTGTTTCCAGTCTTCAAGTTTTTTGCGTTCCCTGATTTCTAATAGTTTTGGCGTAGCCAAGATTAATTTGGCATTTTAAGAGGCACACCACCCCTATTCCCACCAACCACCTCCTGCTGTAATGATTCAGAATGCTCTGGGGCCTCAGGATCAATCTAAATTCCCCAAATTCCTTTTGATTAGAAATTGTTTGGATTCATGCCAGTTCTCTGAGTTGTTATCTATAGAACTAGGTCATCTGAGCCCATATTTTAAAGGTGCTTCCAGAATTTTTTTGAACTTAAGAAATGAGGGATGTAATATGGACCATAAAGTTTAGTAATTTTTATTCCAACATTAATTTTGAAAAGAAAGTTGACTCCTGGTTAGGGAGGGAGGCATGCAAAAATGGCATAATACCTTTTAGAAATATATTATGTTTTATACTAAATAGTACTGGATTTGGAAGTGGAAGAACAGAATTTTTGATCCCCGTTCTGTTACTGGCTATATGACCTTGAGTAAGTTAGAATCTCCTTGGGCTTCAGGTTCCTCTTTTGTTAAATGAGGGATCTTCACAACAACTCTGCCCTGTCAGCTCAACAGGACTGTTGTAAAGGTCAAAAGAAATAATGTATGTAAAAGGGCTCTGATAACTAGGACACATTATATAAATATACTTATGATTTAATGTTTGTCTAGCTAGTCATTGTGGGGCTGGGAATTGAACTGCATACTCTTACAATTCAGTAGACTGTGCCTTGTCCCTCATCCCCATTTCCCCCCTTTCTATTTGGAGTGTCTTCTGGGTCTGAGCACAAACATAATAGGCTTGGTAAATCAGTGCTAGGAGTTAAATGCTTCAGTGCAGATGTATTGGAACCACATGACCAAATTGATGGAGAACAAAGTGGTTGAAGTAACAAGAAAGCTGTAAAATTGGAGGCTTGTAGCTTCTGCCTTTCTAGTCATCTTTCTCCATATCCCCTACCTCTATCCAAAAAGGTGGTTAGGGAAAATTCTCTTTCATGAAAATATTTCTTATCTTGGGAGTATTGAACATCTAGGCAGATTGTTCCCTAGTATATTGGACCTTGGTACAGCATATGAAACAATTATATTGGTTTAGGTGGATGGGATGTGAGCCATAGGTGACCAGGGCTGTTTGAATCTCTTGACTTGTTCCCTTAAGTCAGCTGCTCCTGAGAATTTTCTCCTTCAGCCATTTGTAATCTTATGCAATTCTTTCTTACTTTGAGAATTCTAATGGGTGGACAGAGGACTATCCTTGCCTGTGGAATAAGGGATGTAAATTAATACATTTTGTGTTATATTAGCTATATACTGTCCTTGCTGGGATTTCCATTACCCTTAATTTCACATTAGAGAAATCTTGTGCTTCATATAGTAAATATTATTCTTTAAGGAGAGCTATGCTTGGCTTTTCTCAAGAGCTTTTGATAAGAACAGAATTATTTGATCAGGTGAACATTTAAGAAAGGTTTCTCATAACCATATCTTGCCATTGTGTAGTCTAAATAAGGGGAGAATCTAGATTGTTTGAAAAAACCCACATTTTGGTTGCTTGCTTATGTAGGATAAATGAACAAATATTTCCGATCTGAAAAGTGGCCTAATGATGGGCAAATTAGAATGTATAATCTATGTATCTTCTCTTTAAGGCTAATAACAAGGGTTAGAGATCAATAGATAAGGGAAAGCCTGAGTGAACTGTTTACTTCTTTTGAATTCATGAAATTTAGTGGACTCTGGAGGAAGATTGTTAGATCATCTGATATCTCAAAGCACAGTGGCTACTAAAATGGTTGGTTTAAAAAAATGCTACTTGTGCATGCCTCAAAATAAATTTGTTTTGATCATTAGATACTACAGATAACAACTGCATGGTGGAGTAATGTACCTCTGGTTTTTTTGTTCTGAATTCTGTGGCATAACGTAAAATATTTTTAAGGTATACCACTGTTATGTTCATCAGCAGCAAAGATTTTTTGAAAAATTGCTATGTGTAAGAACACAACAGTATTAGAAACTAGGAATTAAAGAAAATATGGGAAGTGTGGTCAGTACCCTTGAAGTACTTACAGTCTATTTGGAGTGACATGAAACAGCACAGAGAAAGATAACAATACAGTACTATATTCCAAGTCTTGAATGGTATAGCTTTGAGTACAACCAGGAAAAAGGATCTATCACTAAGTTAAAAAGGTTTTCTAGAATAACTTCGTTGAAGGAGGTAGAACTTGAGTTGGGCCTTAAAAGAAAAGGAGCACTTGGGAAAAAAATAGAGATGAATGGAAGGAGCATTTCAGGCATATAGAGGTGTTAATGCACACAGAATGGTCAGAGAATAGTGAGTGGATCAGTTTGGCCACATAGAGTTCATCTAGTGGACTTTTTTGGATTTTGTCATTCAGTCCTGTCTTACTCTTTGTGACCTCATTTGGGGTTTTCTTGGCAAAGATACTGGAGTGATTGGCCATTTCCTTCTCTAGCTCATTATATGATGAGGAAACAGAGGCAAATAGGGTTAAATGACTTGCCCAGGGTCACACAGCTAGTGTTTCTGGGACCTGGATTTGAACTAATGAAGATGAGTCTTCCTGATTCCAAGCCCAGTGCTCTATCCTCTGTGCCATCTAGGTGCCGTGCCATCAAGGAGTTTAGATTAGTGCAGGTTACCACATGTATACAAAAAAAATTATGCAAGTTAGTCTATAAATGAGGACAAAGAAGAAAACCAGACAAATTTCTGTGTGAAAATTTTAGGAGGAAGAGTATGCTTTCCAATGGACAGGGGAGAGGAAAACTAGTGAAAATTTTCTGGAGCAGATGGTACCTGAACTAGACCTTGAAGGAAGAAGGGTTTTGAAAGATGGAGAAAGGAGGGGGCTATGTTATAGCTTTGCAGATAGCTTTGGGGCATGGATACAGGGCATGGGGAGATAGTCAATCAGTTACATTGGGCACAGTGCTAAGGAATGTAATTCTTCTGACTTTGATTTTGATCTTGATCTGTGATTTTATTGATGTGAAATTCTTAGTATGGAAAATCTCTCTTTTGATGCTATGTAGCAGCTCCTGGGTTAAAAAAAAAAAAGTCTTAGAGAATTGCCTGAGGCACTGAGAGGTTACTGGACTTGGCTATGGTCACACAGGTAGAATGTGTTTGAGGCAGGGCTTGAACCCAAGTCTTCCTTTCATAACTGGCACCCTCAGTCAATTATACACACTGCCTTCAAGGGACCTATAAAGGGCTTAATAATAGTAATTGGCATTTGTTTAGTGCTATTAAGATATACCAAGGGTTTTTGCATACATTTTCAATTTGTTTAGTGCTGTTAAGATATACCAAGGGTTTTTGCATACACTTTCTCTCTGGTTTACTCACAACTGTGTAGGCTCAGCTTAACTCTGCTCTTAGAGTATGGTGCAGTGGAAAGAGTGGAGGGTTCAAATCCTGTTTTTGCTGCCTGTGTGTGACTTGGTCAAATCACTTAATCTCTCTGGGCATCTTTCCTGAAATGAGCAGGGTTGAACTATATGACCTTTGAGGTCCCTTCAAGCTCTATATTTGTGATCTGATCCTTTCACCTTCTTGGGAGCTAGAACTTTAGATTTCCTTAGAACTTCAGACTATGAAAGAAAAGTCTCTGAAATGATCTTTATCTCTTGGAGCCCAAGACTAGTAATAATCGATTTTAGCCACATCTGACTGGGAGAGATTTAGAAGTTATCTCTCATCCATCTTGAGCTATTTCTGGCTGATAGTCATTTATGATTTCTTTTGGGAGGATAGGAATAGGAACTAGACCTATGATTTCATTAATATGAGGAACTGTCCGATGAAGAAACTCCCTTTACCAATGCAGGTGGGTCCTTTGCCATTTTTTGTCTTAGTTGAGGAGAGCACTGAGAGGTTAAGTTGCTTACCCAGGGTCACACAGCCAGGATATGACAGAGGTAGGAATGAATCTCTGCTTTGTGGTTGGCTCTTGATCCACTATGCTAAACTGCCTCTCAAAGGGTAAAGGCACCCCAAGTTATTTTAAGAATATTCTTTTGGGTCAGGAAGGATTTTTTTTTCTTTTGATAAAAGGAAAATGTGGAAAGTAAAGAGGAGATTTAGCAGCTTCTATACCCCAGCTTTTTGGTTACCTAGGGGTGGTGAGTAGAAAGAAAAGGAAGTGTGAAATCACTGATTTAAAAAAAGAGAGAGAGGAAATGTCTAAGACAAGAATCAAACTGTAAAGAAATAAAAACAAACAGATTTTAGTTTACATATCAGATTGAGAACAAAGTCTGTGCTTGTGCTTATTTTCAGAGCTTTGTTTTATAGAGTCCTCTCATTTTGGAAACTGTATTGGTCACACTCAGTTCTGGCCATCATTTCCACTCCCACTGTACCTGAGAATGGGTCTCTGTTCTTATACCTACATTGTGTTGTCATAGACCAGATATGTTCTTATCTGGATTGTTTCCAGGCTTCCACACTCACATCTTGAGTATCTCCTACCTCATATACATGCCTATTGTATGCATATCTCTTTCTTCCCCCATTTCCCCAGTTACCTTTAAGTGTTGACTTCTTGCGTTAGAATGTATGCTTCTTGAGGGCAAGGAGATTTTTACTTGCCAAAGTTGATTTTTACTTGCATCCCCAGCACTTAGTACGGTGCCTGGCACATAGTAAGTGTTTAATAACTTGATGTTTTTGTTCTTTCTGTCTGTTTCCGCCTCTCCTTTTCATTCTTTTCTTCTGTCCTCCCATTTATCTAATCTGTCTTCCTAGCAGTTTTGTCTATATCCATACTTATCTATTGCTAGGTGTGATAAATGGGATTTTGGTCTTTTTAGGAACCCTTGCAAGCTGGTTTGTTATGAAGTCCTACATGTTTAATTGAGCCTAAACTTTCAAATAGGGAAACTAGGTGGCACAGCAGATAGAGCACTGGGCCTGGAGTCAGGCAGACCTGAATTCAGATTTGACCTCAGATATTTACTAGCTATGTGACTCTGGACAAGTCACTTAAACCTGTTTGCCTCAGTTTCCTTTTCTGTAGAATGAGCTGGAGAAGGAAATGGCAAAGCACTCCAGTATCTTTGCCGAGAAAACCCCGAGTGGAGTCGCGAAGAGTCAGACATGACTGAAAACACTGAACAACCAACAATAACAGAAACTTTCTAGTTCTTGGAAAATGAATTTTTTTAAACCTTGTTCATTACTTTATTTTAGAAAACATTTTCTGCTTCATTAAGTGCAGCTCAGTTTCTGTGCTGATAAGATTATTGCCTTAGAGCTGGAAGGGGCCTCAGAGGTCTAGTTCTCCTGCCCATTTTACAGATGAGATCCTCAGCCTCAGGAATGGTGAAGTGACCCGAGTGAGAGCTCTGTATCCTTTATAAAATAGGGTAAACAGGGCACTCAGATGAAGCTGGATAAACTCGCAGAAGTTCATATTCTTTGCATTTCATTGGATCTAGCTTCTCACCCAGCCTTTCTCTCACCTTAGCATTGTGCCCTCTAACCAGAGCCTTTCACTCAACACCGCTAAGCCTAGTGTGTAATTGGTGGTGCTTCAGATTTGTATTATGGAAATAGATTTGGATGGTGGTCAGTTTAAACTTCTTGATATACTTTATTCATTTCTAGAACTGTACTTTTAAAAAGTGAATTGTTAATTATGTGAATGAGCTTTTAAAGTGAGGAGAAAACAAAATGTAGTTTTATGAATAGTCACGTAGGATAAAAATTAGGAAATGAACATTGTGCATTTGTTTGCCCCCTGAAGTCAGTAGTTTAAAAAGCAAATCCAATGAGTTTGTGAAAACAAAAATTATCTCCATAAATAAGTAATTGGGTCTTTTTTTGGGGGGTGGAGATCTATATGAAATTGAAGCTTGAAGATTGGAAACAGACTACTGATAACAAATAGTATGGGTCTGGTCTCCTTTTGCATTTAAAGGGGGAAGCTGTGGAGCTTGAGAGTCATGATAGCAGATAAGCAGATTATATTTCGGTATATTTTATGTAAAAAAAACCCACTTCATTAGAATATACTTCTGAAATCAGTGCTGTGTAGTTTTTGCTTCTTTATTTCAAAGTCTCTTTAATGACATATTTAAAGAGAATTCTTGCTTCTATTAGACACTTAGACACTCCTATGAGTTGAGGTATCTTTCCACGTAGATGATAGGCAGATCTATATAGCCAGCCTTAATCTCTCTGTTAAACTGTAGTTAACACATTTTCAGTTGTCTGCTACATATCTCCTGAGTCATTGATTTAGAACTGGAATGTATCTGTAGCTAGGTGGCACAGTGGATAGAATGCTGGGATAGGAGTCAGGAAGACCTGAGTTCAGATGTGGCCTCAGACACTTACTTTCTGTGTGACCCCAGGCAAGTCACTTAACCTCTGTCTGCTTCAGTTTTCTCAACTGTAAAATGGGGATATTAACAACACCTGCCTCCTGGGGTTGTTTTGAGGATCAGGTTAGATAATATTTATAAAGCACCTAGCAGTGCCTGGCACAGAGTAGGTGTTCTATAAATGCTTCTTCCCTTTTCTTCCTCTAGAGCAATCTTCTCATTTTCCAATTGAGTAAACTGACACCCAGAGACATTAAGTGCCTTGCCCAGGGTCTCATAACTCATAAGAGTCTGAGGCCGATTTTAAATTCAGGTCTTCCTGACTCCCAAGTTCAGCATCCTCTTCTATGCCATCTTACTTCTCCATATGTCCAAAGTAGAACTTTTTGTTGTTCTTTCTACACTTGGCTCTCCTCCAAACTTGTCACCTTCTCCCTCACTGCTATGTTCACCAATCAGTTGCAAAGTCTTGTTGATTCTCTCTCTACCACATTTCTTTTTTTATTTAAAAATTTTTTTATAAGATTTTATTAAAAATTTGTTTTCTACATCACCATAGTTCCCTTTCCCAGAGAGAGACATCACATATGACAGATAGTATTTTTTTTTTAGAGAGGAAAAGAAAGTCATCACAACTAATCAATACGTTAGAAAAAGTCTGAAAACATGTATAGTGTGTAACACCTTTCCCCACAACGTTTCTTATATTCTTCCTCTTCTTTCCATTCACATAGCCACAGTCTTACTTATAAGTCTTTATTACCTCTCACCCAGAGTTCTGCAACCACCTCCTGACTGGCTTCCCTGCTTCCAGTATTTCTCTTCAGTCAGTTCTCACAGCTGCCACAGTAATCTACCTAAGGCACAGGTTTGATCACTTCACTCCCATACTCAAATCTTCAGGGGTTCCCCTTGGCCTGTAGGATAAAATGCAAACTCCTGTGGCAGGCTTTTCAGGTCCTCAGCAGTCCGGTAGCCTCCTGGTTTAATTGCCTCTATTTTATCCTCTTTATTCCCTTTCATAATAAGCTTTGTGGTTCAGCCATATTGAACTGCTAGTTGTTCTTTGAACTTTTATACTCCCTCTATCATCTCTGTCCCTTCACATGCCTGGAATATGTTCTCTTTATTTCCAGTTCAGAATGCGCAAGGAGTACCATTTCAGTGAAGCTTTTCCTGATTCCTGTCCACTTCTCTCTGCTCCCCCTCTTCCCCTAGTTAATACTATAAAATTTCCCTCCTCAGTTTTCCTTGTATTACATATACTTGTCTAAATAGTTTAGTCCCTTAGTAGAATGTCAGCTTTAGAGCAAGTTCTGTTTTCCTTCTTTTATGCCTGTGCCTCCTAGTATAGTATGGTGTAATTGTTTAATAAGTGCTTGTTGGATTAAATTATATTTTCTAAAATTGAATCTGGGCTTTTTTTTTTAATTGCGAGTGTTTGGTATATGGGAAGGAATAGTTATTTTAAAGTCAGAGTACCTAGATTTGAATTGCAACCTTGTTTAACTGGCTAGCTGTGTAATGTTGAGCAAGTCAGAACTAATTTGAGCCTTCATTCCCTCATCTGTAAAATGGAGATAATATTTATACAGTCTACTTTCAGAATTTTGTGTCATATGAGATAATGTATGTAGAGTGCTTTGGCAACTACATAATTTCAAATAAAAATGGCTGCTGTTGTTGTGTGGAAGAGCTGGTTTATCACTGGGGAGAAACATCAAGATTAACCACAGAGTGAGCAGGATGTCTGCCAACAGCTGCAATGTTCTTCATTGGGTGTGTTCTCTGCTGTGGGGGTGGTTTGTTTCTTATGTTTCAGTTGTAGGTTTTGGGTGACAATAATAGTCAAGCTAAGCTCAGGGCACATTTGTTGTTTTTAGTGAACTTGCTCCAGGACTTTGAAGAAAAGTAAATTAAATCTTTTAAGTGAGACGTTTAGGGGAAGTATATGGAACAGCAAAAATCTGAAAACAGCACACAGTGGCTTCAGAAGCCAGTGCATTGCTACCTCTTTTCCTCTGCCTATTTGTAGCAATCCAGAGTTATTAATTTAAGTTGTAGTTCTCTCTCATTGTAACTTCACTCATCTGTCGATCCACAGAGGGTGGGACACACACACATCCTGTTCAAGTATTTCGGTGTTATTAGTTCAGGGCCAGATATAGGCAGGTATTTTAGAAGCGTGGTCCATCAGCAGGCATTGATGGAGTAAGTGCCCATGAGCTGCTAGGTGTGTGAAGAAGTACAGAGAATGGTAAGATGTTCTTCTAAACCTGACCCTTACAGTGCTTCATCTCAGTAGCTTGTTTATGAGAATGCTGACTAACCCGTGTTTCAGTGTCTGAGGTGTGGAGCAGGCAGTTTATTGTTGTGAGAGACTCCTCCACAGGTATCTCTTTCCTTCTTTCTCCCATCCCTTCATTTGTCCTCTTCTATAAGGTGGGGACGTGTAAATTCTCATTCATGTAAGCCATGTAGGCTTAAATTTGTAAGGCAACCATTCTCGCTCATTACTTTATGGACACACTTCATACCTTTTCTTATTTATTTTCTTTGTGCTGAAAGATCTGTCAATTTTACCCATGTGGGTATTGTTTAACTCTGCTGATGGGTGAAGAAGATGAGGGAGCTATTCAGCTGTTTCTATAGCTAATTTTTTATTTTTAAATTTTTTTAATTGGGGAAGGGAAGAAATTCATTCTAGCAGGTAAGACACATTTGTGGTACTGAATAACATCCATTGTAGGCCTTTCAGTGTATGTTAGAGGGATGTTGTCAAAGGTGGTCTGCTGAAAACTGATTCATCTGAAAGTGAATCCATCCTATTTTACAGTGGGGCTAGACTATTTTTAGGCCTTATTTTGGTTATCACTATGGTTCATTTTAGCAAAATCCTTTTTAATTGAGAGAATAATTTCTAGGCTTCAGATGTGGATGTGTAGCCTTTAAATCACACCACAAGCATATTTTGGACAGATGTGTTTAAGGAATAGGTGCCCACAGAGGGTTGTATATTTGGAAAATTCAGACTGTGTTGGAACAGTGAACTTTGATTTGCTGTATATAAAAGCAGTCCCTAACCTTTGTGTCCCCCCTTAACCCCATCGCAAAACAGAACATTTGGGATTCATTCCCAAATCATGGTATAGTGGAAGGGTTATTGAACTTAGAAAACTCCCAAGTTTGAGTCATAGCTTTAACACTCACTAATGTATGACTGTGGAAATCACTTTTCTAGGCCTCCGTTTTCTTCTCTGTAAAATGAGGTGGCTGGGCAGGTACTCCCCAGTCTGACTTGTCAGCTCCAGTATTCAAAGGGATTTATGATCTCCCTGATGTGACTGTTCTTTCTAATGATGCAGCTTTCAACTCTTCCATGTCTGCTTATCCTGTCCTATGTGACTTCCATCCATTTCTTCCCACAGGTTTGCCACAAGGAGTTCACCTAACGTGCTGTGAGTCCTCCTTGATTTCTTCTGATATCAAGAGGATACAGTGGAGAAAATGGGTTGTCTGTTGCTTATTCCTGGCTCCTGCTATGTGACCAGCTTGTCTTCTTTGATCATACATTTCTTTCATCATATCCTTTCTTCCGGTTCTTCATAGTGCCCTATTTGTTGTGTGTTGCTGCCTGCTTACACTGACTATGAGTCTCACCATTGCTTTCTGAATGCAATTCATTTTTAATTCTTTGGAGACTATAGGAGTCTATGTGTTGCAGACATGCAACATTCGCTGGACATAAGCATAATAATAAGGATCACAATAGTGATAATATCTAGCATTTATATAGTGCTTTAAGGTTTGCAAAGCATTTTAAAATAGACCATTGTTTGCAATTACTAAAAGAGCTTCGCAATTCCCAGAGGCAAATCCAGCCTACTCTCCCACTGTTTGATTCTGGGTCCAGTTTATTATCCATTTGTATTGTCTGTCCATAAGTTGGTTTTTCATATTTCAGTGTTTCTTTTGGTTTCTAAGAAATGTGTGTATACATGCATAGAGGTATGCATTTATGTATATAAATATTTCTACTAAGTAAAGATGTCTAATGACTTTTAAAAGACCAATCTTCTCTAGTCTTAAAGTTCTGAAGATAACTGGTTACAGAAACAAGTTGAGCAGTGTAGAGCACATTAAAATTGATTTAGACTTGGATTAGAATGCCTTTTGTCCAAATTATGGCATGTAGTTTTTAGATGGACAACCCACAGAACCTGTCCATCTGTGTGTATGTGTCTGTCAGAGTATTCATGCACATGTGTAGGTCAACATCAGGACAATAGACATCTTAATCTTTGTCAGTTGTAATGTATATTGTGAGCTATAAATTGCTGAACTTGTTTTTGAACTCAAGTACATTTAGAAATTTGAGTTTGGAACAGCCTAGTCTTTTGGAAATTGTTGGTCATTTTCACTTACAAAATTATCATCCATTAATAATTTTGAAAGAAATAAAATGATTTCACCCTAATCTAGGGCAAGGGTTTTTAATTTAGGATCTTTGAACATTTTTAAAAAATATTTATATAAAAAATTTATTTCAGTAGAATTGGTTTCTTTTGTAATCCTATGTATTTTATTTTAAGCATTTAAAAGCATTATTTTGGGAAAGGGTTCATAGTCTTCATCAGACTGCCAGAGAAGTCTGTGATGCAAAAAAGGTTAACTCTTGATTTAGGGAAATAATTGGTTCATCTGTAGAAGTAAATATAAAAGTATTGTGTGTATATTTATATTCTATATGTGTGTATCTATTATATGTACATATATGTGTACACACACACACACACACACACACACACCACTTCAGAATCTAAAATTTTAAGGCCTAGACTAAATATAACTGGGACCTAATCCTGAGATGAAGTACATACCACATGCCCAATTCATCAACACAATGGCCCATTGAGAAGCTCTTAGAAGCCATTTAACATTGTGTCTGGGAGCATCAGAACATATTAGCTGAGTGTTTAACCCTATGAGTCTCTTTCCTTTGAAATTTTCTCACAACTGAGACTTAACTATTAACTTAGGAAACTTTGATATATTGTGTAGGGCTTTTATTTCTGAGAGAACTTTGAATCTTAGTGGTTTTTGTTCCATTAGGAAATAAGGGCAAGAATGATGTAATACAAACAGGCTACCATGTGTTAGATACATATTAGCAAATGTAACTGAAATACACTGATGTGTCATTATTTAACATTCCCCCCTCAATGGCTTTGTTTCCTTTGAGGGAACTTTTGATGATGGATATTTTATTATGAAATTAGATTTTACAACCTAGTTTAAATTTAGGATATTATAGCACACAATCCAGATGTTGATTTCCATTGACTTACTGGTTTCCAAGCTGTGGGTCGTGGACCCTCAGGATTCACTGGAAATCTTGTAGGATCCACAGAATTTCTGACAAGTTGTCATTTTACTCTTGAGCTCTGTCAAAAATTCAGCACAATTTAGTATAACAATAGCTTTTCTAGACTGAATAAGTTTCAGTTTATGAGTATTATTATTTTTCAGAGTTATTCTGTTGTGATTCATAAAGTTTTATTTAAAAGTGTTACCACATTCATAGCATCTTTTTGTTGTCATTTATTTTATCAGTTAGTGGATAGTAATAAATAACCAGCTCGTGCCTGGGCAGTTGGGTGTTTGTGATTTAAAAAAAAATCCACAGGATCATAGGTTTAGATTTGGAAATGACCTTAATAAAGTCTCACTTTACCACCATCTTCATCTTCATTTTATAGATGAAGTAAATGCCCAGAGATGTTAAGTAACTTGCCTGTGATTGTACAGATATTAAATGTCTGAGGCGGAATATGAACACAGGTTTTGAAAATTCTGAGCCCAGCATTCTAACCACTTCACAGTGCTTAGTCTCAGGTTAGAGTCTCTTCATAATATTCAGTTGTACTCTTCCAGATTGCCAGTCTTCATGGTGAGATCTTCTCTTATGCTTAGCTCCTGAATTCTTTCTTTCCTTATATTGTATTCTGCGTATTATTTTTCAACTGTTGTCTCCCTGATGATAGGTAATGCTGTTCCTATCTAGTTGTGTAAGGTGGCTTTATTTTAGAAATTTAAAAAATGTAAATATATATTTGTGAGTGTTTTTTGGTGAAAATTGATTGCTGTTTGATAGTTTTCCAAATAAAGAAATGCTTAGTTAGTAATCCAATAAAGATTTCAACCAAGGATTTTTTTGAGTGGAGTTAGAGTAGGATTAATTAGGGCTTTTGATTCGAATGATTATTGCAGGAGTAAGATGAGACTTGTTTAGAGTAAAAAGCCCTCAACATTATGCAGTGATTTTTAATTTTTGGTAATTAGGTGATACTGAACTTAACATGGTGAAGTTGAGAGGTTTTGCATTTGAATTCATTGCTGAAATCTGGGGGCCATGTGTGAAGTGACCTTGCTTTTCCAAGTTGTCTTTCTGGAGCTAGATTTGGAGTTTGTATGTGTGTGGTAACCAGAAATAGTGTGAACTTTTAACAGCAATGAAAAAAAGATCAGACTAGAAGATTTATATATCAGTAGCAGAAATTTTTGCTGAGGTATTAGATTAGCACTTTCAAGCTGTGTTTCAGTTTATCTGTGTAATAATGTTGAATGTAATCCCACAGCTAATTACTCTTTTGGAGTTGACATTTTTCACTAGGGTCTAGCTGTATTGCTGTTAGTTCTTTTTGTCTGTTTGATTTTAATACTTGTAGCTATTTCAAATTCCAAATATTTGTATGTAGCTCTGCCTTATCTTTTTCTTTATAGAGTATTGACACTGATACCTCTTAGAACTTGTAATGAGCCATAGAGGCTGCAGTGATACTTTTGCAGTAATAGGACAGCCTTTGTAGATTTTGATGTGCCAAGTGTTTATCGATAAGATGGATGAAATAATGTCATGCCCCTCCCAGAGAAAACAAGTGGTTAAAAATGTACATAACCCCAAAACTTTAGAATGAAACCTGTTTACCAATTGTGATAGGAGAGACTGTGAAGAGATATTTGTAATCCAAAAAAAATTATGAATGAAACTTTTTTCTTTTTAGTGGGTAAGACTTTATTGGTTCAGAAATGTGAAAGATGATAAATATTTTTTCCTTTTTAATAGGGGTGATGAAAAATATTTTGTGGTGTTTTTAAAGAGAATTTAAAGGCTTACCTTATGGCAACCTTTTTTTCCAGCTTGTATTTTGAAATTCTATATTGTGATAGTCCAGAACTGGTTTATGAAATGTTCTCACTTGTCAGGCTGTGTATTACCATTATGTTGTAACATTTGTATTCTTCACAACGCACATTAATGCTGAATTGGTGATGAACTTGACCCTACAGCAGTGACCAGGCTGCAAATTAACATTATCTACAGGCACTACCATATATGGAAGTGCTGTGTTGCTAGGCTGCCAAGTTGATGGAGATTTATTTACTTAGTCATTTAAGTGTGTTATTTCTTTGTTGTAATTCTGATTGGCCTGGGTTATGGTAGGTAGAACTTTCAAAAGTTTAATGCCTTTTTTTTCTTGGCCTTTTGAGATGTAAAGCAGAAGCATTTTGCATATGTGTATTCTAACAAGAAAATTAAAGCTCTTTACAAAATTTTGTATGCTTCTAAATGCTATAATACATGTGCATGACTATATTACATGTCATCTTTTAATATGTGTGGGGTAGGTAGGTGGTACAATAGTTAGAGTACCCGTCCTGGAGTCAGGAAGACCTGAGTTCAAATCAAGCCTCACACACTTTAACTTCTATCTGCCTCAGTTTCCTTAACTGTAAAATGGGGATAATAACAACCCCTACTATCTCTCAGGCTTGTTGTGGAGATCAAATGAGATTATATTTATATATGTACACACATATACACATATGTATACATATATACACACATAAATAATAGGGATTAAAAAACATTTTGTGGTATTTAATTTCAAAGGCTCCTTTATGGCAATCACCAGGAGCCTTACTTAGTAGCTTGGAGGACTGAGAAGTTGAAGGTCTTGCCTAGGGTCACTTGGTGTGTGGCAGAGGCAGGACCTGAACTAAGGTCTTTCTGGATGGGAAGCTGGCTTTTTGTGACTGTGTTCAAATATCATATCAGTACCATTAGACAGATAAAACTATTTAAAGACCATCTCACTGTAATGACATTTGGATGTTTAAAATATAGACATATGCAAAACTATGTATTCATCCATACAATGTTAGAAATGTCTATCTAAATATACTTTCCTTCTAAAGGCAAGTAGGATGGTGAGAAGTCAACAAGCATTTGTTAAACTCTTACTATGCTCCAGGCACTGTACTTAAACTTGAAAATAGGGCAAAAGAAAAAAAAAAAGCTCCCATCCTCCCGGAACTCACTAATTTTTTTTTTTTGAACTCACTAATTCTTATGAAAGAGACAAGATAGAGATAGCTGTGTGCCTTGCAAGATACAAGGTGTCCCAAAAATGTTAGTTCAGTTTTGAGTTGTTAAAATTATTAAGTTATTGAAGTTACTATTGAGTTATTATTAAAACTTGAAACTGCACTGAGACTTTTGAGACATCTTGTATGTACAAAAGAAATTGAAGGTAAATTTGGAGGGAAAATACTAGCATCACTGGGGATCAGGCAATCCCTTCTGCATGAGGTGGCATTTTAGCTGGGACTTGAAGGAAGCCAGGAGGCGGAGCCGAGGAGGAAGAGCCATTCCAGGCATAGGGGAGCAGTCAGGGAAAAGGCATGGAGTCTGGAGATGGAGTGTACAAATTATATTTCAGTTTTGCTCTCAATGGGAGAGCAGAAGTGGAGGGGATGGGGGAAAGGGTTTTCAACTTTTTATAGGATTTCCAGATGGTTTCAGTTTCTTGTGACTATTACGACAGTCAAGTGCTCTGCCAGAAGAGTGGTAGCTTCAAATTGTATAACATGATCATTTCATCTCAATAGAAATCTGCAAAGCAGCTGCTTGACATGATTGTCCTACACTCAGCCTGGCTTTGAGGGACTGGACGTTAACTTTTCCAGAGGTGCAGCTTTGGCCCAAGACAAGAGCCACTTCCTGGCAGTGCTCATTTGCCTGCATTTAGTTGGTGTAGGTCCAGGCCCAGAGCTTGAAATACATAAAATACTACTATTTTAGCAGCCGAAAAGGGCATTGGTGGTCCTAGTGGCTTAGTCCTGTAGGCCACCCTGTCCATGGGCATATGGGGAAGAATAAATCCCCAACCAACCTTATGTTGCAAGCACAGTGCTACTTTACCAAAGAGCACTTTGAAAGCCTTTAAGGCCTTTTGCAAATGAAAGGCTGATAGGAAATAGGTAGTGACCAGTAGTTTCTTTGGTGTAGGGACCTCTCTGATGCTCTCCCTAAGCAGATTAACACTTTCTCTGCAATTTACAGCCTTACTTAGTAGCCTTGAGGACTGAAGAGTTGAGGAACTTGCCTAGGGTCACTCAGTGTGTAGCAGAGGCAGAACCTGAACTCACCTCTTTCTGGCTGTGAAACTGGCTCTTTGTGACTGTGTTCAAATGTCATATCAATACCATTGGAAAGATAAAACTATTTAAAGACAGTCTTACTGTAATGACATTTTAATGTTTAAAAAGAGAGAGAATATTTGTGTAGTTCAGGTTTAAAATTTGTGTAGTTTAAAGCTCTTGCTGGTAAAAGTTCCTTTTGCTCAAGTTGCTTAGAAGACTTCCAGAATTTTATTTTTTGAAGGGTGGGGAAGGTAAAGACTTTGGCAAGGAGCAGGCACTCTGTAGGTTTTTGGAGAGTGAATAAGGGAAAGGATTGAGGAAGAGAGGAGTTGGGGAATTGAATGTTCTGAAGGCCTTGCTAGACAGAGAGAAGTAGAAAAGAAAAGTAGTAAAATAGGAAGGAAAAAAATGTTTTTTTCAACTTGCAGTTGCAAAAAAAAAACCCTTCGCACAGAAAATTGGGGTGATTGAAAGATGGTATTTGTCCCAAATGTATTGCTTTGGGCTGCACTTAAAACTCTTTCATATTGTATCAGGGACCCTTTATGGGTGGGAGTGAAGCTGCACATACAAATAGATCTGTTTTTTATCTGCATGGTTGAGTTTTTAGAGCAGCTGGAGTTGGTCTCTTAACTCCTCTGCCCCTCCCAGCAGAATAATTTTCCCTTTCTGTTATCTGCTTTATCATGGAGTCTTCATTGACTCTAAGGGCATTTCTAAGAGAAGATATAAAAGGGGCTTTCACTAGAGAACAGGAAATGGAATGAATAGCAGGGAACTTTTTGATAATTCTTGGCTCTGTTAGAATACAAGAGGGGTTGAGCTAGAGAGCTTGTACCAGCACAACAAATGTGTTGAGACTTCTTCAAGTACATTTTTCTCCCTTCCAGCCTCATTCCCACTCTAGACTTTGACAGTTTAATTGTGACAGGCAATGTCTCTCACTCCTTTATTACTGTATTATATACCTCTCTTCCAAACTCTTTTGGGCCCTTGAACCCCTAATTTGTATACTCCTTTGGAGGGCAAATAAGGGATTCCTTCCCCCTCCAACTTCTCTGACCCCTTGTTAGTCTGTTCATGACTAATACATCTATAAACACTTTCTTTGTCTACCCATTCACTGTGCCTTTCCAGGCTTCAGATGTCTGTGGCTCCATAATTCATGGATGGGGACACAGATTAGAGGGCTTTTTATCCTAGAGAGTGTTTTGCTGCCTAGTGTTTGGGATCTAGGAGGACGTTACTCTTTGTGGCACACAGCAGTGATACTTTTCTTGTTGGTCAGGCAGTCCCTGAAGCACACTTCTTCTATTCTTAGCTTTTTTCCTCTTCCTCAAGCACACCTTAATGACATAACTCTAATGGATAGGCCAGCCAACTAAAAATACAGAATGTAAATCATAGCTCCATATTAAAGTTTCTTCAATTCTCATATCTTTATGATGAGAGACTCTGAAATTCTGTAGTTTTATGTGATGATATTCTAATTTATCATTTGGGTGTTTCCCTTGTGAAAAACTTGGAGTACCTGAAGAATTCCATTTCCTTATCTCTTTCTTTTAGCTTTTGGATTTACTGTCAGAAATTCCTTTCCTCTCTTTTTCCTTAGTCTGATAATGGAAGCAGATTTGCCCCTTCCCCTCACCCCCAGATGGTAAGACCTTTGGGATTTTTTTTTGGTATTATCAGCTACAATTTTAAACTGACAACTGATTTCTTATGTTAACTTAATGAGAAACATTTAATTTTAGTGGCAAAGACACTATCTGGCATAATATCTTGTGCATTTTGGTGCTTAATAAATGTATACTAAATTTAGAGAGCAACTGACGGACTAGAGGTCAGGAAGTCTGTATCCTAGTCTAGATTTATTACTCTAAATGAGCTTTGTGACCTTAGACAAATCATTCCATCTCCAGTTAGTTTCCTCATTTGCTTAAAAAAAAAAAAGAATTAGAAGATGGAAATAGTTGATTTCTGAGGTTCCTTCCAAATCTAAAAATTCTATTCATTACTTAGAATTCACATTCCAGGCCTTGGCTCTCCTTGGGGCACAAGATTAGTCAAGCCAAAGAGAGTATGGGTGGGCTTTGTGATTTGGTGATTGAGTTCTTTATAAGAGTGATATGGAATGTGTGTGGGGGGAAATTGAAGGCCTTCAGGCTCCATCTTTCCTTCCTCCTTGTAGCCCTATTTTTTTAAAAAAAAAAAAAAAAGGCCCGAAGATTATCATGAGGCTTGACTTATTCTTCTGGTTCTGGCACTTGGACAGGTTGTATTTCTAAACCTCAGTTTGCACCTTTGTTTTTAAAAATTAAGGAGGATAGATTGTTTAATATCCAGAATTATTATTATTATTTTTTTTTTAGTTACATGAATCTTTGTTTCCTCCCGTAGGCCAGGTATTGCTTTGTCCATTCACATCCTATATTCAAGGCAAATTTGAGGCTTCAATGAGTTCATATACATAAAGCATATTGCAAATTTAAAAACTTATGAAATGTCAACTATTATGGTATTGTTATTGAAGATCATCTTTATGGTGCATCCTATTAGAGGTGCTTGTGATGAGTAGAACGAATAATTCATTTGAAGTAGGTGGTCAAGAGTTTTAAGTCCAAGTTCTGTCACTTAATTACATGTGTAATTTTGGGCAAGTCATAGAACTGCTTGGGGTCAAAACTTCCTCATCTGCAAAATCGTCTTTAAGGTTCTTTTCAGCTCTGTATCTATGATGTTATATTATTATTTCAAGACTTTTTGCTCTTGTTGTCCAAATTAAGTCTGAGTGATTTTAAAAATCAAATTAAAGTAACATGCACCGAACATGGGCTGTAACCTTGTTTTTTTCTTATTGACTTGATATTTTCTCTTATCAACCAGTAAGCAGCTGCCTAAGACTAATGCCTTTTTGTCCTTCTCCTACCTGCTCTGTAGTGTTATGTTTGGTAGAAATATCTTTGAGAAGTTGTGGTCTGTAGCGCCCCATATATTTTTCAGTCAGGACGAAATAACTCATATTTACAAAGGATATTGAAGTTTGCAAAACTTTTCCTCCATAATAGCCTTGTGAAGTAGGAGGCATAGGCACAATTTCTACCAGCCTGGAAAAGGCATTGGATAAAAAAAAAAGTCAGAAAAAAAATGGCTGTGCAAAGATCATAATGGTAATGGGGGGGGGTAACCTAGATTTCCTGAGCTCTCAAGACATTTGACAAATGAAAAAAGTGAACATAGGGACTTGGCCAATAAATAAGAGACTAGTAGTTAAGAGAGAGAGACATAATTAAGTCTGTTGTATGCTGTGCTTTTAAGTGAGGCCCAGAGCAGTAATGCTTTACTGTATGAAGGTAAACACTGTCATTACTGAACAAAGAAATGCATACAAGGCTGACATTGTTTTCCCTTTTTGATTTAACCATTATTTGCAGCTAGTTTAATGGGCTATTAAATAGTCTGTTTTACACAATGAAGCACTGAGAAAGAACTTCCCTGTTCAAGGAGGCCATTTAATTTACATGGAGTATTTTATATAATTACTGCTATAATAAAATCAGAGTTGGCCAATACTAGATATTCTCTTCATGTCCATCTCTTGTCATTTGGATTGGTAGGTTTAGCTGGTAAAACCCAGGTCTGTGTTTACATTTTAATATTCTTTTGTATTCAGAATTGAAATTTCTAAGCTAATATATGTGTGGCTAAGGAGAATGAAGTACGCAGGACCATAATGTCATACTTATAATGTATCCTGTAGTTTACTGCCAGAAATTGTCTTTGAGAATTTAGTTTTCTTCAACTTTTGCCTACCCTCAGTTTCTGTAATCCTCAGAAAGTCAGCTGCTTTTCTGTTGCATACTTACTGTGTTTACTATTTTCTAGGATTACGGAACTGTGGCACAGTAACTGAAATTGATACTTTGAATCTGTGATCTTAATAATAACTCAGTTTACCTTGTGCTTCAAGATTTACAAAGAACTTTGCTCATTAACATTAACAGGGTAATATAAATATTAGCTTTAGTTTTCTCATCCATACAATGGGGAAAAGAGAGGAGGTGACATGGTCACATAGCTAATAAGTGTCAGAGCCAGGATTCAGACTTAGGTTTTCTGTTGAGTAAAAGGTTAGTGCTGCTTCTTAATGATATCTTTAAAGCGTCTGATCAAGCTTGTCCATTTGGAACTTAAAACACATTTTTTTTTACATTCTATAAATATCTTTGCTTTTTACATACAGTTCTACATTCAGTAATATGTTGCAGTCTATTTATACTAATCATGCATCTCTCCATTGCTGTTTGGATGGTTTTAATGTCTTTGAGATTGTAATTTTCCATAATTGGTAGCCATATACCCAGTGAATGTTGATAGAAAAAATGGGGGTTTTTGTTTCAGAGAGAAACTTGGGTTCGTAGAAGGCACTGTATGAGTTTTCAAAGGGTAGTTTGTCTTGTTTTCTTCCTATTTCGGGTCCAGTTCATTTTTCATTGGATATATATGGTAAAATATACATTGATATATTTACACACATGTAAAACACTCATATACATGTATGAAACATGTGTATACATGCATGTATAAATGTGTATGTGTATATGGGTGTCTGTGTTTGTCTTTCTATCTTTCTATCTCTCTGTTTATGTATCAGCGCCATGAGTTGTCCATTCAGTTATTGATGATAGTTTGGACAATAGACAGTCTTCATATACTTCATTTGTCCTATATGGATAGGTAAGCCAAATTCTTTTGTGATTTTAGACTTTATTTTGTAGACTTTGCAATATTTTGGGGCTTGGTACCATCAGGACACTGTTATCTGCCAACGGGAACATCTGAAAAACCTCACCATCAGTTGGGAATTCCTTTTCCTTTTGTGCTGGATATCTTCTGCAGGGGTGCAAAACCTCCTTTGGCTAACATCTCTCCACATTTTATGACTCCCTTGATGAAATTAGATAGTATGAAATAGATGTATAACTAGAAAAGGAGCTGTCAGACTGCTTTTATGCTGTACTTGTACCCCTGTGGTGATAATAGACCAGCAGGAGGCTGGATGTACAGCTTATGAGTATTTATAGGAGGACATAGACAAAAGTTAGGTAGGATGAGAAGATTACCATCTGTGCGACTGGAGGGAATACCCATGTTGATGAGCTCTGTCTAATGGAGACAAAGACGTCTATTTTTATTAAGATTAAATAGTACCATGACAGAAAAGGAAAATGACAAATGCTGGAGAGGATGTGGAAACATTGGGACTCTAATGCACTAGTCCAACTATTTTGGAGAAGACTAATATGGAACTGTGCTCAAAGGGCTTTAAAACTGTACATGCCCTTTGATCCAGCAATACCACTACTAGATCTGTATCCCAAAGAGATAAAAGAAAAGATAGGAGGACCTATTTGAACAAAAATCTTTATAGCAGCTCTTTTTGTGGTGACAAAGAGTTGGAGATTGAGGGGATGCCCATCAATTGGGGAATGGCTGAACAAGTTGTGGTATATGATTGTGATGGAATACTGTTGTGCTGTAAGAAATGACAAGCAGGATGGTTTCAGAAAAACCTGAGAAGACTTGTATGAACTGATGCAGAGTGAAGTGAGTAGAATCAGGACCACATTGTACATAGTAACAGCAATATTGTAAGGATGATCAACTGTGAAAGACCTAACTGCTGTGATCAAGACAATCATCTAAGACAATTCCAAAGAACCCATGATTAGAAATATTCTCCACCTCCAGAGAGAGAGAGAGAGAGAACTGATGAACTCTTGAGTACAGATTGATTCATACTTTTTTTAACTTTCTTTATTTTTCGTCTTTTTTGGGGGGTGGGGTTTGTTTTCCTTTGCAGCATGGTGAATATGGAAACTTGTTTTGCATGTCTTCACATATATGAATTATAACATGTTGCTTACCTTTGCATTGAGGAGGGGCAGGAGGGAGAGAGAATTTGGAACTCAAAATTTAAAAATAAACTAATGTTAAAAAATTTATTGCATGTAATTGAGAAATATTTAATGAAATAAATAATATATTTTAAAAAGTTTGAATGGTGACACAGTATTTTATTTTACTTTATTAACTTTGTGTTTTTTAAAATTATATGTATTTCTGTTATCAAGTCTTAATTTTTGCTCATGATTTTGATTCTACTTTATTGAAGGAAATGAGAGTGGTTAAACACATAAGTATGGAAACTTGGGTATTCACCTGAATAAAATGCTTTGCTAGTGTTTAAAAACAATCAAAATTTAGTTGATGACATCCAAGTTCTTCTACATACATAAATGAAAATGTATGTTTATATAAACATTATGGGTACTCACAACGCTTCTATACTGTTAATGTAATTTTCCAGGGAGTTACACAGTAGCTCAGCGCTTAGCAAAGTGCCTGGTGTATAGTAGATGCTTAATAAATGTTTATTGATTGAGTGATTGATTTCTAGTAGAGTAGGTCTTTATGTATAACACTGATTTAGCAAAAATACCTTTTTATTACAGTAACCATATCTGATAAAAATCTGACATCTATAATCTGTAATAGCTAAAATTTATATAGTGCTTTAAGGTTTGAAGTGCTCTTTTTTGATCGTAATCCTGTGAATTGGGGAAACAGTATAATTTTCCTGTTTTGCAGAGAAAAAAATGGGGACTCAATTTGATGGACACTCATCTTAAATGATTTAAGGTTGAATACTTGTTGAGTACAAAAACTGAAATTTGAACATATCTGACTCCAAGTCCTGAGTTCTTTCATCTGTATCACATTGTTTATAAGTAACCGACACAAATCTATAGGAATATTAATACTCACTCTTCAACAAACAAGGCCTAAGTGCATATACAGACAAACATTGGAGAAGGAAGTGCAAATTAGTAGGCAGTTAAAAAGCTGTCCAAATTCTTCAGTAACTAAGATGTTATATTATTCTTCTCAAATCATCAGAAAACAGCTAAAAATTATTCCAAGTGGTAGTTTTCTATTAGACCTCACGTAAGTCTTACTACTTTCTTAAGGAGTTTAGTACCTGGCTGATGGTACCACAACTCTTGCCCTTATACTTGGGGAATTCAGCATACATGTTGATTTCCCTGCAAACATATGAGATTAAAATTTATCAGCCTCCTTAGCTCAAATGACTTGTACTTATATTCAGCCCCAGTTACACACATACCCTTGAGATCATCATCAGTCACAAGTGTCTTATCTCCATGATATAGAACCCTGAAATTCTTCTTTCTCACGATTTCTAATGTCCTTTCATCTCTCCTTGTGCTTTCACACTTTTAAACCTTCTTATTCTCTTCACTGCAACCTGTAATCATTCCATTCCTCCCTTTGAAATGTTAACACCTGATACCTTAACAAGTTCAACTTTGTACACTCCTGTACCTTCAAATTCTTCATTCCCATCATTCTCCTTTGTTGGTTCATCATGTTTTGTGCCCTTTATTTGAACACACATCTTATCTTCTTTGTCTTCATCCTTTCTCTTGGTGACCTTAGTAGCTTCAATGGGTTCTTCTTTATGAGGAAGAGTCGCAATTCTACGCATTTAGCCCATATCTATTTCTTAAGCTCCAATCTTGCACCACCAGCTTCCTGCTCTACATTTTTCATTTGCATGTCTTACAGACACTTCAGACTCAGTATTTATGAAACACATTTCATGATCTTCCCCCTGAAATTCACTCTCCCCCTTCCATTAACTTCCCTATTTCTGTCTTGGACATGGCATTCCTTAAGTCACCCAGGTTTGCAGCTTCATTGTCATCTTCTAGTCTTCACTGTTGCTCAACTCTCCTCCCCTCCCAGTGTCCTATTATTTGTTAAGTCTCATCAATTCTACTTCCACAGCATCTCTTACACATATTCTGTTCTCTCTACTGACACAGCTACCAGCCTCATTCTGGCCCTCACTCTTTCTTGGACTTTTGCCATGTCTTCCTAATTGGTCTTTCCATCTTAAGCCTCACCCATAGCCAACGGATGCTCCACACAGCTGCCAAATTATTATTAGAATGCTTGGCTAACTGTGTTACTCTTTTGCTCAAGAAACTTCAGTGGCTTGTCATTAGCAGTAGGGTACAAACTCCTCTATTTGGCATTTGAAACCTTTAACAGTCTGGCAGCTATCTTTGACAGTGACTTCATCTTCCTTTTCTCACACATTCTGAGTGTCAGTTAGATGTCCAGCTTGGTGTTCTGTCTTTTTCTTGCCTTTTCACTGGTTGTCATCCATATCTGAAATGCTTGCTTTCTTTACCTCAGCTTTTTAGGGTCACTAGCTCACTGTTAAGATTCAATTCATGCCTCCTATAGGAGATTTTACCTGATTTCTTCTTCCCAACTCAAAATGCTAGTAATTTCTCCAAGTTATTTTTTATTTACTTTGTAGATCATGTTGTATTTACTTATTTAGTTACTTATGTTTTCCTTAGGGGAGTATAATTTCTTTGAAAGGACAGGGGATACTTTGATTTTGTCTTTGTATCCATCATGTGTATCATAGTAGGTAATTTATTAATGCTGTTGAATTAAATTGAATTAAAAATGATAAATTCAGTGTTGGTAGAGTTACAGGGAAAAAGACACTCTAATACTTTGAAGGCACTAGCTTGATATAATATTTTTTGAGAGCAGTCTGGTAATATGTAGTCAGCCAAACACTGATGTTACGTTTTGATCCTTTGAAACCTTTGCTGAGACAATCTTAAGAATGTTGTTAAAAGGAAAAGAGCCTGTTTGTATAAAAATATTCACAGTGGTTATTACTTGTAGTAACACAGAACTGCAAATAGTCTTTGCTCCAATGATGGAGAATGGTTGAAGAAGTTATAATATTAATGTAAAATTATTTTATTTTGCCATGAAAAATGGCATGATGAATATAGAGAAATATGGAAAGGATAATAAGGAAGTGATGTAAAGTGAGGTTAGCAGAATAAGGATACTAAGCTTGTTGGCTACAAAAATGTTTTTAAACAAAGACCATAACATTTTATTAAGTGAACAAATGGAATCAGAAGAGGACATAGAACAAATTATTAATATTTTGTGAAAAATTTTTAAAAATAAAAATGTAAATAATATGAGTTTGAAGGTTTTATTTGGAGATTCATGCTATTTTGTTCATTCGTTTTTGTTAAAAGTGCAACTACTGTCATAATAGAATATCATTTCTGGATACCTTCTGACAGTGAAAGTTGTAAAAATATAGGGTCAAACTAGATAACTCAGTTACTTAAGTATAGTTACATATAATTTAGATTTGAAATTTGTGATAATTAATGACAGGGACTACTGTAAAAAGATTTTTAAAAAAATTAATCTGTTAAGTAAGTTTTGCTGATTCAAGTCAGAAACATTTTATTAAGTTCCTGGAAATACTGTGTTAGTCATCAAAGATACAGAGAAGTTGCAGAGAGACAAATTTAGACTGGATATCAAGGACAAAACTTTTTAAAATTAAAGCTGTCCAAAAAGTAGAATGGACTACTTGGGATGAGTTCATTGTTCTACTCTCACTTGAGGTCAAATGAAGACTTGAATGCCTAGTTCTGGGGGTATTTTAGAAGGGATTCCTGGATAGGTAAAATTTTTGAACTAATTGCTCTCTGAGGTTTCTTTCAGTTTGGAACTTCAGTGATTTTAGAACCTCGTCCTTTTACCCTCCTACTTGATTCTGTACCCTGCGCATTTGGGGGATTATATTTTAAAATGGATGAAATTTAGTTTTGCTCACATGTAGAAGGGCATCAAATTTCTGTTTTATTGAGAGGCAACACTTGAGAACAGCCTGTAAATAGACATTTGTTTATACACAAACTTTGGCAATTGCCATTTATAATGATGAGTGTGCAAAGTAATCATTGGAATAGGTTGGAAGAGAAAATAAATTTAATTTCACTTGGGAAATACTTGTGAAAAAGGAGCTTCCTCCGTTTGACCTATCGCCTATTCAATTCCTTCCCTCTCTGCTCTGAGGCTTAATGTTGTCATTTTCTTTCTTAATGTGTAGGTGTGTTTGTTTTTACAGTATTGCCCAAATTAAGATTCTGGGATTCATGTTCCAAATCCTATCCTATAGCTTTCCAGTAAAACCTCTGTGAAGATTTTTCTTTCATATAACTTTTGTTGCCAACATTTATGCTGTATGATACAAATTTGCTGAACAAATCCATGTGTGGACTGGACTGCAGCCTTGAAACAGCATTCAAATCAATTTATGTGTGCTGTACTTCCTTAGCGAGTTTTTTGGCTTTGGGGAGGAGTAGCTAAAAATTTGTTCCCCCTTCCTTCCTTTTTTTTTTTTTTTTTGCACTGCTTTCATAGGAGTAAGAAGCACTTTATAGATGAAGGACTTTGGCATAACATTTTATGAAAAGTACCCCCCCTTCTGTACAGAATTTTAAGCAGATAACATTAGAAGCATTGACATTGGACTACTTGGTGGGATCATTTTATAGCTAGAATCTGAGGGCAGGTTTTTTATGCAGAAGTTTGTAACTAGTTCTAAAAGTAACATAATTATGTAGGAATTAAATGGATTTGAAGGTAAAACAGTAGTGTGTATACTGAAAGAAGTTTTCTAATAGAATTTGAGTTAGGAGGGACCTTAGAAGTGATTATTTGTTGAAATTAACAAAAGCCCATCCTAACTCATAATCCATTGTTCTTTTCCTTTTACCATCCTGCTTCTCTGCATTTTTCTAGGAGAAAGAACACATTCTCAACAATTAGAGATGTGCCTTAGTTATTTATATTCCTTGCTGAAGGGAATCAATACCTTCTCTCTAGAACTACGGATGCCTGGGGCAAATAGGGTGGTGTCTTGGGCCCTGGAGTCAGGAAGACTCATCTTCCTGAGTTCAAATCCAGTCTCAGACATTTAACTAGCTGTCTGACTCTGGGCAAGTCGTTTAACCCTGTTTGCCTCAGTTTCCTCATTTGTAAAATGAACTGAAGAAAGAAATGCCAAACCACTCTAGTATCTTTGCCAGGAAAACCCCAAATGGGGCCATGAGGAGTTGGACACAATTGAAATGACTGAACAGCAACAAAGGATATTTAGGTGGGTGGGAACCTCTAATGGTAGCTTTAGGTCTCAACTTGCTAGAACGGAGCATAGAAGCAGAATACACTTTCTATATAATTTGGAACATTCTCCTTCCTTTTTCTTTTCTTGGTCTACTGGCTTCATACAATTTGGGATAAGGATGTGATTTAGTAGGGGAAAGGATTATATGTCCTTATTTAGGATTTTATTTCAGGCATTTTAGTGTAAGTTTAAAGTTGTCTTATTTTAACTGCTTGTCCCTGTCCTCAGTAAGGGATCCTGATGGCACTTCATACCTAGATGGTATAATGGATACCTGTTTTCAGTTTTAAGCTTGAGGAGCCTAAGAATGGAAGAAGGTAGATACCTTCATCACATAAATTTATAAAATAGCATGTCTGTAGACACAGAGTATTTCTTATATTGTTGTTACTCATCATTTCAGTAATGACCCTATTTGGGGTTTTCTTGGCAAAGATAACTGGAGTGGTTTGCCACTTCCTTTTCCAGTTCATTTTACAGATAAGGAAACTGAGGCAGGTGGGGTTAAGTGACTTGCCCAGTGTCTGAGACCAGATGAGGAAAATAAGTCTTCATCAGGCAGATGAGCCTTCATGATTCCAGACTTGGCACTCTATTTACTGTGTCACTGAGCTGCTCTCCCCCCCCCCATTTGTATTACTGATTGCTTTTCTTCATATGTCTTCAGATTTGTGTAGAGAGAAGTATAGTAGACTAACAATTAAAGAATCTTGGATTTTCACTATGGCTGAAGCAATTGCTGGGTAATTGTAAGACATAGCTAACAACTAACCTATGAACACCTGATTTTGCCTTGCCCCGTAAAGGTGAATGATTAGCTTGCTACTCGGTATCTGCCCTGAACTTGAGATAACAGCCAAATTCTCTGGGACTGCTGCCCTCAAATAGTACTGAGAACTGTTTGATGGAGGATTTTGTCTCTAGTGTTTCCTTTCTTCTTCTTCAAAGAAATTAAAAATATGACATGCATGCTTCTGTCATTTGTATCCCACAGTTTTGTTAATTTCACCTCTGACAATCTTTTTTTTCCACATGTAGATACATGTAGATGCATTTCCCTTCCAGTTACCACAAGATCCTTCTTCCATTTTTCTCCTCCTCTTCCTTTTACATTTGGTAGTGAAAAACAACATTAACCATGGCAGGTAAGTGTAAGAATTACTTGTATCTAGGATATATGCAAGTTTGGAAAGTAAATTTAGCTGAAATACTCAGTACTTTCAATCTCTAAAACAAGGTTTCTTAATTTTTTTACTGTCATGGGCTACTTTGGTAGCCATGTGAAGCCAATGGAAGCCTCATCATGTTTTTAAATGCATAAAGTAAAATACAGAGGACTCCAGAGGAAACCAGTTATTGAAATAAAGATATAATTTCCCCCATCCAGGTTTATAGGCTCTCTAAAATATGTTCTTGGACCCCAGGTTAAGAACCTCTTAAAGCCTTTGAAAATATCTAGAAAACATCTTCATTTCTTTCTTCATCTTCCTCTAATTAAAACTACTTTCCCTTAAGTATCATCATTCAATCAAATCAACCAGGAGGCATTTATTAAGCTGGCCAATGTAGGCACTGGGAGTACAAAGAAAAAGCAAAAATAGTCCCTCCCTCAGTCACTTATTCAGTAAACCTTTATTAAGCACTTATTATGTGCCAAGCACTGTGCAGAGTACTAGGGATACAAATACCTGCTGGGGTGGGGCATGATGTAAAAATCCAAAGGAATGCAGTTGGCTGAAAAATGAAGAGATAGCTGGCCTGGGAACCCGCCTTAAATGGAGCTTTTGAGAGAAGTGCATCTTTCTTCCCTCTACTCAGAGGCAGTGTATTGTCCTATGTCATTCTTTACTGATGAAGTGTGAGTCCTGAGGCTGATCAGATCTTGCAGGATGATGAGGTTCCTAATTAAGTCCAAAGGAGTATAGCTAGGTAGGAAATGAAGAGGATCTTACATTCCAACTGGAGAGACAACACAGAGATAGTTATGTAATGATTTTTAAAATTAAATTAAATTTTCTTTGAATCTGCAAAAGTCTGCCTTCTTTCCTCCCACCCACTTCCCACTTGAGAAAGAAAGAGAAACGGAGCTCCTGTTACAAATATGCATAGTCAAATTACACATTTTTCTGCAATCACCGTGTCCAAGAAAAATATGTCTCATTCCGCACTTTCAGTCCTTCACCTCTCTGTCAGGAGGTGGAAAGCATATTTTAACATGGGCTTCCAGAATCTTGGTGCATTGTCTTTACATTATTGTCATTGTAGAAATTTTTCTCCTGGTTCTGCTTACTTCATTTTGCAGCAGTTCATATAAGTCTTCCCAAGTTTCTCTGGAACCATCCCCTCTATCATTTCTTAAAGCATAGTAGTATTCCATCACATTTATATGCCATGATATATATGTGTGTGTGTGTGTATATATATATATATATACATATATATATATACACACACACACATATACATACACACACACATATATGTATATATAACAGCCATTTCACACACACACACATATGTATATATAACAGCCATTTCACAAAATGATGGGCGCTATCATTTTTACAATTATTTTTGCCACTGAAAAAGAACTGCTATATTTTTTACTTACAGTTTGTTTTGCTTAAATTTATCTCTCCCTTAATTTAGCTTCCTTCTTATTCTCCCCTTTTCCTCTTGCTTTCCTTTTTGGTGAAATGTATTTTTATACCCAGTTCTCTCTCTCTCTCTCTGTCTCTCTGTCTCTATCTCTGTCTGTCTTTCTGTCTCTCTCTCTTTCTGTATATTTTTCCCTTCTTTGACCTGTTGATATGAGAGTGAGATTTAACTGTTGCCCATTTCCCCAAAGCCATTCCTTTTTGTTTATATAAACCTCTATCTGTGAATTTGGTGATTTAGGATAATTGTTCCTAACCTTTCCCTTCCTTCTCTGCCCTGGCCCCCCAGGGTATCCTTTTCCCCTACCTTTCCATTCTTCTTGTAAGATCATCAAGAAATAACAGAACTACTCTCAGGCCTTTTTGCCTACCTTTTCTATGACCCCTGATGATAATAGGGTTCAGAGAGGACCCATCTCATCTCCCCATATTAGAATGTAAAAAAAAATTTGTCCTCATTTAGTACCTTATGTTCATTGCAGTTTACCTTTTTATGCTTCTCTTGATTGTTGTGTTTGCATTTCAGAGTTTCTATACAGCACTGGTTTTTCCATCTCGAATATTTAGTTCCTCTGATTTATTAAAAGTCTGTTGGATATTAAGTGGCAAATTATTCTGTGATCTCAGAGACCGCTCAGCCAGGGGAATCATTGCTCCCAAAGTGGTTTGATCCAGTTCAGAAGCAGATGGCTTCCTACCATGTTCTGTCCAAGTTCTGCAAGTTCCTGACCTGGATTTGGGTCAGTGGGTTACTTGGTTCAGAGTTCAAGTAGATTGCCGCTGGACTCAGCCGCTTATAGCCATGGTAAACTCTGCTGTTTAGAGTGATAAAGTGATAAGCTTCCCATTGGTCTGCGATTTCTGGTTTGGTTATTCCTTACCAGGCTTCAGACTGTCTGAAAGCTGAAACTGAGGGTTCCTGGAGTCAGTGCTACACATCTGCTGCTTTCTTCTGAATTGGCCTCTAGGGTCTATTGACCACTCTTCACCCTGGGATCCTTTCCTTACTCCCCAGTAGTGGACTCGTCCTCATTCTGTCTTGAATCTGTCACCTGGAGCTGGGTAGTGAGCAACAAAGGTGCCAGTTGGCACTTGTTCCTGCGCTTTCAGAGACAGAGACAGATGCTAGATCAGGAATCTCTTCTTCCTCACTGCCAGGCCAGACCCAGGCTGTACCACAGATCTCTTTTTCTGTGTTGTGTCCCTGTGCTGACCTGGGCTGCTGTGCCGGCATCTTGACTCTCCATAATGATTTATGTAGAAAACTTTGCATTGCTTTATAGTGCCTTGTGATTCAGTGGAGTTTGGACATTTATGTAAGGATATTATTATTGCCATTAGTAACAGTGATGCATGCCTCTTGGTGGTGTGGAGGTGATTTTCTCCAAGGTTGCCACTGAAATGCAAGCTCTGAAATTGCAAGTTCTAGCAAGCTGGAATTGGTTCAGTTTGACCCCAAGGAGTGACCAAGCCAAGTATGAGGGGATTCATTGCCTGTAGGCTGGCTACTTGGTGAGGAATTCTTTGTTCACAAAAATCCATGTTGATCAAAAGGCTTATAAATTACGGTTTGGTGTTAGCTTCTAATTCTTCTTTGAAGTTTACTCTTGGATACCTGTATCATGATATACACACAGTTTTTGTTAATCATGCATTAGATATTCCAGTCCATATGAAAGTGTTTATAATATTGTTGGAACATTCCAAGGCTTTTTAAAGTTTATAAAAATTAAAATGGAATCTGTGGCAGAGTGTTCAGCTGCTGTAGAGATCTGCCTTGTACTCTGTCAAGTGGAATATCAGAAGACTCACCTTTGAAGATTTTTTTTCTGAGAGTGGGGCAGAGTGAGGTCTGTGAACATATTTTTCATGGCACCATTAAACTTTCCAAACTGAAACATTTTTAATGAAATCACTTTCTGTTGGTGGTTATTATGTTACATGGTAGTTATACATTAATCTTTTTAAATAAACACAGAGTTGTGTGTTAATCTATGGACTGCTATATATAACTAGTGTCTAGCACATTGAAGGCACTTAAATGTTAATTGAATTGAATGCTGTACAATGTACTTAGTGAGAGATGTGCTAAGGAAATGACAGAATTCACCTGCTGTCTTAGGCACATAGGAAAGGGACACATTTGTCTCCAGCACATGTGCTTAACCCATGACTTAACTGTTGAGCAGGTATGTTTAAATGGTTTCATTATACCTTGTTACCTGATTGAATCTTTTTTTATCAGTTTTTCTTTTATTATAGAATGACAAATTTATCTCTCCACCTTTATTCCTTAGTGTACAGCCTAAGTGGTATAGGGTGTCCCTAAAGTCTCAGTGCATTTTAAAGCTTTAAGTTTAAGCAAAAAAATGTACTGAGACCTTAGGGACACCCTGTACTATAACAAGGTGCTGTATGATACAGTTGAAGGAGAATTTACTTCGTAACCAGGAGACCTGAATTTCAAGTCCTGGCTGTGTGATTTATAAGCTGTGCAACCTCGGACAAGTCACTTAGTCACTCTAGGGCTCTATATCCTCTTGCATAAAATGGAGGTAATGCTTGCATTACCTAAGGTACAGAGTCATGGCTATATACATAGCTAGGCGAAACATTTATTTATTTATTTATTTTGTAGAATTTTTTTTTTAATTTTTAACAAGTGTTTTTAAAACTTTGGGTTACAAATTTTTTCCCTTCTTCCCTCCCCATCCACCCTCATTGAAAAGGCAAGCATCTTGATACAGGTTATAGATGTGTAGTCATGCAAAACACTTCCATAGTAGTCCTGTTGTGAAAAACTAAGTATATTTCCCTTCTTCCTATCCTACCCCCCATTTATTCTATTCTCTCTTTTGACCCTATCCCTCCTCAGAAGTGTTTGCTTTTGATTATCCCCTCCCTCAATCTGCTCTCCCCTCTATCAACCCCCTGCTGCCTTGTCCTCTTCCCCCCTTATTTTCCTGTAGAGTTAGATAGATTTCCATACCCCATTGTGTATGTTATTCCCTCCTTAAGCCAAATCCTATGAGAATTAGATTCACTCATTCCCTCTCACCTTCCCCCATTTCCCCTCCACTGTAAAAGCCTTTTCTTGTCTGTTTCATGTGAGATATTTTACCTCATTCTACTTCTCCCTTTCTCCTTCTGCCAGTATAATCTTCTCCCATCCCTTAATTTTATTTTCCAGATATCACCCCTTCATCTTCAACTCACCCTGTGTCCTCTATCTATCTATCTATCTATCTATCTAAACATATAATTTTTTCCCTCCCACTACCCTAATACTGACAAAGGACTCATGAGTTACAAATATCATCTTTCCCTGCAGGAATGTAAACAGTTCAACCTTAATAAGTCTCTTATGATTTCTCTTTCCTGTTTACCTCTTCCATGTTTCACTTGAGTCTTGTATTTGAAGGTCAAATTTTCTATTCAGCTCTGGTCTTTTCCACAGGAATGCTTGAAAGTCCTCTATTTCATTGAATGACCATTTTTAACCCTGAAGGCTAATACTCAATTTTGCTGGGTAGGTGATTCTAGGTTATAGTCCTAATTCCTTTGCCCTCTGGAATATCATACTCCATGCCCTCCGGACCCTTAATGTAGAAGCTGCTAAATCTTGTGTTATCCCGATTGTGTTTCCACAATACTTGAATTGTTTCCTTCTGGCTGCTTGCAATATCTTCTCCTTGACCTGGGAATTCTGGAATTTGGCTACAACATTCCTAGGAGTTTTCCTTTGGGGATCTCTTTCAGGAGGTGATCTGTGGATTCTTTCAATTTCTATTTTGCCCTCTGGTTCTAAAATATCAGGGCAGTTTTCCTTGATAATTTCTTGAAAGATGATGTCTAGGCCCTTTTTTTGATCATGGCTTTCAGATAGTCCAATAATTTTTAAGTTCTTTCTCCTGGATCTATTTTCCAGGTCATTTGTTTTTCCGTGAGATATTTCACATTCTCTTCTATTTTTTCATTTCTTTGGATTAGTGTTACAGTGCCTTGATTTCTCAAATTGTCCCTATCTTCCATTTCTCCATTCTAATTTTTAAGGAAGTATTTTCTTCAGTAAGCTTTTGGACTTCCTTTTTCATTTGGCTAAGTTTGCTTTTAAGGGCATTCTCCTCATTGACCTTTTGGACCTCTTTTGCCATTTGGGTTAGGCTATTTTTTAAGGTGTTATTTTCTTAAATATTTTTTTGGGTCTCCTTTAGCATCACTCTCAGTTTTTCCTCTACTTCTCTTACTTGCTTCTCAAAATCTTTTTTGAGCTCTTCCATGGCCTGGGACCAATTCATATTTTTCTTGGAGGCTTTGGATGTAGGAGCTTTGACTTTGTTGTCTTCTTCTGATTGTATGTTTTGATCTTCTTTGTCATCAAAGTAAGATAATATAGTCTGACTCTTTTTGCGCTGCTTACTCATGATCTCAGCCAATTACTTGAGTTATAAACTCTTTGTTAAGGTAGGAATCTGTTTCCAGTGTGGAGAATGTACTGTCCCAAGCTTCAGGGGTTTTGTGTAGCTGTGTTCAGAGATGCTTCTAGGGACCTGTAAATTTTCAGTTCTTCCAAGGTGGTATGATCAAGGGCAAGGTGTTTAACCTTTCCCGGCCTGTGCTCTGGTCTGTGAGCACTCTTTTCTGTCTTGGAACTGTGAGGAGGGTTTCCTCTCCACAGCCACTGCAAGCTCCACCATGCCAGTGCTCGTCCTTGCCCCAGGACCGCCACCCAGAACTGTGACCCAGATCCCAAGCATGGGCAAAGCAAGAGAGTTCTGCACCAGCAGAGAGATCCCTGTAATCCCTCTCTGATCAGCCACTCGATTCCCCCTCAGTCTGTGGGCTGGAAGTTCAGGAGGCAGCTGCTGCCCCCACTGAGCTCAGGGACTGGAACTGAGACCACTGGCTTCTCTCTCTCTCTCTCACCCTGCTGACACAGACTTTTCCCACTGACCTTCCAAGTTGTCTTTGGCGTTCATGGGTTGAGAAGTCTGGAAACCACCACAGCTGCCCGTGATTCAGTCCTATGAGGCCTGCTCCACGGTTGCTGCGGCATGCGCGTCCATGCCGAACTGCACTCCTCTCCCAGCCTGGCGCAGTATACCTTTCTCATCAACCATCCAGGCTGTCTTGGGCTGGAAATTTGTTTCACTCTGTCTTTTTATGGGTTCTGCTGCTTTAGAATTTGTTATGAGCTGTTTTTTATAGGTATTTGGAGGGGTTTGGGGGAGAGCTCAAGCAAGTCACTGCTTTTACTCCACCATCTTGGCTCTGCCCCCTCATTCTAGGCGAAGCATTTATTAAGTGCTTACCACGTCCCAGATACTGTGCTAAACACTGGACAAGCAAAAAAAAAAATCTCTATCCTCAGGGAGCTTACATTCTAATGGAAATAACTACACTTTAAAGGGGTCTGGTAAGATATGAAAAATTTGGCAAGTCAGGAATGGGAGAGAAGGGAACATGGATGACCTGAGCACTTCCTTAAAAGGTGTGTCCACGTAGGAGTTAAACCATTGGGAGACAGGCAACAGTGTAGGGTCGTTAAGGATGAAATGAGATAAAATCTATGGTCTCATTGATGTTGGTACTTTCTCCATAGCTGTGGATTACAAACCATCCACTCCTCATCCTCAGTGACTAGTCAGGTCCTTTTGAAACTCCCTTTCCCCCAAAAGAACCACCAAAAATGTTGGTAACCTTTGTTTAGGTCTTTTGACCTTAATGGAGATACCAGAGCACAGCACATAGCTATGCACTTGTTATTCTTTACTCTCACTACATAACCATTTCATAATAGCATTACTTATACGTTATAACCATACCCCACCATGTGTTGCAAAATCCCACTATGATGTTGTTTGTTTAATAGTGTAAGGTAGAAATTCGAAGTTGACTTGTGGATGTGCTGTCCTGTCCCCTATAACGTTGTTTCCACTAATGTCATGATTTTGTGGAATAAATTAACAGCCCGAGCCAGGGTGTGCTTGTACATAATAATAATAATAATGGTAACAAAAATGATAATGATAACAATAACAGCAACATTGTTTGTTTGGCACTCAAAAGAACGAGTACTGTGGATTGTCATTGTTCAGTGACTTTCACAGCCAGGGCCTTGAGACTCAAGAAGCATCCTCAAATTTTTTCCTTTTGTTTCTTAGTGTGGCTGGTTTTAGATGATCATTTGTGGGTTTGTGCCTGTGCCATTTAGGTCTTGTAAAGAATGTTCTCTTTCCAAAAGGCCTTTTACAGTCGTGGGTGTAACAGGGATTCTTGGCTTTTCTGTGATCTTTTGTGTGCAACATTGGATCTGAGGGTAATGATGAGGGTTGGCATACACATAGGAAAACAAAACTTGGATGGGCACATTCATTTCAAAGTCTATTGCCCATGTATTAGAAGGCAATCAGCCACTTGTTGTAAAAAGAAGTTATCTTCTTTTTTTTTTCCTTTGCTTTAATTTAACCTGAAGTTAATTACTCACCTTTGAGGAGAAGTAGGGTATAACCCAAAAGACAAAACCTATGGTTTCTTCTGTTTGAAGAATCCTCAGCAACTTTATCTGAATTTATTCCTGTATGACCTAGATACATAGCCTTAAATGCCAGGCCAAGATTTTGAAGTAAATTTTTTAAGTGTTATTTTCATTTCTTATCAAAACCTCTTCAACTCTGGTCCTAAAGAGGTCAGGGTTGTAGACTTAAATTTTATGTGAATAGTCAACAGTTTTGTAAGCCACCAGTATATATGGCATGTAAAACCTGGGCCCACATTGGCCCATTTTTGAAAAGGTATATTCTTTTGTTCATTAAAGTAATTGGATAAAGGTTATATAATTAGCCTAATTGTGGCCTGTTTGGACGAAAAAATTCAAGTACGTTTACTGTGCGTGAGTGAAATTTAATAGATGAATGATAATGTGTTATCTTCTACTCTTCTGTCTCCATCACTTTCCACATTCAAGCAGCTTGCTAAGGCCTGTCTATTCTACCTCTATAATAGCTTTTGAACTTTTCCTTTCCTCCTAATTCCTCCTATTCTAATATAGGCCCTCATTACCTAAATAATTGAGGCGGCTAAGTTTCACAGTTGATAGAGGGCCTCGAATCAGAAAGATTTGTTTTCCTGAATTCAAATCTAGCCTCAGACACTATCTTTGTGACCTTGGGCTAGTCATTTAACCCTGTTTGCCTCAGTTTCCTCATCTGTAAAATGAGATGGAGAAGTAAATGGCAAACTGCTCCAGTATCCTTGCCAAGAAAACCCCAGATAGGGTCATGAAATGTTGGACACAATGGAAAAACAACTGAAACAACAAAAAAATCCTGGATAATTGCAAGTCTCTTAACTGGTCTCTTTTGTCTTCAAACTCCTTCCCCTCCAGTCTAAGTTTATTACTGCCAAATTGATCTTTCCTATTTACAAACATGATTACATTACCTTTTTGCTAAGTGAAATTCCTTAGTCTAGGTATTCCCAAAATACTTTTCGTCTTGATACCACATAACCTTCTCTACATTGTCTCACACTGACCCTTTCTCCACCCTAAGCAAGCTGGGGGGGTAGTTTGACATTTTTCTTCCACATCTACTGCTTTCCTCCATTCATGCTTTGTTCATGTAATTGTTCAGGCCTGTAATCTGTATTTGCTTTCCTCTCCATCTCACTCTCTTAAATTCCAAATTAGTGAGATTTCTAGCTACAGTATTAGCTACTCGTCATATGTGTTGCGACTGTTATATTTGTAAGTAACCTTTTAGGATGATATGGTCATAAGATTTAGCTCTCTGAGGGACTTTAGATATCGAGTTCATCTTCATTTTACAGAAGGGGAAAGAGATTCTTAGCACATGTTACTTGACTAAGTTCATAGCAAAGTAGCAGAACTGAGATTCAAGCCTGTCTATTAACTGCATATTGGAGTTCTTTCTCCTCTGTTAAGTTGAGAAGGTAAAAAGATTAAAAGAATTAACTCCTTATTCTTATATCTAGGATATGGGAGAAATACTGTAGAAGAAGCAGTAATTACTAAAAATCTTTTAGATTCTTGTTCTTTAATCCTTTGGCAACTGTGGAACATGAAAGATACATGGCATAGGTGTGTGTTTGAAGGGCTGAAGGGAGAAGTGTATAGCATAGCACTTACCCAAATGAGGTATTGCTGACAGATCCCTGTGTAATGGGGTCTGGTACATGGAAGAAATGTCTGAACATTAAAATATTTTTAAGAAATAACGTTGGTGTAAACCAAACTTCATTTTGTTTAATCTTCTGCATAATATTTAAACTCATGGATTTTGAGCAGTTATTGTTGAGTTTCTTTTAGATAAGAAAAGATTAAAACAATTTTTTTAGGTTTAAACCCCATACTTTCAAATGAGAAAATTTAGGGAACTCATTTCTTTCAAGGGCCTCTTACCTAAAAGAGAGCAATCTGTTGCAACCCATGTTAAGATTAAAAAAAAAAAAAAAAGGTAATTTCAAAAGAAAATTACAAAATACTTCATTCTGCTTTTGAAATGAAAACAAGAAAATATTAATAATTTTACACACTCTCTCACTTACTTCAGTCTTGTGGCAAGGTAAGGGAAGTAAAATACTGAGAGTTGAGAAAGTGTGACACTGAGATAAACACATTGACACTCCCATGGAGGAAAGAGAGAGTGCACGTGCGCACACGCGCACATGCACACGTACACACACGAAGTGATGCATTTATGGAGACACAGTCTTTATAGAAGAATATACATACACCCAAGCTTGTGACTTTTTGGATGTTGTTACAAAAGACTTGAGACCATGTTACTGTTTTTTGTAACCATAAACATGAACGGATAAATCACTTCTTGGCATTTGCCTTGTGGAGTAAATGAAATTAAGTTGAGGTAAATTGTTCTCCTCACACCTGGTATAGCCAAATGAAAGACATTTTTTCTTTTTGTGCTGTTTAATTAAAGATTCTCAATGAAGTTTTCAGTTTGGAAATAATTGCCACTAAAATAAAAGGGGAAATGGCAGTCTTTTACCTTCCTACTTGCCAGCATAAATCTTTCCCTAGTACATCCCAAGCTTTTAAGGCAGACCTGAACAACTTGGCAGTAGGTAGAGGCCAAAATTAAAATAGGCCAAACTTCTTCAAGCCACAGATAGGTTTTTCCACTGCTCACTTTCCAAGTAAAGGTAACTAGAGACAGACAGAAGATGGTTAGTTTCTGCGGGTCATGTGACAAACAGGAGGGCGTGCACCTTTGCTAGCACCAAAATTCTTTGCCAGGCTGCATGTTTTGCAGGCCTGTCTTAAGGTCAGGGGACAGGGAAAGAGAAAAGGAGGAAAGCATTTAATCATAACTTACAGTTATCCTGATAACTTCGTGTTCCTCCATACCCCATTTCCAATTTTGTCTCCTCATACCTTGTTTTATTCCTGACTCTTAACTGTAGTCATTTTCCTGATTTTTTTATTTAACCAATTCATTACAGGTATGATTGACTATTTGCATGTGCAGATTGGCCTCTGCTAAAGGATACCATTTATTTTATTTTATTTTATTTTTGTTCTTTATTTCCTAAATCAAGAGCAAAATCTAGGGAATTGCCTTCAAATGGAATAGGCCCTGGTTCCAAGCTGGCCATCATTCATTTTCTCTCTCTCTCTCTCTCTCTCTCTCTTTGGTGAGGCAGTTGGGGGTTAAGTGACTTGCCCAGGGTCACACAGCTAGTAAGTGTCAAGTGTCTGGTCTGAGGCTGAATTTGAACTCAGGTCCTCCTGACTCCAGGCCCTGTGCTCTTATCCACTGCACCACCTAGCTGCCCCCTATTCCCTCTTTTCTTTGACGATCAATTTAATTTTTTCCAAGCCTCTCACTCTGTTCTGTTGGCAAGTCATTTTGATGGATCAGGAAAGTGAAAGGAGAAGCCTTTGTCTGGAAGGGACCCAAGAATTTTGTAGAAATTGGGTATTAGCACAGAACAGGAAATCATTTCTTTCTTTCTGCTCCTCAATTTTTGTATCTATAATTTTATAGAATTGGATTAGATGATTTCTAAGGTTTTGTCTGGCTCTAAAATTATTAAAGTGACTTCCCTTCCTCAGAAAATAGCAAGTTTTGGTAACAAAAATGAGATCTGGCATTTACATGGGATGTTCGGGTTTGCAAAGCGCTTTACGTATATTACTCCTTTTGATTCTCACAATAATCTTGTGGGATAGTTCTTATTATCTGTGTTTTGCAGATGTGAAACTGAGACTGAGAATGATCAAGTGACTTGTCCTAGGCCTTTCAGACTCCAGCTTGAACAGTGTTTTCGCCTTTCCAGGTTGCCTCTGTGTACGTGAACATAAGAGAGAGGACTCTTTTACTTTCTCCTGCTGTCTCATCCCATTTAAAGTAAACCTCGTACCTAATTTTCAGCATGTGTTCACACCATTTGCTTTGGTGCTGAATTCCTCTTAGATTTTGCCTTCCCATTAAATATGTTGTGTTAATAACTTATTTTTCCCTAGATGAGGTTTTTTAAAAAAGCAACAAGCTAATACATGCTTAATTTTAATTATTTTTCCTATTATTTTCCTAATCTCTTGAGGTCTGGATGCATTATTTTTCCGCTTTTCTAGATGGTTTTATGCCCTTCTCCTAGCACTCCCTTGTCCATAAAAGGTTAGACTGAGAGAAATTGAGTTTGAAGATGGCTAGGACATTTTTTATTTAGGAGTGGTCTTCAAAATATAGGAAAATTTAACTGAAGTTAAGCTGAAGAATAGCTTACTAGTATAAAATTGCTATTTTGGGAAAGCTCTTAAGTTTAGAAGGCCATTAAATTCTACTTCTTTGTGGCGACTGGGGAAACATAACATTATGTTTGTTCAAAAACGATGTGGTAGATTAACATGAAAAGAGTACCTTTAAAGTAGTAATGATAGCTTCCATTTTTAAATATTAATTTACAAAGTACTTTACATATTATTTTTCTCTTTTTTACAACAATTCTGAAACATAGATTCTTCAGGTATTACACTTTTCATTTTATAAATGAATTTTATAATATAAATAAAATAAAAAATAAAAATATAAATTTTATAAATTGCTCATAGATGCTAAATGGTCACGTATGTGAAAGAGAGGTTGAATTCAAACCCAGTGCTCTCTTGAATTCAAGTTCATACTTTGTTTAGACTGGACTGCCTTATTTTGTAATTCTGTTGTACTTCACCTTGCAAAACTGAGCTTCATTAATTGTGGGACCAGTGAGAAATATGATCATGGCAACATTGCTTAAGGCTCATCTATATGGTCAGCAGATTGGGAGACAGTCTGGGGGTTAGTAAGAGGAGTGCTTTGAATTAGGTCGATTCCTCTTTTGCTACTTGGTATGTGATTGAGGGTGAATAAAAGCAGGTTTGGGATTAGAAGAACTGAGTTTACTGCTTATTACCTGGGTGACCTCAAGCAAGAGACCTAACTTCTCTGGTCTCAGTTTCCTCACTCATAAAATAAGAGCTAAGACTAGATGGATTTCTGAGGGCCTTTCCAGCTTTAACAATCATATGATTCTAAATTCCTTCCTCTCTGATGGTTTTACTATAATATGTAAAATGGAGGTAATAATGCTTGTGAGGAGGGTGCTTTGTGAGTTGTAAAAACATATACAAATGTGATACTGTTATTATTCAACAAAATTAAATTTAGTCAAGTACTACCAAAGACAAGAAAATAACCAAGGGAGTAATTCCAGTGTTTCTAGCACACTCTTCTATAGCCTCTTCTAGACATGTTACAACTGATTTTACAAAGATCATTTGTAAGCATTGCATGTGCTCCTCATCTTCACAGCTCCCTTCCTTCTCCCCTCCTTTCTTCTCTCCCTCCCCCCTCCTCTTTCTCTCGCCCTTCTTTCCTTCCTTCTTTCCTTTCTTCCTTTCTTCTTTCCTCTCTCCCTTCCCCCTCCATTCTCTTTCTCTCTCGTTTCCTTCCTTCTTTCCTTCCTTTCTTCCCTCCCTCCCTTTAGTTCCTTTCCCACTCTTCCAGATTTCATGCATTTTCAGTGGCCATCCACTATGCCTGGATTTCTCTTTTTCCTTATCTAGATGTCTTACCAAGTCTCAGCTAAAATCTCAGCTCCCGCAAGAAGTCTTTCCTGATCCCCCTTAATGCTAGTGCCTTCCTTCTGTGATTATGTTATAATTATTTTGTATAGATATTGTTTGCACATAGTTGTTTACATATTGTTTCCCACATTCGACTATGAGCTCCTTGAGAGCAAGGACTTTTTGTTGTTTCCTTTCTTAGTATCCTCAGTGCTTAGTGCAGTGCCTAACACATAGTAGGCACTTAATAAACACTTGTTAACTTGATTTGATTTGACTTGGAAAGACTCTATCAATAGGACTGAGACTCTGAACACACAAGTGGTTGTATGCCAAGTCGGATGGTATATTAGGCCAGGCAGAAGTGGTTAGAGTTTTCTTAGAACTAAGTTTAGTTTGGAAGTTCTTTCTGAAGATGGACCAACCCAACAGAACTTTGCAGCTTTAATATTACCATGTCTGTGTCTTTGTATTTAGCATTTACTTTGGCAGAATCAGTTTGTCCATCTAGAGGAACCAGTTCAAATGATACTTTTAAAAAGAAAAAGTTTCTTGTTGCATTCCAACTTTTCTTTCCCTATAAGTCATTAATTTTTTTGCTTACTGTTTTTGGCAGTTTCCTAATTTAAATGCTGAAGATCTCACATAAAATTTGAACATTGAATTGGGTGGCTTATTGATGGTCAATCTGTGCTTTCTTCCATGCAAGTTTTATGGTGGTCACTATTCAGTGGTGTGTCAGTGTGCACCTTTGAGCAAACCTTATACATTAGTATATTATTATCTGATTATACATTTTTTTTTGATCCAGAACACAAGAATCAGGAAGTAAATTTTTAAAAGCCTCTGAGAAACTAAAATACATGTCTTGAAAGCAGTGTACTTTACTTAGAAGAGACCCTTACTCAGAATGTTTCTTTTTATTTTAAACATAACTCTAGCATATTTGGCAATCCTGTTTCTGAGCTCAAAGCACACCAAAGATATGGAGTTAGAAGGAAGGAATTGCTGGAGGCCATTATACTGTCAGCAAGAAGTGACAGCATGACAGCTATGGAGGAGACAGATGAATAATAAGAAGCAGACACAAGTCAAGAAGCACAGCAGGCTGGGGCTGTTTCCTGTAGGAACAAACCCTGAGGGTTTCACTTCCTGCTTTAGTTCTTTCAGTGTTGTTGTGGACAATACTGTTCTTGATACCCTGTAGGAGTCATCTTAGAGTTGATCTATACTTTTCTAAAGCAAGGGTGCAAGAGAAAGAACTGTGGACAAAGAATATTTAGATACGTTGGTTCTGTTCTCAGCTCTGCTACTGTCTAACTGTAAGTCACATAACCCTTGTGGGACTCATTTCATATGATTGTACAGATTTAGATCTGGAAGGGATCTTATAGGTCATCTAGCACCACTCTCTTATTTTACAGAAGTGGTAACTGAGGCTGAGAGGGGTTAAACGAAGTAACCGCAGGTAGTAAGTGTCAGAGTTGAAATTTGAACTCATGTCCTATGAATTAGCAGTTCAGTGTTCTCATCACACCTCTCATGTCTCATATAAAGGAGTGGAACTAGATGGTTGTTAAGGTCCCTTCATACTTTATTATTCTTAATTTGCTTAATGTATTTTATTACACTTCGTTGAAATGAATATAGTGGAAAAAGCTGTAGATTGGCAGTCAGAGGACCCATCTGTGTAGCCTTGGGCATGTCACTTCATCTCTGGACCACATTTTCCTTATGTGTACAATGAAGGGATTGGACCAGTGACTACTGAGGTCCCTTATGAGCTTTAAATCTGCTATCCCAAGAGGATTTTCCTTTCTCATATGCCATTAATTGCAGTTAAAAAGTTTGTATGTTTTTATGTATGTGTATGTGTTATGATTCCTCATTTTATAATTATATGATCCTCCACCACTTTAGAGTCGTAATTTGTCATGGTCAAGAACAATTCTAAAAGACTGTTGTCTTTAGAAAACTGTACCTGTTGCTGTGTTTCCATCTATAAAAATTATATTTCATGGACTACCTATAAATTGTGAAGTAATAATGTGGTAGGATGATTTTAGAAGATCCCTTTCTGATGGAAGGGGGAAGCGACATTTTAGCACGAATTTATGTGTTTCTTACATATTTGTTTAAAAATAGCCATACCATGTATTTCAGCTTAATTTATTTTCAGCCCCACATGATTTCCATCATGGAATCTTCGATCTGGTGACACAGGCTTCTTTGGTATTCCATGAACAAGACACTTCATCTCTTGGCTGTGGGCATTTTCACTGGCTGCCCCCCCATGTCTGGAATGCTCTCTTTCTTTGTTTCTTCCTCCCAGCTTCCCTGGCTTTCTTCACATTTCAGCTTCTATAGGAAACCTTTCCTGATCCCTAGTGCCATTCTCCTGTTGATTATTTTCTGTTTATTCTGTGTATAACTTTTTGAACATAATTGTTTGCTTATTTTCTCCCTCATTAGACTGTAAGTTCTTCAAGGGCAGGGACTGTCTTTTGTATCTTTTTGTATTCTGACCACTTAGCACGGCATCGGGAACATAATAGGTACTTAATAAATGCTTATTGATTGATTAAGATTTCTAAGTAAACACTCATTTCTTTCAAGGTGTTTGGAATGTGGACTCTAAAGAACAGAATTCCATGTAGTAACCATTGAAGTGACCTGAGAGTGCTCTGCAAATAAATGTACATGGGGAAATCTTATACATTATCCTTTTGATGGAATTGAGTTTTCAAAATAAATACATTTTCTGTTTATGAGTTAAAACCCATTTCAAAATACTGGGCTCTGTGAGCTCGTTTGATTCAGTTCAACAAGTTTATCATTTATTAAATGCCTACTCTAGTGTTGGAAATACAAAATAAAAAATGAAATAGCCTTTTCCCTCAAGCTTAGATTCAGTTAGAGTAATACAACATAATATTGACAAAAATAATTTCCGGTTCAGGCCACAACCCCTTTACTCTTTCTCATCTTGTGTGATGGTCACTCATGCCCTCCCTTAAGTCCTTTACAAAATGAGCACTCATTGTGCTGGAGGCCTTACTTTAGATCTGTTGATGTTGCACTGATACCAGTGGAGCATGAAATGTGTTCATTGGTTGTGTCTCAATCTCATTATAATCTCTTTTTGCACTATTTCCTAAAGGCAGTCCATCCCACTCTCCTCCTGTTCTTTCTGAACCTTTCTCATTGTACATCCCCACATTGTCTAAGGCAGCTAGGTAGTGCCTTGGATAGAGTGTTGGACTTGGAGTCACTTCTATGCCAAAATGAAACATCACAATAGGAAAAAAAGTAATGTGCCCATGATCTCCACCCTTTCTACTTTCTCTATTTCAGTGCCTTTTCCTTATGTTCACTAAACAGGTTTTCTGAAGTGGTGCGGTCCTGTTAGAACCTCTACTTCTATTATCTACAATCTGCTTCTAATTCTTGAACTTGAATGGGATTTTATAATTGAGGGAAAAGTTTAGAATGATGTCTAGTTTGCAAATTGGTTTTTGTTTAGTAATCACAACAAATTTTGAACAAATCACAAACAAATGATGAACTATACTTCATCAAGTACCTTATCTGATTACATCTTAATTTGTACCTTAGTTTCCTCATCTATGAAAGAACTGAACAAAGTGACCTTTGTTCTAATAAATCATGATACCATGTTTTAGATGGTAGGAAGATAAAATATAAGTTCCTTGAGGACAATTAGAAAGTAAGCTCCTTGAGGACAGGAGATTTTTGGCCTCTTTCTTTTTATCCGCAGAGTTTAGCATAGTGCCTGACACAGTGCCTAAGCTCTTAATAAATGATTGTTAATAGATGTTCAGTCTGTGCTTTCTTTCATGTAAGTTCTGTGGTGGTCACATTTTCTGATCCAGAACTCAGACAAGAGTCAGGAAGTAAATTTTTAAAAGCGTCTGAGAAACTGAAATAAATGTGTCAAAAGCAGTTTAATCAGATGGTAACAAATTTAACTGTTCTGTCAGCTTTTGCAGTCTCTTGGGTTTTGTTACTGATGTCCTAGACATTTCCCTCTGACACTGGGCAGCTGTTCATATCTGAGTTGGAGTTTCACAGGTAGCATCTATCCCATATTTAAAACAAGAGATATGTATGAGCTTAAGAGCTCGTTTCTGACTCCATCTTTGACTTCACCTTGATTTAGGAGTGTTTATGATGGCAAAGGTCTGTTTCAAGGGCAAGGTTGGGAATGGAGGCCTCTTCATCCCAGAACATTACTGTTGGTCCTAATCAGTTGCTTATTCTGTTGCTATAGGAGCCTGTATGAAAACAAGAAATCACTAGATATGTTTTCATAAGAACCCAGGCTGCCTGATAAGTGTTTTGCTTAGAAGCTTCTTTTGTCCTCTGAGTGATTCAGTCTGGCGTTTGAGGGTATATAAAGGGAAGTGGGATGTTTGGACTTTGGAAGGTTGTAAAGCCAAGTCCATTATATTAACTCTTTTCTGTTAATCGCTAAACTCTTCAGTGTGATTCCTTGGGGCTTTTCATTTGAATAGGTTAGTGTATATATTAATATTTCATTGGACAGCTAGGTTGCACAGTGGATAGAGTACCTGGCCTGGAGTTAGGAAGACTTATCTTCCTGAGACACTTACTAGCTGTGTGACCCTGGGCAAGTCACTTAACCCTGTTTGCCTCAGTTTCCTCATCTGTAAAATGAACTGGAGAAGGAAATGGCAAAGCACACCATTATCTTTACCAAGAAAACCCCCAAAATGAGATCACAAACAGTCAGACATGACTGAAAATGAGTGAACAACAATAAATATTTCATTCAAATGCTTATTATAACCGAAGCTGGGTAGCACATCTTCTTGTCCTAAGTTTACAAAATCCGTCACTGAAACTATTGCCAAAAATTCTTTTACTGTTTTTGTACCAGTTAATCTAGGTTGAGAAGTTGAGAAGGAACCCTAAACAAAATAGAAAGAAATGAGTCATTCATGTCTTAGGTCGTTGACCTAGAGTCACAGAATTCAGGAATGGATGTGAAACCCATGCTGTCATGCTTCACAAAGATGCCAAGTTATCTTGTAGGCCATTGGTCGTCCACATTTCCCAAGTTCAGTCCGATTTAATAACCAACCAGGAGTATGAACAAAATAAAGAAGTATTTTATCTAGAGCAAAAATTCAGTTAACTGGAGCCCTCAGTTAACTGGAATATAAACATTTGTGTTTTGGAGAAGTAAATAAGGGAAGTTGCCTTTAGGGATTTGGTTAAGTAATGTGTTTAGAGTTTGTTTTAGCCACAGTGCAAATCCAATTTATTATGAAGCTACAACCTAGGCACTATGGAACAGGATCATAGCTGGAGTGGTTGCCACTAGGTTGCTAATAAAATTGCAAAAGAGGGAAAAGTTGTCTTCAGTGCATTTCTCTGGATCTTTCTGGCTTAGTGTACTATTCACCAGCTGTCCAGTACCTGTCATTGTGGTACTTCCATCTAAATGAACTCTGTCCTTTTAGGAAATAGTTAAGCACTTCTCTAACCCTGCTTCTCTTGCAGATAGAAGAATTGACATAGCATGTTGGATAGATAATGGAAAATTGCAAGACTAATGTAATAATCTGAGCTTAACCCTTTTGGAATATATTTGCATCTTCCCTGTCATCCACACTTGAAGCCCATCGCCTTCCTCTCTTACGTTCAAGTTCTTTAAAATCTAACTTTGAAATATCTTTTCTTGATGGCCCTTTCCTTTCTACTACATCTGCAGCTACCCTGATTCAAACTTTTAGCCTCACCTCAACTAGGATCTCATAGCTCCCTGTTGGCATCCGTGTCTCCAGTCTGTCTTTTCAATAATCCATTTTTCACACAACTACCAAAGCAATTTCCTTCATGCACAGAACTGACCATGCACTCTAGAAGAACAAAATGGGTTAAAATCCTTGATTATAATACAACATGCTGTTTTATGGGCAGCCTATTGAATTACTCCATGATGATGATGATAATAGTAATACATGTTTCTAGAATGCTGTAGGGCTTACAAAATCGTTTTCCTCAAAAGAATCCTTAAGGTAGATAGTGTATTACTGTCCTCATTTTACAGAGGAGAAAACTGAGGCTTAGAGAGAGAGAATAACTTACCTAAAGTCGTACAAACTAGAAAGTCCTGGAGCTGAAGTGCCGTATTTGTATGCGTGAAATATCAAAAGTAACTGGGGAAAGCCCACAGTGTGTTTTGTGGAACTTCCTGAGGATTTATAGAAAGAAATGGGAACAACAAGTCAGGAAGGCACAGCATAGCAAGTGTACCTGCATCAGCACTGTGGAGGGAAAACCCTCACCATTGAAGTTTAGGTCTGAGTCAGCATTCTCATTTTACAAATGAGGAAACTGAGGCCTTAGAGAGGTGAAGGGATGTGGCCCAAGGTTGCCCAGGTGGTAGCAAATGGCCGAACCCTTTCCACATAGCGTCCCATGACTCCAAGTGCTGCTCTCTTTCTCCTGATGTTGCTCAGCAATCCATCACTCTGTAGACGACCTGGTGATGTGTCATAGAAATAGGCTGGTTCAAGGTAGCAGACCTAAAAAGTCCTTTACTAGGCCCACATTTGAAGCCTTTCTGACTTTGTAGAAAGGTCCAGAGCTTTTATTGTCCTAGCTTATTAGCCTTTAAGAATCCAGGGTTATGATATAGAATATACATTCTTGGAATAAGAGCTGGGGACTGGGCCTTTGGTTTCATTGATATAGGGAACTGCTAGGTGAGGAAATGACTTAAAAAAATGCATATTGGCACCTTTTCTGCAATTTAAAGTATTAGAAAGTTGCCTCGAACACTGAGTGCCTTGCCCAGGATCACACAGCCTTGATGTGTTAGAGGTACATCTTGAATCTATGTGTTCCTGGCTGCCTCTACTTTTGTGATGTACACATAGGACGAGACTATATCTAGTAAGGTGCCAATTGTTTATTTATTATCTATTTTAAACATTCTTTACTTTTAAATTTTCAGCTCCAGATTCTCTCCCTCCCTCCCATCCTTACCCCACCCACTGAGAAGGCAAACAGTATGATATCAATTATACATGTGAAATGATGCAGAACATTAAGGTGCCAATTGTTGGATAATTATAGCAAATAAAAGGAAAAACTCATGGTAGGTGTGTGTCATAGGGAAAAACTTTAGCTACCTTAAAAGATAGATGGGCTATGGATAAACAGAAGAGGAAAGAGATAATTTTTCTCTTCCCAATTTTGTGTGTGTGTGTGTGTGTGTGTGTTTCTGCCTGGGAGATTGACCAAACACCAGGAAATGCCAGGTAAATGTTCTCTCTTTGTTTTGGAACAAAGCAAATGCCAAATAAAATAAGGTGTGGAAAGATTTGAGTCATAGCTTCCTTGATTTCATTAGGTTTGGGTGAGATATACTTGACAGCTTTTAATATTCTTTATCCTGCTTAATAAAACTGTAAAGGAGGGCATAGTAAAATGTGTGCACAGTATAGTCAGAAAAGGAAAGGACTCTTGATTTGTTCATTAGAGTAGCTAGGTCTGCCTAGGTAATGGATTATTTAAAGGTAATTTCCAAGGCATTGTCATAGCTATGAGGTCCGTGAAGGTAGGGGATATGTCATTTTCCAGATTCTCTGTTCCATTTTGACTTTCATATTGTAGATTGCAGTTTTCCAGGGTGACCTTCCGTTGTTGGCTGGACTCCCAGGCAAGTTGCTATTCCTCAGGGTACTCTGATTTTGCTCAGTAGCAGCTGTGTTTGATTAGGATAGTTGAGTAAAAGTACATGGTGAGGACCAACCAAGAGCTTAGGCAAGATTTCTTAAGGTTTTTTGTGTTCTGGATCCCTTTATCTGTCTGATGAGTCCTATACATCCCTTCTCAGAATATTAAAGAAACAAACAAAAAACCAAACCCAAGTTGTGGACCCCAAGTTAAGAATCTCTGCCACAGATGCTTACCTTCTTACCTTTCAGCTTCTGCAAGGGATGACAAATATGCATCCGTTTTCTCAGTCATGAAATGACTTAGAAGGATCATAGATCTTGAGCTGGAAGGTATCTTAGAGGCCAAGATAGTCCAACCATTTCATTTTACAGTTAAGGAACCTGAGGCCTAGAGAGAGTAAGTAACTTGCTTATATAATAGAAGCAAGATCTAAACACAGATCCTCTGCCCTTGGAGAGAGTGTATTCCATAGTGTGCCCAGGGGTGTGCTGGCAAATGTTTAACAACTGGCTCTTGAGGGGGGTGTGCCCATGATATACTTTTAAATTTAATCTGCATCATTGACATTTTTCTCCATCACTTTCTTAAATCTAGACAATCACAAAACAATAAATCAGGCTCTGATATGTAGTTTTTGCCTATTTCTTTAAAAAATTTTTTTTATTCATTTTGAATTTTAATACAAAAAGACAAAAAAGGACATTTCTATGTATATTGCACAACATAAAATTGAAGATTCAATATTTTCATGCATTTTCATTTCACATTACTTTTTTTAAAACTATGTAATAAATACTATATATAGTTTTTGAAGCTATCTGCTACTTTTCTTTGCTTCCTTCTAAGTTTTCTGTTGTTCTCTGCTGTGCACTTTCAATTTTTTTTCTTTCCCTCCTTCCCTACCCCATCCTAGACAATGCTACCTTTAGACACTAATATGTGCATGTGTATATGTATTTGTATATGTAAAACCATGTTGATATGTACTTCTGTTTATCAGTTCTTTCTCTGGATATGGATAGCATCTTCCTTCTTAGGTCCTTCATACTTGATTCGAGTATTTATAATTCTCAAAATGACTTAGTTGTTCAAAGTTGTTCTTAGAACAATATAGCTATTACCGTATATTATATTCTCTTGGTTGTGCTTATTTTACTCTTCATTATTTCATGCAAGTCTTTCCATGTTTTTCTGATTGCCTACTTCTGAGGTGTAAATAGTCACACTAAAAATTTAACATTCGACTCAGTGGTATGAACTGACTCCAGCATGCCACTGATTGTATTTCTTTGTGACTCCGAGGGTCCCCATCTGCTTTAAAGTTCAATAATTTGTTTTTTCTGTGTCCCTTCTGCTTGTTTAGACTCTCATCTGTAAAATAAAAAGTTTGTACTAGATCTCTTAAGGTTCCTTCCATCTCTGTATCTCTCATTTTCTGTATTCCTGAAATGGTGGTGAAAAATTAAAGGACTAAGTCATGAAGGGCCCTTCAGTCAAAGAGAAAGGATTAGGTTTTCCACAGATAACTTTTGTAGTTCATCCCTGTTGTTAACAGTTTGGATAAGTCTAATTGTCCATCTATTTAGATATAACTGCTGAATCTTTTTATCAAGTTATCCCCTTAGTTTTGAATTTGAAATTTCTTTTCATAAAACATTGGATATGGCATAGTTATAATCACTCCTTTATTAGAAGTCAGGAAGGGTTTAACTGTACTAACAGCTCTTCAAAAAGGAAGATTATTTCTTAGATCTTATAAAATTGCCGGTTATAAATACTGTCTGTGATTAAAATTTCCCTCCAGGTATCAGGAAGACTTGGTTCTGAGGGCAAGTTTGCCTTGTTCCAGGCAACTTCACTGTATTTTTCACTGTGAGGTTGTGTGGCTAATGAATGCAGAATTGGAACAGCAGCAGGCTGCGACTCCTGTGAAGAAAGTGCTTTGTAAACCTCAGAGGGCTTTGGAAATTTGACTAGTTGTTATAGAGCAGGAGGTTGAGGGCCTTTCCCTTGGAACTGTGCAGACTTAATTCTTGAAATCATCTACTTGTTGCTTATTGCTGGCACAGAACCTATTCCCCAGGTCTTGCCTACACAAACACCTGTTAGGTGGACCTCACAGTGTAATTACCTTTATTTTAAGGGAGTGGTTCTTTCATTTACCATGTCTCTGTTCACGTACCGTGTCCCTCCCCTTGGGTGTGGAGATGATCTTGAGTTGTGACTTCATCTCTTAATTGTGATTGACACAGCACTTGACCATCCTAGGCAAAATTTCTTGAAGGTAGGTTTGAACTTGTGCCAAACTAGAAGCTTTGGAACAGGACACATCTGAGGGCTGGGCCTCTTTTCTTTGACAAAACTCTAAAAAAAAAATAGTGGGTGTGTTGGAATCCTGAACTGTTACACATTAATGGAGTTCTGAACACAATGATTTGTACTGCCTTTGAAAACCGTGGCTGATGTACTTGAAATTCAAATGAATGAACAAGTGCATATTCAGTAGAAACAGTATTTGCACTTACCTTGCAGGTGAATTAGTTGTCATATTTTAACAATAAATTTTATTAATACCTTTTTTTGTCACCAAAATTTCTTCCAGTATTCCTCTCCTTCTTAGAGAGCCATCCCATGTAAGAAATACAACTTTTTAAAGAAAAAAAAAGCAGAAAAATCAGCAAAATTGACCATCAAAGAGGAAAAGTTCATGCATGGTACTAAATTAATGGACCCTTCACCTCTCTAAAGGAGTGGAAGTGTTGTCTTCTCATGTCTCTTCTTTGTGGTCATGCTTGTTTTGTGTATTTGTTTTTTGATTTTTTTTTAGTGGCTTTTCTTTAAATTTTCATTGTGGTAGTCATTGTGTATGTTGTTTTCTTGGCTCTGCTTACTTTATTCTGCATCACTGATGTAAAATTTTAAGAAGAAATAGTATTTACTTGTAGAAAATGTCAGACTTAATTCTCCTGCCTATTCTTGTATACACAGTATCTGGTTTTCAGACAAATTTTCTCTCCTATGGATTTTCTGCTTGGGTGCTCCCAAATGCATACTGACACTTTATAACCAGAGTCAGTTGATCGAGTTACAGCCAAGATTAAACATACACAACCCAATGGATTTATAACCTGACAGGGGCTGGTTTCTTCTGGAGCTGTGCAGGGAAAATTGGGTCTTTTTGTGAATGTTACTTTCTTCTCCTTTCCTCAAATTCCTGTTTTCCCATTTGCAGTCTTCATGTTTTCTGAGAAAGGGCAAAGAGGATAATAATGGAATTGGGCTAGACTTGCCACAATCAAAATCAGCGTACCTATTGCTGATGGAGTCTGTTTCTGCAGAGAGAAACCTCTGGGGATGGTTTTGTTTGGTAGTGCCTGTCCTCTCCTAGGTGATGATACTGTTGACAGTATTATTGAGATTCCTGGGGCTTTAGACAGTTTGGGCTTGCTTCATTGGAAGCATGAAAGCTGTATTGGCAGGACTCAGACTTCAGTGTATATGAAGGTTAATGAGATTATCATGGGGAAATGGCAAGCCATACTTTTAGAAAAATGACATGTATTACCATCCCCCTCCCAAAATCCCACAACAAATCCCAAAGCAAAAACAAGCAAAAACTCAATGAAAAACCCTTAAAACTCCCTAACATACCTTTTATTTTGTTTTAGAATGTGTTTTTAGGTTAGAGTTGCTGAGACACCCAGCATGCAATGGGAAATTAATCAGTTGCAGATTTGGGTTGCATCATGGCCAGGCACTAACTTTTGGCCTGTTCTGATCTTGAAAATATAAATTTATTGATTTCTATAATTATTTTAACCATGAGTAATAATGACTTATGCTTTATGCATGTTTTTATTGTTTTCAAAACGGTTTGCTTACAGCAGTTCTAAGAGGTAGTTCTCTAATAATAATAATAATTATTATTATTTTTTGTCTAGACCTGTGATGTTATTGGTATAGGGAACTCACAGGTCAGCAAATTCTATCTACGAATGCAGAGTAGCAGCTGTGCTGTGGCTTAAGAATCTTTATAGGGTTTACTAGGGCTCTGAGAGGTTGTGACTTTGCAGGGTTACACAGCGGTTATGTGTTTAGAGGTAGAGCTTCGACCCACGCCTTCATGACACTAAGGCTGGCTTTTTTACTATACTACCATCCCCTATTTTACAGTTTAGAAAACTCAAGGTGATAAACTACTCTCTAAGTGTTGGAGTTGGAATGCCAATCCAGGTTGTCTAACATTTCTACTAGGCTTTGATCATGGTTCAGTCCATAAGGAAAAGGTTCAGGAAGCTTGCACCTTTTAGTTGGGCCCCCCCCCTTTTTGAGAGCCAATTTATTTCAGGGTTGTTTGCCTGAGGTTAATTTAATCTTATACAGATCTTTGAAAGGAGCACAAATTCCTCATATTCTTCCCCATTCTTGACCTTTGCCATGACTACCTTAAATATACTAGAGATCTGTTCATAGAGAATAAGTTATAGATTTGTCATCTTTGTCATGTGTCATATAGATATATATGCTATGTATAGCAAGAGAGAATGCTTTTATAGTCATTCAGAAGAAATACCTTGATATATTTGGATATTTCTGTAGTTTGGGTCACTATTGATGTCTGTCCTTGAATGTTGCCTCAGTTCTCTGAAACTTTTCTTAAGTAAATCCATGTTTGACATATATTTGAGTCAGAACTATTTACACTACAAGCCCTTCAAAAGCAGATGATTTCTAGTTCCACCACAGTGGCATTGGATATAAATCAATTTTTGCTAGCGATGACCCTGATAAATTGTATCAAAAACCAATAGAAAAGTTTTGGAAATTATATATTTAGTTGCTGAAAATTTTATGAATGATATCATTAGTCATGTCATTTGTAGAATTAGACTAGCTCACAGCCAGAGCAGTCTGTTCACTAAACTTTTAATTCTAACATATGAAGAGTAAAAAGTTAATTGTCCAAGTAATACAGTTTTTTTTTAATAAAACTTGGATCTGGACAGCCAACTATTCCTCCCTTTGTAAATGAATGCAAAGAATGTTCAGTATTTTTCCACTCTCAAAAGATTATGTAGCTTAGGTTCCTGAGATCACATGTAAATGCTTATTTCATTTTAAAGATGGCTAGTTTCTTTCAGAAACAAACAGCATTAATAGCATTTTTAATGCTGAAGAAAGATTTGAGCTAATAATAATAATAGTAATGATAAATGTTAATAAATAATTCACATTTATATACAAGAAATGTTCAGTGGAAAGATTACCAGACTTGGGAGTTGAAAGATCTGGGTTCATTTGACCTATTTGGGGATCATCTATAAGATAAAGGGGGTTGGATTAGCTAATTATTAAAGGGCATTCTAGACCTGACATTGCTATACCAATAGGGACCTGAGGATGGAATTTAGACCTCATACTTGTCTGAATTTCCAGGACCTGACAATAAAAGATTTGGAATCGAGACCATGTCCAGAAAAATATCTATTGAAATGGCATTCTGAATAGTCTTCTAAGAGAGGAGTCTATGTTTAATATTGATTGATGCCCCTGCCCCTGTTAGACCTATGCTCTCCAATAGAAAGGGGGACTGCATTGCTATGGCCATTTATTTGGGTTTATGAGCTGTCACACAATTTTGAATAACTTCTGTTGGTTTTGTGAGTGAAAGATAGGTCTTCAACTAGAGATGCAGGGAGAGAAATTCAGTTTTGAAAAAGCTGATTTTGATTTGGAGCCCTTCTGAGAAGTCACATGGCATAATGGATAGAGAGCTGACCTCAGAGCCAGGAAGACCTGAGTTCAAGTCTTGCTTTTGACACATAAAACCCATGTAATCCTGGGCAAGTCACTTATTCTCTCAGTGCTGTAGGTAATTTTCTAAATTGCTGAGAATGTGCTGACATTCATTGGTTGAGAGAATTTTATCATCCAGTAGTTCCTCTACATCAGTGAAATTATAGGTCCAGTCTTTTAGCTTAGAGCACTGAAAAGTCAGAATTGAAAAAATTTGATGTATTTTCAAAAATTTTAAAGGTCACTGTGTCCCAGTACAGCATTTTTGCATTTAAAAAGTAACATTTTTAAGAGAGTAAAACTCCTTGACAAAGTAAGTGATCTCTTAAAACTTGGGGTGAAAAATGACGAAGAATTTGTGACCTAGGTTGTTTAGCTCTTGTCTTAAAATCAGAATTATCCAATTGACACATAGTTATAGAGGGAATTTTGTCTTTAAACACTTAGTATTGAGTTATAAATAGCTACAAATGAACAAACGTTTTTTTTTTGATACTTATCTGATTGCTGTCTCATTGTTGCGTCCGTCAAATTACAGGTGTGGTATGCTGTATTTTTCTCACTTGTGCACATAGACTTCATGTATAATTATATCTAATCATTCTGATTACAAGGCACTAATAATACATTTTTCTCTGTAAAATTCAATGCTCCACATACTTCATTTTAGAGAATGGTTAGTGTACATATTAATTATCCTAAATGCTTTAGACAGCTGAGAAATAATAGGAAACAAACAAAATGTGACGTGAAGACATTAGAAGTGTGAAGCTTTGGTAAACTGTCAAAAACAGAGTTGAAACCATATTTTTGTAATTGCAAACTAAATGATACTCTTAATATTTATATACTGCTGAAAAAGATGTGTTTGAGTTTTTTCAGCCACAATCAGCTCAGCATTAATGAGATCATCCTCCTACATTGGTCTCTTGTATCATTTCTCTTTCTATTAATTTCTTTGAAACTACTTAGAATTTCTTGGGAGTGAAAGGGACTGGATGGAAGTAAAGTATCATGTTTATGATCCAGCTAGTGAAATTTCCTGTTCCATATTTGACTGCTTCTGTGTTTAGGTAATTTGTTGTGCAAATTAGAATCTAAGAAAAGAAAGAGGCCTTAATAGTCTACAGTTGGATGACCTTAAGGAGGTAAGAAGAAGGGAAGAGGGTGGATAAGGGCAAAAAAACCACAACCAGAAAAAGAGTTGAAAATGTATGTCCTACTGATGGATCAGTAGTCATGTAGGAAGGATAGTAGATTAAAGAAAAAAAGTCACTTTGATCTCTGATAATTGTTAGTCTTGGGCAGCTAGGTGGCACAGTGGATAGAGTGCCAGTCATGGAATCAAGAGGACCTGACTTCATATCTAGCTTTAGACACTTAGTAGCTGGGTGACCCTGGGCAAGTCACATAACCCTATTTGTCTCAGTTTCCTCATCTGTAAAATAAACTGGAGAAGGAAATGGCAAACCATTCAAGTATCTTTGCCAAGAAAACAACAAATGGAGTCATGAAGAGTCCGATAAACTAATCAGCCCCCCCAAAAAAATTGTTAGTCTTAACTTCTAACATGTTTTTGTAACTTTTTTTTGTAAAGAAGAGAAAACTCAATTAACACATATTTATGGGATACCTGCTACACACACACACACACACACACACACACACACACAGAGTTAGCACTATGAAAGGCTCTGTGGGAGAAATTCAGAAAATGTGTGATTTGGTTCCTGCCTTAAAGGAACTTAACACCAGTTTTTGGGAGACAAGAAGAAATGGCTATAATTAAATACAAAAATAGAACACAATATATAAAAAGTAAAAGATTAGAGGAAAGGAATCAATATCTGTGTCTGTGTAATATTTCTCTGGATGTTATATATACTCTCTTCCCTGAAGTAGATTGTAATCCTTCTTATCTAGTGTGGTTCTTGTTCATGTCTTTGTACAACTCTATAAAAAATTTATCCAATGTGATGAAAGTTTTGTACTCAGGGGTTTTCTTAATCTGCGTGTGTGTGTGTGTGGGTCCGTGTCCTAGACCTCTTCTCAACTTGTTATTTTTAAATGTATAAAATAAAATATATAAGATTACAAAGCAAATTAAATTGAAACAAATAATGTTTAAACAAGTTGTATTGAAATAAAGATGTAAAATTTTTGCCCCATTCAAGTTCATGGACTCGCTGAATCTAGGTCAAGAGCCCCTGTTTCTATTTTGATGTTTTGTGGATACTTGGTATAACACTCAGACGTCCTATTATACCTCACTCATGTTAAATGACGATCCTACCTTCTTTTCTGATAATACATGTTTTTGATGATGCCTTTTGTGACACTAATTCTAAGTTATTGTTCTGTGCTCATGTCTGTATAGCATATGACCAAGATGCATAAAATCCCTCCTGTGATAAGAGTTTGCCTTTTTATTATATACATAAGAAGACTGTCCTCTGGTTGGTGGCCATTGTCACAACAAAGATCATGTTAATAGTTGTGATTCTGCATCTGATTTAATTGCCGTAGGTGATCCTCATCCATTGGAGTAGGCTCTTCAGTCTAGTTTTGTTGAAGTAAGTGGTATATTCCCACTGTGGATTTGGTGAGTGGTGTGATTCTAAAAATGCCTCACGTGGGTGATGCGAAATTGTACTGTTGCCATTTTAATGCCTAGTTATCTAGAACAGTCACCTGTTTCCGCAGAATTTCTGATAGGTGTAGTTTTTCTAGTTTTCATTTTTTTTTTTCCGTGTGCCTCTCTCATACTTATGACCAATCAGCAGTGTATGTTACTGTAGTATACAACTGATCTAGAGCAACAAAGTTACCTCTGTTAGGATACTTAAAGTTGGGTTTATAGAATTTTAGAACTAGGAGTGTCAGTAGAGGTCAATCTAATACTGGAGATAACATAGCATAGATTGCGGGACTGGGTGTTAGGAAGATCTGGGTTTAAATCCTGCCTTAGACATTAGCTATGTGACCATGTGCAAGTCACTGAACTGCTATTTGTCTCAGTAACCTTGTACATAAAATGAGGGGGTTGAATTTAAGAATTTAGCTTCTTAGGTCCCTTCCAGTGGTAAATCTATGATCTTGAGCAGTGTCAAACACGTGACTCCCCCCACAACCCCAACCCCCACTCCTGAGTGGGGCCTGAACTAGCTGAAAATATAGTTCTTACCAGATTTTAATGTGTCTATTAATAAAAAATATATGTTTTTCTAAGTCAGTAAGTGGCTCACAGGAATCTTTATGAACAGTTCACTGGCCCCCGTTCCTATTTGAGTTTGACACCACTGGTCTAGAACAGCTCTTTGATTTTACAGTTGAGAAAATGGAGACCTATGGAGGTTAAGCAACTTGTCCAAGGTCCTTCCTGGGGCACCTTTATCAACTTTCCACATTTCAGATGAATTTTTTTTGCCCTTTCAGTTTGTTATGCTAATAAAGTTAGTATGCCCCAGTCTTCTCTTTTTGATCCTGAGAGCAAGTCTAAGTAGAGCAGCCATGCAATTAGGCAAATGCCTAGGGCTTGTTCATTGAAAATAAGGAAACAAATTTAATGACTCTCATCTTTGTGGACATGTGGGGGTAAACAGAGATGGGTATTCCCAGGAATATTTTTCTTTTACTTCTTATAGAGCTGTAGCATCGCTGTTCTTAAATTTCACTGTAACTTTACTCTTCTCTATTCTTTGTGTTTGCTCTTTTCAGCCTAATTTAACAGAAGTATAGCCAAATCTCAATTCTCCTCAGACATTATCCACTAAGTATGTTATAAATGTCTCTCTTTTACATCTCTTCTCATGTTAGTGTGATTGTTTACTTCACTAAAAACTGAAATGCTCCATTGATGGAAACTTTAGCATCTCTACAGTGTGGTGTTATCATAATACTAGAGGGATTCCGAATCATGAATCATCCTTTTTTACTTCCAAATCATCAGAGAGAAGTTAAAGTTTTAGTGTTTTGTATTCTGTTGCATTAACTGCCCTTTTGACTTGCCCATTGACTTGCTCTTTTCCCCCACCCCATATCTGCAGGTCATAGAGGTAGCTGTAACTAGAAACTTGTGATTGACTACTTTCTTGTGTAGAGAAGTGATTTTCTTCTTCTTTCCTCTGATTTCTGTGGAATCACTCTTATAAAGTAAACCAAAGACTAAATAATTAACTCCAGACATTTATGACTATTTATGGCAAAATGCTGTTTAAATAAAATAGTTCATTGATGCCTTAAATCATTGTCACATTAATCTGACTGTACATGGTTATAGACACAGATTACAAACTGTAGTTCTTTAGTGATTGTTTCACCATTAAGACATCAACCATATCTTATTTCTTTCTGTTAGCAGATACCTGAAGTTGTTTAAACTATTAGGTTGAAGACCAAGTTGTTACCAAGTCATAGAATGGAATGCTCTGTAGTATACTTAGCACTATAATTTTCATGCCATTGACACTTAATAATAGTTCAAAAGAAAAGTTTGCATTGATGTAGATTTATACATGAAAACCAGAGGTTAAAAAGAAAGACATAGATCCATGGAGAACAGATTCAGTTTTAAAAAATTGTTTCGTGTTTTATTGATATTTTTTGTGCTTTATAACCTTGGCACTTCCAATAGGCCCCTTGCTACCTTTCCTACCCCAGTAGAACCCTCTCTTATAACAAAGAAAAACAGTTGAGCAATATCAAACTGATATATGCCTGCAACTGACAGCATGCGCAATAAACTATATCTTATGTGGTGTAGCACCTCTCTTCCAAGAAGAGATATGTGTTTCTTCATTAGTTAGTGCACACCCAGTTTAATAGGAAAAAAAAGGTTAGACTTTCTCTAGACAAGGGATGGTCTGGAAAATACAAGACCCAATAGGTGTGCACAGCATCTTCTTTGGGTAATGAGACTTTAAAGCTTTATTATGTCATCCATTCAGTAGTCCAACCGACATATATTAAGTGCCTACTGTGTGTTTGGTGTCTTTCTGTAGTCCACCCGCACAGTCCCTAGGCCCCTCTTAAACAGGGAATAGCCCTTTTTGTAATCTATTTCTTCTCCAAGACCCTCTGAAACAAGTTTTCCCAAGGTGATCTGATTAGAGAGGCTTTCTTAGGTAAGGATCAATTCTAGAGTTGAAAGGAGACTTTAGAGAAGATATAGTCTATTCCCACCCAAACCACCTCACCCCCCATTTTATAGTTGAGGAGCCTAAAGTCCCAGAAAAGTGGGGCAGAATGTTGAAGTTGAAAGAATATTGGCTTTGCTCTATTGGAGTCAGAGACTTGGTTCTGCCACCTGTAAGACCTTGTGGAATTCATTTAACTTCTCTGGGCCTCAGTACTTTATCTGTAAAATAATGGTGTTGGACTCAACCTTGCAGGTTCCTTCCAGCTTTAAATCTATTGGACTGTGTGCAGTAAATAAAGTGATTTGTCTACTCCCAAGATCACACAGATCAAATAGTAAGTTGCAAAGTCAAGATTTGAATCCAAATCCTTTGAATTACAATTAAAGGCCCTTCAAAATTTTTTATATATAATTAAAAAATTATTTATTTTTAGTTTTTAACATTCACTTTTATAAGATTTTGAGTTTTAAATGTTCTCCCCCCTTTCCCAAGATGGTGTGCAATCTGATATAGGTTATACATGTACAATCATATTAAACATTTCTGCAGTAGTCATGTTGTAAAGAAGAATTAGAACCAAAGGGAAAACTGTGAGAAAGAAAAAACCAGAAAGAGAGAGAAAATAATCTCCTTCCACCTGCATTCAGATTCCATAGTTCTTTCTCTGGATGTGGATAGCATTTTCCATTATGAGTCTTTTGGAATTGTCTTAGATCATTGCCTTGCTGAGAAGAGCTAAGTTAGTTATTGTATAATGTTGCTATTACTATGCACAATGTTTTCCTGGTTCTGCTCATTTCATTCAGCATCAGTCCATGCAAGTCTTTCCAGGTTTTTCTGAAGTCAGCCTGTTCATCATTTCCAGTAGCACAATAGTATTCCATTACATTCATATACTACAACTTGTTCAGCCATTCCCCATTTGATGGGCATCCCCTCAATTTCCTATTTTTTACCACCACAGAAAGAGCTGCTATAAATATTTTTGTACATGTGGGTTCTTTTCGCATTTTTATAATCTCTTTGGGATACAGACATATAAGTGGTATTGCTGGGTCAAAAGGTATGCACCATTTTATAGCCCTTTGAGCATAGTTCCAAATTGCTTTTCAGAATGGGCTGGATCAGTTCACAACTTCACCAACAATGCATTAGTGTTCCCATTTTCCCACATCTTCTTTCACATTTATCATTTCCTTTTTCAAAGTCCTTTCCAACTGTAGGATTTGGTAGGTGGGAGCCAGATTTTACAACACCCAGAAAAGGCTAAATTTTTATTTCCTTCATTAGGAAATGGGGAGTTCTGGTAGGGTGTTTAAGAGAGAACTAAGGTGACCAGGGATACATTATTAGAGGATTATTCTCACTAGAGGGAATTATGTGTAAAATACTTTGCAAGCTTTAAAGCATACTATCTGCATGTCAACTTGACATCATTAGTGGCGGCAGCATGAAGGGTATATTGTCTGGTGAAACTAGTAGGTCATCTGGGAAAGCTGTATTGATAATCAGGAGCTCTAGATACTCCAACTCTATATCTTTCTGAAGAATTTCATGCTAGTCCTTTAGCACCCCAGCCTCTTATAATAAATGTAATGATCATAGAATGACAGGACTAACACTTGGAAAGGACCCCAGAGGCACTCTTGCCACCCTAGCATTTTTACAGCTGAGCAAACTTGCTCTTTGCCAACTTTGTGAAGATGACAGCATTTGGATCACAGACTTACTGATGGGAGGGCCTTTAGAGGCCATGTTGTCCAACCTCTTCATTTTTACAGTTGAGAAAATTGAAGCCTAGAATGGTGAAGTGATCTGGTAGTGAGGTAGCCAAGGTAGCAAGGCCATACAGGTAGTAAGTTGTCTGGCAGAGACAGGATTTGAACAGTAATCTGTCTGACTACAAATTCAACCTTTTAGCTGAGTACTAGAGTATGTTTCCTAGACCTTCAGATAAATGCAAACTTTTTTTTTGTTTTTGTGCTTATTGCCATTGAAGTTTTCCAACAAATTTTGTTTCTTTAGTGCTGTGTTCTAGGAAAAATAAGTTATAAAAATCCTGGAAAAATAAAGGCTGATTACTTCCTGAAAAATAAAACCCTTTGGTTAATGAGGATTTCTGGGGGCAGCTAGGTGGCGCAGTGGATAGAGCACTAGCCCTGAAGTCAGGAGGACCTGAGTTCAAATCCGACCTCAGATCAAACACTTGACACTTACTAGCTGTGTGACCTTGGGCAAATCACTTAACCCCAGTTGCCTTAAAAAAAAAAAAAAGAGGATTTCTGTTTTCAGGGTCTGAAGGATTGATTTGCCTCCCACTAACTGTAGTTATTTCCTGTTCTTGTATATCGTATGTATGTCACCTTCAGAATGATTCAGTTGCAGTTCAGGTATCACATCTGAGATGTCCTATTCTGTATACTCTTTTTGTTTTTCTGAATTAAGAGCAATTCTTGGCTTGATAATCCCTTAGTAATTTCTCAGTAATTCAACCTGTGAAGTTTTAATTAGAGATACCAAGTATGTTTTATTCACAGTGAAGGTATAAGGTTTTAATGAAACTTATTTTCAAATGACTTATTTTCCAAAATTGTCATTTCCTTAAATTCCTTGATCCTTTTAAAATTGCCTTGTTTAACAAAATTAAAAACAACATCCTGTTTTATTTGTTAAGTGCTGATGGTGTAGTTGCTTTTACAGAATACTGAGATACTAGAGTCCATACTTTGAGAGCCCACAAACTATTAGACAAACCTAAAAAGATTTTTTTTCTTTTTTTAGATAAACAAAAGCAAAGCAAATGCTTTTAGGACAAAGGTAGGAAATGTACTATATATTTCAAAGACATTAAATGCAAAATAGCTGCCTTTCTCACCATTAAATTCATAAGTAGTTGGCAGATAGAAAAGTTTTCCACTTGTTTTGGCTATGTCTTTAACTGAACAACTACTCTTTTGGAGATAAAAATTCCCCTCACGTATGCATCAAATTTTCATCCAAATCCTTTGGCACTGTTGCGTCCTAGAAACAACTGGATTGATTAATTGTAATATGCCCTAAGCTTAGATATATGTATATTTTTACTAATCATTTTTGTTTTATATATTTTGTCTCTTTGAAATGACAGTTGTGGGGGGAGTGTATAAATGGAAAGAGAAAAAAGTTATAGGAGGTTGTAATGGAAAGTGAACCTTGAATGTATGCCACTAGTGGTGGGGTTGCCTGAAGAATTACATGTGGTTGTGTATGGGAGTACACATGCTATTTGCCTGTACCAATAATTGAAAAAACTTCCACTTTTTTCAGAAATGGGAAGAAGCCACCCATAGAAAGCACACGCTTAACAACTCAATTAAGTTATTCCTAGGGCAGCAGGTATGCTAAAATCAGAATGAAGCCTACAGTGATTAGCATGACTCATTGCACAAGAATGACACATGAGCTTATTAAAAATCTGTTTCAGTTCAATAATAATAACAATGGCATGTATATTGCACTTCAAAATTTGCAATATTATCTCATTTGATTTTCACAGGAGATTGCTCCTACATTTTTCGTATAAGGAAGTTGAGGCTGATTTAGGTTAAGTAGCTGACACAGGAGTACTCCACTAGGAAGTGCCTGAAGCTAGATTTGATTTCAGTTCTTCCTGATTCCAGGTCCAGTGTTCTATTTACTGGACCACCTAGCTGCCTTTATGTTCTTGTATGAATTTAGAATGAAAATAGCTGGTGAATGCAGACTTTGGCTTATGATCCTATAAAATACTTTTCAGTGGATCTTAAGAAGAATTACAGCTCATTCCTTTCTCCTCAAATCACTTTTCTTGCTCTCCTGCTTAGTCATTTGGCTGTTTTGTGGTGGACTAAGTCTAAACCATGAACATGTCAGCAATATGAGATGAAACTGTGAATATACTCTATATGGTCTATGTCAGGGATGGAGGAGAATAAATTTTCTATTACACAAAAATTTAACTGAGGACCAAACACAAGTAAAAGCATGTGTGCTTTGATAAGGCCTTGATCTTATCTGTCTGGGTCTTCTTTCCACTAGTGCAGATAAAATAAAAATTAGCTTCAGTTTTGGGGGGTTCTTTTTGGATAAGCATGTATTGAACTTTTTTAAAAAATTAAGAATCAGTGATCTGTGCTTCAACAAATACTTCAAACAGTGAAAAATAAACTTTAGTTTCATAGTGTTGGGATGGGGGAGGGGAAAAACATCAGAGAGGGCAAATAAGGAAAATGGAAGTATGGGGTAAGGAGAGGAGAAGGAAGAGGGAATCCAATGTGTTAGCTCAAGGGAGGGGAGAGCGCTAGAGGGAGAGGGAAAGGAGATGCTAACACCTGCTGCCTAATCAGCCCCCACTTGTTATATAGCTCTGCATCCTTCTGAGGACTGTCTTGGTTAACTTGGAATCCCAGCTGACCCTAGTCACTTCAGCCAGCCAAAACCTTTCTCTTATTGGCTGTGTGTGCAATTTGTGGTGGTTCTAGAATCCCTTAAAATCTCCAACAGTCTCCTCTGGTCATTACTGGTCTCATGAGAGGTTATAAGAAGGTATTTATAGAGGGTAGCTGGTGTTCCTTGTCTACTGTCACTGTTACCAGTTCGTTTGAAATCTTAGTTCTGCCACCTATGTGACCTTAGGCAAGTCACAGTCTTAAAGGGCCTTACTTTTCTCGTCTAAATGTAAAATGATTAGGTTAGATTACATGATTTCTAAGGCCCTTTCCAACTAATCCTTTGTTTCCAGCCCCAATACAGTATGACTGTCTTTTCTACCACTTTACAGAAAATTATGATTAAAAAGCATCATTCTAACTACTTAGCAAGTATTCCATCCAGTGATACAGATTTCAACCTATTCATGCTATTGTCTCATTCTTTACAAATCTTATCCAGGATTTATGGGAGGACACGAATAAGGGATTTACCTAGTGTGCAAGAGGCAGTCCTCTAGACCTTTTATGGGCACCATTGTAACACTTGGACTATCCCTCTGTATCTCTTATTCTTGAAACTTCTTATCATACATTTCCTTGAGGTGATCCTTTATGCCATTTTATTTTCACAGAAATCATTGTTGGTAGTATGGTGAAGCCTCTTTATGCCCAATAAATATCTCTCCATTGTCCTTTGGCTCACCCACAGTTTAAATTTTTCAGAGATTAGTATTTTGTGATTAATAACTGGTAGCATACCTGGGATTATACTGGTTAAAATGTAGATTAAAATAGTAGATTTTTGTTTAAAGGAGCATCTTTATCAAATAGATGTGATAAAATGTTTTGACAGTATTCCTATTTTTTTTAAACAAATCAACAATGAAAAAAACTGAGAAAAACATTTACCTATTTAAAATAGTGGCAGACAGTGTAAAATACTTGAGAGTCTACCTGCTAAGACAAATCTAGTGATGATATGAATGTATTTACAAAACACTTTACAAAATAAAGACAGATCTAAACAATTGGATCATGGGTGGGCTGAGCCAATATAATAAAAATGACAATTCTACTTAAGTTAATTTACTCATTCAATGCCACACCAATCAAACTATCAAAGAATTATTTTATAAAGATAAAAAAATCACATCTGGAAATACAGAAGGTCAAGAATATCAAGGAAATCATTGAAAAACATGAAGGGAGGTGGCCTAGTAGTTACAGATTTCAAACTATATTACAGATCAGTAATCATCAAAACAGTCAGTATTGGCTAAGAAATAAACTGGTGAATCAATGGAGTAGATTAGGTATATGATACACAGTAATAAGTGACCATAGTAATCTGTTGTTTGATAAACTCAAAGTTCTAAGCTTTTGGGGTAAACTTTGTCAACATTTGACAAAAATTGCTGGGAAACCTGAAAGCAGTTTGGAAGAAACTAGACATAGACAAATAACTCACATCATAAACCAAGATACCATCAAAATAGATAAATGATTTAAAGGATGACATAAATAAATTAGGGGAGCATGGAAAAATGTACCTGTCAGATCTATAGGTAAGGGAGGCATTTCTGACCAAATGAGATGGGAAGTGAAATGGATAATTTTTGATTACATGATATTAAAATTTTTTTTGCACAATTAATGCAGTCAAAATTAGAAGGAAAACAGCAAACTGGGGAAAATTATAGCAAGATTCTCTGATAAAGGTCTCATTTCTCACATATAAGAACCATTCCTATTGATAAATGGTCAAAGGATATCAACAGGTAGTTTTCAGGAGAAAAAAGAAACCAAAGCTATCAATAGTAACATGAAAAAATGCTCTAAATCACTATTGATTAGAAAAATACAAATTAAAGCAACTTTGAGATACTACCTCATACCTATCATATTGGCTAACATGATAGAAAAGGAAAATGAGAAATGCTGGAGGAAATGTGGAAAAATTACTATGCTAATGTACTGTTGGTGAAGTTGTAACTAGTCCAACCATTCTGGAGAACAATTTGGAACTATGCCCAAAGAAATTGTTTGTGCTTTTTGGCCCAGTAATACCACTACTATTCCTGTGTCCCAAAGAGATCAAAGAAAGGGTAAATGACATATTTATACAGAAATATTTAAAGCAGCTCTTTCTGTGGTGACAAAGAATTAGAATTTGAGGGGATGGCTGTTAATTGGGGAGTGGTTAAGCAAGTTGTGCTTTATGATTGTGATAGAATGCTATTGTGCTATAAGAAATCATCAAAGGGATGGTTTCAGAAAAACTGGAAAGACTTACATGAACTGATGCAAAGTGAAATGAGCAGAATGAGAACATTGTACAGTATTGTAAGGATGATCAACTGTGAAAGACTCTGATTAAGACAGTGATCCAAGACAATTCCAAAGCACCCATGATTAAAAATGCTGTTCACTTCCAGAGAGATATCTGATAAACTCTGAATGCAGATAAAGTATTTTTTAAAAAAATTTCTTGATTTTTCATTGTTTCATTTTTTTGTTCGTGTTTTCTTTTGCAGCCTGGCTAATATGGAAATGTTTTGCATAACTTCGTATGTATAATCACTATCAAATTGCTTGCCTTCTCAAGGAAGGGGAAGGGGCGGGAGGGGGGAGAGAGAATGTAGAACTCAAAATTTTGAAAAAAAAAAAGGATGTTAAATTTTTTTATATGTAATTGGGAAATATTTAATGAAATAAATACAAACATATTAAAAATAAAATGAAGTTGATTTGTCAAATTTTTTTTTAAAATGACTTGCTTTTACTGTCTTTGCTTTTGAAGTGAAACAACCTTGGTTTGAAGCAAAAGGTCAGATCACTATCTCCCTAGGTCTGGGTTTCTTAGTCTGTAAAATGAGGGTTTTGGGCTAAATAACTGCTTAGGCTTTTTTTTTCCTAGCTCTAAATCTTAGAATCCTCTGGTTTAATTTGAGCCTTTGCGTTATTCGGGGACCTTGTTTAGGATGTTATGTCAAACCTCGTTGTGACAATGACTCCATTAAAAGTTAGAGTGGCAGCAGACTTTCTAAAGCTGGAAGCGTCAGTCCTGCTTCTGAGATATTCTCCAACTATCAGCTAAAGGGAGTGCTTGATCTGAGACATCTCCAACCTAAGTTATTCTGGACTCACTGATTGTGTGGTATTTCCCTCTTGGTTTGGGTGGGGAAACACAGGATGGCAGCATTCCAAGCCTAGTCCTTGTTCCAGCCCATCAGTATGGTTTGAAGAATGATTGGGTGTGTCTGTCAGGGAAGGTGGGAAGGGCCCTATTTTCTCTTATTTTGAAATTTCAATTTGTTGCTTTCATTATTATTTGCTACTACAACTTCATAATTAAAATGCTGTGTAAGTAAAAATTGGCGTCATTTTTGGCATGTGCATTTATTTAAGTCAGTAAGATCCTAGGCCGTCCTCTATTAACTAGAATTCATATAGTTTTGACAGGAACATTAACAGGCATTCTGGCTATGATTGCTCCAGGAAGATGTCCTACCCTGTAAGTTGGTGACATGTTATAGAACTAAACATTTTAGAACAAACCCCTAAACTTTATTGATTTGAATGCAGATCAGCCTCTTAAGTCAACAGCAAAAATCCATTTGTGAAGCAAATTTCAGCTGGTGGATATTGGCCTCTTTATATGGAAGTCAGGCCATCCCAGCTGATTTTAAACCTTGTAAACATTTGAATGCATCTACAGACCTGTTCGATTGCTTAACTTGTTAGGTAAACCTACCATGTGATTATCAAGCTAAACTTTTTTTTTTCTTTAGGCCATTATTGTACTTACTAGTATAGAAAAACAGGAAAGGGCGCTCTTGTAAACTATACTACATCATAGGTTTTTATGAAGGAAAAAAAGTAGGTAAATTTGATAATGCTTAAAAGCACAAAGGTTTCTTCACTTATCAATGTCTAAAAAGACTTTGTATGTCTCCCATTTCTTCTTTCTCTCATTCACTGACTCTGTTGTTCATGGGTGCTCTCTCTCTCTCTCCCTTCCCTTCTTCCTTTTTTCCTCTCTCTTCCCTTCCTTTCTCTCCCTTGCCTCCTTCTCCTCCTCCCTTTTTCTTCTGATTCTATTGGACCATTCATTTAGCTAATAAAGTCACCTCCTACACATACCTTCCCCAGCTAAGTGGATGAGAAATGGTTTCCCTTCCCTCCCACTCAATTCTGTCTAAACATGCAATTCCCTTAATTCTCCTCAGTCACCACCTCACAAAATCTTCTTTCCTTGTTTGCTTGTTCACAAAGTAGGTAATGAGTGTACTTTAGTTCTGGTGTATATGTGTAATTCTATGATCCTGCGGATCCACCTCAACGTGGAGTTTTCCTAGAGTCCCAATTAGCTGACTGTCATCCTTGCCAGTTTGCTGGGTGGGAGGGGAAATCTGAGTTGTTTTCAGTTACCATTATTGATTGAGAACCATCTTTCATTTAGTTTTAAATAGTTTCAATTCTTTTAAGAACTATTGGTTATTATCATTTGGCCACTGGTGTACTGGGGAATAGTTTTGGGTTTTTATATCTCTGAGCAGAGCCTTTTAATTGCTGGTCAGCATCCATTACTTCTTTGTAACTTTTAAAAGGTTTGAATGAGAACAAAAAAAGAACACCTTTCTGGAGAAAGATCACTAAACCATGTGTCAAGAGTTTACTTGTGGGGCAAATAATATTATAGGAAACATTTGGTCTTTACAAATTCTTGAAGTGAATGAGTATATTCACTTTCTGTAGATGTCTATATATGCTTTTTTAAAAAAGAGAAAATAACCCATGAGTTTAGTTACACAAATAGATTTCAGGTTCCAGGAAGAGGCTTATAACAAGAGAATGAGATCAGTTGGTATAATTGGAGCCAGTTGATAGTCCTTTCACTCTGTCCTTTGAACATTTAACCATGTGCCCATTTCCACCCAAACATGTAAGCCAGAAAATGAGAAGGTCCACCTCTAGACCTAGCACATGTACTATTAATGAGGGAAAAGTGTAGGGTGAGAAAAAATGAAGGATTTTAAAGGAACCAGTCTCCACTTTACATCTGTGACCTTTGGTTAGTCTCTGACTTTTCATTGGACATACAAGTACACTAAAATTATCTTGTTTTCATACTGTATTATCTGGTTTATTACTTTACTTTCAGAGATTCTGGTAGGAAATCAATGCTGTTGCTTTTAAAACTATTTTAACAACTTTTTTTTTCAGGAAAAATCAATACTTAATAAACATTGGTTTTTATTTGTGGAGCAGAAAGCAGGAATATTGCATAATGGAAAGAACACTGGATTTGGAGTTGAAGGACCTGAAATAAAATTCTGTGGTTTTGCAAAAATATCATAACCTCGATGTGTATCCATTTTCACATTCATAAATTGACGGTATTGGGCCCAGTGACCTCTGAAGTTCTTTGCAGCTCTAGGCCTGTGATCTTACTCCATTTTTTACCTGAAAGTGAGCTCTTTCTCCCTAGAACTTTTAGAAAAATAAATTTGAGCCTCTTTGTATTTAACACTTCATTACCTGGGTCATCTCCTCTGATAGATTAGAACCTCTTTGAGATATATGCTGTGCTGCTCTTCATCTGTGGGTCCCCAGCTTCAGCAGAGTTCCTGCAATGCACATAATAGGTGCTTAGTAACTGTTTTCTGAATTCAATTATTTTAAGTGGTCAGGTTGTCTGTTTTGGTTTGTGGTTTTTACAGGTGCTACTTCCTGAAAATACACATTCTGGTTTTTTTTTTTTAACCTCTTATTTTAGTAGTTGGCAATATCCTTTACTTGACCTTCTGATTAGAGAAAATGGTGAATAAAATTAAGCATGCTGGACTTAATTGTTATAGTCTCCATTATATTTGATGGCAAAAAGATGTAACAGTTTCCAAATTATTTTGGAAATATGGCATATTGAAACATTGTGGTTTAGTGGAAGTAAGAAAGAACTGGGATTCAGAAAACCTAGGTTCTAATTTTGGCTGTGCTACAAGCTTAATGTGAATTTGGTTGTCATTTGTTTGAAATGAGTGAAATGAGGGAGTTGGACTAAGTGTCTTAAGGGCCCTTCTTGCTTTTCAGATTTTATAGGTATTGTCCAAAGCTTTGTAAATTGTCAAAAATTATTGTAAACCTGGAAATATTGAATTTATTTTATTTTATTGTTATTTATCTCACAAAGTGGAAGAAAGCCTTTATAGTGTCCTTTTTCTTTCATGAGACCTTTCCTGATTCCCTCCAGCTGCTAGAGCCCCTCCATCCTTAAATTTCTTTTTTGCATGCATTTTGCATATATTGGTATATATTTTACCTGTTTTGTAGAGTGGAATGCCATGGACAAAGAACTGCCTTGGAGTCAGGAATGAGGTATCAGAGTTTAAATCCTGTCTCTGGCATCTCCTGGTTATGTGACCCTCTGGGACCAGTCTATAGGATTGTAAGATCACAGCTCCAGAGCAGGATGTGTCCTTTGAGACCATTGAGTCCAACTCCCTTACTGTTCAGAAACCGAGGCCAAGTGAGGTTATGTGACCTTCCTAAAGTTATGCAGGTAGAAATTGATAAAGTCAGGGTTTGAATTCAGGTCTTTATTCTTCGTATATAATGTCTGTCTTGAGAAAATATGAGGTCCTTGAAAACAAGTACTGGTTCATTTCTATCTTTGTGTCTCCAGAGTCAAGCACTAGCACACAGTACACATTTAGTAAATGCTTGCTTATTTGATTGAAATTATTGTGTACCAGAACCCCTGTAAAATGAGAGGTCTGACCATTTCTCAAGGGTTCAACAGTAGTTGAATCACTGTCATTCAGTTTAGTGAAACAAATATTTATTCAACACCTGCTATATGTAAGGTTCTGCTAGGAATAGTGAGACAAAAACAAAACCGTTCCTACCCTCAGGGAGCTTACATTCTTTTGGGAAGTTACATTTATAGTGATGCTAGGGCAAGGTTTCCTAACTGGTGAATTGATAGTCATTCAATAAGGAATTTATTATGTGCTCACAATGTGCTAGGCACTGTTGGACACTGGGCATACAAAGACAAAAACTAAGCAATTCTTTGCCTTCAAGGGTCTTACATTCTCTTGGAGGTAGGTGCATAAGATGCCTGCATTATTTAAATATAGATAAGTATAGTAGAATAAATAAGAGGTCTTTTTTAGGAGAAGGTACTTTCTGGGGCTGAGGATGGTCAGGAACTGCCTCAGGCAGAAGATAGATGGCTTTTTTTTTTTTTTAGCAGCGGGAGCTACTTGTGTTTGTTCTGCACTGGCGCTGATTCTAAGCAGTTCCCTATTTTTATCAACAAGCTCTCTCTAAGACAGTCAGACTCAAGACTGAGAGTCTCATTAGTGTGAGACAAGCATAAGGGTAGTTGAGACCAAGACAATAAAGTTGTTTCGGTAAATCCTTCCTTCACTTATTGTCGTGTTGTATGTTTTCTCCTGTCTGTACAGTTTCCTACGATCTCAGTTTGTGCCAGTCTCCTGCATGCTGTTTTCTTGGCTTCTTAAAAACAAGCCTTACTGTACTGCATCAACTATTGATGTCCTTGCTGTTATCATGCTCAGCCCTTATGTTTTTTGAAGTGTGACTAGAAAGTAATGAAATTGATTCCACAAGCCATGTACATATTTGTCTCATTTCATAGCTATGTGCTCTTGTAACTTACTTACAAACATCCAGTAAAACTGTCCTCCTAACCCTTGGGTGACTACAGTGTCAGACTATCCTAGTCCCATTCATTCTTTCTTCTGCCTTCTTTCTACTATGTATGTACTAATTCATATGTTGTTTCTTCTGTTAGAATGCAGTATACCTGAAGGCAAAGATTATTTTGCTTTTTATGTACCTAGGGGTTAGCATAGTGTCTGGCATATATAATGAATGCTTGTTGATTGGTAGTATTAGGAGCATTGGTGTTGTTGAGACATCTCTAGAAAAGGTTGGAAACCCTTATGCTCAGTATTAGTATTTTTTGCAAAGAGAGGCTTCATTCTCTTGGCCATTATCTTCGCATGAAATCATTTTGTTCTCACTCTGTGTGGAATTTTTTGTTTTTCTTTCATGCTGCCGTGACTATTAATGGGAGTGTGAATTGATCAAGATTCATGGTGTCTTGTTCCTTCTGGGAGCCACTTTGTTTACTCTGAGGATGATGACCAAGGGATCATCACAAGCATTCCTGAAGCACTTGGGTTGGTGTCAGGACTGGCTGGAGTACTAGATAAGGGAATATTCCATTGTTTTGGGCCTAAGGTCATGGGCTATTCTGTATCTCTAAAGCAGCCTAGGTTCTCCAGTGTTCTTCAGGATGTTTTGAATTCTGGTTTCTCAGACCTTTTCCTTTCATTTCCATAGCTGGTCCAGCATTGAAACAACTTTTAAAGAAAGGATTGGTTGTTAATTCGCCTCTACTTGCTTTTACTATAAATTTGTCTCTACATGCTAAGTCTATTTCAGGCCATGTGGTGTGGTGAACAGTAGAAGATACTGCAGTAGGCAGCCTTGCCTGAGGAGGTTTCCAGGGAAAAGGACTCTCAGTTTTGAATAAAACTTTCCTATCTATTCCCTTGGAATCTCTCTTTAGTTGCTTTTCCATGTACTTCTCAACTTTAATCTTTCCTCATGCAGCACCACACAAATTCAATGGTTTTCCCCTTCCTTCTGGGACATTTGTATATATGGCTTTAATTAGAATGTGGAAATACAGTTTTATTAATATAGCTTCCTTAATCTGTCAAAAACAAATTTAATTTTTGGTTGTGAGACTTTCACAACAGCTAGTTTAAATGGCAATCAGATGATAAGCCTTCTTAATCTTACATTTATTGAGAATATATCTAATAGCCCATTAATTAAGACATATTCTGTTTTAAAAAAATGAAGTCTTTGAACTATCTCGTATTTCCCCAGTCCCCAACATACACACTTAACTTCTTTGTATTTAACATTTTAAACCAACAATATCCATGCTTGTTTTGAGAAGCGTTAGTCTGAATTGAAAACATGGGCTTTATTCTCAAGGGCACCACCAGTCTTAGTAGCAGATTCTGTTATTAATCGTTAATTTTTTCAGAATGGGTCAGGTAGGTGTTTCCTTCACTGCTTAGTAACATCTACTTTAATAGCTAACACATAATGCTTTAAGGTTTGTAAAGCTTTTACTTTATCTCATTTGGTCCTCTTGTGATTGTTCCCCTGACATGTGATTGGCAAGTCAAAGACTAGAACCCAAGTCTTCTGACTCTCAAGTTCAGTAATCTAGCCACCATATCATGCTGCCTGTGAATATGATACAATTGATGGACAGCTTCCCCCAAATAAATACAAGGCTGAGAAATGTTCTTTACTTATTTAAATGGGCTACTAATTGTTCTGTCTGTAATAATGGATTTCTTCTCCACTGAAAACCTTAATTATATTAATCACTGGTTCAAAAACCATATGGCATCCAGTTCATTGGGAGTAGTGCTTGTGTTTTCAGGTTTCTTTGTCTAGATGATTTTAGTTGTTCCAGTCAGAAATAAATCTGCCTCCATTTGTGTCTGTACTGTGTTCTGAACATATATTACAACAAATCCCGTATTTCCATCATACTTAACAGCAAGGAAGTTCATTAAATCCAGATTTCCCATTAACAGGCAAATCCTTCATTTAAGAAGAATATGGTGGGTTGTTAGTTTTAAAAGTAGCTATCATTAGAATACTGAAAAATGAAGAGTAATTTCATTTTCATTTAATTGATCTTTGACTTTAAAACTTTGCTGTTAAATGTTTTGTTTTGAGATAGTAAAATACTGACAGCTATATGCCCCTTTAGAAAGTCATTGTGGTCTAGGAAGGATGGAACAAAATATACGTTTATTAAGCACCTAGTATATGCCAGGCACTGTGCTGGGCACTGTACAAATATTTCGTTTGATCCTCACCACAACCTTGGGAGGTAGGTGCTATTATTATTCACATTTTACAGTTGAAGAAACTGAAATAAATATTAGTTAAATGACTTGCTCAGTGTTGCAGAATGAGTGCCTGAGGGAAAATTGGAACCCTTGTCTTGGACTCCAAGCCCAGTGCCCTATCTTCTATTCCATGCTGCCCCTCAGTGTTTTCTTATTAACCTTTTAAAAATGTCATTGGTAAATCATGTCATAGAAAGTGCAGTTTTAATTAAAGATATATTCATGAATGACACAAAAATTTATTGAGCATCTATTATGTGCAAAATACTGTATTTGGTACAGGATCTTCATCTGAAAATGGAGCATGTTGGACAAGATAATCTATTATGGTTCCTCCAGATAGAAATACTATGATTCTATGATAAAATGCCCTGAGAGAACATTTTGGTGGAGGGAAGTTGAAATGGGAAGAAGCATTTTAATTGAACTTTGAAGGAGACATAGAAGTCATGGGTTCAGCAGCTCATTTGAAGAATAGCATTTAGTATGAAGAAAGGCATGGAAACAGGAAAACAAAAGGGTATATTCGGAAAACAAAGGGACCATAGAGGGAATGTCAGTAGGTATATAGTAGTAGACAAGGTCAGAAAAGCAGGTTGGGTCCAGAACATGAAGGACTTAAATGGCAGTTGTGGAATTTGAACTTTATTCTTTAGACAGTGGAGAGTCAGTGACTGTTTCCTAGTAGGGGGATAACATGGTCAAAACTGTGTAACTGTGAAGGAGCAGAGACAAAGACAGATAAGACAATGGAGAGATAAAAATACAAGAACCACTTTGATAACTGCCCCTGTAAATTTGTCTTATCTCCTCTTCTGACTGCCTCTTCATGGATGTGGCTTTGTAGTGTCCGTGTCAGATGGAGTCTGCACCCTTTGATTCAGCCAGACTGTTCTCCCCATTTCCCACCAACTGCTCCACTTTTGGACTTTTTTGGTCCTCTCCATCATGCCTTCCTTTCCCAAGGAACTCATCATCAGGGAATTTCATCACCCTGCAAGATTGAATCTGCCTGGCACTCAAATCTCATCAGTATCCTTTGCTCCTCTGATTGTGCCCTCTGTCCAGAGGGCAAGGCTGAGGGCTCCAGGGCCTCTCCCAGAGCTCAGCACAGTGTTCTCTCTGCTTCCTACCAGCTACCCTGCTTTTGGGTTTCTCCATTATGCTCTGCCCTGGGTATCTCTTCCAGCCCCCTAACCTTTTCAGCTTCCATTTGTGTGTTGTCTTCCTCCATTAGATTGTAAGCTTCTTGAGGGCGGGGGCTGTTTTTTCACCCTTGGTGTTTGTATTCATAGTGCCTGGCACATAGTAGGTGTTTAATAAATATTTATTGACTGACTAGTCTGTTTGCTCTTTCTCAAAGTATGTGTACTATTTCTGACCTCTGTACCTTTGTACAGTCTATGTCCCATGCCTGGAATATGCTTCCTCTTCACTGCTTTTTTAAAGAATCCTTAGATATTTTTATATTTGTTAGTGTTTTCTTTCCCCTCTCAAATGATCTGTCTATCAATCAATCATTACACTAACTATATCTATTTACATGTTTTATCCTTTGGTAAGTGTCAGTACCTTGAAGGTCATGCTGTTTTTGTGTGTGTAAGACTTTTAATTTCTAATTATGTACCTAGCCTAATGGTAGCTATCCATCTACAGTATGTTTAAATTCATCCAGTTTTTGTGCACTCCATTAAGCCAAGTTTTTATTTTCAAAGTGATTTATTACCATATTGCCCCAATGAATTACTTTCCCCCTTCTCTCCCTCCCTCTCCCCTCTCTCTCTTCCCCCCCTCTTCCCTCTCCCCTCCCCCTCTTGTTCTTCCTCTCTTCCTCCTTCGCTCAGTCCTGACCTTGGCAGTCTCTTTACCGGATGTCTATTTTAACCCCTTGCAATAGTAATTTACATGTAGTGCAGCTGTGCAAAAAAATTGTCTAAATTTCTTACTACCACAGGGATTATAGTGTCTGTTCTTAATGAATTTATATTCTTGTTCTCCTATATCTGAGCCTCCACTGGCAGCATATGGTTCCGTTTCCCTTGGACAACAGGATACAGCTGGCAACAAAATCTTCACCTGTAGAATTGCTCTTCGTAGATCTAGCTCCCACAAAGATCTTTACAAAGCAGCAGTAGTTTCCCCTTCACCCCCATGTTTCACAGGAAACCATAAGCATATGTTGGTCACTGAAGAATGATTTAAATAGCATATGCATGTATCTTCCTCTTCCTAACTTATGTGAGCCTGATTGCAGCAGTAAGGAGCATTGCTTAGAAGGGGAGTGACTTCAAAAGACAAATCACTCCCTTTCCTTTTTTGAGGGTGTCATGTTGGTTGGTTGGTTGTAATTTCCTATAGCAGTCCTCATTGCTTTGCTGCCAGATTAGGTGATTTGCTATGCTCTTATCCCCTTAATATTTCTCAAGATATCCTTATTGCCTGCTGTGCCTCTAACAGGGCTTTTAAAAGGATTCCTCAGTGAATGATAACTGGTCTTTGAAAAGATTTTTGTTTGTAATGTTTGCATTCTTTACTGTGGGTATGGAGAATACCATTTTACCTCATTAGATTTTGGACCAGAAAAAAAGGTGATTGATTTTTGTCTCTTATGTTACTTTATTAAGAAGTTATATAATTTGTGTAATTTTATATATGTATATTATATGTAATATAACATACTAATGATATATGTAATACTTTATATATATAATAAGAAGGTTTATAATTTATATAATCAAGTATTGCATGGCATCCTGTGTGCTTAGCACTGTGTTGGGAGATATAATGGGGAAAATGTAAATAATACAATAGGGTCATTGAATTATGAATGTATAGATAGAGTTGGAGGGGGATCTCAGCAATCAGTTCTTTGAATTCACACTTATTAAGCATCCATCATGTGTAAAGGTGCTGAGGATATAAAGATAAATCTAAACTCTTTGCATTTAATACATAGTTGGTGGGGTAATATTATTAAATATGTTTGTGATCTCATCAATTTGAATGTTATCTAATACATAGTAAATTATCATTGAAATATACATGTCAAAAGCAGAATTTATCCTTCCCCTCCAAGCCACTTACATTAACCTGTTTTCCAGAATTCCTGTTTTTCTATTGCAGAAACCATCATTTTTCTAGTCTCCCAGAATTACAAACTCAGATAATCACGACACCTTACTCTTTCATCTCACGTATCCAGTTAGTTGCCATATCTTGCCTTTTCCCATTCTCTATCCTCTTCTCTCTACTCATTCAGCTGCCAACTTGATTAAGACCTTTATTATTGGCCTATTGCAATGAATTTTTTTTTTTGGTGAGGCAGTTGGGGTTGAGTGACTTGCCCAGAGTCACACAGCTAGTGAGTGTTATGTATTTGAGGCTGGATTTGAACTCAGATCCTGCTTATTCCAGGGCTGGTGCTCTATCCACCTAGCTGCCACCTTGCAATAAATAGCTTCTTAATTGATCTCCCTCCTTTAAGTCTTTTTCCTATTATAGTCCATCCTCCACTTAGCTGTCGAAGTGATTTTCCTCAAGTATAGATTTGACCATATTACTAGCTCTCTGTTACCTCGAATATCAAAGAAATCCTTCACAACCTAACCCTAACCTGTCTTTCCATTCTCATTGTACGTTTCTCCCCGTCCATCACCCTGTGATCTGCTCACTCTAGCTTCAGTCTCAGTACCTTTTTATTGGCTGTTCCTCATGCCTGGAATGCATTTTCTCCTCACCTCTGATTCTTACAATTCCTTTGTTCCTTCAAGCCACAGCTTAAGCACCACCTTCTACTGAAAAGTAGAATGATACTCTGAACTGATCAGTACCTTCCCACTCTTGACTACCTTGTATTTTGTGTATGTGTGTGTTGTCTTCTCCAGTTGAATATGTGCTGCTTGAAAAGAGGTGATTGTTTCATTTTTCATCTTTGTATTCCCAGTGCCTAGCATGATACCTGGCACATAGTAGGTCCTCAATAAATTCTTTTTGACTGATTGAAACAATATAATGTCTTCTAATCATGGTTGTTACCCTAAGGCTTTGTCCTTTGTCTCTTCTTTGTCTTTGCTACATTTTGACACAATTACTTGGATCTCAGCTTCTGTGGATTTAAGTCCTTTCTCTTTTTGGTGACTCCTAGATATCCAGTCCTGTTCGCTCTCTCTGCTGCCTGTTTTGCATCAGTTTTGATATTTCTAGCTGCGTATCCCAGAGGAATTTTAAACTCAGCATATTCAAAAGCAAACTTATCTTTTCCTCCTTTTTTCCCATGTTGAAACTGCTCTCATTTAGTCAGAGGCACCACCATGATGTCACTGGGTGGCTTCTCACTCACTTGCTGCACATAACCAGGCAGTCACCAGTTTTTTTTTACCAGCACAGCATACAGCATTTTCCTTTCTTTCCATTCACACAACCCTAGTTCAGGCTCTTATTATCTCTTGTCACCTCTCATCTGAATTTTTGTAATAGTCTCTTAATTGGTCTCTCAGCCTCAGTTCTCTCCAGAAGTCCAATTCATCTTCTACCCAGCCACTGAAGTATTTTCCTAAAGCTTAAGTCTGAACATGTTATGCCCCTCCTCAGTAAACTCTAGTGGCTCCCATATTACCTGTAAGATCAAATACATACTCTTTTTTTGGCATTTAAAGCTCTTTACTACCTGGTCCCATCCTACCTTTCCAACTTTTATTACACACCACTCTCCTTTACACACTCTCAGGTCAAGACCTATTGGCCTGCTTGCTATATTCACATGCTACATCAATCTTCATTCTTTTGTACTGGTTAATAGACTGTGTCTCATACCTGTACTCACTTGTGAATCCCTGCTTTCCTTCAGAACTAAACTTAAGAGCCACTTTCTGCCTGAGGCTTTTCCTGGTCATCCGTGATTCCAGTGAATCCCTCTATATGCCATAGAATGTGTTTTGCGTGTGTGTGTGTGTGTGTGTGTGTGTGTGTGTGTGTGTATGTGTGTGTGTGTGTGTGTATATATGTTTTCACCTGCATGTTTACATACATTGTCTCCTTTTATAATTTAAGTTTTGGTGTTTGTGGGGGAATATTATATTTTTGTTTTTGTATTCCCAGAACCCAACACACCGAAGAATTTTATTGACTGTTACAAGCATGTAATTGCTAAATTGTGTAGTATAGATTATATAAATGCTGTAGAAACTCTAAGAAGAGGGAGATCAGTGAGGGCTAGAAGAATAAGGGAAGACTTTTTGGAGGAAATAAGATCAATCTTTTGTTGGGTTTGAAGGGTGATTTGGATAGATGGGGGATGGGTTGGAGTGAACATTATGAACCTGTGTGATTTGGTAGGGGCAGAACAGTCCTGAGCAGAATGGAATTATGGGGGAGTAGTGAGAAGTAAGATTGTATAGATAGGATAGATCAGATAGTGGGGGACCTTGAAAGTCAAGCAGAATAGTTTAGATTTGATAGGAAAAGAGGATTCATGGAAAGTTTCTGAAAATGAGAACTAACATGACGAAAGCCTTATTTAAACATTGGATTGGCAGGGGGGAAGATTAGAGTCAGAGAGGTCACCTAAAGGAGCTTGGTGTGGTAATATATCCATGAGGTAATGAGGAGCTCCGGCTGGGATAGTAGCATTTAGAATGCAGAGGAAGAAATTGTTGCAAGAGACTCTCAGAAATATAGGATTCTGAATGACTGTAGTCATTCAGCCCCCCCCCCCCCCCCGTATATCCCTACTTTCATATCCAAATGTTCAACCTGAATGAGTGGGCCTTGACAGTGATGAATTTGACAGAAATTAGGTAAATGGGTCTAGGGGACATGAGTATTGAGAGGGGAAGATAAGGAGTTTGAAACACTTTGAAATGCTGAGGTCAATGAGAAATATAAGTAAAAATATCAAATACCATAGGCTATCAGAGATGTTGAACTTGAATCTGAGTTAGAGAACAGGGAGGGAGGGAAGGAGGGGGAGAGAGAGAGACAGAGAGAGAGAGAGAGAGAGAGAGATCAGGAAGGAAATGGCGTAGCTAAAGACAGATGAGGTTTGGACTAGATAATCTCTAAGTCTTGCCCAGCTCTCAGTCTGATGATTGTATGAAGAGATCTCTTCATGGAGAATGGAAAATATACCATTAGACTGGAGAATATTAAATGTATTTATTTATTTATTTGCTTTTTGGTGAGACAATTGGGGTTAAGGGATTTGCCCAGGGTCGCACAAGCTAGTAAGTGTCATGTGTCTGAGACTGGATTTAAACTCAGGTCCTTCTGACTCCAAGACCAGAGCTCTATCCACTGTGCCACCTAGCAAATATATTGACTTTCAAAAAAGAGAAAAGAATACTTTGCAAACCAGATCAGTGAATTTGGCTTCAATTCCTGGGAAAATTCTAAAAGGGATCGTTAAAGAGATTTTGGCAAATCTCTAGAAACTAAAGTGATTATGAAAAGACAACATGGCTTCATCAAAAACTAGATTAATTTCATTTCTTATTTTGATATGACTGCTAAACTCCCAAGATTTTAGCAGAACTTTTTAAAAAATATTTTGTCATTTTCTTGTATAGAAGATAGACATGTTGATTAAACAATACATTTGAATGTATTAATAAATCGAGAGTTGAACTAAAATTGAATTTGTTAATAGTTCAATGTCAGAATAGCTGGAGTTCTCTAGTGGAGTACTGTTCTCACTCCTGTGCTGTTTAACATCTTTATTAGTGACTTGATAAAGAAATGTTCACCAAATTTGCATGTAATACAAGGTTGGGAGGGATAGTTTAACATATTGGATGACTAACTGGAAAATTGAGCTAATCTAATGAGGTGAAATCCAGTAAGAAATGTAAAGGCTTATACTTAGGTAGAAAAAAAATCAACTTCACAGGTTTAGTATGGGTGAGGCATGGTTAAGTATCAGTGGTTCTGAAAAATACCCAGAGATTTTAGTGGATTAGTTCAATATGAGTCAGTAATGTGCTGTGAAGGTCAAAACAGCTAATGCACTCTTGGGCTACCTTAAGGGCAGCATAGCTTACAGGAATATGTGTGTCACTATCATCTCTCTTCTAGAGAAGTTCTGTTCAGTTCTGAATACTGTGTATTAAGAACGATATTGCTAAGTTAGAGAGCATCTGGGAAAGTGAAGAACTTTTAGTTGATGTCTTATTTGGGTTGGTCAAAGTGCCTTGAGTTCATGCCATGTGAGAATTGAAGATGTTTAGCCTGGAGAAGAAAAGACACAAGAGTGACATCATAACTCTGGTATTTGAAGGGCTGTGGAGGGAGAAATTAGGTTGGCTCTATTTGGAATTAGAGGGTTCTCTGGGAGTGATGAGAGGGAAATTGCAAAAAGGCAGATTTAGGCTTGACATCAGGACAACCTTCCTGACAGAGCTGTCCAAAATAGAATGGGCTGCTTCAAGAGTTATTTAGTACTCTCTCCATAAAGGTCTCTAAACAGTCTTGAGGACTGGTTATGTTTACAGTGGAGGGATACCTTTCATGTATGACCTGGACTAGAGGTTGTTGAGGTATCTTCTAACTTTTGAATTCTATGATTTTTTGAGTGCTTCAAGGAAGGTGTATATGTATATGTATGTGTATGTGTGTGTGTGTGTATATGTGTGTGTGTATTTATGTGTGTATATATATATATGTGTGTCCATATATATACACACATATATACACAGAGAGAGAGAGAGAGCGCACGCACAAGTAAGTGCAGACTGAGAGGAATTGGGAGTGAGCTCAGAAAGAGCTTGGAAATCAACGAAAAAATAAAGATGACCGTTTGATAACATGAATTGTAGTGGATGGCATCTGATAGTAGATGGTCAGCAGACTGTGAGTATTTAAGTTGAGAGCAAAGTTACATCAAAATAACTAACCATGGAGTTCAGACAGAGTATATCTAGGAGGATTTCTGGGTTTAAAAAAAATCTTGCTGATTCCTACTGGGTACCCTGGGTAAGATTGCTAATAGGGCAATATTTGACCAGCCTGGCTGATATTTTATCACAGAAATGGGGATACTTTTATGCTACATCATGACCTGTCCTTTTTAAAAACAAAACAGTTTTTAGTAACCCTCTAGCTCTGAATGTTCCTTCCTGTTAAACACCATTTCAGTGCAAGTAAGTAGCTTGCATAGAGCAGACTTAGTAAATATTTGTTAACTAATGGAGGAAAGGAAATGTATTGGGTTTAAATTTCCCTGAACCCTTTTGCCACCAAACCACTTGAATGCAAGGCTGTGGGAGCCCTTTTAATGGTGAGCCACTTCAACTAATTCTAAAAGAACAGATATTAAGTACTTCTGATTAGAATTTAGGAGGTTAAGAGTGTCAGAAAAGTTTAGAAAAGGTCTTTGATCTTAAAAAAACTATGTCTATCTCTTTTTCAGCAAGAAGGAAAGGAGATAGGAAAGTGGATGGGAGCAGTATCCACAATCTATTAGCTACTCCATAAACTTAGTAAATTGCCCCTATTTATTTGACACTATAAAAATTTGATTTATATTGTGAATTTACCTTCATAAATGGAAAACCTAAAGGTACCAGCTCAAGAGCATTCATGATCAGTCTGTGTTGGGTGCTCTGACTGACTTCATAGTCTTTGAAAAGCCTTTCCTTAGGGTAACATAGGTGTGAAGTAGAGACAGTGGCAGTATTTAGAACAGTTATGCAGGGATCCTGATTCCAAGATCGGTACTGTTTGCTATGGCATGATGCTCTTCTAGAAAAGTGTTGATTTCTGGGTGACCAAGGATTAAATTTAACTGGAGGGTTTTTTTTCTTTTTAGAAGTTTCTGTATGGCACATTTGGGGAAAGTATCTTTTAATTTGTCATAGTACAACACTTCTTAACCTACATGATTTCAATTTTTTTGTTAATATAAGAATTCAAAAATCAAAGCTAAGCCCAGAGTGGGTAAGTGATTTGCCAGAGGTCACACACAGAGAGAGTCAGTGTCAGATACCAGGTTTGAATCCAGGTCCTCCTATTGAAGATCTAACATTCTGGCATCAGCCCATACTACCTCAGCTAAAGCACAGGAGTATCCTGGTGGCGGGGCATGGCTTGATGACTTTGTCGTTGTTTAGACAACACTCCCAACTCATTCAGGACTAATAGCCTTAAGAGCGAGCCCATGTATGCAACGTAGACATGACTAATTCTAGCCCTTTATTCTCCCTACTTAAATGATTCTGGGTCTCTCCTCGCTATTTCCACTGATTTTTGTGTCTAGAATAGATTTTTTTAATCTGTTGATATGCTTCACTTTCTTTATGTCTCACTTTTTCCAACGAACTTAACATAGGTAAAGGTTTATTTTAAGTATACTGTCCCTCTTTCCTCATTATTTAAACCTTAAAAATAAACCCCATTTCACCTTTGTTGTACTGTGTTTTAGTTTCATTGAGATGACCTTCTAGGGTTTAGGAATCATACATTTAGTACTGAGCAAGCTAGGGCAAGTCACTAAACTTTTTTTTCACTTTCTTTGTATTGTCAGTATTTGCATAATGTTTGGCAGACATTAGGCATTTAATATATATCTGTTAATTGACTAAACTTCCCTGAGCCTGACTTTGCTTATTTTTAATATGAGGTTGAACTAAATGATTACTCGTGTCTTCCAGCTCTAAAATTTTAACTCTCAAGACTAAATGTATTGTGGATTTTATAATGATTCCACTGTTTGGCTTTTTTACTTTCAGTAGTTTATCACTGGGTCACAAGAGAAATTTAGAACTGGAAGGGACTTTGGAGACCATTTAGTCTGACCCACTTATGTTATACTTGGCCTTCAGAGATGAAATGACTTGCCTAAAGTCAATTCTTAAATTGGATGGAGAGGAAAAAGAAGGCTACAGACTTAGTGTCTGTCTGTCTCTCAATGTAGATATAGATATAGGTGAATATATATATATATATATATATATATATATATTCCATTATGAAAAAATGATTTAATGCTGGGTCGCCATAGACAGAGTAAAAATTAGTTCAGTGAATGTTTATTAAATACTAACTTCATATAAAGTGTTCTACTACATTTTAGGGAAGGTATTCAAAGTGTAACTATGTTACTCCCCTATTCAATAAACTCTCACGACTCATTACCTTTTAGATCAAATATTGTTTGGCATTTAAAGTCCTTTGTACTCTGGTACCAAATTGGCCACAACAGGCCTTTTCTCCTTCATGGCCTTGGTCTGAGTCCCTTCTGTTGTGTTCCTAAATTCTTTTCTCAGTGCAGTCTTCCTCAAGTGTTCTCATTGATCTGTTTTGTTAGTCTTATGTAGCAAAGAACAAAGGCTCAGTTGTAGTGTAATGGGGATTGGCATATGACCAGGTCACCTAAGATAGCATCACTCAAGTGAAAGTTGCTAGAGATTTGCTTCTGGGAGATTGGAAGAATGGCATGTATGTGGACATTATGTATTGGCCTACCTTGTGGTTGGTTGAAATCCTTTTCCATTGACTAAGAAACTGGAGCTATTTATATCTTTAAAACTTCCCAGAAGTCAAGGATTTTCCTTTATTCTGCTCCTTCATTTTTGAATGTCCCCACCAGCATTCTCATCTTGGAAGATGCCTCTCTGCCCTCATTTTCTAGAAGGCTTACCAGGAATATACCCCAGCCCTTTCCTCTGAATGGTCAGTTAGTTCCAGAACTTTCATTTTAAAAAAGTGACCATGCATATCAGGCTCACACCCTCATTACTCTCCAAGCTTCTCTCCTGTCTCTTTGAACTTGTTTCTGTACCATGCTCCCATAGGTATCTTCCTCTCTTCCCCCCTCCCCAGTTACTTTGTTTCTTTTATATAGAGTTTATATAAATCAGTATATGTACTTATCACTCCAGATAAAATGTAAACTTCTTGAAATCAGGCACTTTCACTTTTTTCTTTGTTTCTCTGATTCCCAGCACAGTGCCTGGTTGTAACTAGGTACTAAATATAGACTCATTTGATAAGTCATGGTCCCTGCCATCATAGGACTTGTGGTCCGGATGGAATGAGACACAAATACAGATAGCTATAATATACAGTATTACTTGATCAGTGCATTAGAAAGGCGAGAAATAAACTACTCTAAGAGGCTTCAAGTGGGGAAAGTCATTACTAATTTAGAGGATGAGTGAGGAAAAACAGTGAAAGTGTCCTTAATTCTTTTAATCTAACTCTATGTAATTGGTATGTTCCCTAAACAGAGAGGTGGTGTTCTTAGAGGTTTCATGATATGTACCAAGTTCCAACTGGTTTGCTTAATAGCTTCATGCTGAATAAAGCCTTATATGAAGAATCATTGATTTTGTGGCAGTTTATGTGCATATCCACTTTGCAAAGACAAGAGGTTCAGAAAAACTGACTTTCCTCTACTTCAGCTTCCTTGTTTCATGATATAGGTGCTTTATCCTGTGGTTACATTCTTGTTTGGTCAGTTAGATCTGGTTGCGTGGCCACAGATATTGTGAAGTTTGGGGGCGAGAGAGAGAAATAAAAAGACATACATGGTTTTGCCATAAAAACCACAACATATAAAGTATTAGAGCAGTAAAAGAACATTGTTAGAAGCATAGTTGTAGTACAGCTCCTTTATTTTACAGTTCAGTTAATCAACAAGTATTTATTAAGCAACTCCTCTGTGTAGCACCTATGAACTGAGTGCTGGTGATACAAAGATGAGTGAATTGGACCTTGCCCTCAAGCAGCAGCATTCTGATAGGGGAGACAATGAGTACATCTATACGTATATACAAATTATATACAAGATGAATACAAGGTGTAGTTTTAGAAGGGCAGGCACTAGAATCTTAAGATCAGGAAAGGCTTCCTATAGAGTATGGTGCTTGATGTTAGTTGAAGTAAACTTGGGATTTCAGGGGCACGTGGGAAGAAAGAATACATTCCAGGTCTGGTAGTTAGCCATTGCAAAGACACAAAAATGAGAGTTATGTCATGTGTAAGCAATAGCAAGTAGGTTAATATGACTGAACCATACCAACTTTGGAGGGGATTAATGTGTAAGAAAACTGGCAAGGGGTCAGGTTGTGAAGAGATTTAAATACCAAACAAAGAAGTTGATTTTTGGTCATACAGATGACGGATTTAAATGTGGAGAAACTTGAATCAGTGAGACCAGACAGGAGACTGCTGCAGTAGTTGGAAGAAGACATGTCCAGAACCTTGAAGTAAGGTAATGACTTTGTTGGCAGAGAGAAGGGGATCTCTGAGAAAGAATGTTGTAGAGATAGGAATGACAAGATTTTGGCAGTTCTGAAGTTCTGAAATTTTGAAAAGAATGATGCTACTACTTGTGTTTTCAGTGGTTTAATTGTGAATTTTTGTAAAGAGGAAAAAAGACAGCAAAACTCATCTATGCTTATTCATGTGTAAAATTTATATATGTGTGTATAACTACACACAGACACAGACATATGCCCTTAATGTTCTATGCAGTGTTCTACCTCTGAAGACCCTGACTTCTGCAGGAGCAGTTGGGGGCGGGAAGGAGAAGGTGTCTTCTCATATCTTTTTTTTGAAACTAAGCTTGTTTTATAATTTGTCAGCATTTGGTTTTCATTGTTTCGTGGTGGTGGTTGTTAACATTCACATTGTTATGATCGGTGTGTGCATTGTTTTCCTGGCTCCCATTACTTTCCTTTTTGTCATTTTATTTAAGTCTTCCTATGCTCTTCTCTGTATTCATCATTCTCATAATTTTTTTTTACAGCATAGTAACATTTCATTACGTCTGTGTACCACAGTTTGTTTAGCTATTTCCCAGTCAATGGCCTTCTATTTTGCTTGCATTTCTTTGCTACCACAAAAAAGTACTACTATAAATATTTAGGTGTTTATGGAACCTTTCTTTTTGTGATCTTTTTGGGGTATATGCCAATCAGTGGAATTTCTAGGTCAAAAGATATGGACATCATAGTCCCTTTAGGTGCATAATTCCAAGATACTTTCTTGAATGGTTATGCCAATTCACAGCTCCATTTACAATAGGTCAATTCTCTCCATAACCCTCCAACATTGACTATTCCCTTTCTTGCCCTACCCCCCAATTCTTTTGTTATCTTTGCCAATTTGCTGAGTGTGAGGTGAAACCCTATAGTTGTTTTGATTTATATTTCTCTTATTAGTGATTTGGAACATTCTCTTATATGATTGTTAATCATTTACAATTCTTCTTTTGTGAATTGTTTATTCATACTCTTTGACTACTCTTCAGGGATGTGACTTTTGATCTTCTGTTCAAGTTTTAAAAGTGTCAGATGGTCAGAATTGGGTCTAAAAATCAAGATTTGGTACATAATTCTGTTCAATATCAACCCTCTCCCAGAATAACAAGTAGTGTCATGTGTTTGAGGCATATTACAACTCAACTATTCTCAAAGCTCTTTTATGTATCTGATAAACATCAGAGGTCACTAACTCTGTTTAAGAGGCAGTTGTTTCTGGAATGTACAAGCATCTCCTTATTCACTAGTAGCATTTAGGAATGGGGTGGGGTAGGGGTAAGGCCCGTATTGCTTTTGGTAGAAACCAAAGGATAGCTTATGTGGCCCAGATTTATTTCTGGTTTATATTGTAGCTTTTTGTCTCTACATCTTGTTTTGCCTATTAAATCAGGGGTTCTTAATCTTTTTTGTGTCATGGACCTAGACTCTTTTGGCAGTCTAGTGAGACCTATGAACCACTTTTCAGAATATTGTTTTTAAATACATAAAAGAAAACACATAGGATTATTACAAAGGACACCAATTGTGTTGAAAAAGTTATTTTAATAGATTTTTTTAAAAACAAGGTTCTAAGAACCCAAGTTAAGAAATTCTACCAAATAGTAAATTCTTTAACCATACCTTCTTGTTTATCCCTTTCTCCTATTTAATTCTATTCAAATTGACAAACATTTATTAAATACACATTATGTGTCAAGAACTCTTTGAGGCAGTAAAGACAGAGAAAAATTAAATAGTCCATGTTCTCAAAGAACCTTAATTCTACCTTGGATAGGGGAAGGATAGGATACAACATATCCACAAAGAGGTATAGAGAGTTTATGATGTCAGGCGGCAACCCCCCCTTCCCCCCCAGTCAACTGATGACATTACAAAGTAGTGAGGCTTTGTTGGGGACTTGGATTGCATTTCCTTTTGAAGGGGATTTAATACCCATTTGGTCCATTTATATGGATCATTGGAGAAGAACTGGTTGGCTGGGACTATTTAGGGATAGAATTGTCTCTTTGTGATGGACCTCCAAAAAGGGAACTTTTTACAGATTTAGGTCTTACCTGTTAGATCCTGAGAATACAGGTAGTGCAAATAGTAAAATCTCTGTTTTATGGATAAAAATGAGTTCAGAAAGGAAATGATGTCTAAAGCCACACAACTACCAAGTGGCAGCCATAATTGGAGACCATGCTTTCTAATTTTATGTGTGAGGGAAAGCAACAAACATTTCTTAAACCCTTGTTCTGTGCCAGGCAATGTGCTGCTAGGTGCTCTAGGGGTACAAACACAAGCAAAAGGAAAGACAGCCCTTTCCCTTAAGGAGCTTACATTCTCTTGAGAGAAGACAACATGCCAACGGGAGCTGAAAAGAGGTAAGGAGGCGTAGGGCATAGTGTTGAAATCAGGAAAGGCAGAGACCCAGATTTGGAGGGGAGTGAAGGCTGTATGAAGGCCTGGTGCCTCCCAAAAATGGAGACAGAGGGAAAAACTCACCAAAGGGAAAGGGATTTCATGATGGCCTGGGGATGTTCCAAAGTGAGGTAGCCTTAGGGGAGAATTGAATGATTCTGGTCTAGGAGGCCCTAGGGATTGAAGGAGCTTCCAGGATGAGACTGCAGCTGAAACATGGAGGGGAATGTGCAGCTTTCCTTCCACTACTGAAGAAAAATAGAAAGATGAGGAAGAGGGGAAATGATGATGGAGGAGGAGAAGAAGAATGAATTCTTTAGAAGAGCATGCTGAACTGTAAAATTAGCAGTGATACTGCTGTTCATCTTAAATCATCAGTACAGCTTATTTGAAGTGTATTTCTTCCTTCTCTACTCCACTTTGTCTCGTCCCTTTTCTTCATGGTCCTTTTTGCCTTCTGTCTCTTAAGTGATGAATTTTAAAAATCATGGACTAGCTGGAGTGAGTGGTGACCATGGAACAGCATGAAGTGAGTTGGTCCATCTCAGTACCAGCTCTTCAGTTTGGCCTCTTAGGCACTCACTGTTCACTATGTTGAGTCATCAGAGCCACTGAGTTCTGTATGCGCAGGGCTGGTTTCATTTTTTCAGCTTTGTAACCCCAGGACCTCTTTGTCCATAGTAGGTGCTTAGTAAATGTTTTGTGGAATTGGATTTTTTTTTTTAAGGCAATGGGGTTAAGTGACTTGCCCAGGGTCACACAGAGAGTAAGTGCCAAGTGTTTGGTCTGAGGCTGGATTTGAACTCAGGTCCTCCTGACTTCAGGGCTGGTGCTCTATCTGCTGCACCACCTAGCTGCCCCCTGGAATTGGATTTTTTAAATAGCCTTGAGTGGCAAGAAAAGTAAAAGGTAACACAGTGGATAGAGTGCCATGCCTGAAATAAGGAAAACTCATCTTCTTGAGTTCAAATCTGGCTTCAGACACTTAATGCTGTGAGACCCTGGGCGAGTCACTAAATTTACCTGTTTGCTTTAGTTCTTCATCTGTAAAATGAGCTGGAGAAGGAAATGGCAACCACTCTAGTATCTTTGCCAAGAAAATCCCAAATGGGGTCACGAAGAGTTATATACGACTAAAAGACGACTAAACAACAGCAGCAAAACAGTAACATTGGAACATTCCTTTCTGGGTAGAGAAAAAAAACTGGAGGGGAGTGATTTTTGTGACTAGATTCTGATCTGACTCTGGGACCTTGAAATGGATCTTTGGATCAGAGATTTGATAAAAGGGAGCTCAGAGACCATCTCTTTCAACCTCCTAATTTAATAAATGAGGAAACTGAGGCCCAGGGAGGTTCACTGACTTTGCCAATGTCATTTAGCTGAAGGGTGGGGGAAGGGAGTAAGTATTAAGTACCTGCTCTGTGCCAGGCATTGTGCTAAGCACCTTTACAGATTATTACCTCAGTTGATCCTTACAAGGATTCTAGTGAGGTAGATGCTATTATTATTCCTATTTTACAGTTGAAGAAACTTGAGGCAGACAGGTTTAAGGGGTGCGGTTCTTTGATTGAATCCCAACTTCACAGAACAAATTCTAGGTCCACACTTGAGGACCTAGAGAACCACATGTGGCCTCAAAGCTGCAGGTTCCCCATCCCTGGTTAAGTGATTTGCCCATGGTCACACATCTAGAAAGTGTCTGAGGCTGGGTTTGTGCTCAGATCTTCCTGACTCCAGACCCATCTCCCTTTCCATTAAGCCACCTAACTGCCTATAATAAAACATAGGTAGTTTTAGAAGGAGAATTTGAACTCAGGTCCTCAGATTCCAGAGCCAGTGCTTTTTCCACTGTACCAAGTATAGAATCTTCTATATTCAACCAGTTCAGTGTGAATGATTTGTAAGATGTTGAATTTACTGTGTTGCTTCTTGGGAGGAAATATAAGTTGTAACTAGCTCTTTTTGTAGCTCACGACAAGACTTGTATTGGACTGGAAATGCTCAGCTCTCTGGACTTTCAAATCCTCCTACATTCAGGTCTATGTTCCTTATTCAATTTTTTTGGTGCTGCAAAATCCCTACTGAAGAAGTTAGACAACTGTTTCTGAGCCCTTTGCAAGGGTTATTTGATTTGACAGGCATACTGGTTTTCTTAATGTTTCTCACACATAACACTCTGTATCTCCTTTCTCTGCCTAAAGTTCAGCTCGAGCTTCATTTTCTACTTGAAGCCTTTTCAAATGTTCTCCCTTCCCCGTGCTAGTGCCCATACTTTGTCTTTATTTTGTACATTCACATATAAACACACACACTTGTGTTGACCTTTTCCCTCCCAATGGAATACTCACTTCTTGAGGGCAGAGGCTGTTTCTTTTCTGTGTTTGTATCACCAGCACCTAACAGAGCCTGACTCATGCTAGGCTCAAAATGCTTATTGATTATTTGAGTTGTTTAATAAATCTAATAATCTTTTGGTATGTTTTAATGTGATTTATATATGCATGATGAATTTTCTATAAGGGACTGGTTAATAAACACCTCTCTTCACTATCTCATATCTTTTTTTTCTCCCAGTGTCCAGATCTTCACCGCCATACACCTCTTGTCTACTACTGACACCCCCAGATTCCTCATGAGGTGCAACTGCTTAAACTGTATGTTTTCCTTAGGAGAACCTGACCCTTTAATGCTTGCATCAAACCAAAAAGACTTCGTGATGATTATTAGGAACTTTTGCCCTTTGCCTGTCAAATAAGATGTTTCTGTTGTTTACAGCCTTGATTTAGACTGACTCTAGTAGTTTGAGTAGCCCTTTCTTCCCCCCTTTGCTGTGAAAGTACCCTGAAGGCTGAAGTTGCTCGCTATTTATTCTTGGTAGACATGGGAACAGCTGTTCCTTTCTCTAGTGCAAGCTGTCCTCACCCGATCAGCACTCTGGATCTCCCTTTAACCAGCTGGGTGGCTAACAGTTCTTTCTCCAGTTCTGTTCAGTTGTGGGTCTTCCTGCTGTGAATGACAAAAACATATCGATGGAGGTGGTAGTTTGTATGATGGGGACACCTGTTCTCTAGAAATTGGTCTGAGGTCATCAAGCTAATATTTTCAGGAAAGCCTACAGCATAGTTACTTAATATTGTGTTGGACCATATGATTTCTCAGTTTCTTCCCTAGGGAGATTTCATTCTCAAAGGAGCACCTGTTAAAAGAGGCTTCTTTGGGTTATGGACTCGAGTTGACTAAAGTAATGAGATGGTAGACTTTCTTGTTCCTTCCCTCTGCTCACTTCCTGCATCTAAGACTTATGGAACAGCCTTTCATTATAATTATAAGCAGTCATTCCTGAATAATAGCCTCTGTGTTCTCCAAAACACAGGTACTAAAATATATAGATTGTTTTTACACTACCCATAAGAAAACTGTCAAATTCCTGCCCAAATTACTAAAACTTTTCTACTCTCCTAACCATGATGATTCTGATAGCAGAGAACTCAAACTATATCTATACTAAGTTAAATTTTCAAATCTTTAAAATTATATTTTGTTCATTTAAAAAAATACTCTTGACCCAATGGAAACTTTTTCCCCTCCCTTTTTTAAAATAGAATGGAATTGGAAAGAATTATGGGGTTATAGATGTTAGCAGAGGGTGTCTCAGGAGGCATTTGGTTCAGTCTGCTTATTGGTTTGCTTTTTTTTTTCCAGATAAGCAAATGAAAACTTGGGGAGACTGAGTGATTTGCCCACAGTCACATGGAGAGTAGCAGAGCTGGTATTTGAATTCCTATCCTTCCACTGCAGATTCAACCCATTCTTTCCTGTGCACTGCTGCCTCTAAGCCCACTTTTGAGGTCAATTTCAGAGGCCATCTACTTCATCCACTCTTACTTGAATAATAAATCTCCTCTGTCTCCTACTCAGCAAGTGGCCATCCAGCCTTTTCTTGAAGACCTGTGATGAGGAGGGAAACCTCTACCCATGGAAAGCAGCTCACTCTATTTTTGGATCACTCAAATTTAATAAGAAGTTTTTCTTTATATCAGGTCTAAATTTGTACCATTTCAGCATTTATTTATTATACCTCCCTAAGTTCTGTGGTTTTTGGGCCAAACAGGGCATGTCTATTCATTCTTCTACTTGACAGACCTTCAAAGGTCTTACATCCCTTCTCCCATGTTTTCTTTTCAGTTCCAGAAATTGGATGCTTCTAACTCTTAGACTGCCTACACACACATCGAATGGAGATGGCTTTGCAATTATTGCAAACTGTGATGCAGAGCAAAGCTAAAGCAAAATCAAGATGCTAAAGATACCTCCACCTACAGTTTTCATCTCCACACTCCCTGACTTCTCAAGAGTCTTTCTCATTTTCCTTTAGGTGGAAAATTTAAAATTTTTACTTAAAATTTAAATTTAAAATAAAATTTAAAACTTTTACTTAAAAAAAACCCTTTACTTTTAAATCAGTCATGAGGCATAGTTTTCATCTGGCTGAAATGATTGCTTCAAAACTACCAGTTAGTTCTTTCCTTTTGGACTCATACTCTGAATCAGAACAAAATTAAAAGTATCATCGTTCATTATAAAACAGTACATTCACTAATGTAGGCTGTTCCTTATCAGAATAGCAGATTAAATAAAATTGAACTCCTGGACAAAAACATATTTAGTTTATTATAACACCTAATTTCTTCTTAAGCTTTTTATATAAACTTTTAGGACTTTAGTATAAGGTTAATGAGTAATAGATTTTAGTAATATTTTTTAAAACATCTCAGTTTTAATGCTTTGTTTTCTTTTCTTTATAGCTTCTGAAATACAAGACAGTCTGCAATGCATTTGTATCATGTGTTACTGTACTGTTTATTTTATAAAGAGAAAAAATACAGAAATTTTATTTTATATATGTACATATATGCATATGTAATTTATTATTTTATACTGAGGGAAAAATACAGAAAGAAAATAGTTCCAGCATGCTAATGATTTATTCAGAGTCATTCAGTGATGGGAAGACCTGGATATAATGACTAGGGCAGGGCACAAGACCTAATTCCTAGCCTGAGTGTTTTAGTATCTTTAATGAGATTAGTGGATAACTTGAAAATAACTAAATTTCCTAGTAGTAAAGTTTATTTGGGTCAGTCAGAAGGTACTAGTTTCTGAATTATCTTATGCCTTATTGGTTCTGACTTCTATTACTTATTTTCTTACGGGAACTGCATATGGGATGGGGACAACCCAGGTGTTGCCGCAGGACCCTGAATTTTGAAACTCCTGATGGCATTTGCAGTTATCCTGTAGTTCAGCAGCAAGTTCAGCACCTAGTTAGCAAAAAATAGTCAAGTTAAAACCTGATGCAGTTTGTAGCACTTGGTGGAGGCTTCTTTAGTTAGGGCTCTTTGAGTGCTGAATCAATTATTACTTAAAATTATCTCCTCTTATGACTCCTTTATTAGTGAACCAGGTTTATATGTGCGACAGGATTTCTAGTAGTACATCAACAGTGTTTAAATTACCCTAGTCCTTCAGCTTCTTTTAGGCTTAAGGACCTATTTTATGAAGGCTTCTAAAGATCAGTGATGTAGCATATCCTTTAGGAGTAGGCAGGTTGTTGGATTTGGTTCTGTTACCAGGAGTTGTCTTTCATTATAGAACCTGAATGAAGAAGAGGAAAAACAGCTCACAGATTCAGAAGTTTTATGTGGCCATTACCTTTATTACTTAAGACCATTTCATTCATCCTCATTGTCAGAAAACCAGTTTAAGATTGTGCTGCCCTTTTGACCAAAGTGAGATAGCTGTTTTGTAATCTTTTTGTATCCACATAGAAAATTGAGTCCTGTCCTTTGAGTTTTGGGTAAGTTCATAAGCTTTTTTAGTGTGTTTAATGGCTAATTTTTTCAACTAAGTTACCTTGTGGCTATTAAGGTAGACATATTTAAGCTTCATCTCTGTGGTTCACCTAACGAGGTGACCCCATTTACTTTAGGGGCTGGTATTCTCTATATGAAAGTGAGAAGTCTCTGACTCTTTCTTATAAATTCTCTTTAATCTTAAATATTATAAACATGCTAATTCCTTTGGGCATCTTCACAGATTTCTCCTGCTTGTGATGTGACAATGTGAATGCTTCGATAGTTGAAGCAATTTTTTTCCCTCCTATAAAGTTACATGTTCTTTCATCTGTGCAGCCCTGGCAAGTCTGAACAGGACTTGATTAAAAAACCAGCAGGCATGATGTGTTGTACTTTAAATCAAACAAGTGCTTGGTGGCTAGGGGAAACACTCAGCTTCTTTCTGTTTTTATTTTAGTTGGTAGCAGGTTCATTAATACCCTAAACTTGGAGTCCACTCCTGAATTTCCTTCACTTTATTTCATCTGAGTTTACTACTACCACTACTACTACTACTACTACTACCACTACTACTACTACTACTAATACTAATAATAATAATAGCAGCTAATATTTATATAATACTTTAGGGTTTACAAAGTGTTTTCCCAAATATTATCTCATGTGATCCTCACAGCAACCCTGGGAGGCGGAGAGGCTGTGAGGAAATTGAGGCTGACCTAGGTTAAATGACTTGCCCAGGGTCATGCAGCTAATAAGTGTCAGATGCTAGATTTGAACTTGGGTCTTCGTGACACCAAGACCAGCTCTTTGTCATCTGTGCTAACTAGCTGCCTTACTTATTTTAAGCATAGTTTTACATTAAGGATTTTAATAATAGGTAAATAGCCTATCAGGCGCAAAAGAATTGGAAGAATGGATGGGTGAAGTCATTCAGTAGGAAAGGAAATCCGTAATAAAGCAGAGTGAGAGGGAGCACTGGGAAAAGAGACTTTTATTATAAGGGGTGAGGCTCAGTGCTAAAATGACAGAGCCACAAAGAGGCTCTTCAGGAGAGTACATATCATTACAGAGTTCAGAGGTCACACAACTGGTACACAAATAAGTATGGTAAAGACAAAGTACTTAAGAATATTTGAGGAGGGTGGCATTCATTTCACTTGAGTAGGCTCTGAAAAGATTTCTTGCAAGAGGTGGTACCCAATTAGGGCCTTGAATGAAGAGAATTTCAGCAAGTCTAATACTTAAAGGAAAGAGAGGGAGAGAAGAATAAAATGATAGAATAGCAAGTAGTTCCATTTGAGGGAATGTTGAGTACATAATAATGTCAACTCACTTAACACCTTAAAGTTTTAAAAGTACTTTTCTCTCAACAACCCTGTGACGGAAGAAGTATAAGCATGTTATTATCCCCATTAAAGATGAGGAAACTGAGGCTGATAATGGTGGAATCACTTGTTCATGGTTAAGCATCTGGTATTTCAGTTGCTGTGTGAATCCAGGTCTTCCTGCCTTCTTGGTGAGTTCTCTACCAATTATTGGAGCTGCTTCTTTTTTAATACCTTACATTAGGCAAATGATACAAATTGCTTATGTTATTAGTACTCAGATCCCTTCTCCTTTGAAAGTTTTTATATTCTTGCATCCGATACTTGGATAGTTTTCAAGGACTTCTTGTGAGAAACCCGAACCCTAGCCTTAGTGGGTAATATGGAAAAGGGAGCAGCAGCCTTTCCCTCTGCCTTTGGAATCCCTTAGGATTCCACTAGAGAAGAATATTTAGAACCTCAAAATAACTCACTCATCAGCTAAAAATCAAGTTGACATGTCTGTGAAGCACTTTGAAAGTTGTGTTACTATGTAGAGACATACCCTAATCAATATTGTTCAAAACGCAGACATTTTGCAGTGATGTTCTTAATAACTGAACCATCATGCCAGCGTGGTAAGTCCTGTTCCCAGTTTGTACAACCTTTGCTTCTTTTGGTTGAGCTTTGATCACACAGACCTACAGCTTTTCTAGCAAATAGAATCTTGGTATCCTAGGATTTAAACTGGAAGAGATCATCTAGCCCAATTACTTTCTTTCTACAAATGAGTTTTCCTATAGCACTTCGATGTTCTTTGTCCCTTTCATTCCTCACCTTGTATTATACTTACTTAACTTGTGTACTGGTCATTTTGTGTCTTATCTCTCTAGTAGAATGTAAGCTTCTTTCAGGCAAGGAGTTTTGTTCTTTTGTTCTTTTATCTTTGTTCTTCCCTTTCCCCTCATTGTATCAGTCTTCTTCTAAGTTCATAAGAAAAAAAAAGTATCAAAACCCTCTTCAGATTTAAGGTGTTAAACTTGACTCCATTCAATTGTATTTGTTTTAGGACTTTTTTGTCAGTAAACATTTTATTCTAATTTACCTTTTTTGTTATTTATTTCAGTGTTCTGGGTCATGAAACTTAATCCACAACAAGCTCCGTTATATGTAAGTAAAACAAAACGGTTTTCCTTTAATTTTGTATTATTTATAGTATTGAGTGCTTTTAATTTCATACAGAGAAACATTTCAATTAATAATTAATCTTTTATAATAATTATTTAATAATATATAAAGTTATTATTGATCATTGAATGTTTAAATTTGTATTTTTTACCATCTACATAAATAATATGACTCGAATTCAACTAAATTGAATTCAACAGGAATAAATTGGGCACTCCATAAGTAGGACTGCCTTAATATATCTAGGGCCCACTGGAGTTTTTCTCTGGGGGTACCAGAAATACATATGTTAAACAGTTGAATAACGTTGTGAAGGTACTGTTAGTCAGGTAGTCAGTCCCTGTTCTTTTGCTGCTGTATTTCTGTAAAAAAGCAAAATACCTCCCCCACTTGCTTATTTATGGTTATTGTCAAAGTAAAGTGATCTTTCACCACTAGATGGTGTACAATATTGGTAAAAATTGGGCAGAAGCTAACAAGGTCAAGACAGGGAAAGGTAAAATGTATATGCTTTTTTCTGCTATTAAATTAGTGAAATTCAAGGTGGTGAGAGTGAGCCCTGTCACTGGGTGAAATGTACAGGCACTCCCTGTGAAAGGTGAGCCAAGGGAAATCTGAAGTGAGTCAAAAATGCTTTGGGGGAGGATTTAGATGAGAAAAGGACGAAGAACATTCCAGGTAGAAGGAACAACATTGCAAAGCGAATAAGCGTAGTAGGAGTATGGAACATGGCAAGGATGCATTTTGGCTGGAATGAAGCCTTTATGGTAAGGAAACATAGGTGATAAGAATGGATAAAGAGGAGCTACATCTTGACACATTTTAAATTCAAGGCAGAGAAATCTGGGCTAATTGTATAGGTAGTGGGAAATTATTGAAGATTTTCACTTGATGAATTACTTAATGAAAATGATGTTTTAGCAGTGTAAAAGGTGATTTAGAGAGAGTGACTAGAATCAGGAACCGGTTAGGAAACTACTGTAATAATCCAGATGTTATAGATTTATACAATTTTAGGACTAGAAGAGTCCTTAGAGATCATGTAGGGCGGTGATCTTATACTACAAACAAGGAAATTGAGGCCTAAGAACACTTTGCCAATATCATGTAACTAATTAGCAGTAGAGTTCCAACTCATTGATTGCTAGTCATGAAATTACATTTAATGTGTTTAAAAGCTTTAGTAAATTTTCTTCTTAAATGTTTTGTTCTGGTTGAGGTACAAATACGTTAGAAATTGGTTCTGAAGAGCTCTTTAAGTAAAGCATTATATATAAGTTGGTTGCTAAGGGGCAAAATATCTATTTGAAAGGTTGGTTTAGAAAATATCTCCTTTCTGATTGGACAGAGATGTCTGACTAAAACCTTTAACTTTTGCTGCATATGGGGGGAAGCAAAATTGTAGGAAAGATAGAAATTTTCTATAAAATAGGAGCTATTACTGTAATTGTTTGGGAATAGAGAGGGAATATTATCATTACAGAAGGAAAGCTTCTGGCCAATGAAATAGAGACTTAGGAGACATGTTTGGTGGGATCTTTTGTAAGTTGGAGCCACAAACTTAACATAAAATGTTGATAATGTTATGTGATAAAGGACCATGTTGATGGAAAGAACCATAGTAGTCATAGGTAGCAATTGAAATGAAAGATGGAAGGTGTGGATCCAAAGGCAAGAGACTTTTTGTCTTCTTTTGTAAAAAACTTATGAAAATATTGGTGAAAGAAAACCTTTTTTTCCTACATGTGGCCCTGAAATAGCTGAATTTGATTGTGTACCCAATGAGAAATGGTTGGATTTTGTCTGGAAGTTTGTCTTAAAAATTAGACTTTTTGTTTGAGCTAGATGAGGAGAGAGTTTGCCACAACTACCATGCGTTTTTCATTGCTGAGGTTTTGTAAAATACAACCATCAATGCAGCTACAGCATGGGAAGCAACATTTTTGACTCAGACAATAAAATCTAAGAAAAGAGATCTGTTTGGGTTGCTGTTTGGGTGTCTCAGCTCTGAATTTTTTTTAAATTCAGTTTTATTTTCTGTTCTGAATTCTTTCCCTCTTGCTTTTCCCTTGACTCTTATTGAGAAAGCATGAAAAACAAAACCCGTTACAAATATGTATAGTCAAGCAGAACAAATTCTCTCATTAACCATATCCAAAAGGAAAAAAAAAAGCCTCTGAGCCCATCACTTCTCTCTGGAAGTAGAAAGCGTGTTTCTTCATAAATTCTTTGAAATTGTGGTTGGTCATTATGTGGTCAGAGTTCCTAAGGCTTTCATAGTTGTTTGTCTTTACAATATTATTATCATGGTATAAATTGTCCTCCTGGTTCTCCTTATTTCACCTTACATCTGCTCGTGCAAGTCTTCCCAGGTTTCTCTGAAAGAATCCCCTTCATCATTTGTTACAGTACAATAGTATTCTATCACATTCATATATCATAATTTTTCAGTCATTTCCCAACTCTTTTCCACCACAAAAGGAACTGCTAGAAATATTTTGTATGTACGGATCCTTTTCCTCTTTCTTTGATGTCTTTGGGGCATAGACCTAATAGTGGTATCGCTGAGTCAGAGTATGTGCAGTTAAATAGCTTTTTGGACATAGTTCCAGTTTGCTTTCCAGAATGTCTGAATCAGTTCACAATTCCAGTACATTAATATACCTGATTTCCTAGCAGCTGTCATTTTACTTTTCTGTTGCCTTTGCATATCTGATGGGTATAAGTTGGTACCTCAGAGTTGTTTTAATTTGCATTTGTTTAATTATTTAGATCATATGATTCTTGATAGCTTGGATTTCTTCCTCAGAAACTTCCTGTTCATTTCTTTGACCTTTTGTTATTTGGAGAATGGCTCTTAACCTTATAAATTTGACTCAGTTCTCTGTGTCATGTCCATTTTAAAGGAAGAATAAGTAGGACTTAACAATGGATCACATATAAGGAGTGATAGAAAAGAACATGTCAAAGATGATGACGTCCCAGCCACTTCTACAGTGCCCTCTTTCCTGACCATCACTTTGACCATCACCTTGACTCTGAAGCTTGGACTTCTTCCCTTGGACTTTGGTCTCTGATAGGTGAACTCTGACCTTATGTTGCCTGGATCAGGCCCCCAGGACACTTCCTCATCATTTACACACTTTACTCTCTCCTCCCCTCCCCTTTTCTCACTTCTCCTTATTTGTTGTCTTCACCCCTTATAATGTAAGCTCCTCAAAGTCAGGAGCTGTTTTGCTTGCTTATATTTGTGTCCCTAGTGCCTGGCACAGTGCCTAGAGCATAGTAAGTGCCGAATAAATTAGTCTGTCTATCTGTCTATCTGTCTCTCTCTCTATCTATCTATCTATGCATCTATCCATCTCTTTAGGAGATGGGAAACACCTGAGGCAGGGAGCATGGAGATGGGCAAAGAAAGGAAAAGACAAGGTCAATATTTGCTGTCAAAATAGAAAGGCAGTTAGTTGATGCTTGGCCTGAGAAGAACCCAGCAAGCTCAGCAAGTGACAGAGCCACATATGAAATGTCAGGAAAGGCATACAATGCCAAATCACTTTGAGCCCATGTCCAGAGAAGGGTATCCAGGATGGTCTTGTGAGAGGCTCCAATTTTACACATCACTAGATTGAGCTTTTGCCAGTTTAAAGGGTGAGACTTCTGGGTTAGTGGAGCCACTGAGTTGGATCCAGAGTGTCTTATAGGAAGGACTAGAATCTCATTTATCTGGGACTGGTTGGTCTCCTACCTGCTGTGCCTCAGGAAAGGAGGTACCAATCAGAGAGGTTGAATCAGAGATGATTGTCTCTGGTCTGCTAGGTTTCAGAAATGGGAGGATTGGTGCCAGGTAGGAGAAAGTTTGAAAATGTTTAGGGCAGACAGAGACTGTCTGAGAAAGACTAGGCCAGGAAAACCTGTTTTCCCAGACTGTAACAGTTGCAGAAATAGAATAGTTAGGAGGGATTTCAGAAGGAGATGCTGAATATGGTTTTAGAGAGGTTAACTTGCAGGTGATGATGTAATATTTTTAAAAAATTATTTTTATTGTTACCTTTTGTTCTCATATCTCCATTTCACAATGTATACTTCTACTCAGAGAGCCATCCCTTATGATAGTATAAAAAGTAAAAAAGTTTAAAAAAAAAAGCCATTCAGCAAAACTAACCAATATGTTAATGAATGTGTGACAGCATATGAAGGGTTCTACCGATGATGTTAAATTCAAAGAGAAATGTTTAATACGTATTTGGGTGTAAGGCCTTTGGTTTAGGGAAGAGGACAGAGCTTTAGGAGTCAAAGAAGATCTTTGGGTGTCATCTGCATGTGAAGCTGTGAGCCAGGATGAGTTCTCTGAGAGGGAAGATATAGAAAGAAAAGGACAAAGGGGGAAAAATTCAATAGGAAGGATCAGGGAAAAACACAAAGGAGAAGTGGTTGAGGATATTAAAGGAGAAATATGAAAAGATTCTGGTGTTTGATAGGTATATGTATGTGTTTTCCTGGGAGAGTTTTTTGTTTTTGTTTTTGTTTTTTTTCTTTGTGATGAACTTGTGTGTTCTTTGAAATAAAAGTAGCCCCTAATTTTTCCATAATCATATAATTTGTTGTGTTTGTATGTTGGGAATGGCCACTGGAGAAGAAATGTGGGGAGTTATCTTTACTCTGAGACCTTCCTGCTCCTTGACTTGCTTAGAGTAGATCTGATTCCTTACATCATTAATGATGTCTTCCTATGGACCTTTGAGCTAGAGATCATCTGGTTCCAAAGGGTGACAACCAGAACTGTTTTTTTGCTTTTTGTTTTTTTAGACACAGGTATGTTGGACTATCTATTGCATAGGAAAAAAAATAGTCCCTTTCAGTTGCCTTTTCAACCTAAAATAGGATGAAACTTGAAACTGCAGTAATTCCAAAGGAAATTCTTTGGAATGAGGTGCACTTTTCTTTAGGTCATCTGATTTGGATCCATTAAGCTCCTGATCAAAGCACAGAGTAATAAAAAGGTTCTCTAAGCTAAGAAAGCCTATTGTTGTGGCATCTCTTGGGGGCAAAGATGCACCCGTTGTCAATATTTGTTACTTCATTTAAGTTTCTAATAATCATACATTTACCACTACTCAGTTTTTGTTTACAGTATCTCCTCACCCAGATGACTTCCTTAAAGATTAGGACATTGCCATATGATTTTTAGGGAGAACAAAACAAAATAAAACTCATAGATAATGTGTATGCTTCCAGTTGGGCATGTAAATATTACCAATGTTATTTAAATTGAGAATATTAGCTAGAATGATTGTCATAATAATGTTATCATCTGGGAGCTTTCATCATCACATTTTCCAAATATTTATTAGGTACTTTGAAAAGCTCCGTAATATCCTGTTGAATTAGGTAAAGGTATTGTGTATAATCCTCCTTTTGGAGATATTCCCAGAGAGATAAATACTTACCCATTGAGTCAGTGAAAAGGTGAGCTAGAAATAGAGGCTGGATCTCTTGAGTCTAGTATTGTTAGCTCCCATCTCAGTGTAACACATAGCCTGCACCTCAGGAAATCACATGACTCCCGATATTTTTAATAACTTAGTACTTACTCCTTTTGACTTTCAAGCTTCATGCAATTCAGATGAAAGCATGACCTTAAAAAAAGAGACCTGCCTGATAGGTTAAAGAGCTAGGCCAGGAAGGGAAAGGATGGTATTTTAAAAACAAAATACCACCCACAGGCCTAGCAACCTGACACTTACCAACAGTAAATAAATCCTCCCACAGACAGCTGACAAGGAAGTTAAGTTTTCAGTCTTCCTACTAGGAGGAAGATGATGTAAAAGGTACAGGCCCCTCAAGCTTTTGGAATTGTATCAAGCAACAGCTGTCAATCTAAACTTTGGGAATTGCAGTGGGATGGGAGGCAGGTTGTTAAGTGGAGAGATGGCTTGATTAAGCATTAGGAGCCCCTATGAAATTCGTAAACCTAGATGAGTCATTTACACTATCCTTGCCTTTCTGTCCTTTTTTGTAAAACAATAGCATTCTTATCTTCACACAAGTGCTGTACAGATAAGGAACAGAATGTGCATAGGGCCATGAGGATCTTGGAGAAAAGATAGGGTTACTATTTAAGGTTCCACGTAAGTGAGAAAGGAGGTATGATAGAATGCTAGTTATAATCTTTTCTGTTGCAAATCTGATAATAGCTTTCTTTACTAACCGAGTTCATCTTGTGTGTACCTCATCTTTGCACTTATACTTTATTATGTATAAGCCAGTAGTCTTTTTAGATCACATATTTGATTTAGATTAGCAACACTTAGAATGTCTCTGTTAAGCTGAATGCAGTTCTTTCTAGTCTCATACTGGATTCACCCCTTGCACGCTGGGACCCCTTGATCCAGAGACATTAGCCTCCCTGCTGTTCCTCAACAAGATGTATCATCTTCCAATTGAGTATTTTCACTGTGTGAAATTCTCTCCTACTGACTTCCCTGGACTCATCCTTAAAGCTCCAGATAACTCACACCTTCTTGAAGCAGCCTTTCCCAGTCCCCCATACTTGTTTTCCTTCCTTCTGTTGATTATTCTAACTTACCCTCATATATATCTTGTTTGTGTGTAGTTGTTCACTTGTCTTCCCCTGTTAGACTGAACTCCTTGAAACCAGGGACTCTTTTGCCTTTTGTTTGCAGCCTTAACACCTGACGCATGATAGGTGATTAATAAATGTTTCCTGATTGACTGTGAATCTCAGGATTCTAGATTTTGAAGGGAACTTGACATCTCATTTCTTTATTACAGAAGAGAAATTAGGTCCCAGAGAGGTTATAAGATGTTCAGGGTTACATAAGGTAGGGTCAGATCTGAAACTTGCATTTTGTCATGAGCACTGGTACTGGTACACAGATCAGAGGATCAGTGTTCAAATCCTAACTCTGATACTTATTACCCATTTGATTGTGAGCCCGTCACTCAACCTCCCTCAGCCTCAGTTTCCTTTATGAAATGAGAGAGTTGGATTAGAAGGCGTCTGAGGTCACTTCTAACTCCAAATATGTGACTTTAAGGTCATTTCTCTTTCTGTAGGTCTTAAAAACCTACAGTATCTGAATTAGATCATTTTTATCATTAATAAATAGTACCCACAGTGGTCTTACATAGGTAGCTTTTGGTTAACAATGAGTTAACAAGGCTACTCTGTAGCCTTGTAACGACAAATACCACAGATCTAGTTAATTTGGATTGGAGGGTCTCCAAAATTAACACATGTAGAAGAATATTACTGTAATACATAAAGAGAAGAGAAAGGTATTTCTTAGATTGTTTTCTGTAATAGCAAAACTATATCAGGAAATCTCAAAATCAGCTTATTTCCTAAATTAAAATTTCTTCAAGGCCAATAACAGATGTGAGCCAAAATTCTTCTCAAGGCTCAAGGCAAGTGCTTTTTTTGGGGGGGGGGGGGTTGTGTGGGTAGAAATAAAGCATTTTGGCTGTCCATCTTTTCCCCTCATTTCTTTAGAACATGACTAACTTGTTTTCTAATCATACATTTTCTTTTTTTTAAATTACTTATTTTTGACATTTAAAAAAAAATCGAGTTCCAAATTCTCTTCTTCCCTCCAGTCTCTTCCCCCACCCATTGAGAAGGCAAGTAATATATCATTTACACATGTGAAATCATGCAAGACATTTCCATATTAGCCATGTTACTAAAAAGCAAGAAAAAAAAATTATTTCAATCTCCACTCAGAGTTCATCAGTTTTCTCTCTGGAGGTGGCTAGTATGTTTCATTATGAGTGCTTTGGGATTGTCTTGGATCACTGTATTGATCTGAATAGCCAGATCCTTCACAGTTAATCATCATTACAATATTGCTCTTATTATGTATAATATTCTCCTTATTCTGCTCATTTTGTTTCATATCAGTTCATAGAAGTCTTCCCAGGTTTTTCTGAAACCATCCTGCTCACGTTTCTTACAGTACAATAGTAATCTGTCAAAATCATATACCACAACTGGTTTAGCCATTCCTCAATTGATGGACATCCCTTTAATTTCCGTTTCTTTGCCGCCACAAAAAAAGCTTCTATAACTGTTTTTGTACATATGAGTCCTATTCAAGGCAGTGCTCTAATGTGATTGATGATAACCTACATGACAGTAACCATCATCTGATAGCTATCAGGCACACATGTAGGTGATAGGCATAGGCAGATTTATTATGTTTTCAAGGCAATGGACACTCTTTTGTGTCCTTGATTAAATTAAAATTTTATGTGATATTTTAAGTAGCTCATTATTTTAAGTAGATGGATTACCTACAAATTGTCTACGAATTATAAAATTGTATGATTCTTTGCTATTCTGTGTCTACAACAACTCTCTTCCCAACCTTTTGCAGAACAATTTCTTCTATTTCATTCAGTCTTGAATGTATTTTAGTGACTTCACTGACTAATGAATATAGAGAAATCATAAATTGGAAAACCTTAGATGCTGGATGTCTTTTTTTTTTTAAAGGATAAAGAAGCATTTTCTTTTGACTACAGCTATTTTGATTTCCACATAATTGAGGAATCATTTCCTCTCTTGTAGGAGCTAGAGTTCTATTTCATACCAAATAATTTATAAAAAGACTGGACCATCCATTGAATTGATTGAGGATCTGAGAGAGAGGAAATAAATGTACTTGATCAGAATTAAATTTATTTCACTCAGAATTTTGTGTTTTCTCTGTGCAGTAGAATATGGTGATGAAGATTTTTATGATGATAGCTAACATTTCTGTGAAGTTTAAGGTTTGCAAAGCACTCTTTATGTGTGTGATCCCACAGTAACCCTATGAGGTAGGGGATATTGTCTCCATCTTATAGATGGATAAAGTGAAGGAGAGAAAGCTTAACTCATTTGCTGAGTTCACGCTGCTACTGAGGGACTGAAACAGAATTTGAACTCATGTTTTCTGGATGCCAAGTCCAACATTCTAACCACAATACCACCTAGCTGCCTAGACACCTTGGCTGTGTGACTTAGAAGTCCTCTTATGAATATAATAGTGAGACTGGCCATCAAACAAAGCCTTTCCAGTCTCCTTAAGCCTTCCCACACTACCACCTACTCTCCAGTGATACCGGTTTCTTGAACTGGTTCCTCCCGAACTGCTGTTCCTCTAAAAAGACACTCTATTTCCTGACTGAGGACATTTTCATTGGCTGTGCCGCATGCCTGGAATGTTTTCCTTCCTTATCTCTGTTTCCTGGCTTCCTTCAAGTCCCAGCTAAAATTCCATCTTTTACAGAAAGTCTTTCCTGGTCCCCCTTAATTCTAGTACCTTCCATCTGTGAATTAATTCCAATTTATCTTGTATGCAGCTTGTTTGTATATAATTATTTGCATGTTGTCTCCCTTTTTAGGCTGACTGGCTCATTTTCTCACCACCACATTTGGAAATCAATCAACAGACATTTATTAAGCATTTAGTATGTTACACGCACTGTGCCAGGTGCTGAGAATGGAAGTACAAAGAATGCAAAAATCCCTCCTTGCAAGGAGCACTTACACTCTAATTGGGAAGACAGTCATTACAGAACAAATATATATATATATATATATATATATACACATACACACACACACACACACACACATATGTCATAAATATAAAGCTAATTAATACAAGCATGTCCAAAGTAGTTAAATACAAAGTAGTTTGGGAAGGAGGACAGTAAAATCATGTGTACATCAACTCCTAGTTCATTAACTTTGGTATTGACTCAAAATAATTCAACCTCAGTGAATATTCAAATGGTATAGGTGATATCTCATGAATGTTCCAACTGGCCTTGAGCCTACTTTATAGAGAATTGAAAGGAAGTCAATCTGGTGTTTAGAAGTAGTACTGAACTGCTGGTTAAGCAGGTGCAAGAGAAGGAGGAAGAGATGGACAAAAATGGTCAGAAGCTATGGACATCTTATTTTTATTCACAAAAATTTTATTTCAGTTTGAATTTCTGGGGGATCATTTTACTTGGTGGAAGCTAAAAACCTAGAAATGTATGCCAGCATCAGAGTTTGGCATCCTCCCTCACTTCAGAAAAAGCATGCATTCAATAGAAAAAGCATTAGGGTATCCTCATTCTATGCTTTGGTTATGAGATTCCTTAGAGAAGCTGAACTGATGGTCTTGTGCATCTGGTTCAGTATTTAAAGTTAGCTCCCCTGAGATAGTTTTATCTTTCCTGTGGTCTTTCAAGTGAATCACCTGTCCTCTTATTAACAATGAGCCCTGATGGATTCTTTTCTAACATTTTCTAATTTGATGGTTCCTTCTAGTCACAGTGCACAGCTGCAGTCATGGGACTGGGTAACTTTTATGCCAGAGGAGATAAGGAAGTCAAGTGTTCCTCAATATAGCTTGATGGAACTTAAGCATGGTGTGACATAATTAAAGCCAATATTTGAACAGCTTCTGGGTTAAGTAGCAATCAGATCAGAGTGACTGTCAGCACTTAGTTTATGAAACACAGGGTGTTCCATTTCAGAATGTGTCTGTAATGTGCTGTAGTGATGAGGAAGTTTCAGGTAACTGATCCTCCATCTCTTTCCTCTTAAATACAGTGGGAGAAGTCTATTAACTGCCTTTTCGGAAATGTGTGAATTGAGCTGTGTATCTGGAGAAATTGGAAATCTCGGCCATTAGGTTGACTATATAGCTGCCATCTATCCTTTAGCACGGAACTGAGGATTATTACTTCAGTAGCTTGGTTTAGGGGTATATTCAGAAAGTCAGGGAATCTTTAGAATTTTAGAATGGAAAGGAACCTTACAGCAACAATCATTTATTAAGGTAAAGGGACTGACTTGCTGAAGTTCAGAGAGAACCTAAACTAGTACCCAGGTCTCATGGCTCCTAAGCCAAAATCCTTTCTACTCCCCAACCCTGCACTTGCTGTAGGCAACTTGCCCTTCTTTTTAATTTGCTAGCCACTTTTAAATGTTCAATTTAAATCCATATTTTTAAAATATAGATTTGTATTGTTTTCTGCTTTCAGTTGATTTTAGACATAGGTTTTCTATATTTCATATTCTGCGTTGGTATGCTTTTAAAACTTTGAACTGAAATGGCGAAGCAGCAAAGGTAGAGCTATAGGAGCACCAAGAATCGGGGAGTGTAGTACATTAGATTTGAAGTGCATATTTAAATGATCTATTTCCAATGGAAATCAAGTTTCTCCAGTTCTTTCAAATTAAGTATTGAATTTCCACTCTTCACTTTGGTAGTTTCTTAGAAAGGCTTTCTGTGTTACTTACGCCAGAGGGATGAAGAATTTTTTGGTACTTGATTTTGCAAACAATGACTCAAATTAAACATCAGCTGTTTATTTCATCTTTACTTGTAAAAAGACAACCCAATTATCCTATGTTCATTTTAAATATTCCTATTTCCTATCCAAAAGAAAAATTTTAATAATTACTTTTTAAGTTGATTGCAAAAGTTTAAATGTTTCGTGAATTATTTTGTACCTACCCACTTTACCAAATAGGTGTCTTTGGAGAAAAATATTAATTAAATGTTTCACCATTATCAACAAATAATATTGTTCATTCTTATGTTGATTCCTAATTTGAGTGAAGATATAAGATGATTTTTATCCGTTTCAAAATTTTTAAATTTTTTTTAAAAATTTTTTTTCTTTTCCAATTTTAATCAGGAGTTTTTGTGGTAATGGATTTGGGGAGGGTGCCTGCATTAGTTTGTAAATTCTGTATAACTCTGTATTGAAGTGAATTAAAAAGCAAGGTGGTTTTTGTCCCCAGTATGCTTTTAATAGATTATATTTGTATGAATTTTCACTGTTTCCTACCCTTTGGAAGGCAGGTGACATAGTGGATAGAATTCCTGAATTCAAATCTGGTCTCAGACATTTCCTAGCTGTGTCATCTTGGGCAAGTCACTTAACCCTGTTTACCTCAGTTTCCTCATCTGTAAAATGAGCTAGAGAAGGGAAATGGCAAACCTCTCCAGTATCTCTGCCAAGAAAACCCCAGATGGGGTCATGAAGAGTCAGACATGACTTCAGACGACTCAGCAACAACCCTTTGGCTTCTTTTCCACTTGGTGGCACGTTGAGAAGTTTCCTGTTATGCATCTGGAGTTTCATAATTTTACAGACCAACAACTAGTCTCCTGTTTTTGCTTTTTCATCACTGGCTCCCAGAAACTTGCTTTGAAGTTAATACATTTTGCTTTGGCATTGCAGTGTTCATCCTGAGCATTTTCTGAGCAACCCAGGGTATAGGTCAGAGTCTGCTTAATGCTTCTTGTCTACAGGATGTTTAACAAAAATAACACCCATGTTTTTTGAACAATTGAATAATTAAAGCTTCAGATTTAATCAGGTTTTAGTTCATGTTGATAGAAGTAGATACAAACCTTAAAGTCTCAGGAAGAGTGACATTGACTCCTTCTTTCTTTCCTTCCTTTATTTATTAAACACTTAGCATAATCTAGCTCTTCATTTAAGTGTTCTGGGGAAGCAAAGGAAATATGAGACTGTTCCTGCCTTAGAGAAGCTAATAATACTGTTAGGGATGACGATATGTATACGTGAGAAGTTAATACAGCATAGTTGTGTGGAATCGTATTCTGAGGAGGGAAAGAACTATGTGTTCTCTGTTGGCTACAGAATGGTAAAATCTCAGAGGTATTGGGCTTTCAGGATACCTTGTCCAACCATTACCTGAACAAGAATTCTCTCCACAACCAAAGTTCTTAACCTATAGTCTGTGAACTTAAAAAAAAAAAGATAATTATATATCAGTATAATTTGTTTCCTTTGTATTCATGTGTTTTACTTTATTCACTTGAAAACATGCAGAAGGGTCCACAGGCTTAATTGTACTGCTAATGGGGGAGCTTGACATGAAAAAAGGTTAAGAAACCTTGATCTTCAGCATCTCTCAAGAAGGGTTTATTGGGGGCACAGTATAATAAAAGAGAATAAGAGATGGTATTGGGGAGCAGAGGACCTAATTTATAGTTAGAGGATCTGTACTCAGAGTTGGCTCTGCCAGTTATAATCTTCATAACCTTGGGGGAGTCACTAACTTTTATGAACCTCAGTTTCTTCATCTATAAAAGAAATAATTTGAACTTGAATGATCTCTCAAGAACCTTTCTAACCCTAAAGCCCATGAATTCTTACGAATTCATTAAAGATGAATTAAGATTTGCCAGAAAGAGAAGAAGGGAGGAAGTGTATCAGGATGGGGCATAAAAAGGTAAACCCAACATAAACAAAGATTTAGTGCCAGGAATGAACTTGGTCTCTTTGGAGAAACAGTGGAAAAAACAAAGATTGGATAGGTAAGACAGAGCCAGGTGATGAAGTGGCTTGATACTAGGTTGAATTTCAGTATTCCCGTGTCACTCTAGTAGCTCCTTGTGTTATGCACAGTGTAACAAACACATTGGTGTTTTAGGAGTAGCATCTGGTTGGGAGTGTTTAGGGTAGATAGAAGATAATTACAGTAGGTTAATTTTTAAGTAAAAGGTGAGTGCTTTTACTTTATATCTCATCCACAATACTAGTTTGCTCTGTTATCTCAGGAAGTATTGTTGTTTAAAAAGCATTTTAGGAACCTTGAGGTGATCCACCTATCAATCATTTATCATTTATTAGGCACCTATTGTGTATCAGGCCTAGTGTTAGTCACTGGAACTATGAAGACAAAAATAAAGCTGTCCCTGCCCTCAAGAGGCTTACTTTTTTTGGAGGAACCAACATGTATGTATACAAGTAAATATAAATTTTATACAGGGTATTTGAGATGAAGACGACCTTACCTGCAGAGAGTATCAGGAAGTGCCTCAGGCAGGGGTTGGCACTCACCTAAGCTTTGAAGGAAACTAGTGTTCTAAGAGTCAGATCTGAGGAGAGGGCATTTTAATCTTTGTAATATATTTGCAAATTACATTATAAATTCCAGGGTTTATTCCCACCACTGCTGTTTTTATTACTAGGTTGGTGGCAGTAAGTACTGGAGAAGGGTCTTGGAGAGCTGTTTCCAAAGAAGACTGAACAGGACTGGGTGGCTGACTAGATGAAGAATATGAAAGAAAGAAAAGAGTAAAATATGATTCTGAAGTTTTGAGTATCAGTTAGTGGGAGATTTGGTGCTCTTGACAGAATCAGGGAAGTTTTAAGGAAGAGTTTATATAAGGGAAGAAAAAAGATGGTTAAATTATTATATAGTCATAGATTTAGAATTGGAAGAGGCCTTCACATGTAGTCCAACTCCTTCATTTTATAGGTGAGAGAGCTGAGACTCAGTGATATGAAACAACTTACCCAGGGTCACACAGGTAGCAAATGAGAGACCTAAGGTTTTAACCTGGGCCCTCTTGACTCCAAGGTACAGTGTTCTTTCCATTGAAGCGTTGTACCTTCCACTCTCATAAGTTCATTATCATAAGGTCTTTAAAGTGATTATTATGAATTTAATAAGCAACAACAAACACGAACATTTCCATATGCAACAAAGAACAGAAAAAAGATTGTATATGAATTGTGAACTATTGATTATAGTTTTTTACTTTTAAAAATTATTATTAATTAATTAATTTATTTTTAGTTTTCAACATTCAATTCCACAAAATTTTGAGTTCCAAATTTTCTCCCCATTTCGCCCATCCCCCACACCAAGATGGCACACATTCTGAATATCTTTTCCCCTAATCTACCCTACCTTCTATGTCCCTCCCCACTTTTCTTATCCCCTTCCCTTCTGTTTTCCTGTAGGGCAGGATGGATTTCTATACCCATTGCCTGTATATCATTTCTCAGTTGCATGTGAAAACAATTTTTAACATTTTTTAAACTTTGAGTTCCAAATTTTCTCCCTTCCTCCCTCCCCACCCACCCTCATTAAGAAGGCAATCAACTTGATACAGGTTATTCGTGTGTTGTCATGCAAAATACTTCCATAGTATCATGTTGTAAAAAAACAAAACTAACTATATTTCCCTTCATCCTGTCCTGCCCCCTGTTTATTCTGTTCTGTTTTTTTGATCCTGTCCCTCCTCAGAAATGTTTGCTTCTGATTTCCCCCTAGCCCAATTTGCCCTCCCCTCTATCATCACCCCCCTTATCCCCTTCCTCCCTATTTTCCTGAAGAGTAAGATAGATTTCCATACTCAACTGAGTATGTTATTCCCTCCTTAAACCAAATCCAGTGAGAATAAGATTCACTCATTTTCTCTCACCTTCCCCCGCTTCCCCTCCGCTGTAAAAGCCTTTTCTTGTCAGTTTTATGTGAGATAATTTACCCCATTCTACCTCTTCCTTTCTCCTTCTCCCAGTATAATCCTTTCACCCCTTAATTTTATTCTCCAGATATCACCCCTTCATCTTCAACTCACTCTGTGCCATCCATCCATCCATCCATCCATCCATCCATCCATCCATCCATCCATCCATGTCTGTCTATCTATCTGTCTGTCTGTCTGTCTGTCTGTCTGTCTGTCTGTCTGTCTGTCTGTCTATCTATCTATCCTACCTATCTGTCTATCTATCCATATAATTTTTTTCCCTCCAACTACCCTACTACTGACAAAGGTCTCATGAGTTACAAATATCATCTTTCCATGCGGGAATGTAAACAGTTCAACCTTAATAAGTCCCTTATGATTTCTCTTTCCTGTTTATCTCTTTATGATTCTCTTGAATCTTGTATTTGAAAGTCAAATTTTCTGTTCAGCTCTGGTCTTCTCATCAAGAATGCTTGAAAGTCCTCTATTTTATTGAATGTCCATTTTTTTCCCCTGAAGGATTATACTTAGTTTTTCTGGGTAGGTGATTCTTGGTGGTAATTCTATCTTCTTTGACCTCTGGAATACCATATTCCAAGCCCTCTGGTCCCTTAATGTAGAAGCTGCTAAATCTTGTGTTATGCTGATTGTGTTTCACAGTACTTGAATTGTTTCTTTCTGACTGCTTACAGTATTTTCTCTTTGACCTAGGAACTCTGGAATTTGGTTACAATATTCCCAGGAGTTTCCCTTTGGGGATCTCTTTCAGGAGGTGATCAGTGGAATCTTTCCATTTCTATTTTATTTTATTTCTATTTTATTTTCTATTTTATAGAATATTTTATATTCTATTTTATTTTTATTCTGGTTCTGGAATATCTAGAATATAAGTTTTCCTTGATAATTTCTTGAAAGATGATGTCTAGGCTCTTTTTTTGATCATGGCTTTCAGATAGTCCAATAATTTTTAAATTATCTCTCACTATTCAGGCACTCCCCTCTGTGATCTCTGAGAAACCATATCTGCATGTGTCACCCTCTTCTTGCTGGCAGTTTTATTGCACTTGAAGGGTGCTGACTCATCAGCACATCATCAAACAGCAGGCATAAAGGCCTCCTACTCCATATTGGGCATTGTGCTAGGTGCTGGTTAAAGAGGAGTACCCTCATTTGGTAGCTTGGGAAATGATAGCATTGATTAAGTAAAGTGACACCAGGTTGGGTCATATCTTAAGGCTTTCTTGAAGGACCTATTCAAATAGAAAGACTTCACTTCCTTCCCCTCATCTTTGCTTGAATGAAATTCTAATCTACATCTCAGATCTATCCCTGATTTCCCTTCCTGGCTGGGCACCATGCCTTCTGCAGCTTCTGCCACACCTTGACTGAGTCACTGAGTTCCTTTTTCATTCCTTAGGACTGGTCTTCATTATCTCTCTTTAAATCCTCTGATAGTTGTTTCCTCTAGGCTACAATAGGCAGACCTGTGGGTGTGAACTGGAAAAGATTACTAATTGGATCTGGTAATGGATGCAAAAGATTGCATTCTGGCTCTTTCCTGGTTCACATTTTTATGTTACTAGTTGACTGGATGCTCCAGCAAAACTCACTGTGTCATAAGAGCAGCTATTGTGGGAGAAAGTTGGTAGTTAAACGAGGAAGATATTTCATAGGTTCAGGCCTGTGACTTCTCGGAGCTTGGGTTTCTGAAGTGGAGCGTTATTACATACTAGAGGCAAAATACAATTCAAGTGTGGAGGAGAGTCTGTGAGCCTTTGGCAGACTGTGCTTGCAGCTGCAGGAGAGTGATTGTGGAACAAAGAGCCCTCCATAATCTTAATATTTCTGTGCCAGTTAGAATGTTTTATGGGTCTTTCTCATGTGATTTAGTGTAATAATTACACTAGATCCCCTTTGTAGTTAGAAGTAAAACTTGTCATGATTCGAGTGATTCATATAGATTGGTCTTGGAATACAATTGTGGACAAACTGCTAAAACTGCTATTTGGGGTACCTGCATAACTAAAATGCAGAACTTCACTGAGACTGCTTTGGGCATATTAAAAAATAAGTAGGGACACACTGGTTGCTATGTCAGTTGTACTTTGAAGAAACTCAGTTGCTAGGTTTAAAATAACAACGTCCATCTCTGCTTGTGCAGTGAAGTGAGTTTCAAGTACCAGCCTTTTTCTAATAAGAAATCTGGCCTGGTACTCAGAAGCTTCCTTTTCCGACTATCCTAGGAAAGCAGAAAGGGATTTCCCAAATTGAAGTCCCCTAGCAAAGACTTGAAGGGAAAGACGACTAATGTTCACAAGTCAAAAGCCTAAGAACTGGAGTGCTCTATCTTGGGTGCAGTTATGTGGCCCAGAGTACTATATGTCTTATTTTATTGTGTCTTGAAAATAATTCACCTGGAGGAGAACCTTGGTAGTATAATGTTTCACCCTAAAATAAAACAAGAAAAAGGAGCAGTGGTGTAAAGTGTGTTACGTTTGCTGTAACCTATCCCTTTTAGTTAAACAGGACAGATGCTTTATTCTGTTCATGTAAAACATCCTGTGCCAGCTGAGCTACTTGTCTATAGGTCAGAGATCCCTGGGTTGGTGTCTCTTAAATTCATGTTCTGAATAAATCAGAAAGTTGGGGATTTGTAGATACCATCAGCCATGTAGCAATAACATTGTACGTAAAGGTTGGGGTAAACTTTTAACACTGCAGTAGCCACTTTGGTTTATTTTTTCCCCTGACTTGAATCTGCAAGGCAAGATTTCGTAGTGGAAAGACCAATAAACTTGACATATGACTTACATTTGAGTCCTGACTCTCCCACTGTACAATTCTAGGCAAGTCATTTGATGTCTCGGGGCGTTTAGGTCCTTTATCTGTACAATGAGCGGCTTTAAATCAGAGGTATCAGATACTCCCCCGTGCTACCTGAACCAGATGCTCATGTAAATGAGAAATATTTAACAGAATAAAAATACAATAAAACATCAATAATACTACATTTTAAAACTTGTGGTCTGCGGGAATCCATATGTGTAATTTATGCTTCTTCCCCACCCCCATTTCTATTTGGGTTTAATATCCCTGGACTTTGAGTTCTCTAGCATTTCTGTCTGACATTCAGAGATAGGGTCAGACCATTGAATCTCCTTTATCCATTTGTAGTAAAAGAGATATTTAACTTCTTCTTTCTCTTCCACTCTACAGTCAGTGACTCTACAAGAAGGGAAAGCATTAATTTGAAAATACTAATCCTTGGTCTCCACCATCCCCCTTAACCAAGAAATGAAGGTTGACTTATAAGAATCATAGAACCCTTTTTGAAAGCATCATGTTTGGGTTAACTACTGACCCTGACTGAGATATTGCCTTTGGTGACTGGGATGGAATTCACAGCTGTGCCTCTCTTTTTGTTATGTCCACAGAAGAAATGTGAGTTCTGTCTTGCCATTTAAAAATTATCTAAAATAGTGGGACCTTTTTTTTTTTTTTTTTGGTTCATGCAGTCTCTAGTACATTGAAAACTTGTTTCTTGCCTTTCCTATAGTCTCATTAAATTAGCTTAAGTTAAGGATAACCCTGCTGTGACTTAGTTAATATTAATTTCTTCTTTGGCTTTTCTATTCAGAATTTCTGCTGATAGTGTACCTTACATTAAAATGATCCTATAGGTCCAATAGACACTGTATTTAGTTTATCTTTCCTTTTAGCCCTGGTGCTCATAGAATACCCATATAAACAATTGATAAGTTTTCCTTTGGGGCCCCAGATAAGACCTGCAGATCCTGAGAAGCTGTGATATCAGTAGTTCTCAGTACCACTCCTTCCATTTCTAAAATTCCCATGAAAGTCATCATTTTATGTTCACCTCTGTAGTCATGTTTGTCTCTCCCCCAACACATACGGTCATCTATGTGGTTGACAGGGCTTCATTTCTCTTGACTCTTATGACTAAGTCTTCCCCTTTTCCCTCTTTCCATTCTGGCATGTGAAAAATTATGTGGCCCAGAACACAAGGTGACCTCCCAATTTGGAGCATGCATATTATGTGAGGGGAGTGTATGGTTCTCCTGAGTGGGATAAAAGCAGAGGGAAATGTGCTAGAGAATTTCTGTGGCTCCTACCCATGACCAGTGAATAAATCATACCTAATACAATGTGAGACAAAAATGGAGTGTCCCTATTATGAATTAGTGTGTGATAATTTGTAGTTATAACTTTTTTGTCTTATGTAGTACATTATTTCAGGGGATGTGAGAACATTAGGTGTCAGTGGAAAGAGTACTGACCTCGGAGTCAGCATGATCTGATTTCAAATCCTACCTCAGATACTTACTAGCTGTTTGACTATTAAAAGCAAATCATTTAACCTTTCTTAGCCTCAGTTTCTTCAACTGCAGAAGAAGATTAATACATCTACCTCACAATAAAAATAACTTACCAAGGATGAACTCAAATCAGATAGCATAAATTCCTTTGCAAACCCTAAAGCACTTTATAAATACTAGCTGTTATTATTATTATTATTATTGACTTATATATATATAACACACGTACACATTTTTGTATGTGTATATATTTATATATTTGTATATATGTGTGTGTGTATATGTGTATACACACACACTTATGAAGCATAATATGGTGATGGCTGTGTTCATACAATTCATACAGCAGTATGAAGTAAACTTCTGGCAATTATCTAAATAGTTAGAACATTGTTTTAACTCTCCAAAATGAATAAAGCCTCCACAGAAAATCATTGCCATAAAGCTTATGTATTTTATTTTACTGGAGTACTCTGCTGTGCTCAGATTAAGAGTATGACTTAGAATTATGCATGAAATTAAGACTAATTATTTGAAAATTTGGTTATCCGGTTTTTCCTTGAGGCATAGTAGAAAGTAAACTAGAAGCTCGTAACTACTTTATATAGAACTGGCAAAAACTTGGTCCAACATTTCAGTCTAAAATGAGGATTTTCATAGATGGGTAGACAGATAAAGCCTTTTAAAAGCACTTATTCTGTATTAACAGAGATTGTGAGGCCCTGAGAGGTGAAATAAGGTGACTGCCAGATAGGTAGTGAGTACCCAATGTTAGATAGGAATTCACATTTTCAGATTACAAATCCATTGTACTTTTTACTACACTCTGATACTGCAGAAGGTCACATAGGATCAAAAATATAAGAACCAGGATGAGAAAGCTGATCTGTAGACTCCAAAATCCAATGCTCTGTCCAGTACTTGTGTTAAATGGAGTGAGGCTGCTAAATGCTAAATAAGCTCTGTGATAGCTAATAGTGAGGGAACTTGAAAAGCAGAGGCAATAGAATCAATTTATTAGTGTGGGTCATACGGCCCTACAATCTCTCAGGACATCCTTACGTTTATTATAACACATGTAGATAATTTATGATAATAATGTCTACCCTGAGCTATCAAGAAAAACTAATATTATGTACATGGTACTTTTATTTAGGAGGTAAGTTAAATATAATACATTTTAGATAACAATCAGAAAGAAGATTAATAATTTTAAAGTTTTGGTGCCTTGTTTCTAATAGCTTACATTCATGCAACAGTTTAAGATGTACAAAATATTTTGTGTATCTTTGATTTTGTGACAACTCTGTCAGGTACATATTGCAAGTATTATCTCCGTTTCAGAGAAGAGAAAACTAAGGTTCAGAGTAGTCATATAACTAAGTAAATGAATGAGCTAGGACTTGAACCCAGGTGTCTTGGCTGATCAATTACGTTATTTCCATTTCCATTATGTTATTTACATAATGCCAGGCTGCCTTCAGTCGGAAAATTCACTTATATGGTATGTATCATCCGTGAAATGTTTCAATAATAAACTGTGATGTGATATTACCCTTATGTTCGTTTTATAGTTGTATAGATATAAATTTTGACTTTGATACTTAAACAGCATGAAACAACTTATAACTAATAAATTTAGTTTTATTTCTCCATTTTCTACTTTTTCCAACAAATTTTTGGAACAGCTAACTCTTCAGTGCCTTATTATGGTGTATTGGTAACTCTGTGTTCTCGAAGTCTGTATAGGTAATCTCTGGTGGGTTCTATTATGTTGTACAGACTTCTGAGTACAGTCCTAGTGATAGACCCTGCTTTCTGCAGACCAGTGTAGCTTGAATATAGCCAATTTCATCAGAAGTGGGTTGGACAGTAGGTGATGAATTTTTAGACAAGAGCCTGTGATACAAAAGAATATATAAACTAGACTTCAGTCCCATGTGGCACTTTTGCACTTCTGCTATGATAGTTGCAAAGTGGTTTAAAAAAAAAAAAAGGAAGAAAGAAAGCCAGAAGGTGTTAAGAATGAGTTTTAAGATCATCTGTAAATATGAATTGTTGGTAGTCTGTGTCATCCTTTCCTCAGTGATCACAACTGCTACTACTAATTGAGCTGCTACTAGAGGAACTAAATCATGTCAATTCTGGCAATCTCTCTGTATATAAAGAAAACTAGAAGTTCAGTCTAAAAGGAATGCTTGTGCACAGGTTCTCCTTAGGCAAATACAGGAGTTGGCAGAGTTGATATTATCATGCCCCCAGAGGGGACAAGAAACATCATTTAATGGAATGTTTGGTTATCTTGTAGTGCAATGCTTATGATGAACATTTGGAAAATGACTACCATGAAGCTAATCAGAGCTTATGTGCCACCATCTTTTGCAAAGGAGGAAGATATAGAGAAATTCTTTGAGGAACTTGATAAAACCTTCCAATTAAACAATATATATTTTAATACTTGGTTATTTCAATGCAAAAATGAGTACTAGAGTAGAACTGTGAAAAATATCTCAAAAGATATTACCTAGGATTAGAAATGAGAGTACAAAAACTTAAAGAATGCACAGAAATCTCATCTCTGTTTTGAGTACTTTTTTTAAAATTAGATTTTTATTAATTTTTTTATATCACCAAAATTCCTTCCTCATTTTCTGTATTTGATCTTTTAATGATGTAGTACATGGACAGTGTTTGTAAAGGTGCTGTATAAATCTGAGAAATCTGTATATTCCTTTTTGTTCCCAATCAGTAATTAACAAAGAACTAGCCAATCTGACTTTTCTAAAATTTATTCGGGTCCTTGTTTATCTTTTTTGTTAGATTTGTTTGGGTCTGAAAAGAAGCACATTTAAATCCCCTACAATTATAATTTTTCTGTTTATTTCTTCCTCTAATTTGATGAGCTTTTCCTTTTAAGTATTTTGATTCTATGCCGTTTGCTGCATTTATGTCATGGATGTGTGTTTTATTATCTGTGTTGCTTTTAAGCATATATTAGTTTCACTGTGTATCTCTTTTAGCCATTTTTTCTTTTTCTGTTGTCTTTTCTAAGGTCATGATTATCATTCCTGCTTTTTCAAATTCCTTGAGGCATAATAAATTCTGTTCTGATCCAATACCCTCTGTGAATCTTTGGTTAAAGTGTTTCCTATAAACAACATATTGTTGGAATTTGTTATTATCTTCTCTTTTATGGATGAATTTATCCTATTCTCATTTATGGTTGTGATAATTAATTGTGTTTTTTCCTCTCTCACATTCTCTTAATACTATTTTTTTGTTCTCTGTTCCTTTCTTTACAAAGAAAAAAAAGGGTGCAGAAAGAAAAAAGAATGGGTTCAGTAATCTGTAATTTAAATGTCTGGTCCTATTCTTCTGCTTTTCCTCTCTTTATCCAGCCCAGTTATCAATCATTTGTTCTTATACTTTCTCTTCTTTTAATCCTTGCTTTCTGACTAGCCTTCCAAAGTTAAAGTTTGTGTTGCTTGTGACTGTTTCCTTTAAAACTTTACCCTTTTTCTGAAACCCCTTTTCCTTTCCCAATTCCTCCCCCCACTCCCTTATATTTAATATATTTCTACACTGAATTCTGTTTTCACCTCTCCTTTTCCAGATTCATCTGAGTCAGATATATGAGATGTCTGCTCGTCACCCACCCTCTCATGGTGAACCCTCAATTCTGAGACAGTAACTTCTTTCTCCTCCTACCTTTATGTTCCCTAGTATATTCTTTTTGTCTCCTGTTTCCCTTTTTTAAAAAAATCATTAAGACTTCCTCTGGGTGCTAAACTTGTCTTTTGATTTCCCCATTGTAATTTTATTAACAAGTCTCCTTTTAGTCTTTTTTTCTTTCCTCAAACAGTTACCTCTCTAGGCTTTCTCTTTTCTTCTTTGTTTGCATTTCAGAGATTCCAACCAGCTCTGGTCTTTTCTAGAAATGCTTGAAAGTCCTTTGTTCTTTTAATTCTTTTAACCCCCCCCCCTGCTCCCCATAGGATTATGCCGTGTGTGTGTGTGTGTGTGTGTGTGTGTGTGTGTGTGTGTGTGTGTGTTTTCAGGATAAGTTATTCTTGCTTTTTGAAATATTGCATTCCTAGGTGTTCACTCCCTTATATTGAGTCACATTATAGTCTGGTGTGATCATTATTGTAGTTTCTTGGTACTTGAATTGCCTCTTTCTGGCTACTTGCAGTACATTTTCTTTGACCTATAAGCTCTTGATTTTGGCAGTGACATTGAATTCAGTATGAGGCTTTTTTCAGAAGGTAGATGACTGGTGGAATCTTTCTGTGTTCACTTTGCCTTCAGCTCTTTGGTTAGTGTTATCCACGAGTCCATTGACTTAAATTTTCTCTGTTCAACCACTTTTCCATGTTTGTGTTTTGTATAGTAGCCTGTACATGTTTTAATTTTTTAGTCATGTTACACGTTTTGATTTTTCAGTCTGTTGTACGTATCCTAAAATTTCTTGTCTTATTGAATTAGCAATTTCTGTTTGCTTTAATCTGTTTCAGGGTGTACACTCTTTGGGTCATATTTTCTGCTTTATTTTATGCTATTAATTCTCCTTCCATTTCACCCCCAAGAGTTCTAATTTTGTTTTTTGAGCAGTGGATAGAAAGCAGGGCATGGAGTCAGTAAGACTCATCTTTCTGAGTTGAATTCTGACCTCAGACTTTAGCTGTGTGACGCTGGGCAAGTCACTTAATTGTGTTTGCCTCAGTTTCCTCATCTGTGAAATGGTCTGGAGAAGGGAATGGCAAACCACTACAGCATCTTTGCCAAGAAAATCCTAAATGAGGTCATAAAGAATTGGACACAACCAAACAACAACAAATTTTATTTTTTAATTTCTAATTTCACCTGTTTCATCCACTCTGGAAGTTGTCGTCTTTTCCCCCCCCCCCCCCCCGCTTTTTTCCCCTTCTCTTTTGTGTCAAATCATTTCTTTTCTTCCTGCTGGCTTTATTTGTACTTACTGTGAAGTGACACTTTTCTTCTAGGGCTCTGTGACATTGAGCCTAGGGCTGAACCTTAATGGCTAGCCAGCCAGCTAGGTCACCTGCCTGATAGCTGACCAGACAGATAAGTGCTGAGATGGGAAAGTGAGGAGAAAAGGAATCACCAAGGACCGTCTGGGCTTTCTCCTCCTAGGCCAAACCCGGTTCCATAGCTGTGACACAAACATTAATGACATTTCGGCAACACATCTTGAGAGCTTCTTTTCTTTGTATTCTTTCTAGGGTATGGCACATAATTAGTGTTTAATAAATGCTAGACTGATATATATATCTTGTGTGAACCTGAGTCCTCATTAGCAGAATTCTGGTAACTGGATAGCCATTTCTATGGAAAGTGTTAATTCATGGGCTTCCTGATGAATGTCTGGTTTTCTGGATGGAAAAGAGAGAATATCTCTTTAAATAGACTGAAGTAGTTATAGTATCTTGAGATAGTTGTGAAATATCTGAGTGGGAGAGGTTGTTTTGCAGCTAATAGTAAAGCCAACACATACCGACAAATTTAGCAGCCTTTTGCTTTTTACAAGCAATGCCTTGAGGCTGGGTTGTACATTTAGATGGAAGAAAAGCTTTAAATCATGGATTTTGTTTATTTCTCAAGTATAGAAAGCACCTGTGTTTTGGGGGAAATGTACCCTTTACTTAAAACTTGTTTTGTATGGTTACCAGACTTTGGAAATTTGATCTCTTACCCCAGTTCTAAAATCTCCTACAAATGATTTCTTATTAGAGAGAAATACTCTTTAAACAAAAAAAAAAAGCCAAAAAAAACCCCAAACCCCAAAAAACTGCTCTTGACAAAAAACCCCAAACACAATGTTTTGAGCTCCCTCTGCTGGTAATAAGACAGTCAGTCTGAAAGAGGACTTGGAATGAGTTCCTTGCAAAATAGGAAAATGGAAGACAGTATAGATATTGAAATAATAGAGAGGCTGTATTCCTCTTGTCAAGTAAACAATTGTCTTAGGTATTAAAAATGGAGTGTTTTTAGGGCTAAGATGATTAAAATTTTTCAGCGCCTCAAGTTAGTGTGGATTAAAAATGATTTAAAATTTTAATAGTTTTAAATTAGATTTAGATTGAAATTTTGTCAATTTAGATTGAAATTAAATTAAATTTAGATTGAAATTTTGTCAACACCAACTATAAAATATAGTCTTAGTTTGAGATATACTAAATTACTTTTATAATTCCTAATCATTTAGTATTTGACTCTCTCTCTCTCTCTCTGTAACTTTTTATAGAGAAGAAATATAAAAAGGATCTTAAAGCCAGTCTAAAGAGTGTAGACTTTATCCTGAAGGTGGTAATGAGATTTTGAGCCAGGAAATAACATGTTGAAAGTATTCTTTTCTGAAGATGGATATGTTAGTAAAGTGACTTCAGTTTCAAACCACTTTTTCATGTTATTTGATCCTCACAATCCAATTTTATATGTATGTGTGTATATGTGTATACACACACACACACACACACACACGCAAACATAATATATATGGAAACTGAAGATTGCAGAGTTATTTCTACCGAAGTCTTAATGATTGTCAAGTGAACATCACTAAAATGGGGCGGAGAAAGAAAAGAGGAAACTGTTGAGGTCTCCCCTTGGGGAAATCCCTAGATGCTGCTGGAAGTGGGGTGGGGTGTGGTCTCTGGGGCAGCTGCTTTGGAGAACACTCAGGTGAGGCTTCCCCTTCTCCTAGCAGAACTTGGTTTGCTGGTTGGGGAGCCCTGCCCTAAGGTTAACAAGATTGTTTGCCTGCCCATGAGGAAATAGCACTAACTGTGCCCCTGAAAGAATAGAGGCCTTCCATTTTATTAAAAAATGTTGGCTTTGGGTGTGTCCATATTAGCTTTTCTTATCTTCTTTCTCATTTATCTTCATGGATGGCTATCTGAAGGTTATGCTTTAAGCACCCTAAGAACAAGGGCTGTGTTCCTTTAGGTATAATGTTAGGTACATATTAAATAATTTTTTTAATGACTTTAATGAAGTATCAGAATTCTTGAACGCCCATTGTATACCCCTTCCTGGTTTGGGCTAGATTTTGTTTCATGTTGTGGATCCCTTTGTTAGTCATCTGAAACCTATTGATTGACTCCCTTCTCAGAGTAATGTTTTAAAGGGCATAACATTAAATCCATAAGATTACTAATTAAACTAATTTCATTGTAATAAATGTGTATTTCTTTTTTTCATCTAACTTCATGTACCCACTGCACTGACCTCAGATTAAGAACCCGATTATAGGATCACAGAATTTAGAAGTGGAAAGGACCTTAGGGATAATATAATCCACCTGCTTCACTTTTGAAGTGGAAAAAATCAAAGTGAGGCCCAAAGAATGTGTGACTTGTTCAAGTTACATAGTTAAGAGATTAGAATTTGAACCCGGGTCTTATGCATATGCAGTATGTTTTTCATGACATCATAATATTTTATTATACTAAACAGTTTGAAGTGGATCAGCATTGTCCACACATGTAAAAAAGAAAATAAAGAAAAGCAGGCATAGAAGTGAACAGAAAAAAGTATTTTGATATAGTGATAATAATGATGAGAGGCTGTCTGTCCCCTTTAAAGTTAATATCTTCCCTCCATTGATTATCTTCAGTTTGTCTTGTCTGTGCCGTAGCTGTTTGCATGCTGTTTCCCCAGTTAGAGAGGGAGCCCCTTGAGAGCAGGTACTATCTTTTGCCTTTTTTTGTATACCCAATATTTAGCAATATTTAGTGCCTAACACATAGTATGCACTTAATAAATGCTTGTTAATTTACTGACGGTGTTGCATAGTGTACAGAGAGCTGGCCTTGGAGTGAACCTATACCTGCAGTATGACTCTGGGCAAGTCAGTTAATTTCCCAGTGCCCAATGCTGTGAGTTAATGAGGAGATACAGATGTGCCTTGGTTAAATCCCTCACTGGGAAAAGCTGATACTGATGAAAGCACAGTTCTTGACCAAAAAAGGCAGGGGAAGATAATACTAACAGTTGAAATTTTTTATATAACACCTTAAGATTTGCAAAGCACATGTTGCACCATCTCATACACAAGTATTATAATCTCTCTTTTGTCAGATGAGAATGGCTCAGAGATATTAAGTGACTTGTCCATGGCCATACAGCTAGTATGTGTCACAGTCAGATTTTTGAATCCAGATATTATTGAGAGCCAAAGATGGCTCTCATGCTCCATTGTTATACTGCCTTTCATAAGTAATATTAACAAGGATATTTTTTCAAGGTACAAAAAAGTATACAATCCAGACCCTCTTTATAAGAATCTTACAGTCCACTTGGGGAATTAAGTCATGGAAATGTAACTAATGACACCAGTCATTAAAATAGAAAGGGCTAAATTTAGAGGAAAGGGAGATAATTTCACCTGGATGGTTTTGTAGAGGAAATGTAATTTGATTCCATCCTTGAAGGAGGAACAGGAGAGAGGTGAAGGTAGAAGGCATTCCGGAAGGGAAGGGTCATTTTTGGCGGATTTTGAATAGAGCATGACCAGAATAGGAGGTTCTTTGGGTGATTGAGGGTTGAGGAAGGGAGAAGATTGGGGCAGGATTGTGGAAGGCCATTACTGACAAACTAAGGAGTTGAGGTTTTTTTTCTGTAGATGTGTGTTACTGAAAACAAAGGAATGATGTGAACGTAGGCTCATAGGCCTCTGAGCCAGCTAGTCCAATCCTGTCATTTTACAGATGAGGAAATTTAGGCCCAGGAAAATTGAGTGATTTTTCTCAAGGTTACAAGTGGAGTAGGCATGGCTCCAAAGCCAGTGCTGTTTCTGTTGTTCTACCTTGCCTCCATTTTATGATGAAACTGGTATTTTCAGAAAAGTAATTTTGTAGCAGTGTGAATGATGGGCTGCAGGAAGAAGAGATAGACTGGAGATTGGTAGACTAGTGTGACACTATTGGTGGTAGTTTAAACATGATAAGGATTTAAATTAGGGTAAGAGAAAAAGTGGAAAGGAAAGGATCCATCTCAGTATTGTTAATTTAGAATTTTTGATTTGGGTGGTTTGGGTTTAACTTTGTCAATGTACATTTGATGAAAAATAACCTAAGGAAAATAATATTGCTAAAAAGAATTAATAGAATCTTTTCAGACTTTTAAAGGATTTATTTACATGTCATTTTGACTTGTGCATAAATTGGATTTAAGTGAGGTAGTTGTCAGCCTCACTGTCTCTTCCCCAGTTATTGGAGTCTAATGGCATGACTCAGAATGCAGTAGATGATCTGGGTGTCTTCAATATCTAACCAAGCTCTAAGTGTTCCACAGCACCTACTTCAGGTGTCTTCATGGCTGTTGGATTAAATTGTTCTCATCCACCCATTTCTGCCCAGGAAAGTCTTCACATGCTTTGGGTAAACATCTCCCTTAATGCAGTGACAGATTTGAGACCCGTTGGTTACCCTCAATCTGGTTTAGTCCTTCTGCCAGAATGGTTTACTGGGTGTGGCCACTGTGTGTGTTACAGCTTCTTGGAGTCACAGGTGAGAGTTGGGTGAATTAGGTAGACACCAAAGGTGGAAAACAGCCCTGAAGAGGGCTTGGAAGTCACACACCAGGGATACTAGTCTTTCCTGAACCTCCTACACCCCATTCATTTACTAATAACTAGTAGATTTATTGTCATTTTTATATGTCCATTAAAAGATCATCTTTAAGCAATATTTTATAAGCCAGTGTAAGAAAACAGCAAATCTTTTAAGAAAAATTTAACTCAGACTTTATGTTAATTGAGTCTAGCCTTTTGTGTGTTTTCTTCCAAATTGTGAAAAGTTAGTGGTATCATTATTTTGGTCATGTCTTTTTGGAAGGGCAGATGAGAAGTAGACCGCTGCTCTTCATTCCACTTTGGCAGTACTTGGTGTTGGGTGGTTTCATTGCTAAGGGGGAAGGGAGGTCATATTCAGACATATAAGCACCTGCTTATGTGCATGCCTAGTATAGAGACTGCAGGGCTGCTACTGGCTGAATCAACACCCCCCCCCCCAAAAGGAGACTAGATAATTCTTGCTGTTGTTTCCTTCTGAGCTAGCTTAATGCATCTGCTTCATTAGTCTGGTACCTTCACTAAAGGGTTATTTTTTAAAGCATTCTTCCTGACCTTTCCATGGCATTCAACATTGTTGACGTTTCTTTCCCTTACTAAATCTTTCTTATTCCTTGACTTTCATGGCACTGGGCATTCTGATTCTCTTTTTTCCTCTGGCTCCTTTGTCTTTGCCTATTTTACTGGTTTGTCTGCCTATAAGTGTGGGTATCAGCTCTTGTCTTTTAACCTTTTTGCCTCCTTTGGAAAAATTACTTTTGTTTATGATTTCACATTTTAACTGCATTTGGATATGACTCTGCACATTTTTGTATCCTTCTCTGATTTCTTTCCTTAGCTTCATCACTGAATTATCACCTTCTGAATGTCTTGCCATCATTTGAAACTCAACATGTATGAAACAGAATTCCATTTTCTCCCCAGAAAAAACATCTCTTCCCCTGCCTCCTCCATATAATAATCCTTAAAACATAGCTTTTCACAGATTGTGCCCCTTTGAAAAACCTCCAATGACTCCTCATTTGTCAACAGGACAAATACAGCATTCAAGATCTTTAGTAGTTGTCTGTCTCCCACCTTGCCTATCTGATTTTTTCTCCTCTAAATAATCTCTTCTGCAATATTCCCTGTGCCCCCCAAACACAGTAAAATTGGTCTCTCTATTGTGCATAAAACTAGCCTTATTTTACTTATTCATTCCATTCTTGTTAAGTTTCTTAATTCTGTTTCTTCACAGTTCAGTTTGAGCCCCTGTACATTCTAAAATCCTTAACCATCAATGATCATTCCTTTTGGTGAACTTTGATTGCACTTTTTGTCTGTGCTTAGTATTCATTTTTAAAAACATCAGGTGTCTCAAAAGTTAAATTTAAGCTTAAACCTAAAATATCCTAAGACTTTTGGGATATTCTGTATGTACGTCCTGTCTTTACAGCTAAGTTCCTTGACCCCCTTCAATGATAAATGTTCTCTCCCTTTTTTTACCCCTCAGTGTTTATAAGCCATCAATGCTTGTTGGATTTATTCGGATTATTTTAAGGGTAAGGACCTTGACTTACATTGCTTTGTATGCTCAGTCTCTTGAACAGTGTAGGCAGTATACATTGTAAGCTCTGAAATGATTGTTGGTCCATTTATTCACAAGCGATTATTAAGCATCTTCTGTGTTCAAGGCAGTGTATTAGGTTTTGAACATATAGACGGCTCTGTTTTCAAGAAAATTATAGTAGTCTAAGGAGAGGGAAGATATATATATATATATATTTGCATATATAGCTAGTGATATTACTGGGGAAAATAAGATAAATGCAAAGAGGATTAGGAAAAATACTATGAAATTGGAGGAAGAAGAGACTAATTTCACCTAGGGGGATGGAATTGGAGATACAAATCTAGGGGGTAGCTGTATAGAAATTATAAAGCTGTGAGGGATGCAGGTGAGGAGTGGGAGAAAAGAGAGCCTGAGAAAGAACCTTGTTTGGGGCCTGGGATGGGGAATAAAGCATCCAGAGAGGTACGAGGAATCTGAAAGATGTAGGAACAGACTGTAGGAGGGAAGTGTCAAGGAAAAGGAGAGGAGGACATGTCTTAAAGTGTCAAATATCGGGGACAGGGAAGAAAAGTCCATTGGATTTAGTGAGGAGGAATCTACTATTGAAAGATGCTTTTCAGTACAATAGTGGGGAATGAAGTCAAAATTGTGTAAGTTTTAAGAGTGAGTTTTTAGAAATTTGTTCATGACATTCATATAGCTTTAAAGTAAAACACACTTGAGAGTAGCAGTATGTTATATCACAAAGAACATTTTATTTATAATCAGAAGACCTAATTCAAGTCTATTTACTAGCTGTATTACCTTGGACAGGTTACTCAATGTCTTTGGCTTTAATCACCTTATTGATAATGTAAAGAGGTTGGATTAGAAGATTCTTGGGGTACTGTCTAGCTCTAAATCTTTGATCCTGTGACTCCTTCCTGTGGCCTATTTCCTCATCTGTGAATTGAGGGGTTGGACTTGGTGATTTCTAGAGCCTCTTCAGGTATAAAGCCTATGATCCTATGTTCATCCATTGGTGGCCTGTATTCAAATCTGAGCCATTGCTGAGTGTGACAAAGGTCACCTTGCATTTTAGACTGTGAAACTGCCACAGCTATCTCCAATTTCTTAGTTGTTTTAGAAAGGGGCAGGTAAATGAGTCATTTCAGTGACTCCTACTCGTGTTTAGGATTTAAAAAAGAACATGAAGCAGATTGCCATATTGAGATAGTGTCTAGGATTTCAAATGACAGCAGTGAGTCAATTTGGAGACCTAATAGTTTAATTATAACCACTTGTTTGAGTTCATGGAAAGGCATATTACTCTAAGTGCCATAAGAGTTGGACAAGCTTATCCTCTCTCCTTTGATTTTCCTGTATGTACGCTGAGGAATAATTTTGCCACCATTTTAATGGGGAATTTTATTAGTTGAAAGGATTGTGAAAACCTGCTGTGCTAATTTTATGAAAGGGGAGACATGTAGTTATTGTTTTATTTTCTTAATCCTAGGAATCCTTTTACCAAATTTATAGAAGTTGAAGGATAAACTGTTTATGTCTATCCAAGAAATTTGCAAATTTTAATCAGTTGAATGTTTGATCACTACATAATCTGATTGGAGAGTTGTTGTTTTTTTTTTTTTTTTCAGTTAGAACAGGAATTCACTCATGGGTGTTTAAATGCTGGACTCCAAGGCAGAAGGTCATATTTCTGAATGAAGAGAAGTTAAAATAGGACTTTTTAAGGTTAACTTTTTCTGCCCATTATGCTTAGATGTTTGGAAGACTTGAGCTTTGGCTGTAGTCATTTTATAGGGCGGACTTAGACTAAATTCTAGTGCAAAATGTCCTGAAAATTGACCTAGTTAACAAACCATTCTGTTGTCGTAGTTAGAAACATGATAGACCTGTTAAGTTAACCAACGTGCTGACTCATCCATTCCATGGGCCTGTTCTTTCATAAAATAGGAGAAACCTTTAACCCAATATCTCTCAAAGATAAATGATTTAAAATAAGCAAAGCAAAACAGTACAAAAACTCAAAGCACTTGAGTCTATTTTTGCACCCCATTTGCTAAATCTTTTTATGGCCATCTCCTAAAAGTTTCTGTGCTTGGCATTGTTGCAATGAGATAGGTGTCATGTCATTAAAATGCAGAGTAAGAATTTTTGTTGCCTGGTCCCAGTGATTTTAAAATGAGGCCTACTTCAAGAGAAACATTTTAATTCTCATAACTTTTGGAATTGAATGTGGTTTCTGTGATCCCTTTTGTTTAATAATTCAGGCATATTGTGATATGTCTTGCATTAAAGAAAGAAAAACCAAATCTATGAAAAGTATTTATGATTTGTTCTGCTTTGCCTTGTGGGTAAGAGAGATGTTGATGCTGGCCACTTATAGGAATTTCCCTTGAAGGCAGTTCTGAAAATTGGCCTGAGTCTTTATACCTAACCAAAATTAAGAAATTATGCTGAAAGGGACCCTAGAGATAGATCATCTAATTTAATCCTATGTTCCATATATGAAGAAACTGAGTCCTAAAAAGAGGAAGTGACTTTCCCAGCGCCATAGAGCTAGTAAGTGGTAATGCTGGGATTTGAATCCATTTTCTCAAACTCCAGATCCAGTGCTCTTTCCATTCAGTCAGTAAACATTTAACAAGGGCCTATTATATGCCAGGCATTGTGCTAAGCACTGGAGATAGACAGAAAAGCAAAATATAATCTGTTCTCAAGGAGGTCAAAGCCTAATAGGGACAACAACTTCCAACAATTATATACAAACAGGTTATGTACAGGAATAAATGAAGATCAACAGATGGAAGACACTAGAGTTAAGAGGGATAGGGAAAGGCAGCTGTAGCATATAGAAAGTGAGTAATAGCTGTTTAGGAAATGGAATTTTAGCAGGGATTTGAAGGAAGACAGAAAATAGAGATAAGGAAGGAGAGTGTTCAGACACAGAAAACATGGAAAAGTGGTATCTTCCTCCTCTCTCAGGAAAGCCATTCTACCATATCATCCTCCGAAATCAGGAAATACCTAATGGGCAATTCTGTAGAAAATACAAGTGTGATTTGTTACAAGTTCACAGTATGTGTTCAGTTTGATGGTTTTTTTTTTCAGGACAACTTTTAAGTATAAGAAAGCATTTTTTGTGAGGTGGTAGATATAAAGATTTGACTAGTGTGCCTTAAACTGTTCCTGAAACTGAGCTCTAACCATGTTCTGTCAAGAAATTAAATGTGAGCAATGAAAGCTTGTTATTTGAAGCAGTAATTCCATAGATATTCCATGATTCTAGTAAGAAGGTTGCTGTAGGAGTATATAGAACTTAAAACATTTCCTAATTTGGGGTGTGTGTGTGTATGTGTGTTTTAGAGATGTATAGCTTACTGACACCTTAAAAGACTGACATACAAGCAGCTCTGCTTACAAATGAAATTTGGGAATTCATCATTTAAGTTGGGTTCTTTGGAACTTAGAACATTTCCTTGTAGAAACAACACTTAAGGGAAAGCTTAGTTTCCATGCCCATCCAGAGAAGTTTCTTTAAACCATCATGTAGATGAACTGAAAAAGGAAAGGTACCATGGAATCCAGTCACCTTTAATCACATTGCTTTTGTGAGGGAAAGCATCCCAAAGTACCAAGGATGGGTGCCAAGCACATATCCCTTGACACCGTTCCCTGTGTTATCTGGCATTTTCAGGGTTATTAAATTGAGGGTGGAACTTAAGGAACTCTGCCAGCTGTACATCCTGTGATCCTCTCTTCTCTCTTTGAAGAGCATCAAGAACATTTGAAGGCTGACATTATAGGCCATGTTCCGCAACCAGAGTCCTTTCCGTTCCCTTCCTCTGCAGAGAAATGGGGCAACATACCACATATTCAGTGTGTAAGCTTCAAAGGGAGCAGGATACAGTGGAAAGCTCATCAATGCTGCAGTCCCTGGGTTGGAGGCCAGGTTTGGATAGAATTTGTATGACAGTGGGCAAGTCATTTGCTTGTCTAAGCTTCTGTTTCCTTATATATAACATAGAGATAATTCTTTAGCTTCTTCAGAGAATTGTTTTGAGGCAGGTACAACATCTTTGTAAACTGTAAAGTTGATAGCTTCCCTTTTAAAAAAAATTTTTTTAAACAAATGCTAAATTTGCAATAAAAAAAAAACCCAAAAAAACAAAACCTGGTTGTGAATCCTGGCTGCCTATGACCATGGACAAATAAACATGACCTCTTTGGAATCCACCTTTATTGTGGCCCATCAGGTGGGTGCTCAAAGCCCTCACAGGTTTAGTAGAATCCTGTCTATAGGCAAGAATCTGACAGTGCTACTTTAACACTTTGAGGAGTGAACTTGTTCAGTCAAGAGTTTCCCAGTACCATTGTGAATATAGAGTACTTTTACAGTCACTTCTGCCATAGAATAAAATGGTGACTGAGGTGTAAGTTCCAAGATCAGGGTTCGGATCCATACAGATTCCATACATTCAGTTCAGAAAGACACTGAATATGCTTTTGAACATTGTCACCTTTTCTGTGTGATTTTTATTTGATGCTTGAACTGCATCTTAACAGAAAGCATAGAACTTGAAGAAAAAAGCAGTTTCACCAAAGTAAAATGTTACTTGCTAGTGCATTTTGAGAATACTAAGTGCCTGTTCATGTATATATCACAGCCTGAGGTTAATTTCTTGTTGCTATACCCAAGTAGTACTTTTTTTTCTTTGTTGTTTTACCAGATAGCTATTAGCTGCCTTCCAACTTGAGATGAAAGCATTCTATCAAATAGATGATGTCATTTATGAATGTTTTTGTAACTTATTTTTTTCCAACATGAATTAGACTCATTCTAAGTTGTTTCAGAAGTACCTCCCTTCCATCCTTTTTCCCTTTACAATTGTGAGGTTTTTTGGGATTGTAATATTTTCCCCCTGAATGTCCTAGAGAGAAAGAGAGAGAGAGAGAGAGAGAGAGAGAGGGAGAGGAGGAAGAAGAAGAAGAAAGAGGAGAGGAGAAGAAAGAGACCTTGGAAATGGCAGGCGGAATACCCAGTTTTGCATTATCCTGAGCTGTAGGAAAGCCTTTTTTTATTTTTCCTGGATCACACCAAGTAGAAATGGTCCTCTGGGCTTACTTTGTAAGGAAAGATAGGTAAGGTGAGGAACTTCTGTGACCATCTGGCTAATCAGTTGAGTTGTCATTTGATCTGTTAAACTTGTTAATTAAATGGCATTACCAAGGCAGAAGGGAGTAATTCATTTGAAGTTGACTTTTTTCCTGTTTGCAAGTTGTGGGCAAATGGCATAGAATTAGAATTTCAGAGCTGTGAGATCTGGAAGGAGCCAGAGAGCTCCTGTAGTCAGGATTCCATGAGGAAAATGAAGTCTAGACAAATGTGAAGTGACTGGCTCAAAGTCAGTCAATCAACAAACACTTCTTTAGAAATTCCTCAGTTAACAAATTCCCAATCTGAGAGAGGAACCAATGTTCTTTCTGGTACACATGGGAATAAGGTATCAGGCTTTCACACCTCTGTTTGAGGAAGATAGAGATTGTTTATAATAAATGATTATTGAAATGAATTAGAATAAAGTAGGCCACTTTCTGAGTATTCTACCTAGAAACGAAGACAGTTTAAATTAAGGAGTAGTCTTTTTAAAAGTTTAAATGAAGGTGGTCTTAAATCAAAGCTGAACTTTGAAAACATGAAGTTCTTCGAAGACCAGATGGAAAATAAGAGAAACAGAATTATAGCAAAGAGAGAGAAGGAGGAAGATGAAAGATAACTGTTTCAAAACTTGACCTGTTGATGGAACAGAACATTTGGTTCCTAATTCAAGAAAGCATGCGACTGTACTTTAAATTCCATTTCTAGCTCTTTTCCCTGATTTAAAAAAAATACTGTATACACAAAATATAAACTTCAGCTTTTTTGATATTTACCTTTTTGCATTATTCAGAATGTTACTTCACAATTATCTCATAATCTAGCAAAGTACTTTTTAGTAATGGATCGTGCATTACAATGAGTTAGAATAAATATTCACAAATATAAAAGTTACCTTTACTTTGTGTTTGATTGAAAAGCATTTAAAAATACCAAAGTACAAATTTTTTTAAAAAATGATGTTTATTAATATATTTTGTTTTAATATTATCTTTATTTCTGAATATACTTCTCTACTTTCCTACCCAAAAAGCTAGCCCCTGTAACAGATAAAAAAGGGGAAAAAACAGTTCAGCAAATCTAACCAACACATTATCTGAACCTGACAGTAAATGCACCTTTCCACTTGCAAAGAAGGGAGGGAGATACATTTTCTTATCTTTTATTTTCTTCAGGGAAAGGTTTTGCCATGATTAAATAGCATTCAATTTCATTATTTTTGCTCTTTCCCATTTCTGTTATTGTAACTATTATACTTGTTGTTTTCCTGATTCTGCTTTGAATCAGTAAATTTAAATCTGAACAGGCTTCTCTAAACTCAATGCTCATCGTGTCTTACTGTGTAGTAGTATTCCATTATATTCATTACTATAATTTGTTATCTGTTTCCACGTTGATAAACATCTGCCTTTTTTCTATTTCTTTGCTCCTACAAAAAGCAGAAACATATAAATTAATGCACTTTCATTGTAGAAACAACTGTCATTCTAACAGTGTCTAAAAGTGACACCCAGATTTATTTATTTGGTTTTATCTTCTAAAGTTTTCTTGGCCCCAATGATTTGATTACATTACTGTCATTTCCCTTTCACTCCTTGCCCTCATTCTTTGTGCATCTGTTTCTTTGCTGTAGTGCTGTGCAGCAATAGTTTAAGTAAATAACTTTTAAAAATTGACCAGCCTACCTGGGGACAACTAGGTGGTTACTGTGGATAGAGTGACAGACCTGGAGTCAGGGAAGACCTGAATTCAAATGTGGCCTTACACACTTACTGGCTCTGTGACACTGAACAAATCATTTAACCTCTGTTTGCCTAAGTTTCCTTTTATCTGCAAAATGGGGATAATAATAACACCTACCTTAAAGAGTTGATATGAGTATTAAATGAGATAATTGTGAAATGCTTAGCCCAGTGGCTGGTATATGGTAAGCACTATGTAAATGTTAGTTATTACATTTCAGTGTAAATTATTTCCCACCTGCTAGAAATTGGCTATTTGCAAGACGAATTAAAACACAAAACTAAATTGAATAGTGACTTGAGTCACTTGGAATTCTGTTTGAGGAAGAGCATTTCCCTTTGCTGATGGGCTTTTGAAACTCGCTATTCAAAATCCTAATTAATCGCCTAGCCTTTAAAGGAAATATGAGTTACTTTATTTCTTGTGTTCTGTTTTTCTGTTATCTCTCTGACATTACACCAATAAACTTTGACTCGAAGATTTTAAAATATACTGACTGGGGCATTTCTGTTAACAGATTTTGGGTTAGAATGTAGAATGGGGCTTTGGTATTCAGTAAAATATTATGTTTTGTTATCTAACACAGTGGTCTCCGAAGGGATGCTGTGGCTTGATGCTCAGAAGAATTGGGAAGAAGAATTGCATCCTCTGCCCCAATAGCTAATCCTGGGCTTGTCTTTGATATAACTGTACCTCTTCCTTATTCCATTCCTGTGCAATAACCATTTAATAACCAGCTCTCTCTCCTGCCCTCACGCATTTCCTTTGTATTTTTTTTTAATGGAAAAAAGTGAGCTATATAGGATAAGCAGGGATGGATGAGTTGGGAGTTACATTATCTTCTTCCCCCCAAACCCAATCTTCTTATGAATTTCCCTATTTCCAGTAACGGTACCACCATCTTTTCAGTATCCTAAGTTCATAACTTCTTCCTTATTGACACTTCAATCAACAAAAACTGCTTGCTACAAAGTTATCTTTGAATTCTTAGTTGTCAAATCTGACAGTCTCTTCTCAGTTCATTTTTTCTCAATTTCTTTTGACATTGTTGATCATCCCTTTCCTCCTGGATACTTACTCTGCCCTCCTTCTGATGTTGTGACACATCTGTCTTAACACTCCTTAGTCTTGCTTTCTGGATTGTCTTCTAAATCACACCCTGTAATTGTGAGTCTTCTATAAAGCTTTGCTCAGGACTCTCCCCTCTCCCTCTCCTCTTCCACTTGGTGACTTTATTAGCTCCCATGGGTTTGATTATTGTCTGACTTCCCTAATCTCTATATGTAGCCCTAATCTCTCTCCTAAACTCCATTCTGACATCACAATGCAGAACATTTTGAACTGGATGGTCTGTAGACACCTCAAATGCTGTATGTACAAAACAAAATTCATTACCTTTCCCCCCAAGCTCACTCCTCTTACTGACTTCCTTATTTTTGCTGAAGGCACCATCCTTCCCCTTACCCAGGTTCTCAATATTGGTCTTATTCATGATTCCTAATTTTTCTTTACTCCACATGTCCAATGAGTTGTTATTTCTGTCTACAATATGCTGTGTTTATCCATTTCTTTTTATGCCCATAGCCATCGCAGTTGAGACTCTCAACGCCAGTCATCTGGAGAACTGCAATAGCGTACTAATTGGTCTCCCTGCCTAAATCTCTCCTCTGTCCAGTCCATCTTTCACAGAGCTGTCAACTACAGCAGCTTCTTATTGATTCTTTGATCAAATATGATTTCATCTTTATCTCATCCATTTTTGTGTAATATTTACAATGTAGATATTTATAACTACGGATATTTATAATACATATTTAAATGTACATATGTTGGTCCCTCCCATCCCACCCCCAAAAAGGTGAAATAAAATTTATTATAAGTCATATGAGTAAATTTTCTCATTGCTGTATAATTAGAATGTGTAGCCTTGTAATATTTTAAAAATGATTACAATAACAATTACGTTACCTTTATTAAGTAGCAAATGATGATTGGGACTTATTTGGATAGGATAGGGTTTTGATTCCACTTCTGGTCCTAAAGAATTTATGACTTATCAGACCAGAAAACTATTTATGTGAAATTATTACATGGTCAGTTTATTTGAGCAGATATTAAACTTATATTCAGTAGAGGGCACTGTAGTAGGGTGGTAGAGGTGATGCTAGTAATTAAATAAGAAACTAAGGTTTGGTATAATGATGACAGGGTTTAAGGATATTGTCAGAAAATCATTGGTGATCACTTCTGTCTGACCATAGGTGGGTGATGGAAAGAGAAACAAGATTACCTGCCTATTTGCTTTTGAATGGGAAACATGAATTAATGGAGGAATAAGCATCTTTTTATGTACTCCTTTCCCCTCTATACAAACTTTCTTAAAAATCACCTCCATGCCCAACTATTAGCAGTATCCCTCTTACTCCTTTGCTTATTATAAGAGGTTGTTAGTGCTTCAGTGGGATTTGACAAGTTATAGAATAAGTTGAAATGAAAAAAAAGAGAAAAATGTATTGAGTTTAAACCACAGCTCCTTGGGAACCTTTTACACATATATGCTTTATTTTCAGATCCCCCTCTTCTTTTGACTCTCATCCCCATTCACCAGGCACATACAAAGATCTCAAAGGAGCAAGCAAAGGCTGTGAAATAGGCAACTGGCTTTGCATAATCTTTGGTCTCCTTAAACTCTGATACTTTATGAAGTAAAAGACATGTTTATTTAGACTCCTGCTAAAGTGAACTTTTCATGCTGTCTGTCTTCCTTTCCCTTAGGGTGACTGTGTTGTCACCGTGCTGCTTGCCGAAGAGGATAAAGTCGAAGAAGATGTAGTTTTTTACTTGGTGTTTTCTGGCTCCACTCTTCACCACTATACAAGCACCAGGAAAGTGAATCCTGATACCTTGGAGACAATTGCTCCTGGTGAGTATTTTAAAAGGAATCTTTAAAGGAAATCTTGCCAGTAACAGGTATTTGAAAGTAAATGACTTGGACCACTTTTATTTTATCCTCTGGAATACAGGAATGGGGAGAGTGAATCAAGGAATACTATTAGATTTTGCTTTTTAAAAAAAAAACATAGCTAATTTTAGTAATTCCTGGTGGAATAATAGTTCAATGACAATACAGCTATTTCACTTGTAACTTTTAGAAGGCTAACCTAACGAGTGACTATTTGCTATTTAAAGGATTTCAAAAGCAGCAAATAAAATAGGGACCTTTGCCAAAAGTTATCTAAGTAATATTAGTATAATGGGTGGGCTCAGAAAAGTGTTAGCCATTATTGGAACTTGGGAATGAACTTCTTCCTATGATTGAAATTTCAGCTCAAAATTGTCTGAGTGCCATGATAACGCAAAAAAGTTTACTAAATGATGAATTATTTTCCTTTAGGGGAAGTTTCAATTTGATGTGTTATTCCCCTTTTTCATGTTGTCCCTTTCCTGTGATGGTGATGTCTACCTACTAGTCTGGGTGGGAGTAAACTCTTCATTCGTTTGAGTGGGAGCTAAGACCAGTTTCTGCTTTTGTACTTATTGATGGGAGAAAGTAAGAGTTGGATTGAGTAGCCTAAATAAGGTAGTCTTAAATATCTGAAAAATTTGTTATCTGTGAAAAGAGCAAAGCCAAAGTATGGAGAACTCTCAGAGCAGTTTTGTTTTTCATTCTTCTTGGCAAAAATGACTCCATGGAATATAAGAAGCAAGTAAAACCTAAAATTAGGGTGAATGTCTAGGAACTTTACCTAAAAATGAAGCTAGCAGTTCAGAATGGTTACTGATTACTTTTCAAAAGGTGATTACCTAAATTCCTTTGTAATTTAGGGCCCTGGTTACAGCCATTTTTCCCTTGACATATATATACCATACCATGCCATTTTATGACTTTGAACTCTGTTCTCAAAGAGGTGTAATGCAGTTATCAGCATTACTAAACATTTATTAAGTGTTAGTGATAGAGATATTTTACTGTACTTTATCCAGATTTAGTCATGGCTCTTCATAAAAAAAGTATGGGAGAAGAAACTGAATTGACCTCTGGATAAATTCTAGAATGAAGATTTACATTTTTCTGAATTTGTAAGCACAGAAGAAGAAAACAGAAACAAAGTGTCATTTTGAGGTGATTGAATTGGGGGTTTTGCTTGGTTGCCATGAAATGCTTTTTTTTTCGTTCAATTCACCTAACATTTATTAAGTACCTTCTCTGTGCTAGGCACTGTGTAAGGTACTAGGGGTACAAAGACAGAAACAAAATAGTGTCAGTCTATCAGGAGCTCACATTTTACTGTGAACATGCAAGCTATATATAGGTAAGTATAGTACAAGGAAAGTTGAGGAGGATGAGAAATTAGCAATTGGAGGGGGTAGTATGGATTTAGGGATCCTTCAGGGAGGGTAGTGGTGCTTGAGTGGAGTCTTGAAGACTCTGAGAGATGATGATGAGGGAGGAGAGTGCATTCTAGGAAATGGTTAACAGTAGTAATACTGCATGACACCTACCTGTTAAAGAGCAGACTTCAAACTCAGGCCCTTCTTACGTAGTTTGTATCAGAAGGAGCAAGAAGGTGGAAGTTATGGAATACTGAGGTGGGTTTCTTACTCCTGTTTTTTTTTTTGTTTGTTTTTATGTTATTTATTACATTGTCTGAAGTCCATCCTGCAAATGGTCTTTTTTTTCCCCTGAGAGAGTCTACTATATTGGAGATATCACATAGGTCTAGAATCACAGTTGTCTTTTCAGGCAGAAAGACTCAGTATCGTTCTCTCTTTGTAAAAATTAATTTATTTTGATTTATCAACAATCACTTCCATAAGCTTTTGAGTTTTTAATTTTTCTCCCCTTCCTTTCCCACCTTCCTCCCCAAGATGGTGTGTGATCTGATATAGGCTATACATATACATTCCTATTAAAAATATTTTCACATTACTGATGTTGTAAGTAAGTATTAGAACCAATAGGAGGAACCATCAGAAAGAGGAAACAAAACACAACAGAAGAAAAAAAATAGGAAATAGTACGCTTCAGTTTGCAAAGAATTGGAAATTGAGAGGATGCCCATCAATTGGGGAATGGCTGAACAAGTTGTGGTATGTGAATGTAATGAAATACTATTGTGCTATAAGAAATGATGAACAGGTAGACTTCAGAAAAACCTGGAAAGACTTGTGTAGTCTGATGGTGAGTGAAGTGAGCCGAACCAGGAGAACGTTGTACACAATAAAAGCCATGTTGTGCAGTGACACACAGTGGTCTTTCTTTTGAACAACTGTTGTATACAGTAGAGTTTTTATTAATGTTGAATACGCAAAATCGTCAGTATAGTAGAATAGCACAAAGTGTAGAGACAGAGGTTCCAAGAGTCAGGAGAGCTGAATTCTATTCCTGATTTCAGTATATTGACTGTATAACCTTAGACTAATCATTTAATTCTATGGGCCTTAATTTCTTCTTCTGTAAAATGAAAAAGGTGGACTAGATAATCTCAGAGGCCTCTTCTAGCCTTAAAATTCTTTAATTGTGCTATGGTCATTCCAGTTTAAGCTGATGTACATTAGATGAAAAAAAGATGTGTATAATTTGCTTGCCATTCTAATTGTTCTCTTTTGCAACCTCTCCTCTCTTCTCTCTGCCTACCTTCCTGTCTGTCTCTCTTTCACACACACACACACACACACACACACACAGTTATTAGTCCATCCATATTTTAAGAAATTAGTAAACTCAACACGTTCTTTTTGCCATTTGAGATGGAGATACATATTAGTATAAATTGAGAAAGGAATATTGAAGGAAGGATCTTTAGAAATGTTTAGAATCTCCCTATCTTAGAGTCTAAACTTTATGAAATTAATAGAAAATTTAAAAAAACCATTCTTCTTACATACATAAATATTTATAGTCTGATTTCCCTCTTCTATTTCTCTTAGTACTGACTGATTAGGTACTGGTCCTGCTTTGGTGACCACCATGATAAGGAACTGTAGATTTGGCAGGTTCAAACATACAGAAGGGGTTGAATTTGAAAAGTTTCTGTGTAAATCAGTCCTTTGAAATTCAGAAAACATTTTCACTTAGAAACATAGTTGTTAAGTGACAGGTTTCCAGGCTATTCTTTCCCCCCATTTCACGCCCCACCCCCCCCAAACAAAACAAAACAACAAAAGACCTTTTAAAACCATGATGTCACCGATTGAAACCTAATTTTCTCGCTTTGTTTTTTGCAGTATGGGTCATATGGAAATATGTTTTGCATGATTTCAAATGTATAACTGATACTACATTTCTTGTCTTCTCAGTGGATGGGGGAGGGGCTGGCAGATAGGCGAGAACTCAACTCAAAATTTTAAAAAAATGAATGTTAAAATAAACATATTTATTTTAAAAATGTAATGTCACTGAAATGATATACATTTGTCATGACTTGAGGAATGAATGAAACATTTATTAAGCATTTACTGTGTGCAAAACACCGTACTAAGCCAAGAATCCAAATAGAAAAGTCCTTGCTCTTAGGGGTCTTACATTCCAGTGAGGAGATAACACCTGGAAGATTTCAGCTCAAGTCAGATGGAAAAGTCCCATGGTCCTTAGAGTGCAGCAGCAAAGCTGTTAATGTATCTTCTTTAATGCCATTTCTACTGCTAAAATCATATCAATTTCTGGTTATGATTTGACCTACCTCGCACGTGCTGCCTCCTGCGTCTCCCCCATGGTGCCTTTACTGATTCATGTAATGAAACAAATACTTTTCTTGTTTTAAAATTAACACCCCTCAATGAGTTTGTTGCAAAGATTTTCACCATCCCCTCCCTTCTCACCAAGAAGATGGAGAGTGATTCCAGAAATATATTCCTGCTTCTCTTCTCTCCACCTTAATCACTTTTAAGCTTAGAGGAAGAGGAAAAGCTGCTACACCAGGGCGCATTTTGCATTCTCTTGGGAATAAAACAGATTTTTGACCTTCCTCCACTTTAATGTTGGCAGAGAATCTAGCTACACAGGGAGCATGGCCCCTCTCCCTCACCACCAGCCCCCTCACTATTGACAGCATGCAGCCAAATGGGAAACAAGTGGCAGGGGACACTCTTCCACGGCTTTGGCATGAACATGCCTATTTTGTGGTACGCTGGCTTTTTTAATCTAAAGGATATTTGTAAATGGGATGTTAATAAAAGTTAAATGACGGCTTCTCACATCCTTTAGGAAGAAAGGTGGTAAGTGATGGGCAGGTATGTAGGTAATGTGTATAGATACATTTTTTTTTTTATTTAAAGTTTGTCTTGGGCATCACTTCACCTTTTTGCACCCCTGATCTTCACTCATCTTCTAGCTTCCTATTTCTCTTTTCTTTGAAGACAGCTGTCTTCTGGCTGTCCAATGCCCCTTACTTCACCTTATTAATTGTTCCCATTTCTGAAATGCTCCACTATTAACTTATCCTCCTTTCTTCTACTCTCCTGATTCTTATGTATTCAAAACTCACATTCCCTTAGGGCTTAGTCTTAGAAAATCTCAGTGATTAAGCTACTTACATTAAGTTGTAAATAATGGATTGTAATGTTGTAGAAGTAGCACTTTATCTGGTGTTAGGGGGATTTGATTCCAATTCCCCCACTGGTACTACCTTTGGACCAGTCACTTAACTTCACTTTCTTCATCTGCAAAATAAAGGGTTGGACTACATGACCTCTAAAGTCCCATCTATTTCTAAATCCTATGAATCATTCAAAGGGTGGGTGTTTGTTAATGCAATATCTAAATATAGCCACAGGGTTGCTGTAAGTGGAGAGAAGGGGACATAGATAGGATATGTTGTGAAAGGCAGAAACAACAAATTTGGCAAGGGATTGGGTATGTGGGGTGAGAGAATAAGGAATCAAGGATAATAATATCCTTGGTTGTCAGCCTGAATAACTCAGAAGATGGTAGGATACTCAACAGAAACAGGGAAGTTGGGAAGATGGGATATTTTGTTTTGTTTTGTTTTCTTTTGTGAAAGATAATTATTGTTTTGGATATGTTATGTTTGAGATGCCTAAGTGACATCTAATTCAAGATGCCTAAAAAGCAGTTAGTGATATGGGAAGATAGTATTGAGAGGATAGGAAGGCTGATGATATATACCTCCTCCCCTATACATACACAATGTGTGTATATATGTATATATGTGTATATATGCATATAGATAGATTGTATGTATGTATGCATATATGCATTTTCTCTCCCAGACAAATGTTTCCATGGTTTTTATGTACAAAACACAAAATCATTACTATCCAACAATCAGGCAAGCTTGTGAGCCGCTCACTCCCAAATACTATAGCCTTTGTGCCTACACAGTGGTGTCAGGAAATAAATCAGTCTTAATGTTTAGCTTTTTCAAAGGGGATGTGTAGGTGAAAATGATGTTTTTAAAGTGTAGAGAAGGAGCTTAGATAGCAAGCATTTGTGAGAAACAGTATATCATGTATGTGAATGTATACATGCTTTTATGTATACATGCATATATATGGTTATATGTGTATATATATCTGGGAATCTTCTGTGTAGAGATAATAATTGACTTGATGAGATCATTAAGATAGATCTTATAAAGAGAAAAAAGAGAGTCTAGAACCCTAGGTGACACTTGCAATTAGTGGGTGTGACATAGATGAAGATTCAGCAAAGTAGACTGAGGAGGATCAGACAGATAGAGTGGTTGAAGAAAGACAGACAAATTACTTGGTGGAGCTGTTCAGCCTTTTTGGGAAGCAATCTGGAATTATGCAGAGAAAGTGACATACTTGCACTTTATTAGGCACTCAGTTCATTAGTTCCCTCTCTGGAGGTAGATAGCATTTTTTCATCATGAGTCATTTGGAATTGACTTGGATCACTGTATTGATTAGAGTAGCCAAGTCTTTCATCATTACATCATTGCTGTTACTGTGCCCAGTGATCTCCCAGTTCTTCTTATTTCACTTTGCATCAGTTCATATAAATCTTACCATTTTTTTTTTCTGGAACCATCCCCCTCATCATTTCTTACAGCACAATAGTACTCCATCACAATCATATACCACAACTTGTTCAGCCATTCCTCAGTAGATAAGCATCCTCTCAAATTCCACTTCTTTGCCACGACAAAGAGAATTGCTATATTTTTGTACAAATAGGTCCTTTTTCCTTTTCTTTTATCTCATAGGGGTAAAGATTAGTAATGGTATTTCTGGGTCAAAGGGTATGCCCCGTTTTATAGACGTTTATATTATACTCAGTTTTGCTGAGTAGGTGATTCTTGGTTGTAATTCTAGCTCCTTGGCCTTCAAGAATATCATATTCCAAGCCCTCTGCTGCTAAGTCATGTATGATCCTGACTATGGCTTCACAGTATTTGAATGGTTTCTTTCTAGCTGCTTGAAATATTTTCTCTTGAGATGGGAGCCCTGGAATTTGGCTATAATATTCCTGGGAGTTTTCATTTTGGGGTCTCTTTTAGAAGGTGATTAGATTCTTTGAATTCCTATTTTGCCCTTTGGATCTAAGATATTGGGGTAGTTTTCCTTGATAATTTCTTGAAATATGATGTCTAGGCTCTTTTTTAGATTATGGCTTTCAGGTAGTCCAGTAATTCTTAAGTTATCTCTTCTGGATCTATTTTCTAGGTCAGTTGTTTTTCTGATGAAATATTTCACATTTTCTTCCATTTTCTCATTCTTTTGAATTTGTTTTGTTATTTCTTGATGTCACATGCCCAGTTCTCATTTTTCAAGCAATTATTTTCTTCGAGGAGCTTTTGTACTGTGTTTTCCATTTGGCCAATTCTGCTTTTTAAGGAGTTCTTTTCTTCAGTGAATTTTTGTGTCTCATTTACCATTAGGCCAGTTCTGTTTTTTGAGTGTTATTTTCTTCAGTATTTTTTTGTGCCTCTTTTACCAAGATTTTAATTCTCTTTTCATATATTTTTCATCACTCATTTTTTTCCTTAATTTTTTCTCTACTGCTCTTATCTCTCTCTTTAAAATCTTCTGGGAATTCTTGTTAGGCTTGGGTACAGTTAGCATTTTTTTTGAGGCTTTGTTTGTAGCTTCCCCCCTCCCCCCACATTGTTGTCTTCTTCTGAGTTTATGTCTTGCTTTTCTGTCACTAAAGTAGCCTTTTATGGTCAAGTTCTCTTCTTTTTTTTCTTTCTCTCTTCTCACCTATTTTTTGACTTTGAACTTTTTGTTAAAATTGGTCTCTGTTCCCATGGAGGCTAAGAAGGCACTTTCCCAAGCTTCAGGCTTATTTGTGCTGCTGTTTTCAGAGCCAGTTCTGGGGTTTTGCATGTTTTTGGTGCTTCCATGATGGTATGATCCTGACAGAGGTATGGTCATTGCTCACTTGGTCTGTGCTCCAGTGTTTACCCAAGAAGGGCCCGTGCTTCCCTGCAGCTGCAAGCACTAGGGCTCCTCTTGGATCTGGAGCTGTGACCAGATCCATTGCTTTCTTGTGACTGACCAGGAGCATTTGTCTCCGCCTTGGAGCCATGACCCAGAATGTCTCTGGGCTGAGAGCTTCCAAAGGTGCTGCTGCCACTGTCATGGCCATCTCTAAGGACCATTGCTGGTGCTACGCTGTTTGCATTCTGGGCTGACCCCAATCCCAGTGTCACACACCTCTCCTACCAGCCTCCTAAGTTGTCTTATGCTGGAAAAATGTCTCACACTGACCTTTAATTGGCCCTACTGCTCCAGAATTTGATTTGAGGAATTATTTTAAAGTTGTTTGAAGGGGAATATTGGGAGAGTTCAAGTGAACTCTGCCTTCATTCCACCATCTTGGCTCCACTTCCAGTAATCTCCAATATATTCTTGAAAGACAATCTCTTCTATCCCATTTCTAACAAAGAGTCAGTCTTTCAACCTTTACTTTAAAACTTCCAATGAGGATGAGGCCACTAACTCAGAAGGCAACCCATTCTAATTTTGAATACTTCCAGTTATTAGGAAGTTTTCCTTTTCATCCATCCTAAATTCTTTATAGCCACTACCTATTATTCCTAGTTCTCCCCTTTGTGGCCAGGAAGAACAAATATAATTTCTATATGGCAGAACTTAGAATACTTGAATACAACTGCCATCCCTGCCCCATCCAAGTCCATGAATATTTCTCTTTTCCACAGTAAATTTCCTGAATTCCACCTACTCTTGATTCCAAGTTTCTTCAGTTCTACATCATATGGCATTATTTCAAAACCCTTCCTCCCCCTAGTTACCGTTCTATGAATTTTCTCCAGCTTTTCAATGCCCTTCTTATAAAATGTGGCACCTAGAAAATACACTGCAGGTGTGATCTAACAAGGTCATAACACAGCAGCACTTTTACCTTCCTAGTCTTGAGCACTGTTTTTTCTTTATGCAGTTTAAGATTACATTAGCTTTCTTGGCCTCTGAGAAACATTTTTAACTTAACGTTTTGGTTTTTCAGTTCACTAAAACCCTCTTCTAACTATTTCAAGTGAACTGTCTAGCCATGCATTTTTCTTCTATTTTATAAAAGTTATTGCTTTTTAATCTCAAGTGTAAGACTGCAGTTATTCCTATTAAGTTCTTTCTTGTTAAATTCAGTCTACTCTTTTAGCCTGTCGGGCTCTTTTTAGATTTGGACACTGTCTTCCAACTTGTTAAGTAATTAAGAACTGCCTGTATTTTGTTGTTGTTGTTGTTTTTTAGTGTAAAACAATATGTTTAGTTGTTTGCTTTGGAAATGCTAGGATGTAATGTGCTTTCAAGCCATTTAGTCATTAGACTGTTGGCATTGCTAGAATTGAGACAGCTAGACTTGACCTGGGCTTGGCAAATGCCAATCCATCCACAGTCTTAGGTATATAACATAGGAGTTGTTCCAATTCAAAGAAATGGAAAACTCTGTAGATGTTCACACTTCTTAAAGGATAGAATACAATATCAAAGACAGGTCTTCTGAGGTCTAGAGGCATTTCTGCTATGCCATACTACTTCTCTGGTCCTGAATCTTCTCAGTAAAATGTTAGCAAAACCATGAAGGCACAAGATGAAAAGCGCAGGAGCTCATAGTATGCACAATATAGGAGGTATGTGTAGAGGCAAGGAGGTAATGTCTCTTGAGCACCTTGATTAAAGCTGATACTCCACAGTTGATCACTCAGTCATCAGACTTTGGTGTACTTCATGTTAGGCACTGTGCTAGGTGCTATGGATAGTGAATTAAATATGAGATAATTACAATAAATTGCAGAGGCAAGGAGTATACACATAATGTAAATAAATGCCACAGAGACACACACAGAGATTGAGACATATCAAGCCTGTGTGTGTATGTGTGTGTGGGAAATAGGTCCTTGGTTTATTGCATTTGGAAGACACTTTCAGGACTCCCCTTCATCTGAATGTAATTTGCCATGTGGTAATCCTTGTTTTATTTTCCTCATAGGGCCTTTGTGAGTAAAATACGTTCTAAATCTTAAAGCTCTGTGGAAATGTAAGCTGCTTTTATTATCCAAGCTACCATTTAAATCATATTATCTGTTGTCTCTAAGCTGGTATTTTGCTTTGGAAAGCCACACTGGCTTGGAAAGAGTACTGGCTCTGAGATCAGGGCTTGGGTTCAAATCCTTTATCTAACTATACCTGTGGACAAGTTCTTTAACTTCCATGGGCCTTAATTTTTTTCATCTGTAACATATAAGCTTGGAATAGATGACTTCTGAGGTCCTTTCTACATTTATCGATCATTCAGCAAGTTTTTATTAAGCTTTTGCTACATGCCAGGCCCTTTGCAAAGTGCTGGGTATAAAAAGAAAGGCAAAAATGCATTTCTTGCCTTCAAGGAGTTTCATAGTCCAATGGGGAAGAAAACCTGCAAATCACTGTACGTACAAGATATAATATGATTCTCATTCAACATTTAGTTATTAATACTAATATTAGATACCATCATTATGTATGATATATATGTTATATAGAATGAGGAGGCCATACTTAACCCCCCTGATGTTTCTTCCATTTGGGAGATGGGGTCCGGTTAAGTTGTTCACAACTGAGTTTTGAGTCACATAGTAGACTAGGCAGGCATAGGTTGTGTTAAGTGGGTGATCACACAAGATTATCCATTTACAATTACCTTTCCAAAATTTATGTATATCCCTTTTCCTCTGATAATTTCCTGTATTAATTTTATCTGCTTCTGTCCAGGAATGACAACGGTAGCTTGAGGAGCACATCACAGTGAGCATTCTTCCCAGGCCAATTATTTCCTGTATGTATAGTTTCAGTGATCTCTTCAGCTCCAAAGTAGTCAGTTATAATCCCATAATAGGTATGTATGACATGTTCCATTAGGGTATAAAAACCAGAGAATTTGATTTTATTTTTTAAGTTAAACATTTATCGAATGTTCACTCATAAAATATGTAATTATTAATCAGAATAAAGAAACCACAACTTAACTAAATATTTTCCCCCAAAACTAACAACTAAAAGTTTCTGAAATAAAAACAAAATACAGAATTTTCTTTTTGAGATGGTAGGGAATACCTGGGTGAATCTAGCACACACTGCCCTTTACACATGCCTTTGATCTCTATGCAGATGCATAATGCCCAGATGTTCTCATAGATAGCCCTCTTATGTGTTTCTTGAACTTTAGATACTTTTGCTCATCTCTGCCTGGATAGCCTATAGATATGAAACTTGTGTCCAAAATAGAACTCATTATCTTGCTCTCCAAACATACATGACTTCTTAATTTCCATGTTTCTGTTGAGGTTACCTGCATTCTTCCAGTCTCTTGGGTTTTCAACCTTGGGTAATCTTCAACTTTCTTCTTAAAGTGTCCCACTGATCAATGCAATGGATCATTGATGATTCCAGAGGGTCAGTGATGAAGAATGCTATTTACCTTCTGGCAGAGAGATGATGGAGTACTATATAGAATTAAATACACATTTTTGGACATAGCCAGTATAGGGATTTGTTAGGCTTAACTATTTGTTACAAAGTTCCACTCTCCATCCTCCTAGCCCCCCAGGAGGGAGAAAAGATACACGCTTAATTATAGACAGAAGAAATAAAAACCCGAGCTCTTAAATCAAGATTTTGTATTCATATTTTTTTTATTTTTGCCCATCCCTTCTTTTCTGTTTCTGATGAATGAAATGGATGTTTAATTTATAAAGAAATAAAATTGACTTTTTAGTTTTTAAAATAAAACTATTCTTGTTTTCATTACCATTTAAAAGGTATAATGGGAAAACCCAACCATTTTTCTTTTACAAAATATATTTGGCTAACCTGAGGAACTGGACTGAGTGATTAAATTGGTGAACAAATTGTATAATAAATGATGACATTAGAAATAGCTTGTTCCATGTCTTATTCAAAAACATAATTTATTATAAAACACAAGCTGAAATGAGAACACAGTTGTTTTGCCCAGATGAATTCATCGTTATTATTAATTCACTGATACTGCAGGTAGAAGTAAAATACCCTGATTCCATTTCTTTTTAATTAAAATAACAAAAATATTAAGAAGTTTACAAATATAAATCCTCAAACCCAGCTGCTTCCTCCTTCCCCCCTTCAGGAATATTGATAAACCTTAGGTTTCTAAAAAATAGATTCATTATAAAAGACCTCGATGTAGCTGGTGAGCAGTGTATAGAAATATGAGCAGATTTTTGGTAAGTGGCTAGGGAATTTAGTAGTATTTAATATTAAGTGAAATAGAATCTTGGTAACCAACATTTAGTTGTTTGTTAGACAAAGCAAACATGTTTTTAGAATGAAAAATAGGACAGATTGAGAGCTCCTAAGTGCCATTTTTGTGGGGGGGAAATTTTTTTTAAGTAAACTTAAAAACTTTCTTTTCTGTGCTTCTAGTAATTAAATTCTGAATAACAGCCAAGTTTACCTGTGGGCGTTACTTGGTCTCAAATTGGTCCCAGGTTTCCTGTTTGTGTTTTTGTCTTTCTTTTTATGCCTGTTAAAATAAAAGTGCTAGAGAAATCTAATATAATAGTTCTTTCTTAGGGAGAAAACTATGGCCCTGTGATAAATGGTTTTTGTGTTTTAAATAAGTAAAAAATAATGATTGCCGGGCAGATCTTGATAAGCTAAGCTACAATAAAAGGCCATGTGTATTCTAGGTCTGTCAGTATCAGCTCTTTTTTTTTTTTTTTTTTTGCAACAGATGTGCAAGGATGACATATGAATATTACATTTGGAAAGAAGCTTTAGGCATCTAACCAGTCTTAATCAGAAAGCATTTTATTTCTACGAATTGTCTTCTCATCTATTCCTTCATAATACCTATGCTTTTGTAATGGTCATTTTTATCAGCATCTGTTTCTCTCTTCTTAAATATTTTTTAAAATAATATTAAACCTCTATAGAAAAGTGGTTTGCTTTGGGAATGGGGGTGGAAGGAAGCTGAATTATGGCCTTGAAACTGGGCAATCAACGTATTTTATGGAAAAGAAGCAAACTTTGAACTCAAGTACTTCAGTGCATATTTGGAGTCTTGGAGTTCTAAGTTTGCTTTTGCCATATAATCATTAATCTATTATTCACTGGGCTGTTTGTAGTATTTACATGGAAATGCCCATGTATTTTATCACTCTGGAAACCTGGGCAGAACATGGAGTCCTTCATGCACTAATATGAGGGCCATGCTGTGTCAATATTTTTCACGTTAGTTTGCCAACAAAAATTGGCTCTGGAGGATACCTCAAACATGCTTTTAAGCCAAAATGTGCCATAGAAATGTGAGTTGTTATAAGACTATTATTATTGCTGCCTGCCTTTTATTTATCATCTGATCTTTTCTCTTACCCCACCCTCCATTACTTTACCTCTGGAAATAAGGATTTATCCATTGGACAACTAATCAAAATACATAACAAATTATGTCTTTGTTGAATTTATATGGAAGTAACATTAAGGAAGAGGCATTACCATCTACTTTGCCAATGAACCATAAGGACCTGGGGACTTAACCATCTGTCTTGCAGTTGAAACCTTTTGTATGTTATTTCCCCATTTATAAAGTGAGCCCCTTGAACATAAGGACTATATTGCCTTTCTATCCCCAGAGTTAGCATAGGGAAGAATTCTTAGCACTATTAATAAGTGCTTTTTAAAAATTCATTCTGTTGTATAAAAATTTAAGAGTTCATGATCTGAAAATTTAGACTTTCCTATTCTCTCCTATTGTAATTTCAGAAAGAAGACTCATATCCTAGTTTTCTTTTGTGTTTTTTTTGGGAGGGGCAGGAGTCAATCAGTAATTTTGAGGGAATAAAAGATATAATTTATTTCACTTTGTTTCCATAGCCTATGTATGCAAATCTTCTGAAGATAATGTTAGTATGGAATTCTACTTGGATTAATCAAATGTGTGATCCAAGGATACTTTTTCTTTCTTTTTTTTTTTTAAGAGATGGAACAAGATTTATTTCCCACACACAAAAGAAATACTTAATGCAAAAGGCTCTTGCAAGTTCAAATTAACAGAAAGACTTAAAACAGGATGCATTAAGTTATTTTTGTTGTTGTTCAGTTGTGTCTGAGTTTGCATGACCCTATTTGGGGTTTTCTTGACAAAAATACTGGAGTGTTTTGCTATTTCCTTCTCCAGCTTATTTTATTTTTTCTTTATTTCTTTTCTTTTTTCTTTATTTCTTTTTTTGTTTTCAACATTTACTTCTACAAGATTTTGAGTTCCAAATTTTCACCCCATCTCTCCCTTTCCCCCACCCCAATATGGCATGCATTCTAAATACCCCTTCCCCTAGTCTGCCTTCCCTTCTGTCTCTCCCCCCCTTCTCTTATCCCCTTCCCCTTCAATTTTCCGGTAGGGCAGGATGGATTTCTGTACCCCATTTCCTGTATTTCTTATTTCCCAGTTGCATGTGAAAACATTTTTTAAAAACGTGTGTTTTTAAAACTTTGGGTTCCAAATTTTCTCCCTTCCTCCCTCCCCACCCACCCTCATTGATAAGGCAAGCAACTAAATACAGGTTATATATGTGCAGTTATGCAAAACACTTCCATAGTAGGCATGCTGTGAAAAACTAACTCTATTTCCCTTAATCCTATCCCACCCACCCATTTATTCTATTCTATCTTTTGACCCTGTCCCTCCTCAGAAGTATTTGCTTCTGATTACTCCCTTTCCCAATCTGCCGTCCTCTCTATCATTCCCCTACCCTCTTGTCCCCTTCCCCCCCTATTTTCCTATAGGGTAAGACAGATTTCCACACCCAATTGAGTGTGTATGTTATTCCCTCCTTAAGTCAAATCCTATGAGAATAAGATTCACTCATTCCCTCTCACCTTCCCCCATTTCCCCTCCACTGTAAAAGCCTTTTCTTTTCTGTTTCTTTTTTTGTGGGATAATTTACCTTGTTCTACCTCTCCCTTTCTCCTTCTACTAGTATATTCCTCTCTCACCCCTTAATTTTATTCTCCAGATATGACCCCTTCATTTTCAACTCACTCTGTGCCCTCTATCTATCTATATCTATATATACATACATACAATTTTTCCCCCTCCAGCAACCCTAATACTGACAAAGGTTTCATGAATTACAAATATCATCTTTCCATGCAGTAATGTAAACAGTTCAACCATAATAAGTCGCTTATGATTTTCTCTTTCCTGTTTACCTCTCCATGTTCCACTCGAGTCTTGTATTTGAAAAACAAATTTTCTATTCAACTCTGGTCTTTTCATCAAGAATGCTTGAAAGTCCTCTATTTTCACTGAATGACCATTTTTTTCCCCTGAAGGATTATACTCAGTTTTGCTGGGTAGGTGATTCTTGGTTGTAATCCTATCTCCTTTGCTCTCCGAAATATTATATTCCATGCCCTGCGGTCCCTTAATGTAGAAGCAGCTAAATCTTGTGTTACCAAGGATACTTTTTAATAGGTGCTAAAACCTAATGCAGATTGCTTTCTTTGAATTGATTTTGAATTCTCATTGTTAAAACAAGACTCAGATGGAACGTGTTCCACTTTTAGTTCTTTTATAGGAAATGAAGTAATTGATGTCTCATGTGTCCAGTGGCTTTGTTTATCTACCATAATATTTTGTCTCCATGGGTGCCTTGCTTAGTGATAAGGGGACTGTAGGAAACTCCTATTATCCTGCTAAACATGCCCAGTGACAGACATAGCCATCAGATTTTGGATAAATGCATTTATTCAACTAAATTAGGTCTTTTAGAGAAATCATCAGCAGTAACTTTTTGGATTCATCTTGCATGCAACTCTTCTTTTTCATCCAAGAAACTCTAAAATAAACAAATAAAAGCAGCAATAACTTAGTAATGCAACGGCCCATTCTAAAGAATCTTTAAGACTATTTCCCCAAAATATTAGAATTGCTGTTCCCTTTTGCTTTCAGAGACAACTTTGTCATGGATTTTAATATCCCCTTATAGTAATGACCAGATTTATTTTCACTCCTTTTTAGAAGGTTTACTATTTGCAGAGAAACTAGAACATATTCTTGCATAGGTTCAAAAGAGAGCAAAAACATTGGATATTGTTACTTTATACACCTTTTCAGTACTTAATTTTTCTTCTTTTTTTGTCCCCAACTCCTAATGGGTAGTTTGTTTTGACAGAGGTCAGTGATTTTGTATGCCTCTTTCTAGACTTCGTTTAATCTCTTTGCCTCTTATCAAGAGAATGCATGAGGGCAAAAAACTGTTTCTGCATTTCTTTGTACAATTATCTTTTCCACATTCAAGGGGTTAGAGGTACAGTGTCCCCATGATCTGGAAAATCTGCCTAAAATTTTTTGGCCCTCTGTTTGTACCAGAGAAAGTCCGAATTTTTTCTTTTCTCTTTTATGGGGTATTTACAGTATCTTATTGTAAAATTTGGGTTGATATTATATAATATATGTGTATATTTTATGCATTGCTGAGTTTCTGAACTTTTTCTGTGTTGTCTGCAGCTTCCACAAAATTCCCAAAAAATTCCTATTAAATTTCTTATGCCAACCCTCAATACATTGAAACCGCAGTGGGGAAGGTCATGATGTAGAAGAGACAACTGTATTCCTGAGTGCTTTGTATATTTCCTAGCACACAGCAGCACTTAATAAATGCTGGTTGCTTGATAGACTAATGAACCCAGACTTACTGTTTCCTGAAAACTCTTTGATTCTTTTGTCCTTTCTGGTACATCTTCAGTTTTGTTTTTTGTTTTTGTTTTGTTTTGTTTTGTTTTTTAAAGGTGAATTGTTTTCTGCCACATAGAGATGGTTGTTTCTATTCTTATGTTCTTTATATGTTACATAAACTTCATTTCTAAATTTATTAAGTATCTATTATGTCCAAGACACTAAACTGAGTGCAAGGGGTCCAAGATGAAAAAATGATACAGTCTGTGAATTTAAGAGAAAAATTTAGTTTTAATTAGGTGGGGGAGGGGCAAATTAAGCATGTATTTCCCATCTTCTCTTTCTTTGGTTTTCTTTTCTTATTCCTGTTTGGGAACTTGTCCCTTTCTTCTGTTACAGGACAGGGCTCAATTCCCACCAGGCTGTACTCCTTTGGATGTCATATCCCAGAAACCTCTTTATCCTGGAAGATCTGGAACTTGTACCTCCTTCTTGGGGTCTCTCCCTCTGATATGGATGGCTCTTTCCAGTTAGCACCTCCTCCTTCTAAGGAGAGAGCTTAGGCCAACCATCTCTTCATTTCTGACCTGGCTGCACACCTTTGGTTTGTCATTTCATTCCTCTTTAGGCTGCACTCCTGACTCAAGACTTTTTATCCCATGACATAGAAACCTCTTCATACTGGAAACTCACTTTGTCCTTGGACTTCACATATAGGAAGTACTCTCAGTCCCTCCCTCTTACTGGTGAGGTCTTTCCAAAACGTCCATTTTATGGAGGCCACCCAGGCCTACCACGTCTTCATTGTAAGCCATCCATGGGCAGGGACTGTCTTTCTTTCTGTTTGTATTTGTATTCCTAGGTCTTAGCATAGTGCCTGACAATAATAAATGCTTAATAAATGCTTGGTGAATTGATTTGCCATGTATGCACACAAATACAAGTAATAATGAGAAAAAATGAATGGGAGAGCTATATTTTTGCTGGGAAAATCAGTAAAGATCCTGAGCTGGACCTTTCAGAATGGAAAGGAGCTCAGTAGATAGAAAAATACAAGTAGTCTGTTCAAGAGATACATGATAGTACAAAAGGCCCAATTTATTTTGCTTTTTGCATTGTTCAAACTGTATAACTTAAATGAAGGCATAATTTTGTCATGTGGCACATATTTAGTTGTTATATACATATATTATATATATAAAATTAATTTAATGGAGGCTCTCTACTAATGCATATCACAGCTGTTCTGTGACTTGCCAAACCAATGGTCTTGAGGAATTGCTGTGAGGAAAGACTTCATTATCTGACAGCCAGGATCACAGTGGTACAGTCCTCAAACTTCAGGCTAAGCTAATACCATTATTTATCCATTCTCCAGTTACTAGACAGATGAATTGTTTGAAATTTTTAGATATTACATATAGAACAACTATGAATATTTTGAACAAATAGGTACCCCCTTTTCCCTTTTATTAACATTTTGCGGGGGCAGAGCCAAGATGGCGGAGTAAAAGCAGTGACTTGCTTGAGCTCTCCCCCAAACCCCTCCAAATACCTATCAAAAATGGCTCTAAACAAATTCTAATTCAGCAGACCCCACAAAAAGACAGAGTGAAACAAATTTCCAGCCCAAGATAACCTGGATGGTTGATCAGAAAGGTATATCGCCCTGGGCTGGGAGAGGAGTGCAGTTCGGTGTGGGCGCAGGCTGCAGCAAACCTAGAGCAGGCCTCAGAGGAGTGAATCACAGGCAGCTGTGGCAGTTTCCAGACTTCTCAACCCATGAACACCAAAGACAACTTAAAAGGTCAGTGGGAGAAGTCTGTTTCTGTGGTGAGAGAGAAGCGTGGGGTCCCAGCCCCATTCCTGGAGCTTGGTCCTGGGGCGGCGGCTGCCTTCTGAGCTTCCAGCCCACAGACGAAGGGGCGATCAAGTGACTGATCAGAGGGGAATTTCAGGAATCTCTCTGCTGGTCCAGGATTCTCTTGCTTTGCCGGTGCTTGGATCTGGGTCACAGTTCTGGGTGGCTGTCCTGGGGTGAGGAGGAGCGCTGGTGTGGTGGAGCTTGCAGTGGTAGTAGAGAGAAAATCCTCCTCACAGTTCCAAAACAGAAAAAAGTGCTTGTGGTCACCCACAGACCAGAGCACAGGCCGGGAAAGGAGTAAACATGTCGCCCTTGATCATACCACCTTGGAAGAATTGAAAATTTACAGGTCCCTAGAAGTATCTCTGAAAACAGCTGTACAAAACCCCTGAAGCTTGGGACAGTACATTCTCCACACTGGAAACAGATTCCTACCTTAACAAAGAGTTTATAACTCAAGTAATTGGCCAGGATCACGAGCAAGCAGCGCAAAAAGAGTCAGACTATATTATCTCACTTTGGTGACAAAGAAGATCAAAACACACAACCAGAAGAAGACAATGAAGCCAAAGCTCCAACATCCAAAGTCTCCAAGAAAAATACAAATTGATCCCAGGCCATGGAAGAGTTCAAAAAGGATTTTGAGAAGCAAGTAAGAGAAGTAGAGGAAAAACTGAGAGTGATGCTAAAAGAGACCCAAAAAAATACTGGAGAAAATAACACCTTAAAAAATAGCCTGACCCAAATGGCAAAAGTGGTCCAGAAAGGCAGTTCGATGCAAGACCGCAGGTGGTGTCAGCCAAGCAAGCATTTTTATAGGTTCTAACCGCAGCCCCTCCCTAGCCCCTACCTCTTATCCTGTTGGCTGGGCTTCAGAGAGCACAATCTAAATGAAATAACTACCCCCAACAATAGCAGTGGAAATTACAGAATCCTTACATAGTTTTCACCTGCCTCTCCCTCCTTAAAGTATCCTTTAAGTACATCCTGTTTTTGTTCATTTCAGATCCTGGGTACACATGTATTATTATTAGGAGTCTTTACCTTATTTTACTCATTTAAGTTTAAATTTTATGAGGGATCTTCACCAATCTCACTCATTTTTCTACTCACTTTAAGAACAGAAGCATGAGAAAACGGATTTAAATACATTTCTTTTAAAATTTATTTTTGTGACTTCTCTAGCAAATACTTAAAGTGGAAAAATTGCAATCATAATTACTTCAGAATTTTCCATTCTGAAGGAAGGCAGACTGCTTCATAGAAGGTTATAATTTCATATATTCTACCCTGGACCATTTCTTGACTCCTCACTTGAATCATTGCATTTTCAAATTATTGATGGTTGATTCAGTAACTAAATATCAGGGGTAAAACAACTAAATTATTGACTACTTTATATGCTCATAGAACATGTTTACTTAAAGAACTATGGCTGAATTAAATAAAGGTATCCATTTTGACAACAACAACAACAAAAAAATCAAACGTTTTTAGGATATAAAGTCCTACCTATAGAATTTCTGAATCTAAAAGGTCTGATAAGCTTTGTGACTCTTGTTGCATATTTTCATATTTCTGTCCACAATATTTGTACTGACAAATATGGCTCCATCAAGAGCGAATTAGAGAGGGGCAGCTAGGTGGGGCAGTGGATAGAGCTCCAGCCTTGGAGTCAGGAGGACCTGACTTCAAATATGGCCTCAGATACTTGACACTTACTAGCTGTGTGACCTCGGCAAGTCACTTAACCCCGATTGCCTCACCCCCCTCCCAAAAACAAAAGCAAATTAGAAAGCCTGTTTCTCCACAGCCCTGTTGAAGTTGAATATTCTTTCTTTTTTTCTTTTTTTTTCAATATTTTTACCATTCTGATAGGTAGTAAGGTAGTATCTTAATACTATTTTGAGTTTTTCTTTTAAAAACAAAAACAACACAGGTCTATAATTATACCACACCAATTACAGAATTATGGCAACATTGACTTTTGATAATTTTTAAGTTTTCCCTTGGCAGCTCGGTGGCTGAAGTGGATAGAACAATGGATCTGGAATCAGGAAGACCTGAGTTCAAATGTGGCCTCAGATACGTAATAGCTGTGTGACCCTGGGCAAATCACTTAACTCTGTTTGCTTTAGTTTCCTCGTCTGTAAAATGAACTGGAGAAGAAAATGACAAACCATCCCAGTATCTTTGTAAAGAAAAGCCCAAATAGGGACAGGAAGAGTCGGACCCAACTGAAAAATGACTGAACAACAACCAAGTTTTCCCTCAGAATGTGAGCCCATGTCTGAAAGGAAATCCTGAGTGATATTTTCCCAGATACTTGATTCTGAGTTGTTGTTGTTGTTTTAATTCTCTAACCTCACTAATCATAGATTAATAAAATAAACACTTTTCAACTCCCTCCTTTCAGAGATACATACTTTGCCTCAAATCAAACCATCATTTTAGTAAACAGCAAGCATTTAGTGAGGGCTATGGGTGTGCTAGGAAATACCAGATGGATTTTTCTGTAGAAATTTTTTTCTTTACAGCTTTCCATTTTTGATTGCAGCATTATTTCACATTGGCCTTTTGCTCTGCCTAGAATGCTTAGTATAAAGCTAGTGATCATTACTATAGTATTATCTTTTTGTAAATGCAAGAAGTAATCCCTTTTTTTCCTTAACAATAATAAGACTTTTATACAAGTTTCATTGTTTCCTATCTTAGGACTTAGATGAGTTAGCATTCAGTTATAAGACTGTTCAAGTGTGGGAAGGGGAGACTGATTCAAAAGAATAAGGACTATTTAGATCACATGGGATATAGATATTTTGGTTAACATCTCTTCTAAGGAATTATGAGTAATTATGCCTACAAGATTTGACAGCAAAATACATTGTATGTTTCATTTGAATAACACATTGGTACTGTTTTGATCCCATGGTACTTTTAGTATCTCTTCTTACCAGTGGGATAGTGATATTTATTGGAGTTAAATTTTTTCTTGTCTCTAAAATGAATTTTATTCATATCTATACCCCAAAATATTGAGTTTGTAAAAATTATTTTTGTAAATGAGACAATATTGTTAAAAAATGAGACATAGTTAGTAATTGCTATGCATCAGTTCTAAATTTTTTTAAGTTTTATTTATCGATTTTTAAAAGCATTTATTGTCATTTTCCAAAACCCTTCTCTTGGAATAAAGAAGGGGCAGTTAAATTAAAACAGATTGACCATATATGATATCATGTTTTATTCCATCCCTATAGTTTACTTCCTCTCTCTTTTGAAAGGAGTTCTATTTCACTGTCAGTACTTTACAGTCAAGATGGATCAGTTCATTGATCTGAATTCTCATGACTTTTAGCATTGTTTTCCTTTAATGTGACCATTGCATTGTTGTTCAGTTGTCTTTCAGTCATGTCCAACTGTTCGTGACCCAATTTGGAGTTTTGCTTGGCAAATATACTGGAGTGGTTTGCCATTTCCTTCTCCAGCTCATTTTATAGATGAGGAAACTGAGGCAAACAGGATTAAGTGACTTGCCCAGGGTTACACAGCTAGTATCTGAGGCTGAATTTGAACTTGTCTTCCTGACTCCAGGCCCAGCACTGTATCCACTGTACCACATAGCTACCCTCTATATATGTAGTGTTCTTTTGATTCTTCTTATTTCCTTCTTCATCAGTTTGTACAAGTCTTCCTGCAAGTCTGAACTCTACATATTTATGTTTCCTATGGAGTATTAATACTCATTCATATTCATTTGCTATAGTTTGTTCAGATTTTCCCAAGTCAGGTAGGTATCAATACCTCTTTGTTATCATTTTTTTTTCCAAGCTCTCAAAATGCAGTAAATATTTTGGCATATATATAGAACCTTTATCTGTGCTTTTTACTCTTTGGGCTATATATGTGCTGGTAGTCATATCACTGGGTCAGAAGATATGATCTGTTTAGTAAGTGATTTTTCATTGTGAAAAATGCCGTTTGCTTTTTTTAAAAAGTAAAATTGAGATTCCATTGATCAGTATTCTGCTTGTTTTAAGAATTTTTGGGCAATTTGTATTATTTCTGGAAATGTGGCACTTAGACTTTTTAATTCGTCTTTTAATTATTTTTAATTCATCTCCGGGTTTTCCTCCTACCTGTCTGATCATTCATTCTCAGTCTTCTTTACTGAATCCTTCCCCAGATCATGCTCTCTAACCTTAAGTGTTTCTCAGGGTTCTGTCCTGGGTTTTCTTCCCTTCTCCCTTTATACTACTTTACTCGGTGATCTCATTAGCTCCCATGAATTTAATTACCAAATATATACTGGTGCTCTCCTGCCCCAGTCTCTGCTGACCTCTAGTCTTGCATTTCCAACTGCCTTTCGGATATCTCAAACTGAATGTCCAACAGACATCTTAAGCTCAATATGTCCAAAATAGAACTCGTTATCTTTTCCTCCAAACCTTCCCCAACTCCTTATTTCCCTGTTACTGTAGAGGACAACACCATCCTCCTAGTCCCTCAGGTTCACCACCTGGGAGTCATCCTATATTCTCACTATTTCTCACCTCTCTGATCCAAACTGTTGCCAAGGCCTGCTAATATCACCCTTGCAACATCTCTTGAGTATATCTCCTCTCCTGTGACACTGCTACTACTCTGGTGCAGGCCCTTATCTCCTCATGCCTGACTGCTGTAGATCCTGGTGGGTCTGCCAGCCTCAGGTCTCTTCCCACTCAAGTCCATTTTCTATTCAATCACTAAAAGAGATTTTCCTAAAACATAAGTCTGATCCTATACATGCACATGCGCATGCAACCCCCTCCCCATACACACACACACTCACTCATTAAACTCCATTGGCTTCCGATTGCTTCCAGGAGCAAATACAAAACTCTCTGGCATTCAAAGCCCTTCATAACCTAACCCCCTCCTACCTTTCCACTCTTCTTGTACTTTACTCCTGGATATGTATTCTTGGATCCAATGACAATGGCTTTCTGGTTATTCCACAAACAAGACACTTCAGCTGTCAGCTCCAGGCATTTTCTCTATTTCCCATGCATGGAATGCTATCCCTCTTACACTCTGATTGATGACCTCTGGTTTCCTTTAAGTTCCAACTAAAATTCTACCTTCTATAAGAAGGCCCTCTTAATTCCATTGGTTCCCGCTTTTAATGATTTTCTATTTCTTTTATATATTGCTTTGTGTAGATTTGTTTGCATTGTCTCCCACAATAGATTATAAATTCCTTGAGGGCAGGGACTGTCTTTTGCCTCTTTCTGTATCCCCAGCACTTAGCATAGTGCCTAGCACATGATAGTCTTCATTGAATTGAATTGAATTGAATTTTTAAAAAATTTCTTTGAGAGATCTGATATCTGACCAGATTTCAAACTTAGTATCTTCATTTTTCTTTTAAAATATTCTGAAGTTTCTTGGTTTTGTTTGATAATCTCTGGGGAATTGTCATGTTGTTGCCTTTTAAAAAAAATATTGCCGATTTTTCCTTATGTCTTCATCAGTCTCTTAGTTGGTTTATTTTTTTTGAGAACTGAGTTTATACTCAGTCAATTTTCTATTAGCTTTTTTGTGTTCATGTAATTCTTGCCTTTTACTTTAGGTAGTTTGTTTGGGGTTTCTTCACTGTTTGATCTTTTCCCCTTTTACTGCTACAGTGTATGTGTTTTCTCCTGACCAGATATCCTTGAGGCCAAGCAGTTTTCTTGGTAAACTATGCCAGAAGAGGATTGACCACTGCTGTCTGTGTTCCTCGTCTCTTTGCCCCAGGGTGTACAGGCCCCACTCCTTGTCTTCCCTCACAGTTACACCCACCTTTCTCTTTCTGGCAAGTGATTGGATGAGATGGATTTTTTTTTTTATTTTGGTGGGGGTGAGGATGCTGGAAACAGATGCTTCTTCATCATTGTATTGCCCTTCATGCACTCTTAAACTCAATAGGTTATCATTCTGTCATTACATTTGTCAGTATTGCTAACATTCTGCCATAAGTTCGAACTTGGGATGGAAAGTAAGGAGAGAAGAATTAATAGAAGCTCTACTTCCTCTGCATATTATGAAGTCCATGATAAATTATTTTTAACTGAGGTCATTTGTTGCCATTGCTTATAGAAAATAACTAAGGCACCGCTCCTGAAGTGATTCTTCTCAAATTGCTTATATTATTATTATTTATAATGGATCTTGCTGTCCTTTGAGTTCACTCCTTCTGCATCGCTTTAAACCTGAATTATGTACTCAAGGTGTGACTGTACTCCATACTTTCTTCAGATGATGAATAGTTTTAAACTGTTAAATTGAGAAGTGTGAAAGTGCAAAATCAAGTTACTTTTTACTCTTGTCAGAGGACTGACTATAAAGTAATGATAATTGGTTTTCATGTTTTGCTTCTGGAAATTAATTCCATTACTTTATAGATTTACTTATCGCTCTCAGCAAGGGGTTCGTTTTCTAGTAAGCATAGCTTAGCAGCAATTCTCTGCTATTTTTATAGCTCTCACAATGCATAATTATTGCTCAATAAACTCAACAATATTCTAGATGTGTTCCTCTGCCATTAGAATCAAAGGGTCATGGAAACCACTGCAAAAAACTCAGGTGGGAAAAAAAAACAACTCTTTCCTTCATTTGCACTTGTGTTTGCACTGAAACACATAGTATTTTAATTTATTTGTTTATATTTCATTATAATGTAAGATTTATTTTGTATCATTAGAATCTCCTGGTCTGGACCAGCCTTTCTATAACATGGGTCATCTGTCTTATGACCCACACAAAAGGATAGGTCTCCCTCTTTGCGGGATGGATAGTCCTTATCAAATGCATGAGAGACTTTAGAGCTAAGAGTAGATTTAGCGTGAAGGGTCTTAGTCTTGATTTTTCTGACCTTTTTATAGTCTCATCATTTTTAGAAAGAAGTTATTTTATGAAGGAATAACTAATGGTGGCAGTGAAAGAGCTTGTGGTAAATTGAGATCAGTTATTGGAAATTTTATAATTGTCTCTTGACAGAGAGATTTTAGAATTCTCTCCTGAAACTGGGAGCACTGTACCTTGATTCTGAGGTTGAAAGTCTAGAAGCACATTCACATTGCATAAGACATCTATTGCAATTAAGACCTGATATGGAAGATGCTGGTGACTTTTCTGTCAGCTTAACTGATTATCCTGAATGTTGACATCACAGAGTTTTGAACTATACTTTGTCATATGATCCCATCATTTGTTCTATAAAATTAATTATTTCCTAGGGTCCATATATTTAAGTAGGTAAGAATAAAGAGAAATTCTATTTGAAACAGATTATTTATAAACAAGGCCTTTCATTTTGGTGCCCTTACTTGAGGCCGATGATGATAATAATAATAATTTACTCAGTGCCATTAATGATGATGATGACAACAGTAATAGTAACATGTTTGAATGTTACTGTGTACTTTTTTATCGCTTTCTACAACCTTATCTAATGAGAGGCAGTATTGTCTGGTAGATAGAGTATTGGACTTAGAATCAAGAAAACTCCAAGGCCTCAAATCCTGTGTTAGATACTGAGTAGCTGTGTAACCATGGGTGAGTCATTTAAGCTATCTCAGCATCAATATCTGTAAAATGATATATGATTATAATGACATCTACCTCCCAGAGTTGCTGTGAGGGTCAAATGTGATAATGCATTTAAAGTACTTTGCAAACCTTAAAATTGGTTATAAATGCTAGGTGCTATTATTATTATGTACCTCTAATCACATTTCTTTTTTGATACAGCTGAGATAGAATTGGTCCTAGGACAAGATACTGTTGTGTTATTTTAATTATTCAATGTAATTTGAACTATTACATAGATGGATAAATTAACTGCTTTATGTAGTGGAATAAACATTACAATGCAAGCTCATATTATAGGCTCATTGAAAACATACTCATAACAAGCATGGTAGCAGATAGGTTGATAGGGATGTACCTCATTCTTTTTCTATGTGATTTTGATATTTTCCCATTGATAGCTCCCTTTCGAAAGATTTTCATTTTTTGCAGCTTGGAAATTGTGAGTATTTCCTTTGGTGACATCTCTTAAAAATATTGTTCTTAAATGTTTATGGATTAGTGTTGTTATTATCATTACTGTTATTTCATTCTCATTGTTATGATTTTAATTATTCTTATTTTTCCTGTTGAAATTAGGTGATAGTAGGTAAAGTGGTCTTGAAAACTTATACAAGACTGATAAATTATTTGTCCATAGCCTTTCTGTGTTTCGTGTTGTGCCATGCTCTATTTTCTCATTTAGCTTTTATGAGAGAAAATGAATGTGATAGCATAACCTATGTGTCATATGTTAGGAGTCCTCTTGACCATAAGCCTTCTAATGCGTTTTTTTGGGGTCTGGTGTGTTTTTGGCAGGTCATGACTGCTGTGAGACAGTGAAGGTCCTGCTCTGTGCTTCCAAAGAGGGACTCCCTGTTTTTGTGGTGGCTGAGGAAGATTTTCGCTTCATTCAGGATGAAGTATATGATGCAGCCCAGTTTCTGGCAACCAGTGCTGGCAACCAACAGGCTCTGAACTTCACCAGGTTTCTGGATCGATCAGGACCACCCTCTGGAGATGTGAATAGTCTAGATGAGAAGGTGGCATTGGCATTCCGACACCTCAAACTGCCAGAAGAGTGGAACGTGCTGGGAACAGACCCAACTTTGAATGGTGAGGGCTAATAGGATCAAGGAGGGCATGTGGACATGTCTGGAAGTCTACCTGAAAACTTGCCTTTTATGGTTGTGCTGTTTTTACATTTGGGATAATTTGTCTAATAACCTACCTGTCTACGGTGTTACCTTAATATCTTGATTAATTTTTTATTAATGTTAACAATCAACTAAACTTGCTTAATAGTTGTTTGCATTTAAATTAATTTCAATGCATAATAATTTTCTAGTTATTCTCTTAAGTCTTCAGGATTTTTTATTTTTCCATTTTTATCTACTTTTCCTCTGAGAGTGAACGTTGTTAGTTTGTACTTCATTCTTCAGGTTTGGCTTTTAAATTTTTAAAAAAAAATTTATCTTTGCATTTTTTAAGGTTGCCTTTTTCAAATTTATTTGTATACTACCTATGTATTGGCCTTTATTGCAAGAAAGTATTCCATTACATTACTTAGCACGGTTTATTTAACCATTCCTTTCTTGTTAGGCATTTAGAGTGTATGAGAGAGAAATGTTTAATCAGCCTGGAAGAATAGGCTGGGGCCAGATTGTGAAGAGCTTTAAATGCAAAATGGAAGGGTTTAGATTTTTATCATAGAGACATTAGGGAGGATCTCTTGGTTTAGAAAGTGCTTTGCCCACAGCAACCTTGAAAGGTATATAGTATAAATATTATCACCCCCATTTTAGAGATGAGGAAACTGAGACAGAGAGATATTAAGTAATTTATCTAGGACCAGAATTCAGTCTGAGGACTTTCACAGATAGATGGATGGATGGATAGGTAGACTGATACAGACATGCTGAGCTTGGGAATCCTAGTTGGAATGTAGAGGTAAAAGATTTTTGAATAACAAGTGACCATTAGTTACTGAACTGAAGCTCAATAAGGAGGTCAGGGCTGAAGATAGGAAGATTTTAGAATCATCTACATAGAAGAGAAACTTGAAGGCATGAAAGATAAAATTTACAAGAGACATAACATAAAGTGACAAAAGCAAAGGGCCAAGCATTGTATACCCCTTCTTAATAGTGGGAGGCTAAAGTCGAGCTATCAAGGAAGAGAGAAGGACCTTGCAGATAGGTAGGAGAGAAGATAGTATCATAAAAGGAAAAGAAAAGGAATGCTTCCAAAAGAAGGGGGTAGTTTGATATTCTACAAAAAGTTCAAGTAGGGTGAGGATTAAAAGAAGGCTGTTAGATTTGACATTGGCATTTCAAAGAAGGTCATTAGTAACTTTTTGCATGATGGATCAACAAATAATTTACCTGTTAAAATTATTAATCATTGTTTTGTTTGTAAATGTCTCTGTATTGGAATAAAATTTGCATTATTAGTGAATTTACATATTTGTACATATTCAGGGTTTCTGTATGTTGCAGTGACTAGAGTAATTGCTCAATAGAGCTGCAGTCCAGTATAGTGGATACAACCCTGGACTAGAAGGCAAGTGTCTTAGGCTAATCTTGGCTTTGCTGCTGACTTGTTGTGGTTCCATCATCCTAAGTAGATCATTTCACCCCACTGGGCCTGTTTCTCATGTGTTGAATAAAGGGGTTGAACTAGATGAGATGAGTTCAAAAATTCTTTCATAGTGGGTATATAATCATACCTTCTATTTCGTTATAAAGAAGGAGAAAAAAACTGGGCATGATGTTCCATACATGTACCCTGTATTTTCAGAGTTCAAAGAACTCTGAAATTTGGCTTTGTACTGGGGAAGTCCAACCAATAAGAGTGGGAATTTCTTAAGAATGAAATTTTGAAAATGACAAATTGAAACAACACTGTAGAAAGAGAAAAAGAACTGTCTAAAGAGATAAATGTAGATCCACAGGGAACTCATTGCCTAAGTTTGATTTCAAAGGACATACTGTAATAGAGGGTGGAAACAAAGGCACATACTGGAAAGAGAAAAAGGAAAAGAAAAGTTGGATAACCTTTCAAGAATAGTGTCAAGTACACTAGTGTTCAGAATATATTGAGACTGCCCATGAATATCAAGGACCACAAAATGTACGTTAAAAAAAAATCTATATTAGGGATAAAAGCAAGATCAAAGAATGGTTAGGTATGAATGAGATGATGAAAACATATAGCAAAAAGCAAAACTATTCAGTTCTTTGGTTACTTCTTTTCTGTCTGGCAAGTAGAATGATTTTTTCAGTGAGGAAGAAATAACAGTAATTAATAAGAACATGAAACTCGAGATAAAAGAGAAAATGGTAAAAGAGCAATGAACTGTCTTCAATGAGTTGAAGCCATCAGGTCAGAAAGAACTACATCCCAGGTTACTGAAAAAAGCTAAAGTGAATGCTGAGCCACTGTCAGTGATCCTGAAAAGAGTATGGATAAAGAGAGAGGTGTCATAGGACTAGAAAAAGTCAAATGTCTCAATTCCTCTTCTCTCCCCAAAAGGGGAATAGATTCTGCAAATTTAGAAGGTTGTTATAGATTCCTGGCTCAATTCTATAATGCATGAATAAAATGATGACTTAACAAGTAACTTAAAAAGAGGCAGTGATCTCGATGTAGCCATGTTGGCCCTTACTGACATCTTAGCAATTATGCTAACCTAATAACCTCTTTTCATTTTTTAACAGGATTCCTAAATTGACTGTTCAGGGAAACGCTGCAGATACGGATTGCATATTTTAGCAAACTATTTGATGAATGAATGCACATAGGCTCTTATGAATAAGATGGAGAAATGTGGGCTAGATAGATGATGGTGTAGTTGGTTATATTTGTGACAAGTTGATTGACTGGATTCTGGGGTTAATGTTGAGTAGTAGAGTGGCCCATGGATTTTTACTTGGCCCTAAGTGGTTTTGTGTTTTTAGCACGGATTTATATAAGGGTATAGATGGATGCATGTTAGATTTGTTAGCTGACGTGAAACTAGGATAGAGAGCCAGCATGGCGGATGACATAATCAAGATGTATCTCTGCCTTCACAGTGATACATTGGATTTTCCCTTACAGGATGTCACAAAGGCTGGATTACTATTTATTAGAATTGTTGTAGAGGGGATCCTTGTTCAGGTATGGGTTAGACTAGATGGTGTTATAAGTCTCTTATAACTCCGAGATTCTGTGATTCTTCTTTTTCTCAATGCTGATGTGCATAAAAATCTACTTTTATATGCATTCCAGGCCTAGCACTCTCTATCCACTGTACCATCTCGCTATCTGTAGAGATGATCTTCAAGGTCTGGTTGAGCTTTAAATTCTTTGGATCTTGTGTTCTGCTGTTAACTAGCTTTGCAATCTTAGTCACTGAATGTGGCCTGTTTTCCTCCTGTATAAAAGGAGATGGTTCTAGATTAGCCTTTGTTATAGCTGTTAAGTTTTTTATTCTACTATTTTAGTTATTAGATTTGTTAAGGTTTTTGACCCAGCTTTCTGAGTTATATGCAAGGAGAGAAAACCAGCTGATTTAGAAGTGTCTTTTGGAATGTAGTATCCCAGAAGACTTAGGAATTGTCTCCCTTATGAAGTTACAGGGTTTTTGTTTTAGAATTACTTCATTTAGACAATATGAGAGCAAAATGAAAAACTTTGAGACCCTCAAAAGGGTAGTTATATACATTTTTAAAAAATGTATTTCCCTGAGGCAACCCCTATTTTATTTTTGAAATTTTGTAATTTTAAAATGCTACCAATTCAGCAGTGAAATTGGAGCCAATCCAAATGTGATTCATTCCATATTGGGGAAATTAGGAGTACAGCTAGTTCATGTTTGGACTGGGTAACTTCTCCAAGATGCAGATAAAATGGATTTATTCCACTTTTTGACCTTAATTATCTTTCATTCTTTTCCTCCCTCATTACACTGATGGAACTCATTTAATTTGAGATGACTCTTTCTTTTCCCCATCCTTACTTTTTCCTGTCTCTCACCCCTTCATCTCATCCTTTCTATTTTTTTTTTCTTTCTCAGATGAAGAGTGTATCTGTCTGATTCTAGGACCTCATGAGTATTAATCTTCAGTGTTCTTTGTCCTATTTTTGCTTTTCTTTATTTATTTAGTTTTGTTTGAGACCAGAACTTTCTTTGTCGAGCTTTCCTTTATCTACAAGCCAAAAGGTCCTCTTTCTCTATATTTCAGTCCCTAATCCACTTAAGAGTATTTACTACCTGCCTCTAAGAATGACCTTTTTATTCTTGAAATATAAGGTCTTAAACTTTTAAAAGACTGGCAGGTACTCTATTATAAGGTTGTTTGACATAGAATTTTGAACTTGAAATGCCTTTTTGGAACAGCTAGTACACTACCTGATTTTTGGTTCTAGACTAGAACTTACATACCTGATTTATTGTCACAATAGTAAGGCAGTTGTTTCTGATTAAGAAAATAAATTAATTTTTCTAAAGAACTGTTGAAGCTATTCAAGTACCTTTATATCTGGTTGTTACTTTTGATGAAACAGATGATTTCATATAGAATTTGGCTTAAAAATATACACTTTTGGTAAGGGTAAGAAGTGAAATTCCTTTCTAACTTCCCGTATGCAGAATCACTTTATTTAAAACGGCATTTATTATGCACCTACTATATATAAAGCTCAGTAGTAGGAGTAGTAGACACTATCCACCTTTTCAGCTAATTCTAAAAGAGAAATAAGTAGAATGGTCCTGATTTTAAAATCTCTTTAACACTTCACCATCCAGCATTGGTGGCCAATGGGTTTCAGGTTAGCTAGGTTCCTAAAAACCTTGGGACAGTTTTGGTATGTGCGTAGGTATGTGCAGCACTAGGTGATGAACTTGAATTTTTGCATGAATTCATGTACTCCAGCCTTGTAGAGATCAACTTAATGTATCTTTTATATAGGAACAATACATAGCTCTTAACATTCACTTGTGATGTCAAATGTGACTACAAAAATGCATATATGTAGTATATGACAGTGACATACATTTCAGAGAAGGAATTTTACATTTAATTATGTGTTAGCATAAGGCAATCTGTGATCACTTATGTCAGTCATCTGAAATTTATCTCTAACCTTGGGGTATGTAAATTTCCCCCCCATTCTTTCATCAGCTTGAAAAGAAATATACATTGTAATTCATAAACTTGTTTCCCATTGTACCACAAAGAAATTTCCATTACTTTCTATAAAAAGAATGGTGCTGATAGCTAAAATTTATACAGTACTTGAAGATTTACAAAGTGCTTTACATTCAATACTTAGAGTAGCCCTCTGAGGAAGTGATATTATAATCTCCATTTTAATAATAATAGTTAACATATATGCCATTTTATATATGTGTGTATATATGTATAATATATGTGTATATATATATATATATAAACCATTTTATTTTATATATATGTGTGTATATATATATGTGCCAGGCAGTTTGCTAAGTGCTTTACACATATTATCTCATTTGATCCTCACAACAACCCTGGAAGGTAGGTACTATTATTATCATCCCCATTTTACAGTTGGGGAAACTGAGGAAAACAAGTTACTTGACTTGCCCAGGGAAACACAGCTGGTAAGTGTCTGAGACTGGATTTGAATGCGAGACTTCCTGACTCCAAGCTATGTACACTGCACAAGTGGAAACTGAGGTTGAGAGAGGTTGTGACTTGCCCAAAGTCACACAGCTAGTAATAGAGGCAAGATTTGAATTCAGCTTTTCATGACTCCAGATCATTTAACCTCTCTTGGCCTCAGTTTCCTCATTTGTAATTGAGGGGGTTGGATTATATGACTTCTGAGGTTTCTTCTTGTAATGGATGATCCCAAGATCCTAGCATACAACCAGTGAACTTTTTAGAACCTTATTTTCTTGATTTGTAAAACAGAAGAAACAGAACTCTGAGAACATCTCAGGATTGATATAAGGATTAAATATAAAATATATATGAAAGTGCTTTAAAACTGAAACATAGTAAAGGTAATAATAAAGTTGTGCATTATGTTTTACCATTTTCGTATCTTAATCTGTTGTGAATTTGCTTTTATGGTGAAAAGGGTTGAATATCTGTTTTGCCTAATGTGACAGTTGACAGTCCCATCTTTCCTGATATATCAGGGAAGTACAGCAGAGTGGTTGTTCCAGATTGAAAGTTTCCTGTTTCACAGACATCACTGATCCCAGCAATTCTGTAGAGAGACAGGAGTTATGTGAATGTTGTAGATCCTGGCCTCTCCAGGGATAGAATATCCTGGTACGAAAGGAAAAGAACAGCTTTGGGCTTCAGTGTTGAGGAAAATGGGATTTTCCTTGGTATTGAATGTTTTTAAAAGCTGTTTCTTAAAAGAATGCTATTAAAAGCCTTACAAATCTTCCTTAATCTCTAGCTGTGTTAAAAAGGATGTTCTATAGTAGCTTGCTCTGCATTTTTAGCAAGAAATACATTAAGGATAAAAATTCAATCCAGAAATAAATGGTGGAGCAAGAAAACCTACACTGACTGCCATTCCCATGTCTCGCTGAGCTGTTCATGGTACACTTTTATTAATTCCCCTTTGTGACAATAGTGACGAGTTGAATTAGGCCGGCACTTTTCTTGGAGAAGGACCATTCAGAGCAATGGTCAGCTTGATATGGTCCTCTAGGATGCTCCCATTGAAAACTTGCTATACAGAGAGATCAGAGATTGCTCAGTCCCAGAAATGTCATGTGGGGAATGTTTCATTCTCATTTGGCCATGGTATTGTTTAATCTCAAAAGATGACCTGATCTTCAGGGGATAATGATGACCACAAAGAAAAAAGGAAAAGAGAAGACAGGATCCAGGATAAAACAGACCAAGTGAAGTGCAAAGAACAGCATGTGCTTTCTCTGTCTGTATCTTGGCTTTCAGAATTTATCTCTTGAGTCATTGCTGGTTATTTGTTTCTGGTTAATAGCATCCCAAACCTTAATCCTGGTGAGGGGGGGCAAGTTTATGTGTGTGTGTGGGGGGGGGGGTGAATTTTAAGTGAGTTTGGCAGTTTTCTGTGAAAAGTCTATTAGCCTCATCTGCTCTGGTGATCATCTTTTATCTTTATATGTCATAGCTAAAAAGGCAAAGTAGGAGTGGTAAGAACAATAACCCAAAAGGTTAAATCATTAAAAAAAGAGTAAACCCTGCCAGCTGGCTCATCCACTATTAACAAATAATTATATATTTCTCCTTGGCCTGAAATAAAGTATTCTCAACTCCAAGGCTAACTGAAAAATCATTCTAATGTTTGAACTATAAATGGCCCTTTTGCCCTCTTAGACTGAGGCTCTTATTTGAGTCATACTTGCCTGATATGCCACATCTCAAGTTATATGTGGGTATATCTCTCTCACATTTGAAATAGAATTTCTGTATCACATAGAGGTATAAGTTGATGATATAAGTGTTAATTTTTATCCTTACCTAATTAGAAATATCTCCTTATCTGATTTCTCCTCCTCAGCTGTCCCTGCATAATTCATATTGACTTTTGCCTAACATAGCTATAAGAATGTTTGTTTTTATATTTCATGGTTATTCCAGCTTCATGATGACACCTCAGCTGAATCCTGTTCATTCAAACCACGTTGGTTGCTTTAGCTATGCCAACTGAACTAAACAATTACTATGTTTATTAATATACTGTTTTCTGAGTACTTTCATAACCTCTGCAGTCTCTTTCAGCTCTGAATACTATGATTCTTTCTGTGTGTGTGTGTGTGTGTGTGTGTGTGTGTGTGTGTGTGTGTGTGTG
>NW_020948983.1:33581685-33961385 GCF_900497805.2 Vombatus ursinus | reverse complement strand
GTGTGTGTGTGTGTGTGTGTGTGTGTGTGTGTGTGTGTGTGTGTGTGGTGTCTGGTCAAGAACTGTGATACAAAGAAAATTATGGTTTCTACTTTTGTGTAATAATAACAATACTTGACTTATATAGCGCTTTATTTTATGTACCTTCTCTTAATTGATCCTCATAACAGCCCTGTGAGGTAATTGCTAGATATTGTTATCTCCATTTTAAAGATAAGGAAAATAAAGTTCTGGTTAAGTGACCTGCTTGCTTATGGTCACCTAATTTCTAAAGCAGGTTTTGAACCAAAAGCATCATGAGTCCAAGTCCAGCATTCTGTCTGCTATACAGCATTGCTTTTGTAGCATGTACTTTAAGATAACATTAATTTATAAAACATTTATTAAGCATCTGTTGTGTTCCTATCACTACTTGGTAGCTTTGTGTAAAATACTGAAAGTGTGGGGTAGAAAATATTCATACCAAACATGTCAATAAAAAACTTAAAATTCAATGAACATCTATTAAGCAACTCCTGTGTACCAGGCACTATGCTAAGTGCTGAATGCAAATAAGAAAAAGAAAAGCAGTCCCTGCCCTAATGGAACTTGCCGTCTAATAGGGAAAGTCAAAAGGAAGCTGGAGGGGTGGAGGTCAACACCAAGGGTACTCAGTGTGGGAGCATTGTGTTCTGTGGATTTCAAACCAAACAAAACTGCAGATGGAAAGTAGAGAGGGAACTGGGAAGGTGTTGACTAGAGTATCCAAGGCCAAGTTTGATGTCTGCTGATGAACTTATCCTGGGAGGAGCATCTTGTTCCCTGGAGCTCAAATCAAACAGAGCTGCAGACAGAAAGTTCAGATCCCGCCCATAAAATGATGTTGGGGGCACACCATGCATAAATGTAAACAAGAGAAGAAACACATGGCAGCATGTAAATACATACATGGTAGTGTTGGACCGAATGTGGATGTAAGAGGTAACAAAAGTGAATGAACTTCACTGTGGCATCAAAGAAAGAACCCTGGGTTTGGCATCTGGACACCAGGTTAAAATTCGGCCTCAGACCCTTAGTCACTGTGAGAACATTAGAAAAATTATTTAACATCTCAGAACCTCAGTTTGCTCATTTGTAAAATAGGGGTTGTAGTACTTGAATTACCAACTTTACAGGTTTGTTGTAAGGGAAAGCACTTCAATAATCTTCAAGTTAACAAATCTAGCTTCTTATTACTAGGCTGTGAGTTATTCAGTAAGACAAATGTTTAAAAACATTTTTTAGGGAGCATGCATTTAGGTAATATCTTAGAAGTCAGCTAGTGATCCTGGGTATTTACTGAGGACAATAATCCTAGTCTATGCAGTATTTACTTTTATCAGCTTTGAATTTTTCAGCATTAAAGCTATTACTTCCTACATCCTGCTTTTTTTCTTTTTGTTGAAGACCCATGGGTATTAGAGGTTTTGTGCCTGTGAATTTATTTCGTACCTATTAGGTACCCAGTAGTAGGGTAAGCTGTATAAAGGAAACACTTAAGTTATGTGATGGGGCTTCTGCTCTCAAGGCATTTATTCCTGTATAGAGATGTAATATATGTATGTATATATATGTATGTATGCATATGCTATTTATATTTTAAGTTTGCAAAGTGCTCTAAAATATTAGCTTATTTTATCCTGCCACACTTAGTACAAGGCCTGACATATAGTAGGTTCCTAAGTATCAATAATTGACTGACTTACTCATAATCACTCTTGAGGTAGGTGCTGTTAATCCCCCCATTTAAGAGATGAGGAGACTCAGGCAGGGAGAGGTTAAGTAACTTGCCAAGGATTGAGTAAGTGTGTGTGAAGCATGATTTGGGTGAGTATGACCTGGTAGGTGTCAGACAATCAGAGAGCTGTATGTTTATCTAGTTTCAGAGATCAGAGTCATGTTCTTTAGCATTGCATATTATGACTTTGGTTGTATCATTTCACACATGTATCCCTGGTCTCAATTTCTCCATTTGTTAGCTATATGCATATGAATTGTTATTAATATGTTGATGTTTATCACATTATGTATATGAATTATTTCATCTTAATACTTTGTTGAAATTGGTTAATAGGGATCTCCCAGAGGCTTATCAGAGCATGAATACAGTGATGAGAAGTGATGAACTCCTTGAAGAGTGTGGGTGTTTCCTCTTTTTCTAGGTCCCGTTAGACTTTGGGGTGGCGTTTGTCTAATCTCAACAAACACTATAACTGGAACCATCCTCTGCCGTTACTTTCATATGAAAGGCAGGGGGTAAATACAGGCAGGTGCTGTTTGGTAATTTTTCATTTATTTATTTTGACTAGAGCCCTAATTATTAGTTTAAAAAAAAAAACTTTTGAAGAAGCTTTTACAATGGTAGTAGACACATGAGTGAGAACCTAAATGAACACAATGAAAGTGGTCACTCCCTTAAATTCCATTTCATTTTAGATTAGGTTAGGCATTTTTTTAAAAATTATTTTTATTTTCACTTCCAAATTCTCTCACTCCCACCACTACCCATTGAGAAGGCAAGAAGTGTAATACCCATTATACATATGAAGTCATACAAAATGTATTTCCACAGTAGCTGTATTGCAGGGGGGGGAAATAAAAACAAAATATGCTTTAAGTTATGTTCAGAGTTCATCAGCTTGCTCTCTTTCTCTCAATCTGGAGGTGGATGGCATTTGTCATCATGAGTCCTTTGAAATTGTCGTGAATCATTGTATTGATCAGAGTGGCTAAGTCTTTCATAGTTGATTTTTGTTATAATATTGCTGTTGTGTCCCATGTTCTGCTTACTTTGCACCAGTTCATATAAGTCTGACCAGGTTTTTCTGAAACCATCCCCTTCATTTCTTGTAGCACAAGAGTATTCTGCCACATTCGTATATCAGAGCTTATTCAGCCATTCCCTAGTTAATGGGCATCCCCTTAGTTTCCAGTTCTCTGCCACCACAAAAGAAGCTGCAATAAACATTTTTGTACATAGAGGTTCTTTTCCTTTTTCTTTGATCTCTTTGAGTTACAGATCTAGTAGCCATATTGCTTGGTCAAAGTTTTATAGCCCTTTGGGGGCATAGTTCTGAATCATTCTCCAAAATGTTTGAATCAGTTCACAACTCCACCAACAGTGCATTTGTGTCCCTGTTTTTCTATATCTCCTACAGCATTTGTCATTTTCCTTTTCTGTCATATTAGCCAACCTGAAAGGTGTGAGATAATACCTCCTCAGAGTTTTTTTTAATTTGTACTTCTCTAATTATTAGTGATTAAGAGCATTTTTCATATGTCTTGATAGCTTTGATTTCTTCTGAAAACTGCCTGTTTAGGTTACGCATTTATTAGATGCCTCCTATCTACCAGGCACTTTGCAACATGCTTTATGATTATTATTTCATTTCATTTGATCCGATCAACAACTCTGAGAGATAGGTACTGTTGTTGTCCCTATTCTACAGTTGAGGAAACTGAGACTATCAGAGGTTCAGTAAATTACTCAGGGTTACATAGCTAGAAACTATCTGAGACCAGATTTAAATTTAGGTCTTCCTGACTATAGGCCCAGTGCTCTATCTGGTATTCCATCTAGCCACCAATTTCAAAGAAAATTGTTTCTGGATGAACATGGTGGCACATATTTGTCATCTCTGCTACTAGGGAGTTTGGGGCTTGTGGATTGCTTGAACTTGTAATTTCTGAACTGTAAGGAGGGCTGAAGCAGATCAGGTGTTTGTATTCAGTCCAGCACCAATACAGTAAGGCCATGGGAGTGGAGGAGGAGGACTAGAGGAGGGAGGAGAGAACAACGATGCCTGAGGAAGGGCAAACTTGTCCAGGTTGGAAACACAACAGTGTCTTTCAGTAGTAGGATTGGGTTTGTAAGTAGCTACTAGAAGGAAAGGAAAAAACAAAGGGAAAGAGGAAAAATGTTTCAGGAAGAGACAAAAGACAGAAATGTCAGTGGTAATTTTTATTGTCTCCAAATTATTCTTTAGAAAAATTACCTTCAATTCAGTAAAACTCAAAACATTATTGCTTTTTAAATCTATATGGATTTTGGTTGCTTATAGTATTAATAAAAACCAAGTCATTATCATCAGAGGTAGAAAGAATTTATTTCCTTTTAAATTAGTGGGTTTTTTCCTCCAAGTTACAAAGTGCTTCAAATTACAAAAGATCTTATGGGATATTTTATTTAAGCAAATTATTCCACTACAGTTCTGAAATTCTGTGATTCTTCTCATTGTAGCTTATCTTAGATAAATCATTTCAAAACTGAATACATAGATACTCAGTTTTCTGTCAGGGTGTAATGCTAGAACTTTGTAGAAGAATTAGATCAGCCAGACCGTGCTGAAAGCGGTAGACCTTTTTGTACAAGATATTTATGATTAACTCCAAAAGAGAATGCATGTGGTGTGACTGGAGAAACTCAAAGAAATGGGAGACAGGGACAGGAAGGGAAGCACCCTACCCATCCTCTCACTGGGGAACTATCACCTCTAAAGCAGGAGTGGGAAAGGGAAGGGAAGGGGTATAACCGAGGATGTAGCGAGTGAGCCTCGGGCGCAGTGTTTTTCGGGTCATGACAAGAAAAGCAACTCCTTGATGGTCTTGCGAGAGGCTCCTCATGGGACTTGGTATATGATTACACAGTGTGCACACTGGAACTCCTGGGTTCCTGCTTCAAAGTAGCTCCAGGATTTCCAGAGTCAGAGCATTTCCAAGACTGGGGCTATTCAGGGGTTTTATGGAGATAGGGCAGGGCAAGTTCTGCTTAAGCAAGCCTCATTTTGATAATTGTATTTCAATATAATTGGTTTTCTTTGTAATCCTGTGCATTTTATTTTATGCATTTAAAAACATGATTCTGAGAAGGGACTTACAGTCTTCATTTGATTGCCAGTGGGGATTCATCACACGCTCATGCACGCGCACACGCACACGCACACACACACACACACACACACACACAATGCTTAAAAGCCTCTGAGCCTCTGATCTAAGTCAGGCATTATTTTCCTTATAGTAACCCATAATTTTGAATGTTTCTGTCAGAGACCAAGTAGCAATGTCTTAAACATAAGAAAATAACTCATTTAACACTGCCAGAAAGAATCTTACCTGTTAGTTGAATCTACAAAACAGATGAAAAGAAGATATTCCATAAAGGCAGAGGCACTTGGGAAGCCCATAATGATGAAACAAGCAAATTTTTCCTTCCTTTGTTCAATTCTAAGTTTGTTGTGCCTTAAAGTTAGCCTCTGTTGTTATGCCCAGAGAAGCATTTCTTTCTTTTATTAAATACAAAAGCTGGCAGTGCCAGCAATTTGATTCACGCTTAATGTGGGAAGAAGATACCTGTTTGTACTTTAACAAGTAGAACCTGTTTTTAATATATAACTTGCCAGCTCCTGACTGGGTGTTCTTTTTAAGTGTAATTACACCCTCAAGAATACACCTCTCTGAGCCTTAAATACTTTTCCCTCTTGGCTTCTCGTTTTGTTGGGCTGCAGCCACACTATTTAGTAATTGAGCCTTTTAGTAGGATTGGGGGGTAGGTGGCAGCAGGTGAGAGTCACCCCTAAAGATGCGGAGACCTGTTGCACCAAATGATTAAACAATTGGGAGTTAGGTTAGTGAACTGAAGTGATAGCCTTCTTGATGGACAGCTGTGAATATTTCAGGAGAATTTTTCCCTCACTTTATGACTTCAGTACTTAACTTTGCAAAGTTCTGTGTGGGAGCCCATTTCATGTCAACCATAGTAAAACTGTATGTGAGGAGCTTAAGCCGAATACCTGAGATTTTGTTCATGAATTTGAGAGGTGATATTTATTTAACCCACTGCTGCCATAGATAATTCATTCGTTGCTCTCTTTCATTTCTTTGTAGATGGTGGCCCACGGGAAACATTAATGCATTTTGCAGTGAGACTGGGACTGCTGAGGTTAACTTGGTTTCTGTTACAGAAGCCAGGTGGAAGAGGAGCTCTCAGCATACACAACAATGAGGGAGAGACTCCCGCAAGCCTGGCTTTAGAACGGGGCTATCAGAAGCTTCATCGACTTTTGACAGAGTAAGCTTTTTTCTCCTTGTTCTCTTCATCTCAGCCATCACCTCATATCTTCACACTATCATTCATATTAACACACTGGTTGGTATTCTTCCTGTCCTTTATAATTTGCCACTAATTGAGATCAAAACCTGTGTATTCTGCTGGATCATCGCAAACTTGTCCTTTCTGTCTTATATGTAAGAATATTAAGGCTTGTGGGAAATCTAGGGTTTTTTTTCCACTCTAATTCTCTTCCTTTCTCCCTGTTTTCTTTACTCTGCACTCCTGTTTTATTAGTTGGGGGTGGGGCATGCCTGTTGCCTAGCTTTTTGTTCTCTCATTCGTTACTGAAAATGTATAGTGAGTTAGGGATTTTTGGTAACATTAGGCAATTTGTAGAGATTCTAAGATTTGAAACTTGCGTTTGTTTCTTCAAGATGTTGTTTCTTTAAATTAGAAGCCAATCAATACTTTAATACTATAATTATGTATGGAAAATGTATATTAACCACAAGGGATTGCTTTGAATTGTAACTTACATGGTTAAAATAGAGAGCAGAGGTCTCTCCTATGAATACAGTAAAAGTCAACAGAGTTGTCCTGGAAACTTGCGGTAAGTAATGCCTTCTGTGTCCATGTTTGTCTTCTGTTTTTCTCCAGTCTTCTTTTTTTAAGAGTGCTTTTTTGGTTATTTTAATAGTTAATAGATTTAGGAAAAAATTTAACAAATTGAACTTGTTGAACAAGAATAAACTCGTATTTCAATGGAGTACTAGTAAAGGCAGAAATTACAGGCACAATTTCCTAAATAATAATATATTTGTTTGGTCCTGCCGCAGTAATCTGGTGGTGATTTTTTCTTTACAGAGAGCCAACTAAAACCAAGTATACTCATTCTTCAATAGGTGTTCCTTGACAAAACAGTTCCTTATTCTTTAGGTTAGTGTGTCCCAGTTCTTAGGCCTTGTCCTCCCCTTGAGTATGACTTTGTTGGTGTTTTATTTGGGAGTGGGAGGAGGGAACAGAAGAGGAAAGGTACAGAGAGTTTTCATACTCTCTGTGCTCGTGCCAATAACTTGTAACTACTTCGTAAGTTTTCTAGTTGAACCACCAAGAGTAGTTGATATAGAAAAATGTCAGTGATTGGTGTTGCATGGATGGTGGGAGGTTGCTATGTTAGTCTTGTGAATGTATGTGTGTATGGATACCTGGGCTCTGTTGACACATCGTTCTAGTTCAGTGATATGCCAATGGCCATACAATTCCCATCTGGCTAATACTGAGAGTACTTATTTAGGGTAATTGAAATTGGCTTGCTGTCTATGCTAGGGGAAAAAAAGCAGAGTGCTAGAAGTTTAAACAATTAGCATTGTGGGAGAAAGGGGTATGCATTTCAAATGGAATTCCTTTGGATTTGGTTGTGTAGTTCAGGACATGTACTAGATAATACCAATACCACCAAAGACTGGCTGGCAGAGTTAGTATTGTGCTCTAATCCAAATAAGGAAATAAAGTTATTACAACAGCTCCTTTTTGTGCTTGAAAGATATGTCACAAGACTGATATTGCAACACTGCTTTAAGGAAATGAGAGGTTGTATGATAGCTTTTCTTTAAAAGTGTCATTGCATTGGATTCTCTACTCCTATATTTATGTATTTGGCAGGGGATGGGAATGGGTGCCAGAGGGTATAAAAGATCTAGTGTTATTCCCTGCCAAACACAGAGACTTCTCAGGAACTCTGCTCCTTCTCAAGCCTGCTCCCACGAGTCCTGCCCTTGGCTTTAGAGCTTTCATTCTTAACTTCATCGGATTGTAAACTCCGGCTCAAATCACTGATCAGCCGTGGGTTCGGAGTATGCTATGCCTGATCCTCCTTCTTCACTTCCACCACCATTTGCTCCTTTTTTTCTGGCACCTCGTTCTTTTCCCTGCTTAGCCCATATGTTTACTAGGTTGTTCTTCACAAGGGAAAAAAATAGTATTCAGAAATGTCAAAAATAAGGTTGGAATTAATGGAAAATGCATTACCACCCCCACTCCCCCAGCCCCCCAAAAAAACAGAAAGAAGGAGGGAACACTGCTCAGTGCAGATTGGTCATACTATAACTTTTTAAGCTATTTGTAACTGAGGTTTGTTATGTTTAACTTCAATCCTGTGATAGTAATAGGCCTCCACATCGCCCCTTCCCCTCGCCTTTATGCTTTGTTATACTGCTTTTCTTTTGTTCTCTGATGAGAGTGACATCTTTACAATCAGAGCACCCCCATGCCAATTTGAGATTCATCCCCCTAAAAGCTGTAAAGAGAGCTAATTTGCCTATTTTATCATTTTAGACTCCCTCTTAACCAATTAGGATACTTCATGATTACTAGTAAGTGTCTGAGGTCACATTTGAACTCAGGCCGTCCTGAATCCAGTTGAATGGTGTAATGAATAGAGTGCTGAACCTGGAGTCAACTGTGTGATGCTGAGCAAGTCGCTTAACCCTGTTTGCCTCAGTTTCTTCATCTGTAAAATGAGCTGAAGAAGGAAATGGCAGACCACTCCAGTATCTTTGCCAAGAAAACCCAAAATGGGGTCACGAAGAGTCAGATGCAACTCAACAACAACAACAACTTCCTGACTCCAGGCCCAGAATTCTATCCACCTGCCTACCTGTCCCTCAGATTATTAAGAACTCTCTCATTTTAATTGGGGTGGATAATATTGAGTCTTTGCTTTAAATTTCTTTTTATCTTTTTAAATTTTTATTTATACCTTTTGTTTTACATTATCATTTCTAAATATATACTTCCTTTCTACCCCCACTTTCTACCTCCCACTCCTGGCATATTGGGTAGATCATCTACTTTAACTCTCTAGCAGTACCTACTGACTTCGATTTCATCTGCTGCTTTGAAGGGTGATTTTATTTTAGCTTCCTCTATAGCAGGAAACGTAAAAAGCAGGGTCTGTTTGTTCTTTAACCTTTTTGTGTCCTAGATCCCTTTGGCAACCCATTGAAATATATGGATTCCTTCTTGTAATAATATTTTACATGAATAAAATAAAATACATTAGGATTGCAAGGGAAACCAATTATATTGAAATATACTTATCAGAAGTTTTTTTAAGTTCACAGAGCCCAGGGTAAGAATCTTTGATATCAAAATTTAAAGATAAAGAGAAGTTGGAAGAACTAGAGTTGGCCTCAGGATCACACAAGATTTACAACTAGAAGAATCTTAGAAATTGTCTGTCCAACACTCTCATTTTACAAATGAGGAAACTGAGATTCAGATGAAGTCACCTTGAGTAATTATTCTGATTTCTGCAAGGCAAAGAGACTGGAATGGTTTATCATTTCCTTTTCTAGTTTATTTTACAGATGAGGAAACTGAGGCAAACAGGGTCAAGTCTAGTGCCTTTTCCTGATGATTAGTATTTCAAAGGGAAAGAATAAAGTGATATTTTCATTTTCTCTTCCAAAGTATAACTAAGGTAGAATCATAGGATATTAAAACTGGAAAGGCTCTTTGAAATCATCAGATCTAATCTCCTAATTTTATAGATAGTTAAGTAACTCACCCAAAGCACAAAGCTAATCAGTGGCAGAATCTTCTGATTCCCAGTCTAGACTTCTTTTCGAAGAGCTGCAGAGTTTACCAAAGATTCTGAATTTAACACAGTGTCTTACACGTAGTAAGTAGACTGTTGATAAATATTTGTTTAATTTAACTGAGCTTAGAAAGCTTTCTTCCTTCAAGTCTATCTGATTCCTTTTCCCTTCCCTTCCTTATCAATTTCTTTGTAGTTGGTTTGCCTCTGTCTCCCCACTGCTTTCTGTTGGACTCCTCCTTTCCCTCACCTCTTTTTTTAATTTACCGTAATATAAAATTGAAGTATTTTTAAATAATCATTACTGTAACTAAAGTTTTATGTTGTCCTGAGTTTTAAATAAAATGTCAGCTTTTCTTATGTTTTCATCAGCCATACCCTACACCCTTAAAAAAACATACTAAATTAAGTTTAAATTCATTTTTATGTAAATTTTCTTTTTTAATATGAACTTAAAAAGATCAACAAACTAGAATATTTAGAATGCAAAGAATAAAAAAGTAGAATGAATACATATGGAAACTCAACTCTCTCAATTTCCAGTGTTTGTTTTCTTTAGCTTCTCTTAGCCTTAGTTCATTCAGAGCTTTACCACTCTAGTTTTACGGGCTTGTGTCACATGCATATATTTATGCCTTGTTACTCCCCTTCTTTTTTTTTCCTCTGTATCTTTTAAAAGGCTTAGTTGGTGAGTTTACTTTACATCTGTATGGGCTTCTTCAGAAAAATCTTGAAGCTTTTAAAAAATTGTTTCTTTTTCTGCCTTCAGAATTCTTACAAGCTTTTCATCTGTCCTGAGCAGACTTCCCCTATTGATATTTAGTCCATCCAATACTAATGTAATCTTCCTTGAAACCTTTTGAAATCTGCTCTGCCAAAATTTAAGGTACGTGTCAGACTGTCTTATTTCACAAGAACTTTTGCCATGTATGGTCTCTTCCTGATGTTTCTTCTCCAGCAACCAGTTCCTCTCTGATAGTGAGAAATATCCAAAATAGAATTTGCCTTTGTTGACCCCTCCATTTTTGAAGAATAAAATCATCATTAAGGTAGGTCAGAAAGTTATTAACTGTTCTACCTTGGGCAAAGAGAAAGAGAGAGATTGCCTGCAGACATTTGAATAATTGATATTCCCCATCACTACCATATCATGCCTTTGTATGGATTGGTTGCGATCTTCAAACTTCATATCTGTTTCTTCTTTCTGTCAAGGTTTCTCATCTATCAAACAGGGATAAGAATACTGGAATTACATACCTGATAGGTTTACTATAGGGCATATGTTATAAACTTGAATGCTCCTTATAAATGAGTTGCTATAGTTATCATTATTGCTATAAGGGATCTTGAGATGTTATGTGGTCCATTAATTTGTCTTCAGCTGGTTGTCTAATGTGACAAGAACACAGTTGCAGAATTATATAATTTAGAGTGGAAGGGTTCAGGTGAAACCCAGGGGGCTTAAGTGACTCTCCAAGGTGTAAGAGAGAGAAAGTGGAGTTAGTGCCTAGGTCTTTTGTTTCCTGGGGCAATGAATGTTCTTCTCAGTCCCCATCCCTTCCTCCCACCCCTCATATTTTCAGCTCTTCTCTATACTTCATTCCATGCTGGGAATATTCTCTTAGATGGCAAGTGACTTTATCCTCTTCCCTGGAATACAGGATGTGATTAAGTGTTTAGATTTCAAAGGGATTCTCTGCAGGCAAAGTAAATAGATGGAGTTCAGATGTGAAGCAAAGTCAAGTAGGTATTAACTATGTCAATAAACTGAAAAAGCAAGCCTTCCTTTATATTAGCTGTTATATAAGCACATTCAATAGGAGCTGTCTTTTATGTATGTGTATTGAATATTTTAAAGGAGTGCTAGTTGATGATATATGATTTTTGGATAACTTCCTTGGCCTTGGAGGAGATCCCCATGATAAAGGAAGGGTAGAAAACTTGTAGCCAACAGAAATCTTGAGTTCCTTGGCCATTTGAGTAGAAGTCTATGAGAGCTTTATTGTACTTGCTCTTGCCAAAAGTTCATTTTATGATTCTTGGATTGCCTTCCCATTAATATTAAAGTAGTATTTCAGAGGCACTGGTTTCTCTTCCTTATCCCTTTTGTATTTCTTCTTTTGGAAACACTATCAGGTTATGATAGAGGAATTTTTCCTTTTTCAAGTACATTGTTTCTAGTGAGAATGGACAACATATAAATTAACCTTTAAAATTTTTCTTTTCATGGGATCTTGTGCATAAGTATGCATTTAAATTTGGCTGACACCTATTAAGCACTTGATGAAAATCATTGTTTAGATACTAGGAGTAGATGAAAAATATAATAGTTCCTGCCTGTAAGTGTTCTACAGCCCAGTAGACAAGGGGTACTGACATGTATAAAACGACTGATTGAAGGTAGAATGTGATGTAGACAAAGGGGAAGATGCTCAAAAAGAATTCTTAAGAAATTAAGTGAGGGGGCAGCTAGGTGGCGCAGTGGATAGATATCCAGCCTTGGAGTCAGGAGGACATGGGTTCAAATGTGGCCTCAGACACTTGACACTTACTGGCTGTGTGACCCTGGGCAAGTCATTTAACTCCTATTGCCTCACCTCCCCCCCCCCCAAAGAAAAGAAAAAGAAAAAAAAGAAAACTCGGTGAAGAAAAATTCACTTTTAGGTAGCACTTGAACTGTTCTTCTAGGCCATTAAAAGGATTTTAACAAGTGAGAAATGGAAGGACTACTTTTGCAAGTGCCCTCTTTTTTCTCTCTTCCTCCCTCTTCTCTCCTCTTCTCTTCCCCCCTCTTCTCTCCTCTTCTCTTCCCCTACCCTCAGTGTTTGAAAAGTTAGTCTAAAAGGAACTTATTCCAGTTTCTCTAAGGCCTTGATATCTAGGACAACACATTTTCATTGGATTTTTTTTCCAGTGTCATTACACCTTCCTACTCTTTACATCTCTGGTTTTGTAAAGCTCTAGATAATTAAAAATAAATTTTAGGATGCATTTTGGCATCCTCTTTTGGTGAAGGCAACTGCCTTGGGAAGTGAAGTACAATTTTCTGACATATAGCATTGTTTATGTATCAGTGATACAGGCTGTGTGTATTATGGTGTTTATAATTTGTGACCATAAAGTGTTACTCACTCTGCACTTGCCATCATACATCAGAAGTTATTATTTTAAGAGCTTTAACTCTTTAGTGTTGCCACAGCAGTTATTCAGTATTTCTCTACTCTATGGCACACATAGCACATCTGACCTCCTCACAAATCACATTTTATAAGCAAAGGGATAGAGAGATGCCTAGGGCATAATAGGTTGAGCGGAAAAGAAAGAGGCTTTAGGGTATGGTGTTGTAGAAGACTATATTTTGGTTATGTTTTAAACTTATATAATTAGGTTAAAACTTCCTTTTATCTGCAGCCCCATCCCAGGAAAATTTATCCTTTCTATGGAAATACCCTCCTAGAGTTCCTGTGGAATTTGATGTAAGAGAGACCTTCCTTATAATGAAGTCTTCAGTATTAACGCTGTTAACCCCTTGACAATTCTGAGGAATTTGTATGACTATTGTATTCATAGCCTGTGGTCTTTACCTCCAAGCCATGTGTAGATCAGTTCATTTATTGCACAAGTGAAACAAAAGGAGAGTAAATATTCTTTCACTAAATGTTCTGGCTAGAATGACCTTGTTCCTTGCCTGTGCCTCCTAAACCCTCTGGATTTCTTCTAGAGTCAGATTAAGATCAATGCTTTTAATGATATTAAAAAAGACTTAGTTTAGCACCACCACTCCACAAAACATATGCATGTATACATAGATATGTATGTGAAGTGTTGATTTCTGACATTGTGATATTGTGTATTGCAGTGTCTGACAATAATTGGGATATCTGTGTAATGAAATATATACACATGTGTGTCTATCTAGAGGTACACATATATGTTTATGTATGTATATGTGTATATGTGTATGCATTTCTGCCCCTGCTATACCCCCATCCTTCCTATTTCAAATAGAATATCTTTGAGGGTAGGGACAGGGCTGTTTCACTTTTTGTCTTTGTATCTCCCTAGCATTTAGTGTAACACGTGGCACATTGTCACTACTTAATAGATGCTTGGTTGATTGATTTATTGGGCTATTATTGGGGTCATTATAGTACTTCCATCAAATGAGTGGAAATCTTTCAAGCCCATGAACATTCTAGCTATCACTTAGATATCAGGTTTGCTTCAAAGAGTTGTGACATGACATGTCACAACTGTTATGTTGTTTTCTATGGCAACAGTATGTGATATTGGAAATACAGGATTTTCCTTCAGTGCAGATTCAGGACAAAGTGAATGTGAGATCAAAGCCTAGGAATGGATAGGTGTACATGATAGAATAAGGCAATGACAACAAAGAACCTTCTTTCTCTTTTAAATGTGTTGTTGTTGTTGTTGGGTTGTTTCAGTCGTGTCTGACTGTGACTCCATTTAGGGGTTTTCTTGGTAAAGATACTGGACTGGTTTGCCATCTCCTTCTGCAGCACAGTTTTTTCAAACGAGGATCTGAGAGGCAAACAGGATTAAGTGACTTGCCTAGGATCACACAGCTACTAAGTGTTTGAGGCTGGATTTGAACTCATGAAAGTGAATCTTCCGGATTCCAAGCCCAGTGCTCTATCCACTGTGTCACCAACTGCCTCTCCCTCTTCAATACATAAGTAACTCATGTATTTAATTTAAATTTATAACTAATTAGCAGTAAAAAGTACCCTTTGTTACTGTAGCTAGGTTTGGTAGTCCATGTAGTGTTGTACTTAGAGTCAAAAGGACCTGAATTTGAACCTTGCCCTTAGACACTAGCTGGAAGTCATTTAACCTGTGCCTTTTCTCATTCATAAAATGGGAATGATAATAGGACCCACGTCTCTGGGTTGCTGGGAAGATAATGAGATAATATGTTTAAAGCATTTTGCAAACCTTAAAGCACTATAGACATGTTGTAGAAATCATTATTATCATTAACCTTTTCTATTACTTTAGTGGGAGAATCTTTTTAAAGGAATATATGGTGTAGTTCAGAGGTGTCCAGCACATGGCTGGCAGGCTGCATGTGGCCCACAATACTCTCAAGTGCAGTCTGAACCAGAATGAAATGTAATTGAGAAATACTTAACATAAATAAAAATACACTAAAACATAGATAATGTCACATTTTAAAACTAAGTCAATATGTGAACCACAGTGTACCTTTTGCATGGTGTAGTAACCCCTGTGTTTCTATTTGATTTTGACCACTGGTGTAGCCCATATTGTTGCCGAGACCAGGTTCAAGGCTCTTCTCTGATGCATACTGGCTGTGTTACCCTGATAAAGTCACTTAATCTCTTTATTACCTACAGGCAACTCTTTAGGACACTAGATTGTAGAGAACATACCAGCCTACATTGGTAGAGGAAGTTTACTTACTAGGGGCTTCTCAGTATTTATAAAATTACAATTCTAGCTGGTTTCTGCCTTCATTGGCATCACTACCAATATAAGAAACAAAAATGTTTTAATCAAAATTATTAGGATAGAAATTACAATTCAAAATCAAGGAGAAATGAGAAATGATAGTGTGAAATTAAGGAGAGGTTAGGCTTACTATTTCAAAGAGTTAATACTTTAGAGGTTATTTGTTTAACTGAGTCTACTGTATAAAAATATTGAATTTGTGTTACTATGGTGAAGTTTATCTTAAACAAATCATTTATTCCATAGTGTCACTTGCTGGAAATTAGAAAGAATTGGAAGGGGGAAGCTTTGCGGAATGTGTTGGTGATGTATCTCTTACGTATGCCTTATAATCTCAATTTTATTTCAGGCAAGAGGAAGACTAAAGAAATAATGCAGTAGAATTTAGCATTATTTAATGATTTCCTTTCTCACTTTACCACCCAGCTACCAAATTTACATTTCCAGATTAATTTCATCCCCAGAGTTATGATATTGAATCTAGTGAGAAGACTCTACCCAGTAGAGGGGCTAAACTCAATCAGACCTTCCTTTTTATCTCAGAACTCTTTCTGCCCTTGGGCACATGACTGTTCCGCTCTTAAGGCCCTCATTGAGTACATGGCTCTGACATTCAAGTCTTGGTGCTTCCTAAAAGTCAGAATCACCAGCATCCTGCCACCAAGCAGTGTACTTTTTGCTTATATTTTTTTGGGGATGTATTTTTACTTACTTGTAAAAAAAAACCCCAAATCAGAAAACCCTAAACTTTTTTTGTCAATATTTTAACTTAATTTTCATTTCTTTTTACTTATAACTACTTGCCCTTCCCACCCCCCCAGTCTAATGCCCTGTTGCTAAGTAAAGAGTAGCTCTTCCAGAAGAAATGTCACATTGAGGAGAGCAGAAAACAGTGCATATATCAATGCCGAAAAGCCTAATGAATTGAAGTTTATGCAAATGTGTCTGTGATTACTTGGAACTGGCAATATATTACCTACAAATAGCCAGGTAACTGAAGGGTAAATGTGTAGTTGCTGGATTGTTTCCTTTATTTAGAGATTAGACAATCCTCTCTACCTGGTGGCACTCTTTCCCCTTCATCTTCAACAGATTTATGTCTCTCTCTCTCTTTTTTTTTTAAGCCTTCATTGAAGTATGGCCTGTTGGTGCAGTTGTAGTTTCTTTGAAAATGTTGCAAAATTCATGAAATAAGGAACTGGTTACAGTAGATCCTTGTTAGAAATAGAATTGGGGCAAGGTGTTTACTCCTGAGGACCATGCTCCTTTTCTCTCGCTTTAATGCAGCAGCCTGATGCAGGATGGGTGTACGGTATTCTTGGTGCTTTGGAAGCCATATGTGAGTATTTTGTCCTTCATATATTCATTAACTCTCCATCATTGTTCTCTAGCTATTAATTTTACTCTTTCCTTCATCTGTGTAAGAAAGAGATTGAACTTCCTCTCTGTCATCTAGTGTTGGGAAGGGTAGAAAAAGGTTGTTTGGTTCGTTTTTTTCCTCTCTACTGTTGGTTTGACAGGCACCCCCACTGATGTGGGAACTTCAAAAAATACTGAAAATTTAGGATTAGAAGTAAGGCCTTCTGCATATAGTAAGAAAATCCATTTGGTTGTTCTGAATCTTCAGTGTTGTTGCTTTAAAAGTAGGATATATTTCTGGCTTTAGACATTTGACAATTACTAGCTGTGTGACCCTGGACAAGTCACTTCGCCCTGATTGCCTCACTAAAAAGCAAAAAAAAAAAGTAGGATGTATTTTGGCAATTAATTTGAATTTATTTCCTATGACTTAATAACAGTATCATAGAGATAATGTGTGACTGAAAATTTCTGTGCTACATTGTACATCAGTATTCATACAGAAGAGAGAGAATGATAATTGAATGGCCAAAATCTATGTAGTGCTGTAAGGTGTCCAAAACTCTTGCTTCTTAGCAACCCTGTGAAGAAAGTAGTACAAGTGATGTTATTTCCTATTTTAAAGCAGGCTTACAAAGTTTAATTACAAAAGTTAAGTGACTTGACAGTGGTTCCACATTTAAGAAGAACCTGAACTAGGATGTGAATCCAGGACTCATGACTCCCAAGTTTAGCACTTGTGTAGTGTATAGCACACTGAGCTCTGGACCTGAGAGCCAAGAGACCTGGATTCATATCCTAGCTCTGGTAGTTACTAGCTGTGTGACCAGTGACAGGGCACTAAACCTTTCTGAGCCTCAGTTTTCTTATCTTTAGCATGAGGATAATAGCATTTGCCTTACCTTTCTTATTAAATTAGTGAGAAGAAAAGGTTTTTGTAGGCCTCAAAAAGATTATATAAATGTGACTTGCCATTTCATATGCTGAGAAATACTTATTTTTGTACTTTGCACAGTTGTCATAGAATCTTACTCTTTGTAAGCATCAAGCTTATGATTTTGACCTTTATACAAGGTATATTCTTTACACTGAATTTTAGCTAATGACACAGTTCACTAACTCATCCAGATGCCTTCGAGGTTCTTTGTGAATTACTAGATTTCATAACTAAATTATTGTTATTATTATTTTTGTTTGGAAGGACTAAGAAGCTCTTGTTTCTAGTCCCAGTATTTACTTTGTGACCTTAGGTAAATCACTCAATTTTCCTGAGTCTTACTTTCCTTATCCACAAAATGAAGAATAATAATTCCTGCTTTACCTACCACCCTTGTTGTTGTGAGGATTAAATAAGAAAGTGTGGGGGAAAGTGCTTTGTATATTACAACATGCTTAACAAAATGTAAAATGGTTTTTTACTGTATGTTGTTATTTGTCCCAAGGATTTCATTTTGTGTACTTGGGTCTCAGACTGTCTTTCCTAATATTTTTTTTTTACATAAAGATAGATTAAAGGCATATGTTATAAACCAGTCTCCTGTGAATCCGATTTCATAATTGTTTCTGAGTGTAGCTCAAGTTACTTATTTCATTTAAAAATGTTGCAGAGTCAAAATCTTCAACAAAGATCCTCACTGAGCAGATAGATTCAGAGGCAGCTAGGTGGCACTCTGCATAAAGTGCTGGGCTTGGAGTCAGGAACACATGAGTTTAGATTTGGATTCAGATACTTAATTAGCTACGTGACCCTGAGCAAATTACTTAACCCTTCTCAGCCTCAGTTTCCTTAGCTGTAAAATGGGAATAATAATAACTACTTTTCAGGGTTATTGTGAGGATCAAATGAAGTGTTATTTATAAAGCTCTTAGCACATTGCCTGATACATTGTAGATGCTGTATAAATGCGTATTCCCTTCCCCATTTCCTTACCTGATCTAATTTGAGCTTCTCAGATTATGGAACCGTGGAGCTAGAATGTATCTTAGAATTCAACTCTCAATTTTTAACACAAAAAACTACTGAGTATCAACATGTTAAGTTACTTGCCCTGAGTTATACAGCTAACTAATATCAACATAAGGACTAGAACTCAGGTCTCACTGTCCAGTGCTGCTTCAACCATACCACGCTGGCTGCTTATGTAACCTTTGGCAAGCTATTTTGCCTTTGTGACTCTGTTTTCCTGTTTCTAAAGTGGGAGAATTAGACCAGTTGCTTTTTAAAATCCCTTCCAGCTGCCAAATCCTAAAAATCCTGTGATTTCAAAGCCATACCTTATATATCTTTGAGCCAGTTACTGTTGTCAACACCATTCCTTCTAACCCCTGGTTTGCCTGATTTCTTAGAAAGAAGAATAGATGAGAACTTCATCCTCCATAGCAGCACACACACACATCCCTAGCTTAATTTAGGTCCTTGAGTACAAGTAGCTCCCTATGTACCTTCCCCAAGTGTGCTTATCACCTCTGTGTTAGGAAATGAATACTTTATTTCATCACAGATCCTCCAGAAATGTGGTTGGTCATGGTATTGATTCTGAAGTCTTTCAGAGTTGTTCTTTACATGTTGCAGTTCTTGTAACAATTGTTCTCCTGGTTTTGCTTACTTAAAACTTCATTAGTTAGTACTACTCAGGATTCCCTGAAATTGCCTCTCTCATTTCATGTTGTGTCATTTTAGATGGTAGTAATATTCCATTTCTTTCCTATATTACAATTTGTCTAGCTATTCCCCAGTTACTAAGAGGTGATCTAAAACACCTCTTTAGATTCTGGTATTTTTCTTTGTTCTTCTTTCCCCTTTAATCCTTCCTTCAGAATCATAAAGTCTGTGTAGCTTGTATTAACCTTGCTCTTTAACTCTGTCTCATTCCCTATCCCCACTTATTTTCTTGTTGAATTTGATGTGTTTCTATACCAAACTCTGTGTGTGTTTGTATTTGATCCTTCTTAGTCTGTGATACATCACTGATGCAGCTCCCTGCCCCAGAGTTTTCACCATGTTTGTATGCTCTTTTCAGGCACCCCTGTTATGAAAAATAGCGAGTTCCATCCTCTTCTTCCTCTTCCCTACATCAGTGTCTTCCTCCTTTTACACTTTCTTCTTTTTCCCCTCTTTAGAGCCTCAGAGCAAAACCAGTCCACCTCTGGGACCTCTGGTTTTCTTATTTAATTACCTCAGTACCCTATGAAGACAAAAAGATTTTGAAAGAATACTAATTTCTTCACCCTCTTTGAGACTATTAGCACTAAATCATTACATAGCTCCTTCTGGTTACTCAGATAAATTTGCTTTTCTAGGTTCTTTTGGCTCCTGAGCCTGTATTTCAAAATTCCTATTCATCTCTGGTCTTTTCATCAGAAATGTTTGAAAGTCTGCCATTCCATTAAAGGACTATTTCTTCTGTTCCTCATTCCTCCTCCCTCCTCCCTGTCCCCTTAGGATTATATTCAGTTTTGCAAGGTAGTTTATTATTTTGTCTTTTGAAATTCAAAGGTGTTCTCTCACTGAAAGTTGCAACTGTGCTGCTGACTTTAGTTCCTTGGAATTAGAATTGCTTTTATCTGTGTGCTTGAAGGTGTTTTTTCCTCTTAGGAACTGATTAGTGGAGTCTTTCTATTTTTACTTTATCCTTTGCTTCTCATAATCCTTGGCAGAGTTCATTTATTATTTCTTGAATCTTATGATTTCTAGGCTTTTATACCATGGATGTCAGGGAGTCCAAGTTATCTTAAACTACTTCTCTTTGACCTGTTTTCTAATTCAGTTATTTTTGGTATCACATGTTTTACCTTTTCTTCTATGTTTTCAGTCTTTTGATTTTATTATATTTCTTGCTATCTCATGGAGTCATTGATTTCTGTTTGGTCTATTCATGTTTTTAGGGAGGCCATTTTTTAGGTAAAGTTTATCACTTTGTCTTCTGAGCTACTTATTCTCCTTCCTTTTCTTTTCTCCAGAGATTACATTTTATTTTTTATCTACTGCTTCATTTCTTCCATTTATTCATGTAGTCCTTGTGGAAAATCTGTTTTTGTTTGTTTGTTTTTTCCCTTTGAGTCTGCTTTCAGCTGTTTTGAAGCTGCTTGTTTCTACTTTTGTGAGAAATCTCTAGATATATTAAAAAAATTTTTTTCCATACTGAATGATATTTTTTCTTTGCTCTGTTTTTTTTAATTTGATTTTCTGCCTTTAGTACCCAGACTTGGGTTTTGTGCCAAGGCTCCAGCTCTGCTGCACTTTGGGATGTGGTGGCTGGCCTTGTCTTGGGACACTTGGGTTCCTGAGCTGACCTCTTCCTTCTCAGACCCTCCTCCCCAACCTTGACCTTTGAGATTCTGAGTGTTGTATCTTCAAGGCTCTTCCTGGTATCTCAAGAGAGAGTGTTTGGGACTCCCAAACTCTTGGGCCTGGGAGATGCTGGTCTGAGGTCTCCTACACTGTGCTGGTCAGCACTGCAGCTTTCTTAGGGGAGCCCTCTGCTCTTTTTGCATATGTTCAAGGAGCCTTAAAGGCTAATTGAGTCCTGTTTCTGTGACAGTGTTTGCTTTGTTGAAGGTTACACTTTTCCCATTGCCTTGAAGATTCTGCCTGGCTTCCCCCCCTCCCCCGCCCCAATTCTAAGGGGATGTAAGTCACTGTATTTTTTTCATTAGATTTTTTGAGCATAGTTTGGTGTAAACTTCTTTTTTTGAGGGGGGCGAAGGGGAGTAGGTATGTGGGAGCTGTCCAGTCTTTCTAATTCAGATAGACATCTTGGCAAGATTCTCCCTCTTCTCCCCATCTCAAAATCTCAAAGTTTTGGGAAATGGAAAGCAGCTCCTTCCTTCCCCTCTCCCATCTCTCTCATTTACATGTGTATTTGTATGTATGAAACTCCTGATTTACATGCTTAAAGTGAAAGATATTTTCATTGAACAGTATTGCATCGGAAAAATTGCTAAATGTTGCTTATTTATACTGGGATAGCAACTTGGTACTACAAAGAAGTATCAGGAAAGCATCTGTCATTTTTCCATATGGCATTTAATATTTTTTCAATTACAATATAACCTTGTCTCACCATAACTTAACCAATTTAAGATCATTTCTTAAATTGAACAATGTGATGCTTGAAGAGTAGGCAACTGTAGTTTCTTTTCTCGTCATTCAAATTCATTCCATGAATTACAGTAATTACTTTCCAAAATGATATCTTTATTGTGATTTGATTTTCCCCATTATGATAGCCAGTGAGTAAAACCGTTATGACCTTGCTATCTATAAATAGAACAACTTATCTTATTCATATTTTCCCTTTTAGCCAACTGATTTTAACTCAAGAAATTGAACTGTAGTTTATGATTTGTGTTGGTCTCCACAATTCTGGTTAGTAGTGAGAGTATCATGAAATTGTTCCAGTACTTTCCCTTTATTATCATGTCTAAATGTAGTTGTGGGGTGGAGTTTTGGGGGGGCAGGGGAAATATAAATTTATTTTCAGGCATTTAGGGCCAAATTGTTGGGATTTTTAGTTCAATGAAAAAGTCAAAGAAAATGGCTAGAGGAAATTTTATGTCTGTTTCCCTTTGAATCAGTATCCCATTATTATCCTTAGGACACTTCTTACCTTTGTGTTGCATTATTCTAAACTATTTAAAAAAATTTTTTTTTAATCAGGTTCAACAAACTGAGATTTTAGTCAAGTATGGGTCAAGTTTTACTTTTAACAGAGCTTCACTGTCCGCTTTATGAGCTCTAACTCTATAAGACATCATCATAGGGAGTTACTAAACCAATAAAATATAGTCCCTGCTTTGACCTTGGAGTCATAGGGTTTAGAACTAGAAGAGGGGACCTTAGAGACCATCTAATCCAGTATCCTCATTTTTTTTATTAAATAGTATTTTATTTTTTTCAATTACATATAAAGATAGTTTTCAGCATTCATTTTTGTGAGATTTTGAGTTCCAAATTTTTTCTCCCTGTTTCCCATCTCCTCTCCCCAAGATGGCACCAATCTGATATAGGTTATACATGTGCAATCATGTTAAACATATTTCTACATTAGTCATGTTGTGAAAGAAAAAAAAACCAAAAGGGTAAAACAAAAAAAAAGTGAAAATAGTATGCTTTGATCTGCATTCAGACTCCATAGTTCTTTCTCTGGATGTGGATAGCATTTTCCATCATAAGTCTTTTGGAATTGTCTTAGATCATTGTATTGCTGAGAAGAGCTAAGTCTGTCATGGTTGTAGTATCCTCATTTTCTAGATGAAGAAATTGTGACTCACCAAGATTGTGGTATGTCCTAAGTCATAGAGTTAGTAAGCTTCAGGCCTGGGACTTGAAATCCCAGGCCTTCTTTCAAATACACTCTTCTCCACTCCATCCCACTGAGATTAAACGTTCTGTAATCATAAACATATAGCCAAGGAACAGTCACTTATAAATTTATACCTGTGCAACTGTAGCTATCAGCTATGCAGATTTTCATTTATAAATATAAGTTATAAGTCATCAAGTATTTAAGATAAATAAAACAGCATGCAATGGTGATTAATGCCAGGTTGAAAGGTTGGTGGTCTAGAAATGAACAAAGCATACCTCTCTTGGAATCCTTGTGATCTGCATAGTGGTTTACTTTGCTAGTGTTCATTATAGGTGGATACAATACAGACTTCAACTGGGCCACCAGTGTTGCACAGCAAAATTTTTATTCTTCTTTGACTATCTTCCTTGATGAATTCTTTTATCCTACTTGTTTCAGACCTCTGTTGTCCTCGAGCCCCAGATAATTGTTTCACATCCCTTGCCTAGGCCTGTGCCCTTGATTCTATCCCTTCTCATTTCCTTTGCCAGCTTGCCTAATTTGTTATTACTTGTCTTTCTTTCATCTTCTCTACTTCCCTATCTACTGAGCTCTACCCTGCTGTCTACAAACATGCTTAGGTCTACCCCATCCTTAACACACACACACACACACACACACACACACACACACACACACTTTCACTTGATATGACTATCTGCTTCTGTCATCCTTTTTCTTCCCTTTCACTGCTAAATTCCCAGGGGAAAAAAAGTTGTTTATACTTTATTCACTACATCACCACTGTTGACCTTATCACTTGAGGGAAGCTGCTTGCTTTAATATACTTTTTCTAAAGAGTGCTTTCTTTCCTGCTGAGTCTGTAGAGGAATGTTGACAAGTCCAGTGGCATTTTCTGGGTTCTCATCCCTCTGGCCACTCTGTAGCTTTTAATATAATTGACCACTTCCTGGACAAGCTCTTTTCGTAGCTTCTGTCACACTCCTCTTTGCTCTTTCTTTTTTTTCCCATTTTTTTGGATAATTAATTTATTTATTTTTAGTTTTCAGCAGTCTTTTCCAAAAGGTTTTGAATTTTAAATCCTTCTTCGATGGCAGTGTGCAATCTGATATAGGCTGTACTTATACATTCATATTAAGCATATCTTTCTATAAGTCATGATGTAAAGAACAATTAGAACTAATAGGAGGAACCACAAGAATGAAGCAATAAAAAAAAAACAACAAAGGAAAAGGAGAGCAAATAGTGTGCTTCCATCTACATTCAGACTCCATATTTCTTTCTCTGGATGTGGGTAACATTTTCCATCATGAGTCTTTTGGAGATAGATTAGATTTTTGCATTGCTGTGAAGAGCCAAGTGTATCAAAGTCAGTCATCACACAAGGTGGCTGTTACTGTGTACAATGTTCTCTTGGTTCAGCTCATTTCACTTTGTATCAGTTCATGTAAGGCTTTCCAGGTTTTTTGAAGTCTGCCTAGGACAGACTTATAGCACAATAGTATTCCATTACATTCATATACCAACAACTTGTGGAACCATTCCCCAATTGATGGACAGCCCCTCAATTTCCAACTCTTTGACACCACAAATATTTTTGTACATGTGGGTCCTTTTCCCATTTTTATGATCTCTTTGGGATACAGACCTAGAAGTGGTATTGCTGGGTCAAAGGGTATGCACAGTTTTATAGCCCTTTGGGCATAGTTCCAAATTGCTCCCCAAAATGGTTGGATCATTTCACAACTCCACCAGCAGTGCATTAGTGTTCCAATTTTCCCACATCTTCTCCAACATTTGTCATTGTCATGTTTTGCCACGTTAGCCAATCTGATAGGTGTGATGTGGTATCTCAGAGTCGTTTTTGATTTGCATTTCTCTAAACAATAATGATATGGAACATTTTTTCATATGACTATAGATAGCTTTAGTTTCTTCCTCTGAAAACTGCCTGTTCATATCCTTTGACCATTTTGGGGGATGCTCTTTCTTTTGCTACCTATATAACTGCTCTTTCTCCTCTGTATTGGATTTGATTTGATTTTTTACATGTATATTCTTGGAATTCTCATGTTTGCATATATTTAAGTATCATCTCCATGAGATTGTTCCCATACATATCTAACCCCTGTCTCCCAAAATCAAGTTAATCATCATCAGCTGGCTGCTGAATGTTATCTCAGCAGTTTACTGTATAAGTTGTTCAGTTTTTACTTTGTGACCTTTAGTGAAGGGGGTAGAGGCTAAGCAGAGAGATGGGGGAACTCTCTCTCATACTCAAATTATTGCCACTTAAAATAGTTTTTCTACCTCTAGTATTTCTAGTCTGCTTCATTATATTAATCAATATTCAGTTGTATTTTGGTGAGTTGGGGTAACTTATAATCATGTGCCCTAAGGAAGAAATATATCCTCAGGCCTGGACTAGTATGAATTTTGTATGCTGATAAAACAAGAACTTGGTATAAAAAGAAATACAAAGGTACAAGACCAAAAAACCCAATAATTGTGGATTGTGTGCTAAATAAATATTTCTTAAAATTAGAGTATTTCAGAAATCTTAATGCAGTTTTAAGTTGTTAAGACTTTTTATTAAGTTTAAGGTTTAATAGCTATAAAACCACACTAAGACTTTTGGGGCACCCTGTGGGGAAGTGAGATAAGGAAATAAGCATGTATATAGCACCTAGTATTTTCCAGGCACTGTACTAAGCATTTTAATAAGTATTATCTAATTTGATCTTCACCGCAACCCAGGGACGTAGGTGCTGTTATTGTCCCCATTTTACAGTTGAGGAAACTGAGGCAGAGGTTAAGTGACTTGCTCAGGGTCACACAACTAGTATGTGTCTGAGGCCGAATTTGAACTCTGTTCTGTCTGACTCTTGGCCTACTGCTCTATGCACTGTGGTGCCCCCTTAGCTGCCTTTAATATACAGGCATGTCTGGACATGTGAATGCCTTATTTCTTTTATATAGTCTTCACTACTGTCTTCAGTTGGTAGCTTGAGTTCTGATATCCTTGTTCTGTAAAATCAGTAGGCGGCAGGGAGGTGGGCAGAGAAACGGTTTTGTCCTTCATGGCCTGTGAGGTCATCTGATAATTGCTAGGTGCTTCTCTGGACATTATTCTGTTGACTAATTCAGGCTGGGAGTAGACTTTGGAACTTTTCATCAAAGGATGTTTGTTTTAGATTATTTCTCTTGGAGCATTACATTCCTTCGATTTGTAGAGGAATGTTGGGCAGCCCTCTTCCCCTTCCCCTAAGCCTTCCTGTTCTATACTGTCATTAAGTGACAGTAACCCCTTAATGCTTTGGGCTGCCTATATCAAAGCTTGTGCCTCGCTGAAACTTTCTTTAAGTTATAAGCCAAGAAGGATCAGTTCTTTGTTCTTTTGTTGCATGAAACCTGTGCTTAAACTATCAAAAGTGTCTGGGAGCTTATTTCATGGGATCCTAAGAATGCTTTAAACAAACAAACAATGGGACCTTATAGAAGAGATGTTTAATAGCTCTAAAGGGCCAGAATAGGATGTCAGGCTTTTACAACTCAGGAAAATTCTTTAAATTATAGTCTAGTTATAACTATCTAAAATGCCCCTGAGGGCCTCAGTAAGACTAAGAAAACTGCTGAAATATATATGTGTATACAAATTATTTATTCAATATATGTAAAAATATATATGTGTGTGAAATTGTCTATGTTGACTAAATAATCATTGCAGTTAGTAATGACTTTTTCTTAGTGCCTATTTGATTGGCCCCCTTTTGGAGCCAAGGCTGAAAAATGAAAAAGGCCACTGAAATCCATCCTGCCCTTGTTCCTAATACCCTTTTGCTTAAACATTATTTAATTAAGTGAAATTACACCCAGATTCATTGTTGGCTCCATAAACCCTTGGTTAAGGGTGTGATTATAAGTATTAGCCTCCTGTTTTGCCATGGTGTGTAATTTGTGTCTTTCTTGTAAGTAGTCTTAATTCAGCTGCAGTTCAGTTTACATGCATGTTAGGAAAGGGCTAGGGACTGGGCCTGTGATTTCATTTGTGTAGGGAACTACCAGGTGAAAAAACTGCCAGTGTAGCTCAGCTTCTTCTCTGTAATTTAGAGACTTGAAGAGTTACCTTGGACACTGAAGGGTTAAGAGGCCTGTCTGGTTTCAAAAAGCCAATATGTGATAGTCAGAGACAGGATTTGAACCCAGGTGTTTTAGCTTCAAGGTTAATTCTTTATCCAAGACATTGAGCTCTCTGTGTGCATATTTAAAGAACTCACATTTGCGTAGTGATTTAAATGCTGTTATGACTTAACAGAACTATAAGGCCAAGGACTGATTATCTTTAAACACATGAAGATTTTTTTTTAAATAAGAGTCCTGCTGAGTAGTTGTTTCTGTATTTGTAAATGGGTTTAAAGTAAAACAGGAGTGAATCTGAATAGATATAGAAACAACTCCTTTCTTCTTGGAATGATAGAACATAATAAGTAACATTTTGTTTTGAGAGGCAGTATAGTGCACTGACTTAGGGCACCAGACTTAAAGCCAGGAAGATCTGGGTATGAATTCCCCCCCTCAGACACTTAATTACCTTTGCCTTGCTTACTGGACATTTCACCCTTCTGCCCTTAGTATTCTCCTCTGTAAAATCAGGGAGGCTGACTCTGACCTCTAAGGATCCTTCAGGTTTAAAATCTAGGATTCTGTGATCCATTACAGTGCTTTCCTCATACCTCTCAGTCATTCCACAGGTACTGATTAAGCTTTGACTATCCCTGCTGTCAAGCAGTTTACATTCTTTTGGGAAAGACAATGCATACAGGTAGAGGCACATGCAGAATGAATACAAAATCAGCGTAAGGTACAAAAATGGATCAGTGAGGGAGGGCATCAACAGTTGGAAGATCAAGAAGGCATCATGTAGAAAGTGGTATTTAAATTTCTCTGTGAACTACTACTACCCTGAGAAGCAAGGAGAGCAGGTGTATTCTGATTATTATCTTCTTTTGCTATATAAGGAAATTGAGGCTTAGAGGTGGTTACTTCCTGTAAGTGTCAGAGTCAGGATTTCATAGGCTCACTGACTTAGAGCTGCAAGGGCCCCAAGAGGCATGCTTGTCCAAACCCTTAATTTTGAATATGAGGAAATAGAAACCCCCCCCCCAGAAAAAAAGGTTAAATGATTTTTCCAAGGTCCTTAAATAAGTGACAGAGCTAGGATTTGAACTCAGGCCCTTAGAGTTCAAATCTAGTATATATTCCATCACACTACTCTGCCTTTCAAATGTGGCTTAGCTGCCAAGAAATATTTTAGAGTTAATTGTTTCTGGAGATGTTCAGAAAAAGAATGAGCAGTGCTCCCTGTCCTAGATGTTCTTAGGTAATTGTTCAGTTGTTCCAGGCATGTCTGACGCTTCGTGACCACCCCATTTGGGGTTTTCTTGGCAGATATACTGGAGTGGTTTGCCATTTCCTTCTCCAGCTTATTTGACGGATGAGGAAACTGAAACAAACAGGGTTAAGTGATTTGCGCAGGGTCACACAGCTAGTGTCTGAGGCAGAATTTTAACTCGGGTCTTCCTGACTTTAGGCCTAGCTCTTTATCCCCAGTACCACCTAGCTGCCTTTCTAAGGCAGTTTCCAGCCTTGTCTCCTCTCTTCTCCCCCTGCTTCTTTCCTAAGACTAGCCTTTCTTATGTGCTCAGGGAATGCAAAGAATTGTTAATATTTGTTTAAGCAAAGAACAGTATAATTATTTTTGGTTTATCTATACTGCTGTCCCCATTCGTAGGTTCAGATAACAAGAGAATTTAACGTTCTAGGCAAAAGCCTTCATCAGCTTAGTCTGTTTTCCTTTAAGTTAACTCCCTTGTGTGTCTTCGTGATTGAGAGCAGGGACATCAGTGAGCCAAAGCAACAGAAATCTAAAAATTATTTATATTTGACTTGTGATTTTTTGGTAAACTTACATATAAATATTGGAATTTAAGATATTGTGAGAACATCATAGTTTAAAGCCAGACCACAAAACCTTCAATCATGAGGAACTGGAAAATTGTCCACATTCCCCATCTTGCCCCTCTGCTCAATACCCACCTCTTCCACAGTCCATATAGTCATTTATTTATTTCAGAAATATGTATGTGTCCACTACAGGCCAGTTTCTGTAAGATACCATATGGTAGGGAGTGGGAGGTCCTGGTACTTCTCTAAAAGAGGAATACAATAAGTATTCAAGTAACTAGATTAGTACCTGGCAGTATACAGTATGAATGTCCTCAGGAAGGTATGGTCAAAATACCAAGAGAGGTCAGAGAAAGGTGAGAGCGCTGCAGTTTGTTGTAGGGTGAGGAATGATCATAGATGCCTTTGTGCCATGTGAGCTGGGTCTTGAAAGAGGAGTCGAATTTTTGTAGAGGTGTTCTGTTTGGGGAGGGGGAAAGTGATGGGCATTCCAAACAAAGAGAATGCTATAAATAAAAGCAGAAAATACAAGGCATATTTGAGGAATGACCAGTGTGGAAAAGTTATAGTTAATCAAGCTGGAAAGGTAGTTTGGGGTCAGAACATATATTTCCTTAAATCCCATCTTAAAGAGTTGGACTTTATTCTGTAGAGAGTGGTTTTCATTCATTCGTTCATTTCATTCACTCCAGGCTAGGGAGTGCCAGCATCTCAAGTTGTGATTGTGGAAAGGTTCATACTATACCAGACCCATTTTAGAATCAATTAGAAGGGGAAAAGACTGGAGCTGGGAGATCATTTAGGAAGTTTTTACAATAGCGCAGACCAATTAGCAACTGAATGGAGTTGATACCAGTGGTAATGAAAAGGAGGAAATGGATGCAAGAATGTTTGTAGATATGAAATTACAAGACTCTATTGGTTGTAGAGGGCAGCTAAGTAGTATAGTGGATAGAGTGCTAGGCCTGCAGTCAGAAAGTGTCATCTTCCTGAGTTCAAATCTGGTCTCAGACACTTATTAGCTGTGTGACCCTGGACAAGTCACTTCACCCTGTTTGCCTCAGTTCCTCATCTGTAAAATGAGTTGGAGGAGGAAATGGCACACCACTCCAGTATCTTAGCCAAGAAAACCCCAAATGAGATCACAAAGAATTGGACATGACTGAAACAACTGGACAACAATTGGATGTAGAGGGGAAAGGGGAATCACAGATGTTTTCAAAGCTTCAAGCTTGGGCAACAGAGAAAATGTAGTGACATAAATAAAGAGAAACCAGACTGAGGAGCTGCCTTGGATTGGAGGAGATAGGAAGGCGAGAGAAGATGACTGCATTGTTAGTTTTTTAAAATTTTCATGCTCTATTTGGGCACTTAGATTTTTAAATAATCAGCAGACAGCTACAAACAGGTTACAAAACCTTGGGGGAGTGTTAGGGATGAAGCTAATCATCATCTGCATAAAACGTGGGGTGCATATATCATCAGTGTTTTTCAGTATATTGATCAGTTTTGCTGATCCCTGTACCATCCCCCTTTTTTTTTCTTTAAAAAATATCTTTGCTTTGTGAGATGGCTCTCTGGGAGAAGGATGCAGGGGGATATGTAGATGATATAGGGATAAAAGATCAATAAATTTATTTTTAAAACATTAAAAATAATCTTCACAGTAATAATAATTGTAGCAGTGGGGTAGATTAAATCATCAATTGAGAGTATGTAGAGGGCTGAGGTCGTAAGATTAGGATCTATAGTGAAAGGACCCTGTCCCCCTAGGGATCTGGGTAAGTGAGAAACAGAAATCATTCTGGTTTGAGGGCTGAATTAGTATGAACAAGCAGTGATCTCAAAGGTTGGAGTGAAGTGAGGAACCAGTACTAGAAAACTAATCAAAACAAAAAGCCTAAAATGCAGGTTAACACTTTAAACCTAACAAACTAATTGAGTAATTTATAACGATTAGTATGCCTATAACTTTCCTTATTTTTTTCATAGTTTTGTACCTCAAGTTTTTCTCACTCTACTGCATGTTCCAGGCACTGTGCTAAGTACTGGGGTTACAGAATAAAGCAAAAAACAGTCGTTTCTCTCAAGGAGCTCCTGGTCTAATGCAGGAGACAACATGCAAACAACTGGTACATACAAGAGATATACAGGATAAATTGGATATAATCTCAGAGGGAAGACACTGAGATTAAAGAGGAACTAGAAAGGTATCTTGCAGAAGGTTGGACTTTGGCTGAGGCTTAAAGGAAGAAAAGAGAGCCAGGAGGTGCAGATAAGGAGGGAGAGAGTTCCAGACATAAGGAACAGCCATTGAAAATGCTCCAAGTTGGGAGGTGTATCTTATGTAAGGAACAGCAAGGAGACCAGTGTCACTGGGTTTTAAAGTGTGTGAATGGGGTTAGGGTATAGGAAGGGGCTAGGTTATGAAGGGCTTTGAAAGCCAGATGATTTTTAAAATTTGATCCTGGAGGTAATGGGGAGCCATTTTAGTAGAGAAGTGACATGGTCCAACCTGTGCTTTAGGGTGATTAATTTAAAATCAGGAGGATATTCTGGAATATGGAGGAACTTGAAGCAGGGGAGTCAACCAACAGGCTATCAACCAATAGTCTAGGCATAAAGTTGGGAGGGCCTGTACCAAGGTGGTCAAGTTGTCAGAGAAGAGAAGTTAGAAAAGAAAAAGCCACAGGACTCAGCAACTTATTGCATATGGTAGGGGGAAGGAGTAGTGATAGAAGAGTGGGGAGTTGGAAGATGACACATAGGTTGAGAACCTGGATGACTGAAGGGGTGGTTTCCCCTCATTGGAATGTACTGTGAGCTTCTTGTTTTCAGAGACTGTTGTATTTTCATCTGTAAATTCCTAGTACCTAACTCGGTGAGTGGCACTCAATAAATGTTTGTTCATTGATTACGTGATTCTTAACTTTTGGAAAAGCAGAGTATTAACCCCAGAGAGAACTAGGAAGGAAGGATCTTTCTCTTTTGATGTCTTGTTATATACCGCCATATCTTTGCTATGTCACAAAGATGATTCTGTGTTGTATTCATTAATAACTACATTATCTTGGAATATTTTAAAATATCATTGAAAGCACTTTGAGTTGCTTGGAAATGGTTTCTATGTTGGGTGGTCATGTTGACAAGAACAGAATAGTCAATAGTATTTCTCTGTTTGGTTGACATTGAGAATTTCTGCAGGGGGAGGGAAGAAGGGGAGGAGGAGGAATTGGAGGGTGCTTCCTACTCCTCAAATATCCCCTACATGCACTGGGGCCCCTGCCTCTGCTGTCATTTGAAATCAGCCTAAGGTATCAAATAATACACAGAAGAGTCGTTCTTATAAGCCATGTTTCTATGGGTAACCAAACTAAAAGTCACCTCCTTGTACTTCCTCATTACTCATTAGTTAGCAGAATATTAATCATTTTGAGAACTCAGAGCTGCTTCTGATCTTCCCTGGCAATGGTTCTTGATCTCCTCTCTCCCTCTGCCCCCCAGTTAACCTGTTTGTGGCTCTTACTACAGTGGGTGATGGGTGGGGATGGATGTATATGTTTGCATGTAAGTAAAGCTTGTTAAATCAAGTCCCTACGGAACTGCTTCTGCAAAAGGTAATCAGTTAGATCAGTAATTTAAGCCGAGATCCAGAGATATAGCTCTAAGTCTACTGCTTGTCAGCTATTATTTATGTATTAACCTGAGATTGTTTGCTTTCAGGGAGAATGCTGGAGAACCTGACTCGTGGAGCAGTTTGTCCTATGAAATACCTTATGGGGATTGCTCTGTGAGACATCACCGAGAGTTGGACATTTATACATTGACATCTGAATCAGATGAGGAATCCCTACACCCCAGAGACAGTCGGACAGGACATATTTTTAAACTCAGGAACATCCAGCAGCAGCTTATGGTGAGGACAAACAATTCATACCTCAAGCCTTTGATTCCTTGGTAAAATTAACTTTGATTAGATTTAGGGCATTCAGTCAACAAGCATTTATTAAGCACTTACTATGTGCTAGTCACTGTATTAAGTAATAGCAATACAAAAAAAAAAAAGGCAAAAACATTCGCTACTCTCAAGGAATTTTTATTCTACCTGGGAGATAGTGTGTAAATAACAAGGTTTATACAAGAGATATGATAATAGCTAGCATTTGTAGAATGCTTTAAGGTTTGCACAGCACTTTACATATGTTCTTTCATTACAGTCTTCTGAGATTGGTACTATTATTATCCGCCTATCTTATAGATGAGGAATTGAGACTGAGAGAGATTTAGTGATTTGCCCAGGGTCATAGAACTAGTAAACTGTGTGAGGCAGGATTTGTACCTAGTAGATGGAAAGCTGTCTGAGAAAGAAAGGAACTAGGAGGGGGAATTTGAGCTGAGTCTTGAAGGAAGCCAGGAAAACTAAGAGATGGAAGTGAGGGGGGCAAAGTATCCCAGGTATTCAGAACAGCCAGTGCAAAGGCAAGTGCAGTAACAGAGATAGAGTGATAAAGACAGTAGGAAGGGGCCAAGTTGAATAGAGTTTTAAATGCCAAATATAGGAACTTTAAATTGGATCCTGAAGTTTTTTGAAACTAGAAACATTGGCAAGTAATCAGTGCTTGCAAATGACTCTTATGTTTATTTATGTATGATAAGTTTCTGGACCTTGTTGTTATATTCCAGATATAATAATGTTTTGGTTCTGATTGGCCTTTGCCAAGCAACTCAAGCAGTGACTAGATATATAGCATTTAGTCATAGCAGAGCTCAGAGCTATATAAAGGAAATATATTGGTATATTGGTTTGACTTTGAAAGACAAAATATACAATTTATTTTCTGAGATAGTTGGTAATTTTTTTAAAAAAGTTACACTAGAACATTTTGAATTTTTTTATGTTATGGCTATATTAAGTTGTGTTTGTAAATCTGATAAATAACTTAAAAGCAACTGCTTTTTATCATAAATGTGTCTTCTCAATGAAAATTGCTGTTAGGAAGCCAAGTAATACATACTCACTAGTTATAGTTTTCATAAATGATCTGAAAAGCTAAGTTTAGGTTCTTTTTTCCATCCAGGTTTTATTCATCATTAATTAGATTTGATTTTGGAAAGCAGCTTTGCGATTATTTAATTTAGGTTCATTCAGGGCCATTGAAATACCAGAGGCTTCCTCTGGAACAGGCATCATTGTTCAGTCCATTAGGCCTGGTGACTTCATTCCATGAACGTGTGGTGTCTCCGCCTCTTCCCTTTCGGAGACAGGCTTATCCCAGAACAAGATTCACTTTTGTTTTTGCCTGTATGTGCTCCCTGGAAATCAGACACCTTTTTTTTAGGTCTCTTTCCGTAAGGCAATTGACAATCCAGTTGAAGCTGTGCTCTTGAAAGTGGCAAGGGGGTCTCTACTGTGGATAAGGCAGGCAAAGTGAGGGGTGAGTCAGGACAGCCACCATCCGTATGCTTTTTGGTTAACGTAGAAAAGCTCAGCACTCTTGAGTCAGTTCAATCACCTGCTTTTTTTCCAGACATTTGATAGATTTTTGTTGCCCTAAAGCCAACTGAACCATTATGTACTTTTGGTTTTTTGACCTAATGAGCAATGAACTGCTACCACTTGTGGGACTTTGACTCTCATGGTAGAACCTAAGACTGATTCATGTCCTATCCTTTTGAAGGGAAGGGAAGCTGGAAGGTCACAATGCTCAGGTTCCCAAAGAAGACCACTTTATCATTAAGACTCTAATATTCAGAACAAGTTTTATGATTATGTATTGGCTAACTTTTATTAAAAGCCCTGAAACCCCAATTTTACCAGTAGGGAAGCTGAAGCAGTTAGATGCGTATGAGCTTGTAGAGTAGACCAGATATTGAGCCATGAGCAGAAGTATCTGATTTCTAGTTCAATCCACTGTGATACATTCATACTACTTTCATTTGAGAATGGGTGAGGCTCAAGAGTTAAAGAGAAAAAATACAAGTTTCTATACCTGAAATTTACCATATTAGCTAACAGAAAGATACTTTCCCCCCACCAAAAAGGTGAAAGAGATTTGGCAACTACTGCCAAGGCTAAAATTATTAGCCTATAGTTAAAGCTGTTTGATGAGCAGGACTTTTTTTTTAAAGACTTCATAGCCTTTAAGAAAGACTCAGGTCAACCCACTCCTGCTAGAAGATGGATAGGGTGGAGTTTATTTGTAGGATTAAAGGGTGGTATAATACTTCTGTAAATATTTGGGGCATCTGGAAATTTGGCTGCACCTTAGAACTAGGGGAAATTTGGCAAACTGTCATGAATTTGTTTATGTTTGGAATGGATAAAGGAAGTTGGAAGTGTTGTGTATCCCTTGGAGAGGAGGCCTAAAGAGCATTTTGCCCGAGTCGTTCATCTAAACCAGCATTCAGATACACATTTGTCCAACACTTTGGAGTTAAAATTTAATCCTACTCTTTAGAATAAGCTCATATTTGATTCCTGGAAACAGTAGTCTTGAGTATCATGAGCAACTTTCAAGCTCCTGGTGACTATGCAGTATGAGAGAGAAAAGTAAGAGTAAGTATAAATTAAAACAGTTTTAGATGGACTTCAGTCACCTTACAAAGTAGGTGGTTCTGTTAGATGTGACTGTTGCTTGCATTCCCTTATAACACATGTAGTTATGAAGTTTATGTTACTGACATTTTCTTTTGCCTTTGCAGAAAATGAACCTCAGACAGACAAAGGACCGTATCCCCTTAATGATAACATCACAGGACCCTCCACCTGCTCAGAGTGACCTGGATGTGGATGGCCAGCAGCATTCTTCTCCACTTGGACTTGGAGGCATGGACAACCCTGACCACAAAGGGGACTCAGTTAGTTTGGATGAAAAATCAGATGATCTATCAAACCTGATGAGCAAAGGGAAGACAGATTGTTCCTGTAAGAGAAAAGATAAAGCCCTGGAGAGAAAAGAGGAAGAGGTGGAGCCAGCACCATTTGTAGTCTCTGAGATTGTATCAGAGAAGGACAGATGCTTACAGAGTACACCTGCTAGAGTGAATAACACAGAAGACCTTCCATCCTGTGGAAATACAAATGAGGAAACTGGAATGACATCTCCTGGAACTGTTTTGGACCATGAACATATGAACAGTGGAGATGGTGCCACAGGGGAAGTACATATCAGTGAGCAGAGCCAAGACCAAAATGTCCCTGGGGCTGACGGAGTCACCAATTCAGAAACAGAGTGTGCAACTCCAGAAGCAACAGAAGAAGTGAAATGTGATCTCAAAAGCCCCGAGGCCACTCTCCAGAAGAGTGTGTGTGAAATGCAGGAAAGTAAAACTGATAAACTTAATGAGAACTCCAGTGTCAGCAGAGCTGGAACCCTGGATGTAGAAAGAAACAGTGACCTTGTGAAGGAGCCCAGTGTTCCAAATGGCATTGACTCTCCAAGTTCCTTAGACAGCAATGAACATCTTCAGCCTTCATCTACAGTTGGTAAAGGAGAAATCATTACTAAAGAAACTGTGCCAGGAACTGAAACTTCAAGCAGAAGTAGCAAAGAGAACTCAGATCTTGTAGCAGAGAACCAGGGGGTTGGGGATCAACACTCCCTGATCATTTCATCTTCAGTAAGAGATGCCACTGGTCAAGAAGAGGTGTTGGAAGAGTTAGAAATGGATTCTTCTTTAACCAGCATGTGTAAGACAGGCTCACCTTCTGATTCAACTTTGATCAGTCCAGAAAAAGAGCCAGTTTTGAACCAGACATCAAAAGGCAGCTCAGCTCAAGACCAAGATCAGGAAATTGAATCAACCATCTGCTGCACAACGGAAGAGGACAAATTTAGTTTTGATTTTGTACGTAAACAGAATTCAGTGACTCCTTGTGGAGACACGGAAGCAGAGAGCAAGGATGGCAAACCTATCCATTCTAAGGATGTGAAGGGGAATTCACCAAATACACCTGCTGAGGTTCAGATGAAAGAGTCATGTTTGAGTGAGGGAGTCCCTGATCCTGAAGGAGATAACCAGGGACCTGAAGTTCTCCATTCTATAGCAATTTTAAATAAAGATAACCTAGCACAGGATTTAAAACTGGATACTTCTTCACCACCCAGGCATAAATCAGTTTCACCTCCTCATCCAGCCTTGATCAAAGCAAAAGAAAGTTTTATCCTGGATCAGGCAATGGCATCTGAAAATAATTTCGCTCAGCCAGACAGGCCCTCAGTTGAATCAGTAACCGAAGATGATGCGATTTCTTTTGTTCCCTCCCAGCAAGAAAAGGGAACAGCAACTCCTGAAAAAAAGGCAGAAGAATATTGCTGTGGCCCAGCACTAGAGCTCTTTGTGCCCAACAAACTGCCGACAGAAGACAGCTCGGTGAGCCTGCCATCTTTTCTTCCTGCTCCTGATTCTCAGCTAAGTATGGGAAATTCCAGTTCTGCAGAAGGGGACAGTGGGGTTGAAGGTCTTAATGACAAGACAGTGGATATGTTAGAATCAGATTCTTCTGCACCCAGTGAAAGGACAACTGCTTTGCCTGCCAATTCAGTTTTGTCGAGGACAGACAAAGAGCCAGTGGGGCCAGAAAGTACTGTAGTTCAGGAACAAGATGAAGAAAATGAAGCAGCTGCTTGTTCTATAACTAAAGACGATCCACTTTGTTCAATTTCCTTGCCTGAAGAGGAGACGCCACCTCCTGGAGAAGAAACATCAGAGCTTGGTGATCAACCTGTCTTAGCCTCATGTGCTGAGGGCAGAATACTGAAACACAATAATAATTCAGTGGGCACACCCTTTGCCATTCTCAATGCAGAACCTGAACAAAACAAGGAAGTGGCTGCAAAAGTTTCACTGCGAGCTGAGCAAAGCACAGCTGTACAGTGCCAGGTGCCATTAGAAGCTGGTTTGTCTGCAGACAGGCAGTGGACATTTGGCTCTGGAGAGTGTGGCTTGCCATTGCTGGCAGCGACAAACAAAACCAAAGCTTACCCCGAACAAGATGGATCAGAGGCTTGTGACAGGGAAAAGTCAGTGGCTGCAAAACCTGAAGTAAAAGAGACTCAGTCTAAAAGGGACTCCTCCTCTTGTGAAGAGAGTGGAAATGTAACTGTGGATTCCAGAGAGGAGGCTACCCAGGATCCTTCTGTGTTGGGGACAAAGGAGATACCTAGTGGCCACCAGGATGTTCTGGTGCAGAAAAACATGGCAGACCAAGAGAATGATATAATCTTGGGCCTACCAGGAGCCCCACCAGAAGGTGAGATCCTGGAGAAGGAAACTGTAATCACAGAAGTGCTGCCTGCTAGTAAGGAGAAAGGGGAGGCAGATGAAACTGTCCCCATACTAAGACATCTGAAGGAAGCAGAGGTAGACAGTGTAGTACCACGGGTGTTACTGCAGCCCATTGCTGAAGAGCTGCTGCCCTGTGAGAACGACGTCACTGGGGACATGGTGCCCTTGGCAGGTGAGGGCGACAACACCCCTTGTGTGGACAAAACCAAGGAAACCTTGCCTGATGGGGATGGGACTGAACAAAAGACAAGCTCCCGAGATGTTCCCTCTCAAAGTCTGCCTATTCAGGCCAATACTTCAAATTTGCTGGAGAGAGAAAACCTGATAGAGGAAACTGCCAACCATTTGGTGGATACTATTCTTGAAAAAGTGAGAGCTACAGGTGGGGTGACCAGGGGAGAAAGCAGTAGCCCTCCACAGTGTGATGCTCCTAAGCCAAACCCTGTTACTGAGGAGCTAGAGAAAAGTGCTGCTGTAGAAGGACCCTGGATGACTCCAGAAGATGGACCTGCTAAAGGAGAATCAGTTGTAAACTCAGAAGTGTGGACAACCAAAGGAGAAGAACGGGAAAAGGCACCTGGACACTCCCAAGAATCTGAACCTGTGGCAGGTAAGCAAGCTGAAATGAGCAATCTTTTCCAAATGTGTCTCAGGTGTGGCAGTGAAGTGTCATTTTTTTTTTTTGGCTCTTTATGTAAAATTAATTCTTTAGGATTTCATAACATCCATGCAGTCATATTTGTTATGTAAGAGATTTTGTTTTAGCCTAATTCTTAGCTGAATTGCTTTAAACTTTGAATGGTTTAGCTGCCATCACCTGTCAGTTCTTATGCCTGGTACGCACATAAGCTCTGCAGTTTTCTAAACCTGGAGAAAAGTATCTGGGTGACAGATCAATTAAGCCCAAATTGGGGCTTCTACAGAAGTTTATTCACATGATTTAACTACCCTTGCCAAAGTAAATATTAGGCTGGACTTGTGTTTGGAGTATTTCATGTGAGGCTGAAAGGAGAGTGTTGGGAACAGTGTCCTTAGATATCTGAAGCTGACTTGTTCCTTTCCCTCATTCTTTGTCAGTTCAGGTTCAGAGAAAATAGCCAGGGTCATGGAGAAGCTTTCTTTATAGTAGTAAACCACAGCTGTTAAGTGTCCTTCCAGACTAGCAGTCCAGCTTCCTCAATGGTGGTATTAGGTCATTGTAAGAGAGCAAAGAGTGAAAAACAGCAACAAAACTCCCTCCTCTTCCTGCCTGTGAAGAAAACCTTCAGTCACATTGTCTATTGACTTAATGCAAGAGCCCTGGAATTCAGAGCCTTATACAGTGTACAGGGCTGGGGGCTGGGCAGAGGGGGTTCCCCACACAGGATTTCCGCTAAGCCTCCTCCTCTAAGTATGCTGTCATAGGGCAAACCTTGTGTCCACTTATCTCGGTGAAGCAGCTGCAGTAAGGAGATTGCTCACACGGCGACCTCTTCAATCAATGGGTAACCATGTCCAGAAACAGTAAATAGAAACCACCGTTCAGTGGAAGGGGGCCATTCCAGCGTAACCTCATGTTTTTGCGAGTTGGGACGAAAGTGGAAGCAGAGGACAGTTTTACCTCTTGAAATCGTAAGGCCAGTTTAATCCAGACTTTGCCTGATCACCTGTTGCTGGGGCACAGAAGGGAAGAGCTACCTTTGTGCTGGTTAGACGTTATTTATTTTTGTTCATAAGGATTAGGTAAGAAGTGTTTTGCTATTCCCCTAGGGATATTGAAAATGGCACATACAAAAATGGGGTGGGTAGAGGTAGACCAGTAGAAGAAAGAACCAATGTCATGTCAGGCATTAGCTATGTTCACTACCGTAGTAATACTTTACAGTTACTTTCCCTCAAGGGAAGGTTTTCTCCTTTCTGGTTTTCAGTTTTGTAACTGAATATGTATGTTCTAGACATTTTGGAGGTTTCAGGTTTTGAAAGTTTTGGGGAGGGTTTCAGATATTTAGAGATGAAAAGTTGTTGGCTGTTACTTCAGGACTTCTAATATGAATCAGAAGCTGTCTTTTAAAAAAAATAGAGGAGTCTATTTTGGGGGCTTTGGCCGGTTGACATTTCACCACAACAGGAGGGGCTGTAAGCTGGTGCCTGAGTGTTCATTTCTTTCGAATGCTGCTTCTTGGGACACATGGGTTGAAATTACTGCTTTTTCCACCTCAGTGGCTGAGATTTAAAATGAAGAGTGGGTGAGCTACATTGGTTTTTCACATGTTGCATTATATGTAGAAAACAGAGAGAGAAAATCTGGGAGGTTTAGGCAAGAATTAAGGATGAGCAGGAAATTCAAAGTTATGTTATTAACAACCCAGAATTAGAGGGAATAGCCCAAGCAGCTGTTTTAAAAGAAAGCTTTAAGTAGCAAAAGTAGATAAATAAGTATGTGAGGGTAGAGACTTGCTCTGCCAATAGGAAAGGTATATCCTTAGTTCTGTTCCAGCCTTAGCTGTACAAAGAAATACCCAGTAATGAGGGAATTGCCACTTCCTTCTTGAAATAGGGAACTGTTAACCGACCACATGTTAATTCTGAAGTCAGGCAGCGAAATGTGATCTAACAGTGAAGGGGGTTGTTAGACATTCATTAAAAGGTCATAGTTAGTTGTCCTGAGCAGATTAAAGTATGGCAAAGTTAAAAGGTTCATGTTCCCTTTAACTGTTGTGTGTATTATTTGTGTTGTCATGCTGTTCTTTAGGAGACCAAATAGAAACTTACTCAAATGGGGAAAAACAAGAAGGAAAAAACCCACAAAATTTCCAGCTTTAGAAAAGAGGTGTAAACATTTGCCTAGGTTTTGCTTTGGGAAATTGGGTGGTTTATTGCTGACCCAGATCTGTCTTACAGTATACTGTCTCAGTATACACTCAGTATACACTCACTATCAGTTTATAGTCACGATTGGTGGCTACTTGCCAAGATACATATATGTTTTTAGTTGACAGGTGTAGCCAAGTGAAATTGTACTGAATTAAACCAAAAAGGTCCCTCCCCCCTTAAAAAAAAAAAGAAAGAAAAAACACACACAAAATCCTATATACAACAAACCACCCATGATTTCATAAGGCAGTATCAGGGTTGAACATTTTCAAAGGTTACTTTTGATCGAGATACCTGTCCAAGGACTGTATATGTTTTCATTTTATTTGATCTGTGACATTTAAACTCCAAGAGACTTAGCTTCTCTAGATGAAGGGTAAAGTATATGTTCATTATCTAATACTTACTAAGCTGTATGAAATTTTCATCATACACATATGTATTTATGAGCATATAATGTGTCTATTATATGCTTATCTGTATATACACTAACATCATTTGCCTTCATTTCAGTGTAGCACTTTTATAAATTGCTACAGTGGATTGACAGAATGAAATCTTAAAAATTTTCAGCTAAAAATAATCTCCATATCCTTTGTATAAAGAGTCCTGTCTCCCTCCAGGATAATGAGTTCAGTAAGGCTTTTATGCTAAATTAACAAACAAGAGTTTTCCCGTATAAAATCATAGGCCTCTAACATGTCGTCTCTTCTAATAGTCATCTGTTCATGTTTGGAATATCAAGTTCAGTTCTGTCCATTTACAGTTCCCTGTTAGAAAGTAACAGAATCTTAAATTTTTCTAGGGTATCATTTGATCACTTCCTTCCTGTATTTTTCTGACCTAAATTGTGATAAGTGGTAATAGTAACCACCACTATTTGTGAACTACAACAGTGTGCACTGTTGAACATGGTCTCTGGTCTCAAATGATACTGCTGGGCTTTTCTTCCCTTCAGTAAATACAGTATTCCTGTAACTTTGTGACTGTTACCTTGAAGACAGCTAAGCAGTTCTTCAGAGGTCAATAGAAAATAGTTAAATGGGTATATCTTAAGAAGAAGCCAGGCTATATGTGCCTCTCAGACCTCCTTTACTAAGTAGTGAAATTATAATTGTGTCTGTTTTGTACAATCTTTTGGCTTTGCGAAATTAGGATGTGAAACAGTCATTTGCTAAGGCGTGTCTTATATATTTCATATATGTAAATAGACAGCAGCAATGAATTAATCTGTGTATATGGTAAGTTACAAAGCCATCACAGAGTAGTAAAGACTCAACCTATCCCAGATAGTTCATCCAGAGAGCACTATGGTGAGCCTTTGCTCTCTCTTGTGTAAATGTCTGTTGCCTTTCCAAATGGTGGTAGGCATGGTTACCTCACTTAAGGAATTTATCTATTTGTATCCCTAGCACCTAGCATAGTGCTTGGCAGATAGCATGGGGCTTAGTAAATACTTATTGATTGAATGATTGATTGATCTGTTTTCTCAAACCAAATGAGAGGGGCCTTATTTTTCATGAAAAGTCAACAGTAAAAGATGGAAGTTTGACAATTATTCAGCGAATATTTTAGTGCTTGCTATATGCCCAACGCTTTATTGGACACTGCCCATATGTCTATACCTTCAGCTAGTGCTGTCTCCGTACCTTTATTAACTTTTCTCCATGAGCAGGCTGCATTCTCATGGTTTGTTTTGGTCAGGAACAGCTCCACTACTGTTTGGAAAATGAGCAGCCTAGTAGTGTCAGAAACAAAACCAGCTGCTGAAAGAATGCTTTTCTATTTAAATAAAAGTAAAAACAAATCGAACAAAAGCAGCAGCCTGTTGTGTGAACAGAAAGGAAAGGAATCACAATTTCAAATGCACTTTATAAACCCCTTATGTCTCTTCAGAAATGCCAGACATGAAAGCAGAAGACGAAGTGGATTTTCTGGATAATTCCAGGGAGGACTCAGTTTCTGAAGAAATGGATGTAGCTAAGCACAAGACAAAGCACAGGATAAAGACTCAGATGGTAAGTGGCATTGATAAAGCTCAATGGGAACAGAATATTAGTTTGACTGATTATTAGCCTGGTCTGCTGATTCTGATTCATATCCTTGTTAGCTCTGTTTTTCCTGTGGACAGTATTTTCTTTTTTGGACTTCTCTTATTCCATTATTAATATGGACACAGTGATAGAGTTAAGCTTTTATGACCCATATTCTCCACAATAAGACATCTTCAGAGATTTTGTAGGGAAGAACTTTTTCTCTGTGCTACTTAAATTTTTTTTATTTATTTTTTATTTTTTTAGTGAGGCAATCGGGATTAAGTGACTTGCCCAAGGTCACACAGCTCGAACGTGTCAAGTGTTCGGTCTGAGGCCGAATTTGAACTCAGGACCTCCTGACTTCAGGGCCGGTGCTCTTTCCACGGCACCACCTAGCTGCCTCTGCTATTTACATTTCTCCAAATATGTCATAGTTCTAGGTTTGATGAAATGAGAGGTATTAGAAATTAGCCTGGTCAGGAAGGCACAAAATCTTATTGGATTAACTCAGTTTAAGTTCTTACTTCCCTGTGCCTATGTAGAAACCTTTTACAACAGCAAAAATGATATTTAAAGTTTGAAAAATAATGGTAAGCCTGAAATAAAGAAGGGACCATTTTTAGTGATAACAATTTAGGCTTTGTAGATGGTGGTGATATGTTTGCTTTTCAATTCATTGATGCTTTTCTTACTCTAAAGCCGTGGGATTTGGGGAAAAACTTTTGTAAAGCTAAGGAAATTTTGAGCTGGGAGAATAAGTTGTGTGCTTGAAGGCTGAGGCACTTCTGTTCAGACAGAAATCATTAGGAAGGTTGAAATCTTGAAACTAAGATAAATAGTGCTGCCCTAAAAGCATCATCATTTTTAGCTAGAGGTGCCACTCAATTAAGTGTTTCTCTTGTAGGAGTCTGAGTGTATTTTATTCCTCGAGTTACCACAATAAGCTAACAGGGGAACTATACTTTCCTAGTCTATCTCAGGTATATATACCCTGGCAGACAAGCTTCATTATAGTATTGTGGCGTAAAGGTGCTGACTCTCCTAACCTACCCCTTATTGTAAATAATACTCATGACTAATCCATGGGTGTCTACTTGTACAGAGGGAATTATTCCAGACAAAAGAGGCTTTTGGCCTAGAAAAGAAAGGATACACCCTGTGCATATGTTCATGTGTGCCTATATACACACATCTATGTGTGTTTGTGTGTGTGTTTTTGGCAGCATCTCAGTGTAGGAGTTGGGGGAAAACTCTAACATTCTTGAATTCTGTGCCTCTCTTATACATCCTACCCAAACTCTTTAGGAGGTGAATGAAGGGGGCTAAATTCAGCCTGACATTTTGCCCTGGGCTCCTTGATTTCTGACAAAAACAACCATCTAATTGTTTCTTGGCTCACTTTAAAGAAACAAAAAGTAAAAAGAAAGAAAATCACCCCAGTTTTTTGCTTCAAGTTTTCTGTGTTGATAGAGGCAACTTTCTCTTAGTGGTGGAACATTATGTATCATTTTTACAGAAGAAAGAATGGGATGTGGGAGGTCACATGACTCTCTCAGGGTCAAGCACAGATGAGATGAGAACTTAGGAGGTTGACTGGCTGCCCAGTGATCACACAAGCTGATCACTCTCTCTTTGAATTTTCATCCAGGCCCCTAAGGCTGTTGTCTAGATGCTGAGCTTTGTACCATACATTAGGATATACTCATGGCATCTGCTTTGTGTCTGTCTGCATATTATGTTGATTGAGACAGCAAATGTTAGTGAGACTTGAAGAAGGAAGATTCTAAATAGTTGAGGCTTTCTGCATTCACCAGCCTGCTGCAGTAAGATAAAATCTGACAGTCTTCTTTTCTTCCCTATTGCTCTGCCAAACCACAACCAACTTATCCTGGTTGCTGTGCACTGAAAGGATACTGTGCTGTTTATGTGCATGTAGCCTTAACATATTTTTTCCCCCAAAGCAGATTTTTTTAAACTCTTCATACTGCCATATTTTCAGGAAATTAGCAGAGTAAAATATATAGGTGCCTATTTTGGATATAGGCTATAGGAGAATGAAACTGCATGTATAGAGAATGTGAGTGGGGAGTGGTCATAGATGTGTATATTTTTAAGTATGTGTAGAAGTTTGGAAGAGAAAAGTAACAGTTATGCTGTTAACTAGCTATGTGACTTTGTTCTGGTTAACTTCTCTAGAGTCAACTTATCCATAAAATGAAGGAACTGATTAGATTTCCTAAAAGTAGAAGTGATCTTTTAGTTATTCTTCTGCTCTTACAGTGTAAAGAGAGTCAGCTGAACTTGTGGGTGGAGTGGCATTGGTTTAATATAACATAATCCACTCTTTTTGACACATGCCTTCTCCATGTGTCGGCCTTAGGAATAAGAGGCCACTCACTACTTCACTGAATCACCGTGTCCAAATGTGATGCACAGAAAGAAGCTGAAATTTTTGGACTTTCCTACTGACTTGAGAAGCCATGATGGTGGCTAATGTACACCAGCTAGCTGAGGAATGAAAAGGAAGGGCTTCCCACTTCATTTGGTTTCTTCAAGGCAGTCTCCCTGTTGTGTGTCCTTTGGGGAGACAAGTGTAGGTATCAAAGAAATCTACTTGTTTATTGTTGAAATGGACTTTCTAGGATTTAAAATGAGCTAAATTTATAGTAGATGTTGAAAGTAATTTTTATCTGTTTTCTTAAATTGTTTAGTGCTTAAAACTGGAGATTAGCCCTTTTGAGGCCATTAATGCTATAAATTAAGGTTCAAGAAAAAATTACAAAGGTAATGCCAAAGTTAATGTTTGCATATGTCCTTAGGGAGACCGTGTGGAATTGTTAAATCATCTAGGTTTCCAACTAGAGGATCTTGAGCTAAATTTCTTTGCTTGAGGTAAATTTTACAAATTTTGAGAGAAAAATATATATTAAAATAATAACAAATAAATAAACTGTCACATTATTGTTGAAACTTCGGTCAGTTTTGCCATGATGCTACTATTATTTGCTGTTACTCGGTGATTGATAATGTTGTTGGTAGTAAATGTACTTAAATCATCATTTCTTCCTCTTACCTCAGTCAGGTTTTGATTTGGAGGTTATTTATCTTTCTTGCTGCTTGTTCTGTATTTTCTTCAACCAGTAACGTACAACTAGTTCTGTCACCTCAGTTAAGATCCTACCTCATCATTTTTTTTTGTTTTTACTGCATATTATTGTTGGATCTACTGTGTGTATTATATACGTGCCTAAAACCTAACAACGACACAGTTGCTACTCTTGGAGCTAGTGTTCTAGGAAAAAAAAAGACATATAACCAACCACACATGGTCCTTTTGGAGACAAATGTAGGTGGTTTTATTTGAACAGTGCTTCAGTATTATTAGAATCATACTATTTAGGGCTGGGAGAGACTTTTGAGATTACCTTGTCCCTTCGTTTTACAGATATGAAAACTTGAATACAGAAAGGCAGTGATTTGCCCAAGGTCACACAGCTAATTAAATGGCAGCTAAGATAAAAATCCAAGTTTCAGGATTCATAGCCCACTGCTCTTTCTACTACCAGGGGTCATAACCTGAGATCTGTGAATTTAAAAGATACACACACACACACACACACACACACACACACACACATTTGCTAATTGTATTTCAGTATAATTGTTTTCCTTAGTAATCTATTGAAACTTACTTTATATGTAAAAGAAATTATTCTGAGAAGGGGCACCATAGGTTTCATCAGGGTGCCTAAAAAGTCTTTGTCGGGGGGCAGCTAGGTGGCGTAGTGGATAGAGCACTGGCCCTGGAGTCAGGAGGACCTGAGTTCAAATCTGGCCTCAGACCAAACACTTGACACTTATTAACTGTGTGACCCTGGGCAAGTCATTTAACCCCAGTTGCCTGAAATAAAAAAAAAGAGTCTTTGTCACAAAAAAACATGAAGAACCTCAGTATTAGACTGGATACCATGTTTACCTAATTTCAAGGATAACAGAGGAAAGAAATATAATTCTTTGTAATTATTTAGGCCAAATGAAAGTTTACTTTAAAGTAATGTTCTTAAAGTCTTTAGAGTATGCTAAGCTATAATTCAGTTTTGCTAAGTTGACATCTTTTCAGAGGACCTAGTTTTCCAAAGCTGCCCTTTGTTTCCTAAGGAATGATAATAGGGAGCAATTAGAAGACAGATGTTGAGTTTAAAATTGGGAGATGCCATCAAAGATATTAATCCAGAAAATAAAATCTTTTGGAATTTATTCTTACTTTGATCCATTTTACTTGTTGAAATAGCAAAGAGCCCTTTTGTTATATACTTTATTAGAAATAGTGCTCTAGAATCATCTAATGCAAGCCAACATTGCTTTGCTTCGTTTATGGAGATTAAAGGTTTTTTTAAAATTGATTTTTAAAAATTAAAGGTCAGCTTGATAGAGTTTCATTTGCTTGAGTCATCACTAGTAACATTTTGCACATGCTCTGTAAATAAGCTTATTGGTTACATAGAACAGATATTTGGATGAACTTTGTCACATTAACCACAGTACTAACAACCAATCACAAAGGAACAAATATGTTAAAGCAAAACTATAAAAATCTATATGTTGAGTATTAGGTTACTGGGAAAGTCTTCTTTATTTTTCAAAAACCCATTAGGAAACCATCTTTAATCAGATACATGCCTGATTTTGAAATTCCATAGCTAAACAGCAAAGTAACTGGGTTACCTTAATTCACTTTATAATCTTATTAATATATGGTTCTTAAGGGCTATCGTAAGTGTAATGTAGGCCTTGGAATATTTCTTATTAATACCCTCATCCATATGTCTTTCCCTTCAGGCTTGTAAGTTAAACTGACTTCCAAGATCTTGTTTATGTTCTTTTTATGAGGGTGAGACTATATGAAGTGGATAGTGGAGTTTATTGCATATCTACTCCTGACTCCCTGAAAGATTTCGTGTCACAGATATCCATTTAGAAAAGGAAATGTTGGGTTTTTATTGTATTTTTAATATGTCCCTCCCAACATTCGTTTGGCCGTCCAGAGAAGGAGGCCTCTAACCAAGCCAGTCTTTAGGTTTCAACTTTGTACTAGGGGCAATCACAAAGAAACTTATTTTTTGTTTGTTTGTTTGTTTGTTTTTAATTAACGCTTACTTTCCTGCACCTCAAGTCCTCCAGGAAGTAAGAGAGCTCCCAGGGAATTATGTAATGGCTTCTGCTGTTATTTTTGTTGTTGTCAGTTTCTTTTGGACCTTGCCTAGAATGTCACTGATAAAGGAAATTCCTCCTACCAATGCAGATTGGCACTTGCTCTTCACTTAAAGCCTGAGGGAGCCTTCTGGAGAGCTGAGACACCCAGTTTATACCAGATACCGGGCTTAAAACTTGTGTCTTCCTGACTCCAGCTCCAGCTCTTTCTCACCATACCACACTGCTGCTGTTCTTAAATTCCTAGAATATAAGGATCCAGGAAAGAAGTTTCTCCAAGAACACCAGATAAATAGAACTACCATTTGGAAAACCACAACACCAGTATGAGGAAATCAGATTACAGAATATGTCCATGCGTATTTTTAGTTTTTATTATTTGAAGCCTACATTTCTAAGTGTGATGGAAAGAAATTGAGGAGTGTTAGCATGTTTAACACTAGCTAGAAAAGTTAGAAGAATTGTTAAGAATAACACTTTCTTTTAAAGGATGATACTTTCATTTTTTCTCAAGTATTTGCCAACAAGTTATTTTGCTATATGTTCTTGATCTTTGCACTTATTTTTCGTTTTTTTTTATAGATAAGTACTTTCTTCTTTTATAGGACTACAGAAATATACTTAGAATCATAAACCTCCAGGTGCATATCCATCCAAAGTTTCTTTTTCCTGGGGCTAAGAACCAAATCCTATGTTTGTGTGATATCCATCTTTTTGTACATTTTCTTCCATTCTTTTCCTCTTTTTTTTCATTGTTATCTCAGTATACATAGTGAAATTCTTGCTTGTGGAATTCTAAACTAGAAAAGATCAAAATTTAATGCTGTAGATTAGCCTAATGGCTAATGAATAGATGAATAGATGGTTCATGGTTAAAATTTGAAGAAAACTGATAAATTAATATACTGAGCCAGGTTTCTCTCTCAAATACCCCACCCCACCCCCCTATCCACCTCCCTCTTGCTCTCTCCTCTCTCATTTCTTGCTCTCACTGTTGCTGTGTACTGTACTAAAATGGGATGCATTAAGTGGATATTAAGACATCTGGATTGTTTATTAAAAAAAAGGGAAAGATCTGCAGTTGGGAATATTGATGCTGAGAATACTGGTCCTCCTTATCTCTTCATTTTCCATGAACTCCTCTGTCCCCTTACCCCTGGAAAAAAAAGAAAGCAAACCAGTTAAGATTTGTTCATTGTTTTTCTTCGTTTTTCTTAGACCATTGAACTCAAGTGGTCTTAAAGATAAATGTTACATTTTTTGGTTGTGTATAGAAATACCTACATTCCAAAACAAATGTGTATTCCATAGCCTGGGATTCCATTGCTCCTGAGATGCCAGTACCAGATAGTACTATAGAAAAATAACACCTACCAAGTATGAGATTGTTCAGAGATGTTGTAGTTACTTCTCTGTAGCCTACCCACATGCTTCTCGAATGCATGACTATTGTTTTTTGCTTTTGGAAAGAGGAAGCTTCTTCATGGAAGAGAAGCTAAAGAAAAATACTCCTTCCATTTCCAGGAAAGGTCTAGGCCCTCGGGCCTATAGGCCTTTGATTGTCAGTGACACATTTCTTGCAAGGCCTTTTGATAAGTCTCCCAGGAAGATCCTCCTTGATGTCTTGCTGGTAGACTACGACATCAGAGACCATGGGCCACACTTTATTTGGAGAACTATGCACAGTTTTGCCCATTTTTTTATAGTGTTAAAACTGACCAGATTTCAGGAAGCAGAGAAGGAAAAGGCAGTGAGTAGAAAACATGGGTTCCTAGAATAATAAATTTAGAATTGGAAGTCATCTCAGAAGCCCAACTCTAACCCCTTACTTTATTGATGGGAAAAAACAGAACAGACATAGAAGTTACGTGACTTGCCCAGGATCACATAGCTTGTAAGCATTTGAAGCTAGGTTTTCCTGTCTCTAAGTATGGTGCTTTTTCTACTTTGTCTAGATGTTCCTTACTTCTTCTGTCTGCTGATCCTTTCCATAACTGGTAATTTTCACTTGACCATTCATGAATTTATTGATTCATTCTTTCGCTTACTCAGCATTTATTAAGTGCCTACTATGTGCCCAATACTTTGCTAGATACTGTGAATACAAATACAGAAATGAAATTGCTCCTGCCCTCTCTGCTTACATTTAATAAATTAATATAGTGTTTTCACTGATAGTTATATCATTCTCATAGAGGCATCATCATCAAGCAAATGCAAGATGTATTTGAAATAATTATACAGTGATTGAGGGGAGCATTAAAAACTTAAGGTATCACAAAAAGACTCTTGAAAAGAGATTGCACCTGAGCTGATCCTTAAGAAAGGAGATACTGGTTCTAGAGATAAAGGGGATTATATGAAGAAGGAAGGGAACAAGCATTTATTAAGCACCTACAATGACCCAGGCACTGTGCTAAGTGCTTTACAAATATTATTTCATCTAATACTCACAACAATTCTGTGATGTAGGTGCTATTGTTAAGGAAACTGAGGCAGACAAAGGTTATGACTTTCCCAGGGTCACACAGCTTATATAAGTTGTAAGGCTGGACTTGAACTCAGGTTTTCCTAACTCTTAAGCCCCAAACTCTTGTTTTGTGCCACCTAGATGAAGGTGAGAGGGATCCCATTCCAGACAAGAGGCAGAGAGGTGAAACATCATGTATGGCCTATTTATTGACTTTTCAGCAGGTATTATTGAATTTTAGTTATATGACCCCAAACGTAATCTTTCCCCAGAACCTCATATAATGTATAGTTTTACATCTCTCCATTGCAATACAATATCATCTATCATGCTTAGTAATTTGTGGTGTTTCATCACCTGCCAGACCCTACTCTGCCAAGTACAGAGACCGTATCTTATCTAAGTTTGACACTTTCCTCACCCCACGGTGCACAGTTGTTGTTTAAAAAATGTTTTCGGATAATTTAGTATGTCCTTTTCATGTGGGTGTGGGAAGTAGTAGGAAAGTAGGAAGGGATAAAAATATTTGTAAGACACAGTTCCCTTCACTCGAGTAACTTACTGTAATACTTGTACATGAATAACTAGAAGATAAAGCAACACATGAGGGAATTCACAAGATTATAAAGTGAGTTGGTGGAAGGAGCCCGCTTTCTCATAGTTCTTTCAAATATGGCACTTCGAAGAATCCACATATATTGAATATGTATCCCCTGGGGAGCCATGTGACTGGTAGATTCAGTGACCTTCCTGGGTACCTTTAAACCCTGTATATAAGATTACCAAGTCAGTAACTAGTTCAGAGAGCTTAACATTCAGAATGGCTCAGGTGCCGAGACATTTTGGTGACGTCTGAGATCAGAAAAGTAGAGTGCGTCTTAAAGCTGGCTTTGAAGCCTAAGTAGCCCCAGTAAAGGTGTGGTATTTAGGATTATAGATTCAGAGCTGAAAGGGAACCTTAGCGCTATCTAGGCCTACTCATTTGAGGACACTGAGGTTCAGAGAAACTGAGGCACTTGCCTAGGATCACACAGGTCCTCGGTACAGATTTGAACGTCGGGCCCTTAAGAAGGTAAATCCAATACTTTTCCACTGCACCATTGCTGCTCCTAAATCTTCCTATGTTACTGAGCAGAAGGGAAAGGTAATATTATCAAGAGAAATGATGATGGAAGCATTTGAGAGTGAATGAAATATGCTGCTTTATTGAAATCTGGAATTAAGGATAAAAAAGAGCAGTACCTCCATTTCAATATTTCCATTCCTGTGGTATGAATTGGTCCAAAATATGTTTGGCTTTTTATCCAGCATCATTCAAACTCTCTTCATGGAAGTATGGAGTTCAAAACAAAATAAAGCTTGCATGCCAGATTCCCCCACAGAAATGTCTTTTTTTCCATCCTTTGTTTCTCTATCCTTCTAAAACAGTACTTCTTTTCCTTCTTAGCCTCTTTTTATTCAGAGATATGTAAACACTTTGTCTCTATTCCAGGAGCTAAGTTCCAAAGTTCTTTGAGTGCTTATACATAAAAAGAATCCATATGACTGTCTAAGTATTTTGCAGAGTGCTGCATAAGGAATGCTTGCAATGGTAATTTTTAGTGATGATGGTGTCTTGATTTAAGTCAGAACATTTCCTTAGGAGCGTGTACTTCATAAATTCCTACAATTTTCCAGATATGAAATTTTCAGGAAAAAAAAAAGCAGGTTAGGAAGGGCTTCTCCAGAATAATCATGGCATTGAACCAGTATGCATATATCTGGAGTGATCTTCTGGAATGGTCACCAGGATTGGTCTTTTTGGAAGTTTAATCCCTCTCAGAGCCTGTTGACCAGAGATTGGGGGAGGGGAGAATCATCATGCCTGCAGGTTGAGTTGGTTCAAAAGCATACAAGATTTGACTACAAAATAATGATTCAGGTTTTCTTTCTCAATTCTATTTAACAAGCATTTACCAAGTGTTCTCTATGTGTAAGATTCTGTTTTGAGCAATGATGACAGCATTACAGTCAGTATGTAGTCTCCAGAGGTGCTGTTAGATATGATAATACTCGTTTGGTTGGAAAACCATAAAATTTAATAGATCACAGTGCCCTTAGAGACAATTTAATCTAATAAGCTTTTCTTCATATCATAAAAGTAAGAATGATAATACTTAGCAGCACCTTTCAGGTTTGCAAAGTATTTTAAATGTTCTCTCTTGATTCTAACAACCTTAGAGGAAGTAGGTGCATTTTATCATCCCCATTTTACAAATGAGGAAACTGAGGTTAAAGTTAAGTGATTTACCCAGGGCACACAAGGTAGTAAGTGACCTAGGCAGGATTTGAACTCAGATGTTCTTGCATCCCAAGTCCCATATTGACACAGTGCCTCCTAGCTGCCTGAGTGAGGTTCACAGAGGTGGCAAATCAGGAACTAGAGTTTTGGTCTGGATTCTGGACTATTGGTCCAGTATTCTTTCCATTACACAATAGTTCCTTTATTAATTGCTTTTCTGTGCTTGTATTTTGGCATTGAAAAGATGGGATATAGTAGAGAAAGAGAACAATACAGTGGAAAGAGCACTGATTCTGGGGCTCACATTGCTGTCCTCATATCCCAAGTCTTACACTCCTGTGTGACTGAGAATCTTCCTGAGCCTTGGCTTCTTCATATTTTACGCAGAAGTTTCTTGACTTCTGAAGTTCTTTCTCTCTCTAGATCAGTGAGTCTGTGAATTTTATTTAAAGTTTAAAAACAACACTAGTTTAGCAGGGTGCTTCCCCTTAGCAGTTTGCCATATGGTTACAACTGTTTTTGCTGAAAGCAATTACTCTTTTAGTTAAATTTGCATAGGTTGGAGAAGCTAAGGTTCTCTCAGCAGGCCAAAAACTCTTTCATGACTTCTTTTCTTCCTCGTATGGGCTTGCTCCATATTTCCCTGCATGCAATTTCATAAAAATTGTCACCTCCTGAGGTCTTTGGTTGTAACTGGGCATGGAGTGGAGTGTGCATGAGTCATTCAGGATCCTTAGACTCCTCTGAGGCTGTTTTTCTGGCAGCATTACAATGGAAGACTGATTCTTAAAGAGGAATAGTCACCAGCTGCTACACCCAGCTAGGATCTGGCTCCCCATTTGACACCTCTGCTTCAAAAGCAGAAAACCATATGAGCCTCTTAAAAATAAACATGTCACCAAAAAAGAAAAAAAAAGGCAAATAAATAAATAATAAACACGTAATTTATTATTTCTGTTATCTGTGGAACTAACAGTTTTGACATTTCACAGAAAACATTTTTCATTGGTTATCTTTCTGACAAGTCTTAATTTTTAATAAACAATCATCAGAAATAATAAGTCAAATGATCCCTTATTGTTCTTAGAGATATGAATTAATCACAGCCGTTTTCTACCTCAGGCCCTGTTGACTCCTTCTGTTTTCCACCTTGTGTACACCTAGGGACCATAACTAATTATGTTATCTTTTGTGCATGCAAGGAATAAAATAAATATTATTGTTAACATAAGTAAAAATGCATTTATACCCCTTACAAGGAGTTCTCTTCACCAAGGAAATCACAGGTCCAACTCCTGCCCAGACCACTTAATAGCCTCATCTCTACCCACGCCATCCTGTACAACCAACAAACAAAACAAAAAAATAAACAAAAACAAACCAAAAAAAAAACCCAAAACAAAACAAAACTGTATACAGCTGCATCTTAATTAACAAATCCAGGAAAGAAGCTCCTTTTTACCAGGTTGATATGGTTAGAAGCAAAGGGGTGGGGAAAATTAGATTCTCTTCAGTTCTGGGACTATTTAATTTAGTTTAACAAAAATGTATTCATTGGGGACATTAGAGGAAGAGGTCTTAGTGCTATACCAGATTTGGGTCTCCCAAGGGTGGCCAGGATTCTGGGCCCATTGAAGAAAGGGCTGAACCCCCAGGGCTTACCCAAACCAGTAAACTTAAGAGTAGAGAAGACATCTGTGCTGTCTGCTACCAAACAGAACATAATAGCTAACATTGATACAGTGCTTTAAGGTTTACAAAGCGCTTTACATGTGTCACCTCATTTGATCATCACAGTAACACTGTGAAATAGGTGCTGCTATTACCTGCATTTTACAAATGAGAAAACTGAGACAGATACGTTAACTGACTTGCCCAGGGTCACATAATAAGTGTCTGAGGCAGGATAGTATTGAACTCAGAATATCTTAAAAGAAATAAATCTGCTTGTTAGCTGAGTGGGCTGGGGAGTTGTAGTCCATCTGTCCTTGTAGGAAACCATGGAGAACTCTGAGTACCTGTACCATATATGAGGTAAAGGTACTACACGGAGTGTGAGGGAAGAAGGAAATCACGTACTGGAATGAATTCTTCTGCTTCCTGTAGTATTTCTTGCTGTGTTAAGAAAGTTTGGAAATAAAGAGCACCATTGGAATACTTTTCATTAATAAAGATGCCACTGTGGTGTGTTTTAGCACCAAGTTATCAGTGACTTTTTAATTATCCATAGCATGACTTCTCTCTAATTGACTTGGCTTAGATAGTCGAGCATCGCCTATATTTACTTGTCGATGTCAAAATGGAGCTTTCTGTTTTGTTGTATGATTTGTTTTTGCTACATTGGATAGTCAGGTCCTCAATTCTTCATTCCTGCCCCAGAAAAGAAATATCATTACTTCATTTTGAAGCACTTCTTGGACCAGCCAGTATCATATGTAGCATGATGGGTCATGGTTCCTTTCTGGGAGGGGTTTGATATTCTTAATAGGAAGATTTAAAGGAAGAAAATAGAAATTGTGCCCCTCCTGTCCCATTAGTACTGAAACTTGGTGCAAGGTCTGCTTCTCGTCAAGCTCAGTGAATTGTTTTTCTTCTGTCTGGACTGTTCTTGCCTCCTTAAGTCAGGATACAAATACTGGTGTATTTGACGCTGAACTGTAATGCAGTTGGTGTCACAGACAAAGCAATTAGAATATCTGAAAGCTGTTAGAAGAAATACTATTTTTCAGATAGGCATATATTATCATATAGTCAATATCAAAATCAGGTTTTTTTTTTTTAACTTTTCAAGTCAAAGCTCTGGCCCAGTAGACTCTTAGAAATCCCTGCCCCCATCCTACTTTTGGAGGACTCTGAGGCTCTTATAAAGCATTAGAGATGCTTATCACAGTTAATGCAGATGGCTGACATCTGTTGCTTCAAGTCATGGTTACTGTATGTTGTTGTCTCTTTTCCTGCTACCCACTTTTTTGATTTGGCTTCAGATTATGAGTAGCTGTGCTTTTAGCTGTCCCTAGAGATGGGAGGAGAGGGGGAAGGGACCAACCCAAACCATTATTCTTGAGACTTTAATGACCAGCAATTTGGATCTTTGGGTTTTTTTTCAAACAATTGTTTTGTATTAGATTAAGATTTTCCTATTGTCTGTTCCCTAGTATGTCACCCTGAGGTATTTTTTATAAAACGAAGTAATTCTGTACTTTTAAGTCAATAGTTTTATCTTAGCTAGTCCTTCCTTCCGTTTTACTATGTGGGCTGTCCCCACTGGGTTTCCAGTTACTAGTCATATTATACCTAGAAGGGCAGAACCTAAAGGTGGCCAGCTTGAAGCACTGTTGTGTAAGCTGCCTGGATGCTGGCTCTTTCATGCTGGCAGAAGGAAGCCTGGAGGAGGAAGAAGGAAGGAACAGCAAAAGAAGGGCCTAGGAACAATGGCTTTAATGTTGGAGAGGGGTATAAGAGGATCGCCAAGCCTTAAATGTGGTATATTTTTTTTCTACTGCCTATAACTGACAGGACAGCAAAGGCATGAAATGACAACAGCTGTGAAACTACCCAAGTTGATGGACTTGCCCAGCAGTTGTTCCCATAAGACATGGATATTTATTTATATTCTCAGCTTAGATCTGAAAAGGAAGATAAAGCAAAAGATGGGGGAAGGGTGTTGAGACATAAAAAGGAGGGAATGCTAATCCATTTTTTTTTCTTTTTTGAAAAGGAAATATGAAGCATTCTTCATATTACCCACCAGTTTGGTCTAAGTAAGGGTAAGACCAGTCCAAATAAATAGATGATATGAATGCACAGTATTTTAAAAGACTTGTCAAGATCAGAGATTTCAAGCTGGAAGAGGCCTTGTATTCCAATTAGTTCAGCCCCAGTGCTTAGCACAGCTCCTGGCATAGTATATGCTTAATAAATGCTTTTTTGACTTCACTTATCACAGATAAAAAAACCAAGGCACGGAGAGTTTAAGTGACTTGCCTAAGGTGTTTTATTCTATTCATATATAATCAGGAGGGAAGTTGTGCTCACAGCTCTTTCCAAGCAGGAGCATTGCATTAATGAATACATAGTTTGTATGATATAGAGGAAGAGTGCTTGATTTGGAAGGTCAGCGGCAGACCTGGATTCAAATTCCAGATCTGTTGCTTACTTGGGTGACTGTAGGTAAGTTCATTAACAGCTTTGGGACTTACTTTCTTCTTCTCTAAAATGAGGGGGTTGTTTGGACAAGATGACCTCTAAGAAGCGTTTTAGCTCTAATCATATGCTATCATTATAATCTGTTTACTTGTCCTGCAAACCATATATCCTCTTTAGTCAAACTGTTTCTTATTAGATGGTATCTCATTTTGAATTATCACCGTTGTTGAATTATTGAAATAAGAATTAAGTTTTACTACATACATACATAGACAGAGATATATCCATATGTACACAGGGATATATGTAAGGAAATACCATTACAACATGATTTTTCTCATTATTTTTTTTTTTTACTAAATATGCAGCCATAACTTTCAGGGATGAAGGCATAACTGAAGTTAAGCCTGCATATTTAGCAGCAGGTAAGTATAATAGATACAGAGTAGGTGGAAGGTATTCTCAGAAGGGAAGGCATGAGCAGGTAGAGGGATGGGGAAGGGAATCCCTGAGAAGATGGGTTTTGAACTGAGTCTTAAAGTGAAGCCAGTAGGTGGAAGTGAGGAAGGGGAGCATTCCAAGCATGGGAGACAGCCAGGGCAAAGTCATGGAATCAAAAGATGGAGTGTCCAACCAACCCCCTTGTTTTAGAGAAGAAAATAAGTCCCAAATCTGTTAATGGACTTGCCTAAGGTCACTCAAGTAAACTCTCTGTGCCTTGGTTTCCTTATCTGTGAAATTTTTTATATCTCTTTTGCTGCTTATCACTGTGCATGGCACATACTTAGTATGTATTTACTGACTGCTCTCTTGCCTTTCCAACTGGGCACCAGCCCCAGCAGTAGCCCTGGAACTTGTTTTCATAACAAAGTCTCTGAAAGTTCAAGTATGGTCTTTCAACATGAAGTTAAAAAAATAACTTTTTTGGGTAGATTAATATAGCTTTATTCCTATAAAAATAATTAGCAGATCAGAGGCCAAAGTACCTTTCTTCCATATGGTTTTCTCACCTTGCAGAAAATCTTCACTTTTTATATTAATCTCCTTTAACTTATCAACAGCATTCAAAATCTTAGCTGTGAATTGAGATCAATAATACTACAGATTATGACTATTATTTTATCAGCTAATATCTATTATAGCACTACATGAATTTGTTATTTGGGGGTTAGGTTACTCAGAAGCCTAAATTTTTCTTTTGTAGACATAGTACCAGGCCATAATTTTTCAGGCAAAAAAAAAATAGCATTGCAAATTGCATCATTAATCATATGAGATTGAAAGTAGTATGTAGTATCTTAGGAAATATCAGTTTCTTCATTCATAAGTTCTTAAGTTACTGATGTTTCATGTGTTGAATAATATCCTGGTTGATGTTTGATAAGGAGGAAAAGATGATAAAAATATATGCAGATTCTAATTATACTTCCTTTAAGGGAGCCATACAATTATCTAACACTAGGATAATTTTCCAAATTTCATGTCAGTCTGTAGTTTTGAAATCATCTTTCTTTGAATATATAAAAAAATGAAAAAACGTATAAGAAAAACTTTTTTTGTCCTTACATTAGTTTGTTCTCTGTAAGCAAAAACACGTATGCTTCCTTTGAAAGCAGGAGGACAATGATACTTTTCAGACGTTGTTATATTTAATGGGAATTTGCCACCTTTATATGTAAAAATAGTCAGCCTATCCTTATTCTGTTTAAATCTCAGGAGACTTCATTTACTGGCACCTAAGTTAGAAATTGGCAAGTGTCCCCCAAAATGAACTAGTTTCATGACAGTTGTGAAACTCTTCAGAGGATGTCATGTCTAAGAAATTACTCAGAAAAAATAAAAATAAATTCATCACTCTCATGATTTTCTATTTTTTAACATACTGCAATCTCTTAATATATTCTCTCATTTGAAACTCCAAAAGTACACATGGCTATGATAATTGTACTTTCTTCACTTAAAAAAAAATTCTTTCCAGTAAACATTGTTTCACAGATAGGATTACCCTCAGATCTTTTCATTGAGAGTCACTCAATCAGAATGTGATAGAGGAATTCTTAATTTAAGCAGGTATGTTACAGAGTGTTTTGTTCACAGCTTGAAATGACAGTTTTCCTTTCAGAGTCCTCATACCACACTGTATATGTGAATCTATATCATCCTGAACTATTCCAAACATTTTCCTGTGTTTATCTTTTCAGCTTGTATGTAGATAACCTTTTGTCTCTTAAACTGAATATTATTTTTTTCTTATTCTTTTCCTTTGAGAATTGTAATCTGCATCATTAGATCGCTATGATGCACCTGGACCTTTTGCCCTGTTGCCATTTTTGTAAGGCTGCATGATGTTGTACTGTGTTATTTATCTTCTGGTTTATCTCAGTAGGGTATATAGTGAATGCCCTCCAGACTGCTGAACTCTACTGGTTGAGACACTTTTTGAGTGGTGGGTGTATTAGCAGGGTTTTATACTATTTATTAAGGTTCACTTCTGGCTGTTCTGTCACACACACACACACACACACGCACACACACGCACACACACGCATGCACTCACACCCAAAGCACAAAATGACCATTGCTGTCCAGGTCTACAACTTTGCATGTATGGCTGTTTCCTTCCCTTCACCTCCTATAACCCCATCATGATAGCAATACACAGTAATTTCAAGAACCTGTATTGACACACAAGTGATTGACTATACCCCCAACAACAGAGCCGTTTGTTTCTTCTCCTTCTTTGTTGATTGATTATTCTTTTGTTCTATCAGAATGCCAGCTATTTGTTACTCTGTCATTGCTGCCAGTCTGTTTTTTATTCTATTTTCTCATCTCCACATTTCTTATTTCTCATCTCTTGTTTGCTGTTACTTCTTCCTCCCTTAAAAAAACAAACAAAAAACTAGTCTTTTCCTAGAAATCACCTTGGTTTTTTTTTTCTTTCTCTTCCTAGATCCAAATAATCATATTACCATACATCAGTGGGTCATTGATTTAGAGTTTTAAGGGTCCTCAGAGGTCATCTAGTCCAGGCTATCTCCTTTACAGGTGAGGAGACTGAGGCTTAGAGAAGTTAAATGGCAATAGCAGAATCAGTATCTGAACCTTTGTTCCCTGAATCCAAGTAGAGTACATTACTGTACTGTACTGTACTGTACTGCTGCCATGAGGCAAAGGGAATGTTGGTTTCTTTGGTTTTTCTTGGTTAGGTTCCTTTGTGAAAGAATCTTCAGGAGCTACTGCTTTGCCACTGAACACTTTGGGTTGTTTTGGTTTTCTTTTGTTTTCTGGCTATTTCTGTACCTCTGCCTGTTCTGGTATAAAATGAGGAGATTGGGTACAGTAAATGGAATGTCTGGTCTGGAGTCAGGAAGTTTGATCTTCCTGAGTTAAAATCTGGCCTCAGACACTTAGTAGCTATGTGACCCAGGGCACTTAACCCTGTTTTCCTCAGTTTCCCCATCTGTAAAATGAACTGGAGAAGGAAATAGCAAACCACTTCATATCTTTGGTGAGAAAAACCCAAATGGGGTTGCAAAGAGTTAGACATGATTGAAATGACTGAACAACAACAAAGTCTCTTTCAGAGACTTTATATTACTCTATGACCTTTCTTAGAATATAGAAAAATTGCTTAGTATTGGGATAGAAAATGGGTTAGAACTGAGATTATTTTTTGAAAAATAGGAGTCTGAAATTGTAAGTTTATAGGCATAGTACAAAATTACTTACATGCAAGGGGAAAAAAAGAGATTCCATGAAATGTGGTTGTTTCTTCCTTCTAGAAAGCTCTCTAGCACCCGATAGTGTTTCATTTGTTAGTGCAACATTCTTCTAAGGGAGGCTGAAGATAGGGATTCTGATGTTTTAAAGATAGGGAAGTTAAAGTGCAGAAATAATGATTTATTCCTGATAACACATATAGTCTGGATCAGAACCCACATCTCAAGGCTCCCCTCCCAGCATTCTCTACTCATGATTGTGCTACTTAAAAGTTCCCATGGGCTATCTGATAATGCTAGAAGTGATGTCCTTCACATACCATACTGAGAGATAGTACCATGTGTGGTTTTTTAAATAAATAAATTTATCTTTGGTGAAATTGTTAAAATTCTCCCATGCAGAGTATTCTTTAATAATTAACCATTCTTGTGTTATCAAGTGGCACTCAGAATGTTTTTTCATAGTTTTTAGCTTTGCAGTGAGAAGAATGATTTCTTTGGCAAAAAATATACAGTCTGCATACTCACAAAGCCCTTTAGGACAACAACTTGTCGGTAAATATAAGCAAAGAGAATAGTCATTTAAAATAAGCATGTTGTCATGTCTCTGCAAATACATAATCTGTGTAAGTTCAAATTTCTGTTAAGCCAAAAATAAGATTTATAGTGGGAACAGGATTTCCTACCCTAGCTCAAACAACTGATGAAAATTGGTGCCTGTTAAATGGTAAGACTTTGTATTGCCTATCATACATTGAACAGACCCCCTGTATTTGAAACTTTGTAAGGTAGGAAGCATAACTATTATTAACCCCACCCCAATTTATAAATAAGTAAACTGAGATTCGGACAAGTTGGCTTATCCAAGGCCACCTAGATATCAACAAAACTGAGACTTGAACCCAGATCTTTTGTTTCTAAATTCAGTGCCCTTTCTAACATACCATCTTGCCTCTCTTATTATTATACTAACCCCTCCTTTGGCATTTCATCATGTACTGCTTTGTGCTTTTTTCTAAGGCTTAACATTTTGCTATCCTGAATCATTCTTGGTGTTGGCTCTTGGAGCCATCTTGATGTTCTGTCTTTGAGCTTTGCTCTATGACAATTTGCCCTTTGGGCTTGCTGCAACCCTTTCAACATTGCCCAAGAAATAGCTCTACATTTAAAATTAAATACAAAAGAATTCTGTAATTAGTTAATTATAGTTCTCCATCTTCTGAGGATAACTATCCGCTTTGAGGAAACAGAAATTATCTTTTGCCAATCTTTAACCATAAAGTTCAACCTCATATAACGTGGTGGCTTGTTGCTTAGCATAAAACCCCTATCTATTTTACCCAAATTAAAATCAAAGATATCCCTAGTTAAACTGGATGTGTGACCATTTATTCTGGTTATAACTCATTTCAGTACTTCAAGAATCTGTAATTTAATATGTGTATACTCATTTCACAGGAGCAGATCTTTTCCTCTTTAGAATTTACATAATTTAGCATTCTAGGTCCAAGCTGGTAAAAAGATCAGTCTTTGAAATTATTGAAGGTGGTCCTCAGACAATAAATATATTCTCTCACTTGGGACATGCTGAAAGTCTTTCCATCTTGTGTAGGGCCTGCTGTAGCTTTTCATACAGAACCTTTAAGATCCTAGGGCCATCTCTATACTCAGATGAGAACACTTTAATAGAGATCTGGTTGTAATACTAAAGGTGATCAGTTAAATGGTATGTAGCTCCTTCAGTTTTTAGTATTTTACAATTTGATATTTTTTGACAGACATCATGTACTTTGAAGATTATTTTTACAGGGGCCAAACCCTTTACCTATTGAACTTTTTAAATAAAATTTTTAACATAACAGAACAATTCCTTCATGTTTCAATTTAAGGTAAATTGAAGAGAACTATATATACAGCCTCCTAGAAGGAATTGAGAATTTTCTTACCTATTTTAGCTGATTCCAGTTACCAAAAGACATAGGTGCATAAAGTATTTTTTGGATGAGTAGAATAAACTAGGCAATATCTTCAGTTACAGTACAATATAATAAACAATAAATGCTTACTATGTGCCAGGCTATGCTAAGTGCTGGGGATACAAATAAGAAAAAGAAAAATCAGTTCCCTTCCTTAGTGAACAATGAATCATAAATTTGACCTGGCAGTGAGGCCTGAGGGTTGGTATCTTTCTGCAGAGGCTGTTTTGCAATTGTGTTGTCTTTTGAGATGCGAGTTTTATTTGGGCAAAACATGTTTTAACATTATTTAGTAGACATGCCTAGCCAGGGTGGGTGTAGGGATATGGGTGTGTGTGTTGGGAGGGTGTGGGGAAAGGGGGAATATGAATTGTATTTTCATAGGGTGGATAAAGAGAACCTTCCATAGGAAGCTGAATCATATTTTGGCTTGCCCTCTCTGAATGACTCTTTTTTTAGTGCTATTCTTTTCACTTGGGTAGTTGGTGAAGAATAAAAAAAGGGTAAGTTGAGTAATTTCCTAATTGAATAAATTGTGTCATTCCATATGGGATTCAGAGTTCACCAAAGGTTATTTTCGCAAAAGCATTTTTCTCATTTAGTTAGGATCTCTATCCTTCTGGCTTTGACGTTTTCTTTAGTGACTCAAGCTTTCCATAGGGTTGAATTAAGCCCCACTTGGTGATTATTTTTCTTATTTTAATAGATTAGTGAGACATTAGAGAAGCATCTAGGCAGCACAGTGGATACAGTGCTGGGCCTGGAGTCAGGAAGACCTAAATTCAAACCCAGCCTCAGAGCTAGCATGTTTGGAGAAAGTTTTATGGAGGAGGTAGGGCTTGATGTGAGCATTAATGGGTGTGTAGGTTTTTGGATGTGTGGAATGGAGAGAGGGTAATATCAAAACATGAAGGTAGGAAGAAAGAAATCATACCATTTTAGCTCTACAAGGATCCTTCAATGCCACTTGGCCAACAACTTTATTTTATAAATGAAGAAACTGAGGCCTAGGGTAAAGAGTGACTTGCAAGATGTCAGAGAGCTAGATAAGAGGCAGGATAGAAATGAGAATCCAAAATGAGCATCTGAGCATCACTTTTTGTTGAGATAATGAAGAGATCAGCTTGATTAGCAGAGCAGGAGTATACCAGGGGCTAATATTGAATAAGGAAGGTGATTCTAGATTATGGAGGACTTTTTACTTATGTGATTACTCATTTGTATCCCCCAGAAGGATATATGATTCTTTAGGGAGGAGACTGTTTTAAATTTCTCTCTGAGCACCTCCAGCACTTGGCACAGAACTTTGCATGTGCTTAACAAACCCTCCATCTGGAGTCCTGTCCTTCTGTACCTTTGTTGTTGGGTCATTTTTCATCATGTCCAACTCTTTTGTGACCCCATTTGGGGTTTTCTGGGCAAAGATACCGGAGTTATTTGTCATTTACTTCTCCAGTTCATTTTACACAGGAGAAAACTGAAGCAGATAAGGTTAAATGACTTGCCTAAGGCCACACAGCTAGTAATTTTCTGAGGCCAGATTTGAACTCACAAAGATGAGTCTTACTGACTGTAGGCCAGACACGCCATCCACTGTGCCACCTAGCTACCCTTTCTGTACCTTCATGTATCAAAATCTTAATTTATACGAGATTTAGTTCAAGTGTTACTTTTTCCATGGAGCTTTTTTCCATAATACTCAGTCAGAAATGTTCTCTTCTTACTCTAAATTTCCACGTCACTATTTTTGTATCACTTGAATGCCACTCATTACATACTATCAATTTTATAAGATAGTTATTTGAATACATATCACATGTTCCTCACCAAATTATATAATCTCCTTGAGGCAGACATCTCATACATCTTTTGCATTCATATATTGTCCAGTCCGTTGTCAAGTACATAACAGATGTTCCATATAAATATTTGTGAATTGATTTGGCTAATATTCTCCTAGCTGATACAAACTTGTCCTGACCACCCTGCCACTTGAGGCAACAAACTGCACTAGTAAAATATGTACATAGAAATGTATTTTCTTTTGTTCTGTACTTATTGTTTTTATTTTATTAAATAAGACTTGTTTTCACTTTTATAGAGATGGTATGGAAAAGGGAGCGCCTTACTTCCTTGGTTACTATTCCTCTTTATCCATTTCCTTGTCAAAACATTGTTTGTCCACCCCATTTACTTTAGTTATTTATTAAATCTTTGTCCATGGTGCCAACCACTTCATATAAACTCCTTGTTGCTTCAGTCCAGTTGAGACCCATCTCAGGAGGTATTAAGGAAAAATAATTCTAAAAATAAAAAACACAATTCCTGTATACTACTTGCTCTAAATTTATATTGTTTTCTGATTAGTAAAGTCATAACAAGACCTAGCTTTTAAAACTATTTTTTGCATTCTGTAATACTCTTTTGTGATTTTCTCCATCTGTTATTACCTCAGCTGTGGATGTAAACTTTCACAAAATCACAGAATCTCAGAGTTGGAAGAGTCCTCAAAGGTGATTTAGCCTTTGTTTGAAGACCTCTAATGTAAAGAATTACCTCCTGAGAAAGGCCATTTCTCCCTTGGATAACCATAATAAGCCTTCTGCTTGGTTTTCCAGCCTCAGGTCTCTCCCACTTCAGCTGTCAGATTGAGCTTCCCAAAGCACAGGTCTGCCCATGTCATTCCTCAGTTCAGTAAACTTCAGTGGCTCCTTCTTACTTCCCGGGAGCTCCTTGCCTCATATTTTACAGGAAAAAAAAAAATGAAGCCCATTTGTCCGGAGCTCCCTTTTCTTCCTTCCCCCTCATCTTATATAGCTCAGATGACTTCTGCTACTACTCCTCTTTCACCCTTGTCTCACTTGAAAAGTTGGCTCTACTCCTTGCCACGGCAAACGCCTCTTGGAATGGCTGTTGAAGCCATTCCATTCCATCCCAGCTCCTCTAGCAGAATGTCCCCTCTCTTTCCCTACTCTATAACTTGTTTTCATTCTCTCCCTACTGCCCACAAACATGCCTGTGTCTTCCTCATCCTCAAAAAGTCCTCACTTAATCCTGTTGTTGTCTCGATCTCTTTTGCTCGTTATGGCTAAACTCCTTGAGAAAACAATCTACAAAAGATGCCTCCTTTTACTATCTTCTTAATTCTCTCCAGTCTGGCTTCTGACATCATCATTCCATCAAAACTGCTGTCTCCAAAGCTCCCAGTGATCTCTTAATTGCCAAATCCAATGGCCTTTTCTCAGTCCTCGTTCTTCTTGACCTCTCTGCAGATTTGGACCCTGTATATCACCCTCTTCTCCTTGATACTTTCTTCTCTTTGTTTTCAGGATAGCACTCTCTTGCTTCTCAAAGTTCTCTTTCTCAGTCTCCTTTGCTGGATCTTCATGTCTTGTCTGCTAACTATGGTGTCCTTTTCTTCTTCCTTTGTACTACTTGGTGATCTAATCAATTCTCATGGATTTAATTATCGTCTCTATGCTAATGTTTCTCAAATCTACTTATCCATCTGCATCCTCTCTGCTAGCTCTACTCTCATATCTCCAACTGCCTATCAGACATCTTGACCTGGATGTTTTAATAGAAATGTGTATAGAATGATTTTACATACATACATACATACATACATACATACATATTTGTTTCTAATGGTAGCCATCTCTAGGGCAGGGAGGAGGAGGGGAAAGAAAAAAAGGAAAAAAATTTACATGATAACTGGTATGTTTTAAAAGAGCAGCAAGTTGTACATAATAGATTTGTAGTTTCATGTGCATTCATCTTTTTAAAGTTATATTTTCTTATGGAAATGTTTGTTTTATTTCATAAATTAAATAGAAAATAGAGAATTTTTAAATTCCACATATCCAAAACCAAACTCATTATCTTTCCCCAGAAACTCCCTCCTGCCTTCCAAACTTCCCTGTCACTGTTAAGAGAACCAGCATCCTTTCAGTCACCATCCTTTCAGTTGGCAACATAGGTGTCATCTTCAACTCCCTAGTATCTCATTCCCTATATCCAAAATGTTGTCAGGGCCTATGGCTTTCACCTTTGTAATACATTTAGAATACAACCTTTATCTTCTGATACTGCCCCCACCGTCTTGCAGACTTTCACATCTTTATGATTCTATTAGACTCCCCCCTTTCTATTCCATGCACAAGACACTCCCATCTCCTCACTGAAGGCACACTCTCCCTCCTCATTTGCCTCCTCACTTCCCTGGCTTTCTTTAGTTCCTAGCTAAAATCCACTTCCCAATCTTCCTCAGTTCTAGTGCCTCCCTCTGTGGATTATTTCCAGTTTAGTCTGGATATATATTGTTTGTACATAACTGATTGCATATTTCCTTTCCCACTAGCCTTTGAGTTCCTTAAGAGCAGTGACTTCTTTTTGCCTTAGTTTTGTTTGTTTGTTTTGTTTGGTATCCTCAGGACTTAAACAGTGTCTGGCACTTATACTGTGTTCCTTAATGAATACTTGTTGACTGACTGTTGACTAATTATTTAAAAGTCACTGTGTGAGAATTTTCCAAATCTTATGCTTGCCTAATGACATTGATGTTTTTGTACAGTGTTAAAACAAACAAAAGAAAGAGAATAGAAAGCAAGAGAGAGAATATCTATGTGTATGTATGTGTATGCATGTATGTATATAAAGAGGGCATCAGAAAGCTATCATAGCTGCTTTCAAGTACTCAAAGGCTACTTGAAGGCCTGTTATGTGGAAAAGAGATTACTTTTTTGTTTGGCTACAGAGAACAGAACCAGGAATAATGAGTGAAAGTTGTGAAGGGAAAAACTTAGAAACAATTTGATCTGTCCCCAAAGTGTAATGGGGTGGCTCTAAGGGGTTGTAGTTTCCCCTTTATAAGAGGTCCTCACGAATAAGCCGGATAACTCCTTGTAAGGTATATCATAAGTGGGTGTTCCTTAAGGGTATGATTTGGAGTAGTTGGTTGCTGAGGTCCCTTTTAATGCTAAAAAAAAAAAAGACGGTACTGTGATTCTCTAAATGTTATATCCTAAAATTAAGTTCAAAAATTTAATTGCATAAAGGCATAATTGGGGAAATGTGGCTTTTTAGGCAAAATAAGATCTGGGAGACATGGGTTGATTTTTTTATTTGTTTCTGTTGTTGAAACATAAGCTCAATACAAATCCATGATATTTCCCGAATACCCCACTCAAGGACAACCCCCCCCCAAATAAAAAACAACCACCTCTGAAATCACTTGCTCTTAGCTTTATTTTTGAGTGTGGATCCATTCTCAGGATGATGTTTTTAAATGGATAAAATATATCGGATTGTAAGTAAATTATTTGTATTGAAATGGTTATAATCTTTTTTTATTTTAAAAAGACCTCACTAAGAACTACTACTTCAGAATCTGGTTTATTTTATTCCCAAAAGTTATATAACTATAGATGAGTCATAGAATCATAGAAACTCAGATTTGGAAAAGACCTTAGAGTCCAACCCAAACTCAAACAAGAGTTCACTCTATAACATCCCTGACAAGTTGTCAGTCCTACTAATTGAAAATCTTCCAATGGAAAGGGAACTCACCATCCACCAACCTCTGTAATTCTGTGAATCAGAATAAATTTTCATCAAGTCTATCAGATGCTGGGACAGCTAGGTGGAGCAGTAGATAGAGTCAGCCCTGGAATCAGGAGGACCTGAACTCAAATCTCGCCTCAGATACTTAATAGGTTTGTGACCCTGGGCACGTCCTTTAACCTCAATTGCCTCTCCTAAAAAGCAAAAGAAAACAAAATAAAAACGTTTATCAGATTTTTCTCTCATAGCTTGGTGCATTGAATCACAAACTCATTGCTAGAATCTAAGTCAGAAAGAACTGAGTTTGGATCCTCTTTCCAGCACTTAATAGTGTGATCATGGGCAAGTAATTTACCCATCCTGAGCCCCAGTTTCCTCATTTATAAAGTGAAGATAAAAATATCTACAGGTACTTACTTGACAGGATTGAGAATCACTGTTTTTCTATTAATAAAGGTTACTGAGGGGGGGATGATAGACTACATAAATCCCTATCCCTTCCATTTTCAAAGGAACTTTGTAGTGATTATGTTCTTGGGTAGATAGAGATAGTTGCATATGAAAATACTGAACATTTCTCAGAGTTGGAGTTTTCAAGACATGTCTTAATCTTTCCCCCACCTTTATTTGTGTATAGGAGGTTCTAAGATTGAAGGTCTCCTTCCCCTTGAAACTTTTTTTTTTTGGTAAGATAAGATTGTCATGGAGTTCTAAAATATTCTAAATGAAAGGGCTTAGAAATCATTCAGACCAGCCCCCTCTTTTTGCGGAGGAGTACTCTCAGACCCAGAGGAGTTAAGTAGACTTGTCCAAGGTCACATCTAACAGTGGACCTGCTGTTAGAATAGAGGTCTCATTTCCCAACCCCCTGCTTTTGTTCTACTCTATATTCTATAAGTTCACTTTCAGCAGTTAAAGAATAAAGTGATTATTTTTATTTTGTAAGCCCTCCAAGCAGCTTTCATCACATGCTCTCTGTTTTTGTATTTACTTTTTGCAACCCAGGAATAAAATGCAACAGCAGTGGATTGTCTCTAGACACTTACTTCTTGTGGGTTTCCATTTCACTCTTTGGCATAAACACTAGGTGGCGACCTATTTCAGGTTCTGTGATTGTGACCAAGGTACCTTGGATACAGATTTCATGTATGAGCCCAAATGGGCTAGGCCCATCAGAGGTGACCTAGATGAGATTCAAAACAAGTTAAACAAGGCATTGTATCTTTTAAATGAGCAATTAGATGAAAATTTGTTTTTGTAAGGTTTTACCCAAGCCACTTGAAGCTGGTACTGTATTTTCTGTATCTTAATCTGTAGCAAACCAGATGTGCTTAAGCATTTTCACAACTAATTTTCCATCATTCTTTAACTATATTTGGTGATGCCAGTTGAAACTGAGAACAAGGTTAACTATTTCCAGCCAGTAATCATACCCAGGAATGGAGATGAGTAGAAAGGGATGGGAGGAGGGAGAGAGAGATTGTATAAAATAAATGTAGTGTAGAGTCTGGATAATTAAGATTAAATGAGGACAGTCTCCCCCTCCCACCCCCTCCAAAAAAACTCTGAAATCTCTTACTCTTACTTTGGTTTTAGATGTGAAATGATTGGTTGGGATTTTCAAAATCTTAACCAAATAACTACTTAGCAGTTCCAGATGTTTTCAGTAAAGTTCTGGAATTGTCACATCAGCAGCAAATGGATAGAACTGCTAAATTCTATCCTCTGGGATCATATACAGAGAAGAAATCAAATCAGACTTTCCTACTAGCTTGGCAGTGGGATACAATCAAAAGAGATCTGGACCTATATAATCTGCCTGTGTTTGAATCATGGCTGGCATCTCTGATTCCTTAGCTAGTAGCATGCTGCGTGGCTCTGCCACTTAACTATAGCTAGGTGATCTTTAGCAAATCACTTAACTTCTCTGAGACTCTTCATCTCTAAAATAGAAATAGTATTTGTATTACTTACATTATATGGATGTTGTGGTACTCATAAGAATGAATATACACAAAGTACTTTACATAAATGAAGATATATAAAACACATAAATGTGAGCTGTAGGTATATTATAACCAAGGAGGACAGTGTATACAGCATGATCCTCCCTTCCCTGATCCTCCATGTCATGCACACATGCGTATTTAAAGAATATAGAAAAGCAGATTTCTTAGCCTATAGTACAGCTCGTAGACCATCAGGTATGTCAAGCTGACAGTTTTTGAGCATTTTAACTGCCTACTTTAAAAAAATACTCAAAACTGCTAACTCCCAATTAATATGTGAGTTTCTTGAGGGCAGGGATCATATGATTTTTAAAAATTATGTATCCCTATGATCTGTAGTGCAGTGCAGTAAATGTTGAATAAGTACTTGTTGAATTGAATTACACCTTTGGTTAAATTTTGGGCAGCAAAGTCAGTGGTCAGAGAATTGGGAGTGGGAAGAAATTTTTGGTGATTATAGCATCTCCTGATCCCAGGACACATGCCTGGTAACATAGAAAGACAGAAACATTTGATTCTAATTAAAGACAAGGGGAGGGGCATTAAAGAAGAGGGTGGAGTCAGCTTTGCATGATTTGTACAAGGGGAATGGGAGAGCTTGAAATAATAGTCTAATTATAATTCTATTCAAGACAATGATTTCTTCAAATTCTCTTTAAGGGAAACTTTATCTACTGATAGACCTCCCTGCTTCCCCCCGCCCCCCCCCCCCCAAAATCCCTTCCCTATGTACTGAGGTCCAAGTGACAGATCTTAAAGTTAGGAGTGGAAGGGACTTTAAACTTATCCAACCCCCTCATTTTACAGATGAGGAAACTGCGGTTCCAATATGGAAAGTGGCTTGCCCAAGCTCACACAGGTAGTGAGTGGCAGAGGTGGAATTTGAACCCAGCTCATCTGACTCCAAGTCCAGTTCTCTATCCACCATACCACATTGCTTTGTCCTGGCCTCTTCCTAAACTTACTGTCCCTGTTCCCACTATTTGGTTATAAAAATCTAATTTTCATTTCCATTTCATTTTCTCACAGCTTCTACCTGCTGCCACCCATATTTCTGTCATTTTGAGAAGCCGTCTATTTAATTGGGCTTTGGGTGGTGACTGTTTATTTTGATAGTAGAGAATGAAGATAAAGACAGTCATATGTTTTCAGCATCAGAAATTTAGACATGAGAATTGTTTCTTGTTTTCTTTTGTAAGTCTAAAATCAGCCTTATTTCTGAAATCTTGAATTTATGTTATGTCTTGGTCACAGAGAAAAGACACTTGCAGCCCTTCTAACTAAAAGGGAAAAAAAAAAGTTGTTTTTTCCCCTTTTTTCTGAGCTTTGTTCTCCTCAATCATCCTCCCCCACACTCTGATTCCATTCCCAGATCCATTTTAAGTTGTGAGCGAAGGGGATTCTGGAATCATTTTATCCCTAAGAAGGTTGGATTGGGTGGGGGCTAGTGGAGTCTGGAACAGTGTGGAAACAGGAAAACCATGTGGCAGAGAGCATCAGGGCTGAGCTCATGTGAATGAAAGCATTGATTGGAGTGAAAGGCTTGTCCAGCTGCAAGACCCCTCTTATTCATCATACACAATCAGTATATACATCCCAACTTCACTGCTTCTCAGTTTCTGTTCTTTAAAGACATTTTGTTCCTCACAAAACCTATCCGTGTTGCTTTGAAAACTTAATCAGGTAGCAGTATGTCATGTTATGCATTTAGTAGACCCCCCGCACCGAAACACCTGGCTGACATTTTTCTCATATTAAATCATACATTTTCATTCCTGGAGTGGGTGACTCTTGCACTACTTGCAGTTATATTTTTCTTTGCTTAGTGTGTTGGACGAGTGCTGCATAATAGCTTATAAGTATATGAAATACGGATCCCCCTCATCATCCTATTTCAAAAGAGTCAAAGCAGGCACATCCCATCTTCTGACTTCAGACAGAGCTGTATGCAAAGGATATTGCCTGAGGAGGAGGAAGCCGCTTGGAGAAGGAAACCTTGTTTTTCTTCTCTGTCTAAAGATGAATCATGTTCCCACAACTGCAATTAAGTTCTCAAACCTCCAACATTGCCAGTGCAGAGCTGAAAAGGGCAAGTAGTGACGTCCTCTGGAGAAGGGAGTGGGAGGAGAGCAAGAGGAGAAGGAGTGGTCTTCTTTTTTTCTTTTTCCTTTTAGACTGTGCTGTCATTAGAAATTTTAAACTTAAATCAAAACCAATCCCTACAGCCTGGTGAGCAAGCAAGAGACAGACTTGAAAAGCATTACTAGAAGAAGAGTCTCCTGGTTTCTTTCTTATTTTAGTTCAAAAGTGAATGATCTTCGTTTTAAAAGACCACAACTGGATTTAATGAAAAAAATCATTTCAAAACTTTTTTTTTCATTTTGTATTGGACATTTTAGGATTTTTTTAAACATTATTGGCAGCTGTGTTACATTTTTATTGCTTGCATTGGGCTTTTTCTCTCTTCCTTTTTTAGTGTTAGACATTATGTGTCGCTTTTTTAGCTTTTATTTTTTAAGTAGATTGATTACTTGTAATGGAAACTGTGGGCACTTTTTTCTCAAGCAAGATTTTTCTCAACTTGTATCCTTACAAGGTGTTTATATGTTTACTAAGAAGTAAAAACAGACCTACCTTGTTATTTGTTTCAGGTAGAAAGTTAACAGCCAGCTAGTGCTGTTTGATTTTTTTTTCTCTATTTATTTTGTTTGTTGTGTAAGGAAGGCTTTTTTATTTTTTGTTTGTTTTGGGGCTTGGAGTTTTGATTTATTCTTTTTCCTGCTGAGCTGGAGTTTTTTTGGGGGCAAATATTCCCCCCATCATTTTTGTGAGAAATCTGAAGCTTACCCCCATAGAGGTGGTGCCTGTACTCCTGGAATTAATGGTGGAGTATATTGCTTGCATTTTGCCTTGTCTTTCCTCCATTTGGAAAAAATGTATGAACGACATAAGAGGCGCTACAGCTTATGTGACATCTCCAAGGTGGACAGGACAGTGGATGTGGTTCTATTGAAGGTAAGGCATATGTTATGCTCAAAGCATTTGAGCATTTGCTCATAGCAAATGATCCCTCTATAATTTATTTCCCTTCCTTTTTACCTTCTTTCTGTGGAATATCTAAGATACTCAGTAGAGGTGATGGATTTCCAAGGCCATGTGTAGAGGTGTGATTAGGATGAGCTATCTGATCAGAAATAATGGTGAACTACTTTTTTTTAATTGATTTAAAGTCAATTTTTCCATATAGGCTATTCATTTACTTCGAGTTTCCTACCCCAATAGGAAGATTTCCATTTTCAACATGATGTAGTATTTAAAGTGTGTTTCTTCCCCCTCCCCCAACTTTATTTTTTTCCTAAAGCAGTTCTCTGCTAGGTGAAAAAAAAAAGGATATTCTCTTTTTCAGACTGTCTTCAGGCTTTCCTATTTGGAGGGGTGTTAGTAAAAACAGCCTTTCTGCTTAGTTTGGTAGGCTTTCAGGTCAAGCTTCAGACTCATCAATAGCTTTGTTTGTTTGCTCTGTGTGTGTTGTGCTTGGTGTTTCAGAGTTTGGGTAGGGATGAGCTTCAGGATGGCTAATTGTTCAGGGAGGCATCCATGAATCTAAAATTAGTAAGGACTCCACTAATCGGTAAGATGGCAGCCTGGGAATGCTGCTCTGCCAAAAGAACTGTGTTTGAAAGTTAAACAGTTTCTTGGCAAAACAGCAGGAAGACCTTGGAAACCATCCAAGTGACTTCACAAAATCCAGAAGCTACTTTGATACCTTAACATAGACATTGATTGAATTATCTGGACAGGAAGGTAGTAAGACTTTTAGTTCAATTTGTTGCTCAGTGTAATTGCCCTGCTTTGGATGTTTGTTTGCTTATTTATTGAAGAAAACAAAGATGAAGGGAGACTTGAAATAAAGGCCTAAGCATGGAGAGTCAAGAGTTAGTGAAACATCCAATTCATTAGAGAGGAGGGATAGAATTATATGTGGATAGGAGAATGGTTGTGATGCAGGGTACAGTAATATAATTTATTTTCCCATACTTAGCCAAATTATTTTTTTTTACTTACCAAACCTCTGCTGAGATCAGCCTGTGTCTTGCCAGTTGTACTCATTCCCAGAGCCTTATTCACTTTAGTTTCTGCGAAATGTGATTTCCTCTCTGAAACCTCGGCTAATACTTTTGCATCTGCCTGAGTAATGCTTTTGATGGAACCTCATTTTTAGTACTTTACTTACTTTGCTCAATTATTTTCTTTTTAGATGTGAAGCCAAAGTGCCTCAGTCTAGACATACACCAAGGAACACTGCATGTGAAATAATGTTTAAAAAAAAAAAAAACAGTGCCAGCTCATTCTGGCCAAGCACAAAAGAGTCTTAAGAGAAGAATTTATGATCTATGTCCTGGCTTAAAATTAGTCACATAAAAACTAAAATTTATTCAGTAAAGGGCACTTCCCTTCTCTGGAAGCAATGTTACTAATTGTAATTGAGCAGAATTGTAACTGTGATGAAGTGTATACTTCCCCAGTTACGTAGAGTTTTCAAATGTCCTTGGAATAGATTGGTTATAAATATGTTGCTTTCAGAGACAGAGCTCTTGATTGTCCCTTTCCTTCTATCATTTGCTTTTGGGTATCATTTGCAGTAATTTTGGTGGCAAAACTTCCAGCATAATTTCTTTAATATTCTTATAAATTCTTTTGTTTCTGGTAGTAATCTAATGAAGTCGAATTTAGATCTTCATCCATTTAACTCTTTTCCTCACCTCTGTCCCCCAATTATCCTTCACATCCTCCATAGTTTCAGTATCCTGTATTTAAAAAAAAAAAAGCAAAACTTATACAGGCATATATGCAGACTGCCTAAATCCTTAAGGAAAAATCCCTGCTCCCACTTCTAGTTGACACTTTATTCTGTTAAATGTCACCCTTGTAATAATAGTTTTGTGTTACAGCATCATTCTAAAATATTTTTAACACAATACATGCAGATTCACAAGCATCAGGTGACAAACAGAAGGTTTCATCTAGCTTGTGACTGGTATGTATGTTAGTGAGTGATGTATAAGAAACGAGAAGTTGAATGGGGATTTAGCCATAATATTTAGTTTGTTTTCAGACTGTCACTTTTGTCACATCATACCCCTACTACTTTCCTAATAATACCATAAAGGAATCAGGATCGAAATCTTCCTAAACCTGTACTTCAAAACCTTAACTGGGATACTTTAAACCATGCCATTTCTTGTCTTATACTTCCTTTGCTTGTCACACCTACTTGTTTACAGGTGATTTGGTCAAATTCTTTTTGTCCAGTGATTCCACTCATAGAGTTCGGCCTTCTCCAAAGTGATGAAATCTGGAATCATAGTCCTCTTTCTCTTGTCAAGATGTTTCCTTTCTGTTCTTTATGAAGATTTTCCAAATTGGTCAGAGCAAAGTTGACGATTTTACTTGAACATCCAACCTTCTTCTTCTGATCCTAAAATATGTACTTCTGTCATTCTTCTTTGGCCTTACTTTTGCCAAAATGAAACTTTTGCTGCATGAAACAGATTAAATTCTATTTGGGGAGAGGAATCATAACACATATAAAAAAAATGGAGAAAAGGCAAATTTAGGAGGAAGAACAGAGGCAGGGAGGAGATCATTAAATGCTTTGATGGAGGAGGTGGCACCTGAGCAGAGCCTTTTGAAGGAAAATGACAATTCTAAGAAATGGAGATGAGAACTGAGATTCATTCAGATCATGGGAAATGGTGCTAATGAATGGAGGGGAGGGAAATAGAGTATTGAGTTAGAAGAATGGTTGCTAGTAGTTAAATTTCTTTTGAAAAGGCGAATATTATGAAATAAGAGGAAAAAGAAAGGTAGAGACCAGATTGTGGAGGCCCTTGGATATGAGGCTGAAGAGTTTTTATGTTTTCCTATAGGCAGTGGGGAACAAGTGGAAGTGTTTGTGAGATCTGTGTTTTAGAAATATCAGTTTGTAGGTATTTAAGGATCGATTGAGAAGAGGGAAACTTGAAATCACGAGGATCATTGAGAGGTTGTTACAGTAGCCAAGGCAAGAAGTGATGTGTGGATGGAGAAAAAAAAAGTTAGATATATTGTGAAAATAGATTCAACCAGACTTAGCAACTGATTAGATAACAGGAAATAGGGAAAAGGCACAGATGACTTGAAAGTTATGAACTACAGTGACTGGGAAAATAGTGATTGATGCAACAGAAATAAGGATATTTGTTGAGTGACAAGTGTAGGAGGGACTAAAATGAACCCCATTTTGACCATTTTGAATTTGACATGCCTGCTGAACATCTAAGAGGAGGAATCCATCAGGCAGTTGATAATATAGTTCAGCAGGGAGATTGGGTTAGATATGTAGATTTGGGAGCATCTTTATAGGTATGTGTGAACTTTTGGAATCTCATGAGGTTTCCACGAAAGTACAGGTAGAGAGAAAAGAGATGAAAGCTCAATGTAGAGACTGAGAGAACATCCACACTAAGGAGGTAAGAGAGAGATGATGATCTTGCAAAGAAGACGTAAGAAGATACAGCCTCTGTTTTTTATCCCCAGTGAGTAGGAAGTGAGGACTTCTGCTAAGAGAAAAGCAAATGGAAGGGGCATTAAGGTCTTGAGGGAAAAAGATGCAACTTTGATAGCCATCAAAGGGAATTGAATAGAGTCAATCAAGGACTAAAGGTATTGCTGTGCAGTAGGAGGAGCCCATTTGAGCCTAGCTAATATGAATTTGTAGTGAACTGAGTTGGCATAGTGGCATGGCTTCAGCAATTTATAATGTGGGCAAAGAAGGTGGAAAGTGGAAACAATTCAGAGTAGGTTGAGGATTGGCCGCAAAGGCATAGTTCAGAGATTAGCAACCTGAAGCATCTGCACCAGGGATAGGATATCAGCTGATTTTAGTGGACAGATGAGCTAGTTTTACTACCATTCTCCTTTCCCTCCCTTCTCTCAAACCATTGAAGAACTAACTTTGAAAGCAGACTTTCAGTGGTTATTCCCTTTTACCCTTGTCTTGGGTAAGCAAAGGTCGGCTCCTGATAGAGACATCCTTGGTTTAAAAGTTTGTGGCCAGAAGACAATCACTCCCTCCCCCCATTCCTCCCTTTCAAAAAATTCAAAAGAAAAATGTTAGGCTCTTTGAACCACTTTAGTTTAATGTTGTAAACATCTTTACTTCCAGGACCTTGCCTGTATGAATAATTATGCAAAATATTTAGGAAAGGACCACATATATATGGTCACTTAGTTGAAAAGCCTTTTCTTGATATTAATGATGATCTATTTATCTGTTATATGTATTGTAGATAGTAATTTGGATTACTTGTCAGGATTGAAGCTGTTTGGTTTAGGTTGGATGAAAACTTTACAAAAGAGAAGAATCTATCCATCCATTGTGTCAGTTTGGGTGGACCACACTTCCTTTATTGATAATTCTAATGATGTTTTCCTAAGAAAGGGCATGTTTCTTTATAGCTACTATTATATACCCTTTTAAGGTTTTCAAAATATTGTACATATGACATCTCATTTGACACAGTGACCCTGTGTGGTAGATTATATTTTTACCCCTATTTTGCAGATGAGAAAACTGAGACTCAAAGAGGTTAAGTGACCTGTCATATAACTAGTGTCTGAGGTGGTATTAAGACTCAGGTCTTCCTGGCTTTTATGTCCAACAGTTTATTCCTGTGCAAAGCTGCCATGCCCTGCTTAAAAAGAAAGCATACTTTCCCTCCAAGGTATATTTTGTCACTGCTTGAAAGCTGTTCAAGTAAGTACATAAGGCACCCAAGCATATTGCCACTTATTGGCTCTGTTAAGATCAGATTCACCTAAAAGCCTTTGACTCAAGTATTGGCACTCTTGTCTGAATGAAAAGCTCTTTTGCCCTTCCTTTATTCAGCACTGTGACTCTTGTCTGGATCACCTGAGGCAATCACAGAGGAAATAAAGATGGCATACAGTTGGAAAGACTGGGTGTAACCATGAACATTATTATTAGGATGTTCAGATATAAACAGTAGCTAAAGCTGTCTAAGTGCCAGAAGTGAAATGCAACTCCCTGCCCATATGCATGCAAACAATTCTGTTTTTTAAAATGATAGGAACATGATATTGGTGAGGAATAGATAGTTGTTAGGTTCCCTGAAGTTTGATAGCTGGGCTTAAAGTATATACATATAATTCTGACATAATCATGGGGATTTGGAACCTGAAAGAGCCCTGGTTCCGTATTTTATATACTAACTTTCCATTAGTCTTTTATAATAACAACAAGAACAATGCGCGTTTACATTGGCCCTATAAGATTTGCAAAACATTCAGTTCACATTAGGACTGTGAAGAAGGGAGTACAAGTCTTATTACTCCCATTTTAGAGATAAAATCAGATCCTCTGGAGTTGGAAGGAACTCAGAGGTTATCTAGTCCAACCCACATGTGAACAAGAATCCCTTTTATAACATACCTGACATGCAGTCATCCAGTCTTTGCTTGAAGACCTCCAGGCAGCAGGAACCCAGTACTTTAACCTCATTTCTCCTATTTCTACCTGGGGAAAGGGAAAAAAAATTAATTCTGCTTCCGCTTGATAACCCTTCACATAGTTGAAGACTTTCTCATCAACTTGTCTTATCTCTGCAGAAACATCCTCAGTTCCTTCAATTGATACACACTTAGAATGTTCCAAAGGCACCTCATCATGAGACAGTGGAGAGAGCGCCAGGCCTGGAGTCAGGAAGACTCATCTTCCTGAGTTCAAATTTGGCCTCAGACACTTACTAGCTGTGTGACCTTGGGCAAGTCGCTTCACCCTATTTGCCTCAGTTTTCTCAGTTGTAAAATGGGGGTTATAACAGCACCAATCTTAAGAGATGCTAAGGCATGGTGCCTGGTATATAGTAGGCACTATATACGTAATGCTTATTCCTTTCTCTTCCTCTTTTTGTTGCCATCCTCTAGATGTTATCTAGTTTATCAATGTGTTTCTTAAAATGTGGTGACTAACTAGAACACAGTGCTCTCGATGTGATCTGACCCAGACAGAGTACAGTAGGACTCTGAGCTCTTTAGTTTACATATTATTCTTCTTGTAATGCAGCCTGACTCCACATTAGCTTTTTTAGCTGCTGTATTAATTACGTAATCGACTCTTATTGGGCTTCTATCAAAATCTTAAAAAAGATGAATTGTCATCTAGCCAAACTTATTCTGTCTTGTATTTGTGCAATTTGAACCCAGTGTAAGGCTTTACATTTACTTCACCATCTTCAGTTTGGCACAGTGTTGGATACTGACTTTGTCATCCACTAATCAGATTTGGCCAGAATCTACAAATCTGGAAAGGGATGTGAGAGCTAGAAAGTGGAAAGTCTTAAATGCCAGACTGAGATGTTTGTATCTTATTCCAAAGCAGGAATTCTTAACCAAGAACTAATGAATCTTTTTTTGATGCTATTTTGGTAACTGAATTACATCATGGTTATTTTCCTTTGTAATTCTATGTATTTTATTATGCATTTAAAAATTATTCTGGAAATGAATACATAGGCTTTGTCAGACTACTAAAGGAGTCCATAAAACAAAGAAAGATTAAGCATACTTGCCCTTTAGAATTAAGGTTTTAGACAAATACTAATTGCACATGCTTGGGCCGTGCCAATATAATGAAAACTGGAAATCTTGCCTCAATTAATTTTCAGATGGAGTATCCTGCCAATCTGGCTACCAAGGGACTTTGTTTTAGATCTGGACAAAATAACAAAATTCACCTATAAGAACAATATCAAACATCTCAAGGGGAATAATGAAAACAAAGAGGAATGAGGGCTGTCTAGTAGTATCAGACCTCAGAACTATAATATAAAGCAATACTAATCAAAAAATATGGTACTAGTTAAAAAAATAGAAAAGTTAATCAATTGAACACATTAGGTGAACTAGACCCAGAATCCATGGGACATAGTAGAATAGTGTTCTAAAACCTAAGGACACTTATTATTCAGATAAGGACTACCTATGTGACAAAAACTTCTGGGAAAACTGAATTAGCAATCTGGCAGAAATCAGGTTTAAACCTGTAACACCTCTTTTCATGTACTACAGTAAACTCCAAAAGAATAATTGACCTAAATATAAAAAGTCATTAAAAAATTTTGAAGACAAAGGAGAGATAACTTTCACAGGTAGAGATAAGGGAAAATTTAGGGAATGATATAGTGAGACCTGTGCTTTAGGTATATTATCAGCCAAACTAATGGCACTTGTGATTAGAATCTTTATTCTTAAAGTTTTAGTTGTTAACAATAATAGGGCCAGCACAATTTCTTAATCCATTCACAGATCTGTAGAATCCTTCATTAAAACTACAACCAATCTGGGTAACTAGGTAGTGAAGTACATACAGTACCGGCCCTGGATTCAGGAGGACCTGAGTTCAAATACGGCCTCAGACACATAACACTTACTAGCTGTGTGACCCTGGGCAAGTCACTTAATCCCATTGCCTAACCGAAAAAGCTAACAAACAAACAAACAAAAAAAAAAACCCAAAACCAAAAAACCCTACCAACAATCTCCTGGTAGGATAAGTTAGAAGAAGAGGAAGTGTAAAATTGTCATTTTGCAACCTGTGTTGATCCATTATAGGAGTAGATCACCATTTGGATCATAGGATTATAGATTTAGAGCTGGAAGGGACCTTCTAGAGCATCTAATCCAGCACCGTCCAGGAAAAAGAGAAGTTGAGTACTTACCCAGCAACATGCAGCTACTAATTGTGCAAGTTAGGATTCGAACTTAGATCCTCCTGACTCCAGGTCTATTCACTATGCTGTGTTGATTCTCTAGATGAAAGGGGACATATTAATACTGGGACAGGCCATAGTTGGAGTCTGTTAGTGTGCTTCCTGGACTTTAAAACTGTTTTGGTGGCTGAAATAAAATAATGCAGAATATGTGAAGTAGCTCTGGTAAAAGTTAAATGTACAACTTAAATGCACAAACAGCACTGAGTGAGTGAGGAGAATCTGAGATATATCAAGTAAACACCAGAGATAGGATGTTCTTGAGAAAACCTGAGGTTGGGGCAAATTTATCTACCACATCAGCAGTTCTGAAATAGGGCAGAGCAGGATCAGAGTGTTCACTGTGCGCGAGTTGCATCTCTTAAACAGCTTAGTTTACTTATCAGCATGAACAATGTCTGGTTATTCTTCACATTTAAATATGATGCCCTTGATTTTGCCATCCATACATGCAGGATGTGGCTGAAAATGCTGATGCATGCCTCGACATTCTTTCCATCCAGAGTACACACAGACTCTGTCCTCTGGTCAGGGAGGCTTGGCTACCATTTTCACTCTGATTCTTGGCAGTCTTTAGTCATATACCAAAGAGTCTCCTGCTTTCCTTCTTAACACCTGAGAGTTACTGACTAGAATGAGAAATTATGTTTTAGTCAACTGAAATTTTATGATCTACTTAGATTCTTTAAAGAAAATCCATGCTTAATATAAGAGAAACTATTAGTAACAGTACTGGCCCTGTGTGTCATCATCTGCTCTTTTATACTTTACCATGTAGTTGGTGAGATTAAGCAGGGGAGCATTCATTAAACCAGTTCTGTGGATCAGTCACTGTGTAAAATACAAGGTGTATGAGACAGCTCTTGTCCTCAAGGAGCTTTTACTCTACTGAGTAGATGTAACATGTTCATAGATAAGGAGGTAAATGTACCCACCATGATTTTGTGGGGTAGGTCTCTAATAGCTAACGTTCTGTATGTGCCAGGCACTGTGCTAAGCCCTTTACGATTTTTATCTTATTGGATCCTCACGACCACCCTGGGAGGTAGGATGCTATTATTATCCCCATTTTACAGATGAAGAAACTGAGGCAAACAGAGGTTAAGTGACTTTCCCACAGCCATACAGTATGCTAGTAAGTATTTGAGGCAAGATTTGAGCTCATGTCTTCCTGATTCCAAGTCCAGTATTGTAACCATTGATCCCCACCTAGTTGCCTTTAATTACTGGGAGAATCAGAAAAAGCCTCTCACAGAAGATGGCACTTGAACTGAGGAAGATAAGAGTCCTGAGAGAATGAGGAAGGAAAGCATTGAGACTTGGGGGATGGCCTGTTCAACACCATGGCAGCAAGAAATGGAATATTGTCTACAAGAAACTGCAAATACACCTCTTTGACTAGAGCATTTAGTGTTTGAGGGGGAGTAGTGTGTAATCAGTCTACAACAGACCTGCACAACTTGGCAGTAGTTTCCCCCATTCTAGGGGGGTAAAATAGGTAGAATGGGAAGTCTGGTGTGTGTGTTAGTCAATTATCTTGCAGCGAAGTAGCCTCAGTTTCTACTCTGCTAAGACAGTGTTAAAGTTTGGCCCATCAGGGACACAGGTCCAGCTCAATTACACAGGCATCTATGAAGTGTCTACTGTGTGTTAGAAGTGGTGTCGCACATGCTGGCAGTCTGTCCCTAGGCTAGTCACTTCACTTTTCAGTTCTCTACTCAGATCTTAAAGATTGTAAGTTGCAGATAAAGTGCTGGTCTTCATTGGTGAAGAAGTTTGCCTGTCTCACAGTTCCCCCTATCAGTGAAATCACAGGTCAGGTCCCCTTCACTGCCACTATGTTCCAGGTACCAGGGATACAAAGTCAAAACCATTCTCCACCCTTAAGAAGCTCGTATTCTTCTCAGAGTGTGTAGCATGTATATACACAATAATGTGATAAGGGAGAGATCATGAATAACTAAGTATGTAAAGAATTGTTTCCCGTAGTCAGTGGCATGCTAACCAAGCCTTGATTGAAGCTAAGCATCCTTACCAGCAAAGGTTAGGAAACAGTGCCTTCTCCAGCCTACACAAAGGTCTGGAAGTAAAAGATTGAATGCCTAGTTCAAGAAATACTAAGGGTGGAATGTGGAGTGCCTGAAGTAAGTGAAATAAACCAGTAAAGTTAGGCCTTAGCCAGATTGTACAAGGGATTTTATGCCAAGTTCAGGAGCTTTTTATTTTATCCCAAACCTAATAAGCAATTGAAGGTGTTTGAGCAGGAGTGTGATATGGTCACAATAATGCTTCAGAAGGTTGACTTTGGCAGTTGAGGGGAGAATGAAATAGAGAGGGGAAAGACTGGAAACCAGGAGTCTAATTAGGTTATTGCAATATTCTAGGCAGGAGATGTTGAAGGCCTGAACCAAGATGGTGGTCATGAGTGCAGGGATCAATGGGTTGTGTTGTGGAAGTAGAATCAACCAGACTTGGTGATTGATTAGACACAGGAAATGAATGGGAGAGGAAAAGTGAAGAATTACTTAGAGGTTATGAGCCTAGGTGACCAGAATGATACTGCTAAATTTCAACAGAAGAAGAAATATAGAGAAGGGACAAGTTAGAAGGGACAGTGAGATCTTTTTAAGAGATACTGAATTTGAGATACCCATGCAATGTCTAACTGAAGATGTCCAAATAGGCAGCTTGTGATGTGAGATTGAAACTCAGGAGAGAGATTAGGTCTAAACAGATAGATTTGAAAGTCATCTGTATAAAGATAATAATCTTGACCCTTGGGGACTGGTGAGATCACCAACAGGAAGAGAGAAAAGTAGGTGAGGATGGAGCCTTGTGCGACACTCATGCTTAGGGGTTCTGGCCATGGGTGCCGATGATTGAGCCAGGTCCTGAGGAACGGGTCAGACAGAAAGGAGGAGCAGCGGCAAGAAGTATCCCTTTCTTAGGCACGCAGGAAGGCTGGAATGATGACACTTAGTATCTAGAGCATCTTGTTTCCACAAGTTCCATATTTCCAGGAGGCCTAAAGGAGAAATTGGAAAAAAAACAAAGCAGTGGTGTACATGCTTGTGATGGGGATTGGGAGAAAGCTGAGGAGCTATTAGCTTGGTGAGTGGAAAGGGCAGCGTGGGGTAGTGAAGACAATTCTAGATTTGGAGTAAGAGGATCTGAGCTTGAGTCCTCTTTACTGCCTATGTGATCTTAGGTCTTTTACTGATGGAGTAGATTAGCCCTAAGGTCCATTCTAGTTCTAATTTGGTATTTCTTATGGGTGTTATCTGGGACTGGTACATATTAATTTCTTCCTTACGTATTTGCCCCAAGCTATCCATGTCCATGCATAGAGGACCTGTTTATGATATTGGAGGCCTTCCTTGGATTCCTTTAATATTTCAGGGATACCCGTGTCAGCGCAGAGGCTGTCCATCTGTTATTATTATTTCTTCATGACTAACACACCTCCTTTTTCAGTCATGTATATCCTTTCATAAGAGTTCAAGCTACTCACATAATAGACTTTCTTCAGGAAACTAAATCAACGGTTAACTAGATTCATCTTGCATCTGCTGTATCCCTGCTTCTCCCACCTAAATCTTTCTAGCTATTTTTTTTTTGGTTGGGGGGAGTAACATGAAGAGCCATCTTTGTGTGTGAATAACTAAAGGACTTTACAAGACTCTTAAGGGAAGGGACACTTGTGGGAGTGAGAGACTAGCCTCCACAGTTGCTTAGAAGTATGAACATAAAGCTTTTCTTCATGTGAAACTACCATGGGGGACACAGCTGTGTATCCTCTTGTGCCGGATACTATCAGAATTTACAACAGATAAATAAACAATGCAACCATTCAACAAATAAACACAAGTGTTTATTTTTAACAAGTATAAAGAAAAATGATCACAATTAAATTAACTTGCTGAACTAAGTTGTTCTTGGCTACATGTTTTTTTGTTTTTGCTATTTTTTTTTTCCCTGCCACTACCTTGGATTGCCTCAGAACTGTACTATAATTAATAAAGTGCCAACAACAAAAATCCAGGCAATGGTTTTTGTGTCAGAGGGCCTGGGACAGATGTGGGGAACTTGTGGCTTTGAGGCCACATGTGGCCCTTTAGGTCTTCAAGTGTAGTCCTTTGACTTCACAGGTTGGATAAAGTTAAAGGGCCACATTTGAAGACCTAGAGGGCCACATGTGACCTCGAAGCCACAAATTCCCCATCCCTGCCCAGGGACCTTATCCAAATATAATGTGTCTTGAAGTGTTGAGGGGGATTTAAAAGAACCAAACTATAAGGAACATTACTTAAAGTGATATCTTTAACCTGGCACCTATAATAGAATGGTCTAGCCACCTGTCAGTTACCAGTTGTATGACTTTGAGCAAGTTAGTGAACTTTTTGATTCTGTATATAAAACAGGTTAGAGTCAATGATCAGCAAGATTCTTTCTAGCTTGTGCATTTTAGGATTATAATTTTCAGGGGGAAGGGGTTAGGGAGAAGAATAGAGACTATGCCATTTTTTTAAACCTTTGTATTAGTAGTATACACAGTGCCTTTCCCTTAGTGGGAAATAAAGTTTTGTTGAATTGAAGTGAATTGTCTATGAAGTACAGCTATTTGAAAAGGTTGTGATCTGCCCTGGTGAGGGGAATCCCTAAATCAATTCAGTCCCAGCTCCATTGAAGTCTTTGATATACAAACAATTCCTAGGAAATAAAAAAGGCAATTATTGATCAGAACTTTGATTTTACTCATAAGGCAAGTAAAGGAAATGGTTACAAACCTCTTAAATAGTGGATCCTTCTCAGGATCTACAAAAGATGTCATTGCCCTTTTGCTTTTCTTTTCACTTTTTGCATAAGGAGCTGAAAGTAAGTCCTTTTAGGTAGATTATTTAGGATTTCTGTTTCCCTTTTAGGAAAAAATAATTGGAGAACCTAGGAATGAGGCTTATTAGGAAGCTACATTATGTTTCAGATATATTGATGCCCAGCCTTAAAGGAAAGTCCCCAAAGAAAATGTCTGGAACGATTGAAGCTGATGCTCTCTAGGCCCAATCGTGAAGCCATCTTCCTGCTGCTTAAGAACAGTAGAAGCTCCTATTTCCTACAGCCCCTTCTGAATCTGTAGATTCAAAGGTTTATTTTCTTAGGATTTAGGGTAACTCCCTTTTCCATTAAATCCAGTCCACAAGGTGGACCATATGCAACTCACTGTGCTAGCTGCTAGGGATAAAGGGAGGGGGGGAGGCAGTTCCAGCACTCAAGTTTGTAAAATTCTACTTGGGGGGTACAGCATATAAACAGACAGGGGTATACATGAGTATGGGGGGGGGGGAGTAGAGAGCATTTTACAATGAGAGGTATCACCACCATGTACTCTCTGAGGCAGAAGGGAAAAGGGAAGAAAGTAAGGTTAAAGACCTGGGAGTATAAATAGTGATGCTTAGCCATTCCCAAAAAGAGAAGGCTATTTTAAATGTGGAAGTCAGTGACCCCTAAGTTTCTTCTGGTTCTCCTCACAGATCCCTCTGAGTCATGGGAAAGAGTGGAAGGATGAGTTCTTTGCATTTGACAGAGGGAAATGAAAGCTGCTCACCACTAATGGTTCCCATGTGACCTAGAATGCTACTAAGCAGCCCTCCTCGTGTGTCATGGACTGCCTTGCACATTTTTTTCCTTTGTTTTGCCGTGCCATATTAAATTACCCTGGTGTTTTATAGTTAAAGTCCTTGGGATATAGAAAATGTCCCCTAGAAACATGGTTCATCACTGCTTTCTAGAACACTGCTACTTTTTGTGAGAATTCTCTCTCAACAATGTTTATCCAGTACCTCCTGTCACCACAGTACTGTTCTAGAAGCTGCTAGGGTTGATAGGACAACAAAAAACTATTGGTGGTCAGTGGAGGAGAGAGTGGTTGCCATTCTTTCCATGTGTATGCTGTAGATGGTGGTGCTACAGATGTAGCCTTAAGAGAAGTGTATTTTGACTTTCATGCCAGAAACTCTGGTACTTCAAATACAGATTTCTCCCCTACCTGATGTTTTAGTGCATGAGCTCATGCTTCCAAATTGCCTTATGCCTCATCAGAATTTTGAAAAGAAAAAAAAGGTCAAAACACAATGAATTATGTTTATCTGTGTTTACATAAAATATACACTATATAGTGCTTTTATGAAGAAAAGCAAGGTGAAATCAAATAATAAAATGTTGAGTATTTTTCCTCTAATGGTAGTACCATCTGTTATGAAGAGCTTTATAGTTGACATAGTTCTTTCCTCACCAGTGTTCTATGACATAGGTAGACTTGATTCTGAAAACCTGGAGTCATGCCTCAAAAAGAATTGGTGCTCAGGTCTCTCCATTTTGCATCCTCACACTGGGTAGAGTATGGGTCTTGGAATCAGGAAGACCTGAGTTCAAATTCTACCTCAGATACTTACTAGCTCTCTGACCCTAGAAAGTCGCTTACACTCTTTCAGCCTCAGTTTCCTCAACAGTAAAATGGGGATACTTATACCACCTTCTTATCTCCACAGGGTTATTATGAGGTTCAAATGGGAAAACATGTAAAGTGCTTTACAAACCTTAAAATGCTTTATCAATACCAGCTATTATTAGCTATTGTTCAAGTTGAAACCTACTGGGTTAGCAAGGAAGCCTCTTTAATATTTCAGTTCAGGGTGGGGAAGTCCTTTGTCCATCTTCCACCATCTCCACTCCCAGATATAGATTGGTTTCATCTGACCTTCATATCAGCAGTTTTGAGGTGCTCCCATCTTATTCAGAGTGCAGCCTCTGAAGATTCAAGGCAGCATAACTGCAGCTGTGTTCCATAAAACGATGGGAGCTGGAGTTTTGGGAGTAGATTTCAGTTCTTCTCCCTGAAATACTAAATGTGAAATTTTTATTTTGGCCTAGGCCTGTGATTTCATTGGTATAGGAAACTCCTGGTGAGAAAAAAACCTCTGTATCAATGTGGATCTGTAGCTCTTCGGCAGTTAACAGGCTTTTTTCTTTGTTTGTTTCACCCAAGGGTCAATTAGCCAGTATGTGTCAGAGGTGGCCCAATTTAATGTAAATATGAAATTATTTATCAACAGTACTTTCATGGTACATGTTTTTATTATGAAAATAGGCTTAATTTCCATGATTTTTTTTTATCCCAGGAGGTATTCCATATCCCTGAATGCTCTACTAGGGATGGGGAACCTGTAGCCTTGAGGCCACATGTGGCCCTCTATGTCCTCAAGTATGGCCTTATGACTGAATCCAAACTTCATAGAACAAATCCCCGAGAGCCACATGGGGCCGCAAGGCTGCGGGTTCCCCACCTCTACGTCTCAACCAACATGTGTGGCTTACATTTATGAATTTCAAGACTAACCCCAAAACATTCCATGATCAAGAGAATTTAGAAAATATTAGCCTAAAAATTAGAATAGTCTTATCTAAGAACCATTCTTAGCCACTAATTTTAAAAGACATTAGATACTAATGACATTTTGAAATCCTTTGTACTAGTAAATAGCAAAATGTAAAGTTTCATGTCAAAAAACAAAAAAAAGCTGCTTGTTCCTACTGTGATTGAGCCAGATGAAATTACATGAAGTATATATGTGCATGATGCTACTGACCTAACTAGATAAATTAGGAGAAATTTGAAACACTGGGTTTCCCCACAACCGCAGTCTTAAAACCCCCTTCTTCTTCTTCTTCTTCTTCTTCTTCTTCTTCTTCTTCTTCAAATTTGAGTCATTCTGAAAAAAAAAAAAAGATATGACTCGAGTCTTGATATAGACCAGATTTCCAAATCTGAACACTTGATTACTTTGTATGGATACCAGAGATCCAGAGTGACACCTCTAAGTAATTGGGGGCTTTTTCTCCCCTCAGAACGGGACACGATCTCTTCTTCTTTTCTAGTGTGTGGTATAGATGATTGAAGACTCTACTTTAGAACTCCCACCAAAAATCATGTATTGTTTAAAATCCTGTTGAGTAATTTGCATTCCAGCAGATGTTCCCAAATATTCTCCTGTGATTTCCTTCCCATTTCCTACCAAATTATATGCTTCGTTAGAACAATGGTTATGTGTTTCTTACCCTTGTATTTCCTCTACCTCCTTTGGTAAATGTACTTAACATAGTAGTAGGCTTTCAATAAATGTTTGGATGGATGGATAAATGGATGGTGAATGAATTTTAAGTACTGGTTGTATGCTGGCATAATTCCAATTCCTAGACTACATCTTGGGAAGAAAAGTATTAGCTTTCTTAAAAGTAGCCTTCTTTTGTAGATGACACATTCAGTGACTTAAAAAAAAAAACCAACCCAAAATTGTGTTGAAGTTTCACTCCTGGTTATTGTAAGTCTTTTAAAAAATTAATGTTGCTGGGAATAAATATTATTTATTTTCTTCTTATTACACTTGCACCATTAATATTGCTAAGTTTACTGGTATACAAGTGTACGTTTAAGAAAATTTGATACTCAAGAACTTTAAATTATAATTAAAGAATGACTATTAAAAGGATTATCCGCTTTACAAAATTGTTTGTATAAAAGCTGTTACAGCATGTGCAGAGAAGTTCCTCAGTGCACCTAAAACATGAACTAATTTTCTAAAAATTAATTTGCTATTAATTCATCCATCAGATATCTTGAGTCCTCTACTTCATCAAAGACATTGTGCTAGCTGCTATTTTCAGGAATGCATTATTACATTGAAATAAGGTAATTCAGTATCATCTAGGCAGTTTATTAAGCAGTGCATGCCAGTTGCGTACCAAACCAGGCCCAAGGCTTTTAGAAGCCAAGGATCCAGAACTTTGTTTTTTTTTTTTTTACCCAGTTAATATACAGTATTGAGGTAATGAAAAACAGGATGAAAGGGTTAAGACACATGGTTTCTTATTGGAGGATGAAATTGGGAGACAATAAGGTGAAGATGAGGGTTGGCTGGAGGGGATTGAGAGACAGTTAGGAAGCACTGAGGAGACAAGGAAAAGGGGGTTGTTTCGTAATATTCTTTAAATTGAGTGACTCTTGGTGGGGGTGGGGGGTGGGAGCAGTAATCTTGTGACTTCTCCAAACTCAAGTGACTTTGAGATTTAACTTCATAATATATGAGAGATAATTGCTGGGCCTAAAGTCAAGAAAATCTGAGTTCAAATTTGACCTCAAACATTTACTAGCTGTGTGACCCTAGGCAAATCACTTAACCTCTGTTTGCCTCAGTTTCCTCAACTGCAAAATGGAGATGATAATAGTAGCACCTACCTCTCAGGGTTATTGTGAGAATCAAATGAGATAATATTTATCTTAAGTCTCCATTTAAAGTATGTTATCTCTTCTGAGAAAGAAGTTTACTCTCTAATATGGGCATATTTCATAATAAATATATGTATAAATATATATTCCAATATAATTGGTTTCCTTTGGAATTTTAGATATTTTTTATGCTTTTAAAGACATTATTTTGAAAGAGGGTCCACAGATCTTACCAGACTTTCAGCAAGGTCTGTGACACAAAGAAGATTAATAACTCCTATAATAAAAAATGGTGATGATAGCTAGCATTTATATAGCACCTACTATGTGCCAGGCACTGTATTAAACACTTTTCAAATAATATCTCACTTGAGCCTCACAATAACCCTGAGAGGTAAGTGCTGTTATCTTAATTTTGCAGTTGAGGAAACTCTGCACAACCAAAAGTGATTTGCCCGGGGTCACACAGCTACTGTTTGAGGCCAGACTTGAACTCAGGTCTTCTTGATTCCAGGCACCATACTCTATCTGCTTTGCCAACTAGATGAAGTCATAAATTTTTTTGAAAAACTTATTAAAGGCAGGATGGTGGAGAAGAGTGTTAGTTTTGTAGATTCCTTGTTGCACTTCATCAGCAAGTTCTATTTAGGGACAAACCAGTTGTAGGCTCATGATGTGGTGGAAGGAGTACTAGCTTTGACATTAGTCCTTGGGTTGGAATCCCATCTTGGTCCAGCGCTCAGTGTGTCTCTCAGATTGCATGCAGGTGTACATCCATGTTGTCCTTGTGTAATCTTTGTTGGCAGATGAACTCATCCCACAAGAACCAGCACAAGTTTTGGCTCCCAACTTGACCATTTCTGCTTTGGGTTAAGAAAGAAATTCTCCTGTGATAAATAGTACTCTATGGTATACAAAAAACCAAATTTTATAGCGCTGTTTGATTATCTAAAAGCTGAAGAAAAGAATGTTTGGGGTAACTTCCACATACATGTGTTTTATGTGTGTCTGTGTGCCCTCAATTTTGCTGAGGCCTATTTTCTTGTCTACATCCCCAGGACTAGTTTATTATTTTGAAGCAATTACATTTACAGCATGCAGTAAGTAAAAGGAACATTGGTGAACTCTGTACCAATGCCTTCATTTTGTTACTGATGGGATGACTATAGTGTGCAAACCTTTTTCTGGTGGTATTATGTGCACTTGAGATTTTGGCAGACTATTGTGAACAGTCTAATTATATGCTTTGAATCAGCATTTTCCCATTGTTATTCAGCCCTGGGTTGGCAACAGTGCCATCCCCAAGGCCTCTGAATATCTTGTTCTCTCTTAGCATGTGCAGTTCAGTTCCACAGACAGGTATAACACGGGTAGTACAAAATTATTCTTTCCATTAATTAGCACAGTAGTTACTTAGGAATAGCCCAGAAGCGTTTTGAGTTCCCTTCCAACTCATAAGCTCTCTAATTATAAAAAATAAATATGTTAAGTGAGTTTATTCCTTCTGAAAATCTTATTTAGAGCTTATAACTTTTAATACAGATTAGAAGTATTGATTTTTTTCTGTCGTTCAGTAACCATGCTTTTGTCTTTTAGGAGCAAGGGTTTGAGCTACAGCAAAGATAGCGCAGTATGATAACAAAATGTTGGGGATTTTGTTTGGGAGCAGATGAGTAAGTGGGTTGCTGGGAGGTTTTTGTTTTATTTTGTTTTATGTTTTAGCAATGATCTTTGAGTTAGGACATTAAATTGGGGTTTAACTGTTGTAGTCTGTGGTTTGGTTCATTCCTGCATTGACCCTCTTTCTATGTCAGTTTCATCCTGTTGCTCGTGCACACTTGGTTTTTACTGAGGCTCAGTATTCATATTTGCCTTCCTTGAATACAGGCTCATCGGTTTTATACATTACATCATTTTAATGAAGTTCTTTTTCTTGAGATCATTTCACTCAGGGTTGTAGCAAAAGGAAAGTTGTTATAGGTCAAGAGTCAAATTTTAAGCAGCAACTTAGTTATCTCCTTCACTCTCTGGGACTTAATTTCTCTCCTTCTCTTCCTTCAGATAAACCGGGAAAGCTGGTGTACAATAGAGCCATGCCCAGATCCATCACTGTTGGCTTCCAAACAGAACCCAGGTAAGCAGTACCTATACATTTGATGAATTTTATTTGAATAGCTGGTCAAAGAAATAGATAACTTGATAACCAAATCTCTCTCTAAATGCAAAATATTTTATTTTGAATCTTAGTCTCCTTCTACATATCCCTACCACAAAAACGAGTGGACCTATGTAATTTGGGGGTGTTGTGTTTGCACTCATCTTTACCACTTGAGGAATTGAGGATGAGCACACATAATTACTCAGCTTGACTTGTACAGTAATATACTTCACGCATGTCTTTTATGAGTCATTAAGAGGCTATTGAAGCCCACTGTGTAATACAAATCCATAGTGTGCATAGTTTTAGTGAGGTAGGAAGGAAGGGGTTATGCAGAAAGAAAGGTAAATCCATGTAATCATTAAAAACCATGCTGACTCTATCCAACCTTGAGCTTTTTCCTGATAATTTGAAATACTGGCAACTGACCAGTGACTTAAAACAGTATATTTTAATATAAGATACAAGATGTTAGTGTACTAAGCATATGACTTATGGTTAGGAAAGCCAGCTTCTAATCTCGACTCAACCACTGACTCATTCTTTGACGTAGATCGTATCCCTCAAACTCAGTGCCCTCTATCTATGAGATGTTACTATCCTACCTCATTAGGGCGGTGTGAGGATGAAATCATGAAGGGTCACAAAATAGTGTTCTCATTATAAATGCCACATGAACTGTGATAGATTATGTTCTGGACTGAACTTAGCCCTTCTTCAGGACTCTTAAATTATTATAAGCTTCATTCATTTCTCCTGTTATGCATGATGTGTTTTAAAAATGACTGACTTCATCCTTGCCATATTCTAGGACTCTTTCTTTATTAGTGGTTTAGCCAGAGAAACTCTATTAGCAGGGCCATACTTAAGGACAAGCAAGTCAAATGATTACTTGAAATACTGCACCTCTAGAGACTTTGTAAATGTCTTCAACTTGGCAATGTTGCTATCCCAAAGGTACTTAAAAAACAAGATATGGGCAGCTAGGTGATGCTGTGGATAGAGTTCTGGTCCTAGAGTCAGGAAGACCTGAGTTCAAATCCAGCCTCAGATACATACTAGCTATGCAACCCTGATCAAATCACTTAATTTCTGTTTGCTTCAGTTTCCTCAACTATACAGTTAATGTAATAACAGCCACTACCTTGTGGGGTTGTTGTGAGGATCAAATGAGATAATATTGTAAAACACTTAGCACAAGTGCCTGGCGCATAGTAGATGCTATATAAATGCTCTTTACCTTCCCTTCCCTTCTGGGTCCCCAACCTTGAAGTTGTCTCCTCTAATCTCAAAACAGCAAGATCTGCCCTAGTACAAAGGATAAAGCACATTCCTCTCATATATTCATTTCTTAAGCAAATATTGATTAATCAGTTACTATATAAAAGACATAATTCTAGTTCTTGAGAGAGCATGCAAAAATAAATAAGACATAACACTAAAACTAGGTTTCGTGAATTATCTTAACATATGTTTAATTCGTGTATTTAAGGAAGCTGATCATCCTTCATAGGACCAAATCTTGATTATTTCATAGATTTGTCTTCCAGTTTAGCAAAATTTTAAGTGTGAATTTTTTTTTCTGGATTTCATTGTCCAGCCTTAGGCACTCTCCATTATAAATCACCATTATTTGCTTGAGTTCTATAGGTTAAAGTTTGCATCCTTCTTCAAGGACAAACACTCAGGTAGAGAATGGGTTGTTGTGACTTTTAGCTATCTGTCATCTATTATTTATACCTTCCCTTCCCTAAAACTCAAATAGAAGTGATTCCTGCTGACTGCATATTGACTTAGCACACATAATGTATTTTTATTTATTTGGCTAAACATTTCCCAATTAAATTTTAATCAAGTTCAGGCCTCATTTGGGAGTTTTGTGGGCAAAAAGTTTAACACATTTGCTCTACCGAATCTGAAAAAGACACACTTTATCATTGGTATCAAATAACTAAATGCACAGTAAATGTAAGATGTCATTATAGTTACACAGTGGTCATGCAATGGGAATTACCATTTCTGTTGTCACTATCAAGATACTATCTATGTGATCATGAAATCAATCAAAATTTCAGAGTTGAAAGGTATCTCAGTGGTGATCTTGTCAAACCAGCCCACTCCTGAGAAACAGTCATTTCTATATTTCCTTGACAAGTGGTCTTACAGAATTTGCTTAAGAATCTTTATTCCACCTTTGGACCTTTCTGATTATTAGGAAATTTTTCCCTATGTCAAACCTAAATTTGTTCTCTGACAACTTCCACCCATTGTCATTAGTTCTGCGCTTTGTGGCCACGCAGAGTAAATCTCATCTCTTTTTGCCTTTTCTCTTGATAACTCTTAGCTACTTGCAGATAGCTGTCATGACTGATCAAGAAGCAAACTTCTCTTGAGACTAAATACCCCTCATTCTCCAGTAAATCCTTATGGATGAAATAAAGGACCTTTCCTATCCTGGCTGTCTTCTTTTGGACACTATCTTTGTCAGTGTCCTTCCTAAAATGAGCCACCCAGAACTGAATACCATATATTCCAGGAGGGGCCTAACCTGCCCACAGTAAAGCAGGACAACTGCCTCCCTACCTGAAGATAGCACCACATTCCTTTTTAAATACAGCTTTCTCTGCTGCCGTGTCTCAGTGGTGACACTAGATGTGTATTGGACCACAATAACTGGAAAATTTCCAGGTTCTATGTATCAAACATGAAAGAGTGCTCATTTAAAAGAAGGGAAGATTAGTTAACTTTTCATTTTTGGAAACTTTTATCATGTGATTTTAGGGTGTGGGTGGATTTTCCTTTTGCCTTTTTCCCACCCTTTTGGTTTAGTTTGTTGCTATTGTGCTATCCCACTCATTGTGCCCCTTTTGACCCATACTTGGCTTCATGGTCCATTTCAGTGCCTACTTGGATGTATTTTCTGGGGGAGGAACTTCTGCCAGCCTTGAATCTGGAGCTTCCTTGTGAATTTTCCATTGGAACGTCACTAAGCTGGTTTCTGTTTCAGTCTGGAATTTGAACGTGGTTTGTTAGGCAGCCAACGGGATTGCAAATAGCAAGGCAGAGTTGCTGTTACAGCTTTTTCTTTTTCTTGGCCTTTCTAACCCCTCCCTACTCCTCATTTTTCCTCCACTTAAGACTGGAGGTTCAGATTTTCCAAGTGGGGAAAAAGAATGGAAAGACCACACCCACTATAATACACCCAGTACACAGTCTGGATTCTGTGAGGCATGAATGATCTGTTGAATATAATGTTTCCAGTCAGTCTTCTGCCAACAGAAGGCAAAGCTGCTCCTTTTGGGGTATCTGTCACATGCAGAAATAGCTTGCAGTCAGATGGGAACTTGGGGTTCAATTTTTTACTGAGATTTTAGCTTGAATTTGGAATATTCTCTTTTAAAATTCATTCTTCTCTTCCAATTTGCCTCTGTTCATACTTCCTTTAGCTCTTCGCAAACTCTCAGGATTTTCCAGACATCAACAGGCTTATAGCAAGCAGGTGGTTTGGGGAGGGGGAAGAGGAAGGGTAGGGCAGGGCACAGATTCTAGGCCCAAGACAGTATGCTAAAGCCCAGGGTTGATATGTAACCACTTAACTAAATTAATTTTCTGTTCCCCTCCCTGTGACATGTCATAGAAGGGGGAAAGAAAATTAATATCCCTTCTAAGGCCTTCCTCTTTAGCTGTATAGTTTTGTGTGTATCACACCCCTCTTCTAGACTGTAAGGTCCATGAAAGCAGAGACCATATCATTTTAATTCAGAAGACATTTGTTAAGCACTTCCTTTGTGCAAAGCACTGTGCTAGGTGCTTGGGATACAAGACAAAAACAGAAGTCTTTGCCTTCATGGAAACCTACATTCTGCTGGAAGGAGTACAACACATACACACAATAAAATAAATTCAAGTTATAAAAAGAGTGAGATCTTTATGGAGGAAACCATATTTTACTTAAATCTGTACCTTACCTAGCTCAGTACACTACACACAGCGAGGCTTAGTAAAAGTTTGTTGAATTGAAGTGCAAGAGGAGCTTATTTCATTATCTGGTCCTAATTCCAACACCATGTCAGCATCCCTTCAGTAACACTCTTGACAGATCAAGTTTTTGCTTGAACATCAGAAATTGTTGATCAATAAGCATTTGTAAACTACCAGTATGTGCCAGGCACTTATGTCCCCGTACTGGGTATACAAATACAAAATGAGAAAACTCTTACGTTCTGGGACCTTCCAGGAAGTGAGAGATGTAAAAGCATGAACCTACAGAGGAAGATCATGAAATGTTTTATACAAGGAATAGTTATCAGGAGCATAGATTTCATAGAGAATAATATGTAATAAGCATGAGGAAGCAGGCTAGAGCCAGATTGTGAAGGGCTTTAAAATGGCAAAGAGGACAGGTAATACATTATCCCAAGGCAGTTGGGAGCCACTGAATCTTCTTGAGCAAAGAATTGATGGCTCTGCAAGGGGTGTATTGCAATGAAGAAAGATTAAATGTGTTGTGGAGAGACCAATTAAGAGACTAATGTAGTAGTCTAGGTGAAGCAACTCATTCTATTGTTGAACAGCTCTTTCTGTTTTGGATGATAGTTCTGTCATCTGGAGCACCTCAAAATAAGATTACTCCCTCTTCTGCAATCTAGTATATGACATATTCCCAGACCCCTTGCTAACCTGGTCACTCACTTCTAGATAGTGACTCTATATTTTGCCATTTCCCCTATTTTAAAAATTGACTACTAGATCTCAGTATAATATTACAGATCTGGTCTGACTAGTGTGCAGAACACCACAGATCTATTACCTCTCTTTATTCAGTTACCATATGCCTATTAATTTAGCATTGTTGGTGTAACACCAACATTCAAACCAATCAGTATCATTCTAAATATTTTTTAACCAGCTGTCATATTAGCTTACTCTATATTTTGTCACCCAGATTGGATAGAAATGTTTCATGTAATTTTTTCTAGGCTACTGATTTAAAAACAAAGAAACAAACAATAACATGTTTAATAGTACAGAGACTACAACAGGAATCTGTGACCAGCTCCATACTTCAAGTTGACAACAATCCATTAACTCTCTTTTTGTACAATTATGCAGCCAACTCTGAAAACATTTAACCTTACTATCATTCAACCCACATTTCTCTGTCTTGTCCATAGAGTGTGAAATAGGTTGCTAAAATTCAGTTACATGTCTGTGACATTCCTTTTTCTGCCAGTCTAATAATTACCCAAAATCAAAAGCCAATAGACCATTTATCAAAATCCTTTGACCAGTCATAATGCTTGACAACCATTTTCAAGGGACAAGTAGATTTTTCCATATTTGCTTATTATTCCTTTGGCATAAGTATTATTTCTGTGTACCATAGGAAAAAATGAAATATTTGCTATGTTTTTGTTAGCTAACAAAGACTAGTAATCACATTTTAAAATTAAAATTTACTTTTAAGATTCTTCTTTATTCTTCCTTTTTAATATTTCATTTATTCAGAAAATCCTAACAAGGGACCGGTTTATAATTGTCTTTGTAAATCTTAAAGTGCTATATAAGTGTGAATTACCATTACAAATTAGTTCATAACTAATTGCTAAATTCTGTAATAATGCCGTTTTTATCCTTGGTTGCAAGGAGATTACTCTGTTCCAGAGGAGGAAGGCACTGATGTGTAGGCAGTTTTTCAAAAGTTGAACAGGTATTCTAAGTCATATCTGTCCGTTTTGCATATAAACAAAAAGTTTTCTGCAGCCTCTTAAATGTCCTAGAGTGACTCTAGTGGTGTAAACAGGTGTAAATTAACACCAACAGCTGTAATTCCTGTCCAGATGGCTAGAATTGAGATTATAAAATGGAAAGCTTCAACTCTGCCTCATATTTCCTTTATAGCCTTCTGAATGTCTTAACATGTGCAGGCAGACTACTGGAATGCAGTCTTATTTTTACCATTCAAAAAAAAAACCGTGTTGAATAAATTATCCATAATATTTATTTATTTTGCAGAATGTGAGAACTTCTTGGAAGTTGGAATGGGTGGCAAGTGTGCCTCATCCCAGGGTGTACTTAAAAGACAATCTGGCAGTGATTCTGACCTCTTCCCCTCACCCAGTGATGAAATGGATGACAGCATTATCTTTACAAAGGTATATTTGGGTTCCTTCCCTTCGTGACGATTGCTCACGTTTTGGTAACTATGGCTCAGTGCTGCCGGCTGTAACTAGTCTTCTTTTGCCTCTTTCTCCAAACTTGAATGTAAGAACTCCCCTTAAAAGGAAAAAAACTAAAGCTCAAATAGCTTACCAAATGGCATTGCTCCCTTCTGTTGTGCATAAAATCATGGCTACTCACTTTCAGGTTTTGAAACATGCATTGAACCTTAAGCAGATGGAAGTTCCTTTTGCTTAAATCATGTCAGATGACAATGAGTTCTTTCCAGTGGGTAAGAAGAGACCACAGCCTAGACTAAATGATGTCATGTACTATAAATTGGTCCTAGTGTCATTTCTGATGAATGTGGTTGGACCCAGAGCTCCCTCCTGGCCTTAGTGATATCATCCCTCTTCACCCAGCTTGCTTAATGGGAACCTTCAGAATCACTGCTGGGGAACTTTGCCTGTCTGCTATCGCAGAGGCAGAAGATAGTGCTATCCCTGCAGAGGCCATGTGCAGTATTAACAGGAATCATGAAACCAGTGTTTACATGTAATTTGAGGCTTCAGCTAATGAAAGGGGTGGTTTGCTTGCGTTGCCTGAATCTAGCTGAAAAGAGTTCTATGTTGTTTCATTGGGAGAGAACTTATGCGAAGGCTTTCCCACACTGAGCATAGCAACCCTAGCCATGGGAAGAAAAAGGCAATAGTTTTTGGTTTTGTGCCAAGATTGTGTGTCTCTGTGTCTGCGTCTGTGTGTGTGTGTGTGTGTGTGTGTGTGTGTGTGTGTGTGTCTGTGTGTGTAAAAGAAGAAAATAAAATTGACTCCTCTGTGTATAATATATATGAAATAATGCCTCCCTCTTTTATGATGCCTAATGTAACTGCTTGGTAAGGGCTATTAAGTTAATCCTTATTCTAGGCAATGTGTCAAGATGACTGTGGAGTAAGGAAGGCTTTAACAAGTTCCGTAGGTCCTGCTCCAGAATTTATTTGGACCTTTGGGGAATTTACTCTCCCTTTCAATCTATTCTGCTCCTGGTTTTGTTCAGCTTCCACATTTACAGCCTCTTTCCTCTATCCCACTCCCCACTTTGTTCCTTTGATTCAGCCCAATATTTCCAAAGAGTTCTGGAGAAGATTTAAAGTGGAAACTTCAGGATTACTATTAATATTTTCTGGAATGACTTGTCCCAAGGATAGACTTTCGTCTTATGAAACAAAAATCTTTATGTCAGAAAATTTTTCCTCCCTTGATTTTGAGGAGAGGAAAACTAACAAAATCCAAATGCTTGGTGTTTTTCTAATATACCTTTAAGTTTCTAAATACTGGGACTTTGAAAGGTCTGTAATAATTCCCATAAGAGGTCTCATTCCTAAGGGGAATGCCTTTCTGAGTGATATATACATCTTTGAAATGATACTGATTTAAAAAAAAGAAGGAAAGAAATGATACTGATTTTGATTGTTTTTTATTGTTTTTTTATGAATTTGTAGCTACCCTCATCCTGTATCCAATTCATGGCACCAAAATCTCATAACTCATTTAATAGTGCTTTCTTTATAGCAACCTGGTGAAATAGGTAAAACAAGTGTTACTTTATACTCAGAAACTGAAGCTTAAAGTGACTTGCTTATGGTCATGTAGCGAACAAGTGATGTAGTTGAGACTTGTACTGTAGTCCTCTGACTTTAACATCAGTACCCTTTCCACTACAGAAGTCTGCTTTTTAAAATTGTCTCTTTGTTCCTGCATAGTCCCAAATCTCTGCAGATTGACAGTAAAGTCTGGTTGTTGGGTTGTATATTTGGTCTGGATGAAGATACATGTGAGATTTTCATTAACCTTTGTGTCAGCTGCCAAAGTTATATGATGTTTGCTGGTATTGGCAAGCTTATTGAGATCAATGGTGCAGTTTTAAAAATGTGAAAATAAGTGAACTTTCTACATAGGTTGAATCAAATGATACAGGAAAAATTTAAAACTTTGTGGAACTTCTTCGCCTTTTTGGCATTATATTCCAAATGATCTGAAGAAATACAAAATGAGCCATCCCTTTGTATTTTTCCACAAGTCATCCCAAAATTGGATAGGCTGAGAATCATAAAGGAAGCATTCTCATGATAGGTCTTTATCTAGCATTCAGATTTTAAGTTTACATAGGAATGGAAGTGTCCTCTGCTTCTGGCTTCTGGTTTGTCTTTAGTCTTCATAACTCTTGTTTTAACCTGAATGATTTGTAAAAGCACTGTACTAGTACACACATTACCAGCTACTTTTTTCAGAGGCCTCTTCAGAGATGAAATCATTTTAAATTTGTTTAAACAAGGAGCACTAAGATTCTGGCAGGACTTATTCCCATGATCCAGTCATCTTCCTTCTTGCCTGAAGAACAGTCTCTAGACTAGGCATTGCAACATCCTCTTCTGTGACTATGAAAGGCACATTAGGTCACTTCCTACAGACATTTGTATGAGTCTGACCCTAAAGGTTGGGGTGAGGGTGTTATTTGTTTAGTTTTTTGTTTTTGTTTTACAATAATCTCTAATGTATGCCAGGTTTTTTCACTTTAGCCATTTATTCTCATTCAGCCTGACTGGCAAACACAAATCTTTAGCATTAAAGTCTTTTTCTTTTTTACTTAGGTTAGCAAGATAGTTAACTTTTCACAGAATTATTCCATCATATATTTAAAGCTTGAAAAGGGTATTCAGAAATCATCTAGTCCAAAATCCTTCATTTTATGGATGAGGTTTTGAGAGTTAAGTGATGTGCCCAAAATCATGCAGATTATAGCAGAGCTAGGACCCAGGTCCACTCTCTCCAAATCCAGTATTCTTCATTGTGGTGTTGGAAGTTCTTTAGAGAATACCTAGTCTAAACCATATTGGAAAAAAGACTTAATAGAATCTGCTCTGTGGTCACACCGAAAGCAGAGGCTGGATAACAAGTAGAAACATGTCTTTTGCTTGAAGACCCATAGAGAGAACAAGGGTATTATATTCTGAAACAGCTCATTCTGCTTTTTGATAGCTCTAATTAAATGTTTTTCCTTGCTTCAAGCTTCTTTTTGTTTCTTTGCATCTTCTACTCCTACCCTTTAGGGCCAAAGAGAATAACTCTAATCCCTAAGGCCCTTTACTGTTCTAGATTGACTTCCTTTTGATGCTTGCCAGTTTATCAGTGCCCTTAATAAAATGTCATGCCTTGAAGTTATTCTCCCAGTAGTCTGGGTATGCTATGTTAGGGGCAGTTAGGTGGGGCACAGTGGATAGAATACCAGGCCCGAAGTCAGGAAGACCTGAAGGTTCAGATCTACATTCAGATACTTATTAACTGTGTGATCCTGGGCAAGTCACTTACTCTGTTTGCCTCAGTTTTCTCATCTTTAAAACAAGGGTAACAATAGTACTTCTCAGGGTGATTGTGAGGATCAAATGAGATAATAATTATAAAATTCTTAGCACAGTGCCTGGCACATAGCAAATGCTATATAAATGTTTATTATTATTATTATCATCATTATCTTTATCTTTATTGTCATTATTATTATTATTACCACAAGGCTAATATATGACAGGACTGTCATATCCTTATTTTGTGACCCAGAGCTTCTCTTAATGTAGCCTGAAATGACATCGACTTTTTCGATAGCCATATTATTATTTAACTCACAGCCCACTAAAATCCCTAGGTATTTTTTCAAATGAACTGCTGTATAGGCTTGACTCTCTCTACTTATGAAGCTGACTGTTTGGAACCCAAGTATAAAACTCTACATTTATCACTACTAAGTTTAAATCTTCTAGATTTTGCACAACATTCTAACTTGTCAGGATTTTTTTATATGCTAATGCTATATCCAGTGTGGCTAATCATTCTTCCTAGCTTTATGCATCTGCAAGTTCATTAAACATATTATGGATGAATTTTTCCAAAGCATTGATTAAAACTGATTAAAACAAAGTTAGACACACTATTAAAAATTCCTACAAAGTTGATATGTAACTATTAATGACTACCCTTGGATCTAACCATTTTCTAGTTCTAAATCTGCCTAACTGTATGTCATCGATTCATATCTAGCTATCTTGTCCACATTAATAGCTTGGAGATCTTTGTCAGAGTCTAAAACTTAAGTATATTAGGGTCAACATGTCTTTGTTTATGGTAGAAAGAACATTGGATTTCAGGTCTGAAAGTTCAAGTCAAATTCCAGATCCATCCCTTACAACTTGGGAGCCTTGGCAAGTCTTTTAACCTCTTAGGTCTTCATCTATTAGATGAAAGTATTGGGCTCTAGATGACTTTACAAGGTCCCTTCCAATTCTGAATCTCTGTTCCTATATCAATAGCATTTCCATGATCTAATGTTTGCTTAGATTTATGGAAGAATTCTAGAATTTATCATGATTACCAGGCTCCCAGGCCTACAATTTACACATTCCACAGTCTTTCCCTTTTTTGAAAGTCAGGATATTTGTCTTTCTCTATTCCTCTGACAACTCTTCATTCTACCTGACCTTTTGAAGCTCACTGATAGTAATTCAGCAATTATATCCACCAGTTCTTTCTAGATATCTGGGTTTGATTACGTGAACTCTTAAAGGAAGTGAAGGTCTTTCTTACTATCACTCTAATTATCTTTCATATTTACTCCATATTAACCATTTTTATATATCCTATGCAGTCCAAAGGTCATGGTTCTTGACAGAGAAAACAAGAGTTGAATAGTTGTACACTCCTATTACATTTTCATTATTCCTTCTACCCTTAGCAGTAGTTCTTTTCTTTCTTGAATCTCTCTCTTCCTCTCCCTCTTCCTTCTCTCTTTTCCTCACAGGATCATCTTGTTCTTAGTTTTAGTACTTTTAACACTGTTCTCTTAGGACGAGGCCTACATTTGTATTCATTCTTTTACTTGTCTTTTTTTCCCATTTTCTATATAGCCACACCATTAGACAATACTACTTTTCCTCTTCTTTGAACTTGTTTCTCTTTGCTTCTTTTAAATATCATGCTTGAGCTTAAATATCATGCTTGACCAATGCCTTCATGTCTGATGACATCTGCCGAATTTCAGGCCATGGAATCCTACTGATCTTTTTGAAAGTCAGTTTTCTGGGGGGCAGCTAGATGTTGCAGTGGATAGAGGCCCTGGAGTCAGGAGGACCTGAGTTCAAATCCGGCCTCAGACACGTAACACACACTAGCTGTGTAACCATGGGCAAGTCACTTAAACCCATTGCCTAGCTAAAAAAAAAAATCATTTTTCTAAAAATCTCACATCGAGGTATCCCTGCCTTTTCTTTCCATCACAATTTACAACATTGAATGGACATCTCACCCCAAGGATCTCATTCTTTTTACCCCACCAACTAGTTCTTCCTTATTGATGAAAATTGAATAGCAGATCCTTTTATTGGTTCTGCCATCTTTTGATGGGTGATATTATCAAAAAATGAACAGGCAGTTTTAGATTTTGAAAATCTTACTGGAATTTCACTAATTTGTACTTTGTGATATTTTTACTTTTTTTAAGGATTAATGATATCCCAAAGTCTAACATTTTAATTTTATTGGTAATGGTTTGTAAGTAACATACCTAATTTTTATAAATGGATAAAAATTAAAAATGAGACCTCATAGCAGAAGCTATTGATAGAATTTCCATTCCCTTCCATGTAGGCCTTTACCAAGTCATTCTTTTTTAAAATTTTTTATTAATTTAATTTGATTTATCAGCAATCACTTCCATAAGCTTTTGAGTTTTTAATTTTTCTCCCCCTCCCTCCCAAAGATGGCACACATTCTGATGTAGGCTATACATATACATTCCTATTAAACATATTTTCACATTAGTCATGTTGTAAGGGAAGAATGAGAATCAATAGGAAGAACCACAAGAAAGAGGAAACAAAACAAAACAGAAGAAAAAAATAGCAAATAATATGCTTCAATCTGCGTTCAAATTCCATAGTTCTTTCTTTGGATGTGGGTAGCATTTTCCATCATGAGACTTTTGGAAATGTATTAGATCTTTGCATTTCTGAGAAGGGCATAAGTCTGTCTGAGTTAGTTATCGCACAACGTGGCTGTTACTGTGTACAACATTCTCCTGGTTTTTCCTCACTTCACTCTGCATCAGTCCATACAGTCTTTCCAGGTTTTTCTGAAGTCCACCTGCTCATCATTTCTTATAGCACAATAGTATTTCATTACATTCATATACCACAACTTGTTCAGCCATTCCCCAATTGATGGGCATCCCCTCAGTTTCTAATTCTTTGCCACCACAAAAAAGAGTTGCTATAAATATTTTTGTACATGTGGTCCTTTTCCCATTTTTATGATCTCTTTGGGATAAAGACCTAGAAGTGGTATTACTGGGTCAAAGGGTATGCATATTTTTATAGCCCTTTCAGCATAGTTATGAATTACTCTCCAAAATGGTTGGATCATTTCACAATTCCACCATCAGTGCATTAGTGTTCCAATTTTCACACATATTCTTCTACATTTATCATTTACCTGTTTTGTCATGTGGGCCAATCTGATAGGTGTGATGTGGTACCTCAGAGTTGTTTTGATTTGCATTTCTCTTAATCAATATTGAGTCAGTACAGTTTTTCATATGACTATAGATGGCTTTAATTTTTTCATCTGAGAACTACCTGTTCGTATCCTTTGACCATTTATCGGTTGGGGAATGACTTACCAAGTCATTCTTAAAGGAAAAGAGGGACTCTATGAGTCAGTGGTTAAGGAAGCAATGTATTCTCGTCTTGGAGGACCAGCCACTGTGAATGAACTGAAATGGGAAATGGAGTATTGTGAGGAAAGAAGAGAAAGAAGGCCAGTTTGGCTAGATCTTGGAGTGTGGGAGGGGGAATACTGTCCAGTGAAACTGGAAAGAGAAGTTGGGGCTAGGTTTCTCCTAGAGCCAATCGGAAACTACTGGAGTTGGTTGAATAGTGGAGACCTATGGTCAGATTCGTGCTTAAGGAAAATCATTTCCATAGCAGTGTATAAGATCTCCTGAAGCAGGGAGACCCATTAAGAGGCTGCTGCAATAGTCCAGTTGAGAAGGTGTCTGAGTGGAGAGAAGGAGTCAGATGAAAGAGATGTTAATGAAGGTAGAGACAGCAAGGTTTGGCAGCTGATTAGATATGTGGGGTGAGGGAAAGTGTGAAATTAACCATAAAAAAATTATCTGGTTATTATTTTTATTTCTGGCTAACTTTGTGACGTTGTTGTAGGATTATTGGAGGATTAAAGCTCTTTTAGTTTCTTAACAACAACAACAATAATAACAATATTCTATACTCACAGAGCAGTTTAAGGTTAGTGAAACATCATTCACATATTTCATTTGTATGACACCCATATCAGGTTGATGTTATATTTGTATGTACATAGAATTTTAGATTCATGTATGTATAAATATGTACATACATTTACAGGTATTATACATGTATGTTACACATGTGTATCTACCCATATATGTGTATGCATATGTACACACCTGTATGTCCCCATTTATAGTTACGGAAACTGAGGCTCAGAGAGGTTAAGTGATTGAAGAAGAAAGTTATTGCGTAAATACAAGGCATTGTCATTATGTTGGATTAATTTTGATACTGCTAGGGAGATGGTAGGGAGCAGAAGAACAGCACCTCTAAGGTCAGCTGTTGAGAGATTTTGAATTTGAAGGTGAATTTGATGATGTTTGGTATCAGGAACCAGAGTAAACTAGTAAGAGATATTTTTGGATACCTTGTTATTAAAACTGGTAATGGAAGAATATCCACCCAATCCATCTTAAAATATGAACTCGAGCCCAAGTATGGGAAGAAGATTGTGTGTGTGTTTGTATTTCACATCATAACTAGAATCAGACTGAAAGTGACCCTTAGTAACTGTCAGCTATTTATTGCCACCTACTCAATTATCATTCCATCTTATCTTCTTCCCTTTCCTTGTTTAAGAGTTGTCAGTTACTATTTTCATGAAACTGATTGAGAGGTTCAGTTTGAAGAAATCTGGGAAATGTACTTTTTTTAGTTTGTCACACTTGCTGAGAGGGAGAAACTTTCATCTGAGTTAGTGAAACTGCCTTTTTCTAGAAGGTTTTTATTTTTATTTTATTTTTATCATATTACTTTTTTATATTATTTTATATTATATATTTTTATTATGTATATTTATATATTTTATATATTATATATATTTACTATATTTATTTTATTTTTTAGAATATCAATTTTCAAAAGAGAATCTACCTAGCATTACATTTGTTCACAATCTGAATCATAGATTTAGTGCTGAAGGGAGGGAACTCAGAGGTTATCTAGTACTATTGACTAAAGTGAGATTAGATTGTCATTTATATCAAATTGTTCTGAAGATGGACAGAAGTGCCAGCTGGCATTCTCCCTGTTTACTTAATTTGCAAGAAGAAACTAGTATACTCTGGGCAGTGTCCATATTTATAATTGCCTTTGTGGTCACAATATTAGCATTTATCTTCATTATCTTCTTGAATTCACCCACCCATCAAATTACGGGTTCTGGTATCTTTCAGCTGGCTCAGCATGTCAGATCATAGCCCTCAAAATGTGTAATTCCTATTTGTCACTAGGTGGCCTGCCAGTGGAAGTTCAGTGCTACTTTCTCAAAAGATCCATTAACTTGCCTAGTGGCTCTGGGTAATGGTTTTACTTAATAAAGCACCTTAGGGAAGAGAGGAAAAGGAGTAGTTATTCCTATTTCCCTTTAGGACAAGGACCATTTCTTTCTTTAACATAAACTGCAGGTGCTATCGTAAACGGTTTTGCATTTTTTTATAATAACCATTGGGAACATAACCACAAAATGAATCTCTTTGGGGTTATTAACATTGGTGCATTTTCTATAGACAAGGACCTTCTTAATTTCTAGTTAAAGCTTATGAAGAAAATTAGAACTAAATTATAGCATACATCAAGAGTATATGTACAGTGTAGACTCCATAGGGTTTTATTTGATTTTAGTTGGCTTTAAGATGCTGAAAGATGTTTAACTAAAGTTTTATTGATGGTTGGAGGGGATTTTTCCCCTTGTGTAGGATCGGGAGAAGCAAAAACAATTGTAATCTCTTGTTTTTAGCATTTATTATCACCTATGAAAACTGCTGTGTTTCAGGGGTTCATAAACAGTGTGGAAGATCACTTATAATCTAGTAAGAGAGATTAAAAAAATGAATAGGAAATTGGATTGAGGGTGTGGAATCTGATTCTTATTAAACCAAAGATTGTTAACTGTTTGGAAGACTGTAATGAAGTGCTGATGCCTCCAGCCCATTTTTGAATGAAGCCCTTCTCAAAAATATTCAGTGATTCTCTGTTCTTTACAGAATCAATTCTAAATTTATTAAGAAAGCATTCAAGGGCCTCCATGCTTTGGCTTCAGTTCACCCTTCCAGCCTTACTGGCTATCACTCTCCTTCATGCATTCATCATTTCAAACAAACTGGATTTCCACCCCAAATATATGTTTTTATTTTTCCAGTCTTCAGACCTTTGACGGCATCCTTGCAGTGCACCCCCTGACCAATCTCTATCAAAACTCTCAGTGTTCTTCTTAACCCAGCTCAAATGCTGCTTCTTTTATGAAGTCTTTTCTGATCTTTTGTAGTCAAAAGTAACCTCTACCTCCACAATGTTCCCATGGCATAATGCATGTATACTGCTCCTGTTCTGCTTTATGTGTATGCTTGACTCCTCTCTCCAACTAGATTTTAAGCTCCTTAAGGAAACTGTAGCATCCTATTGGTCTTTTTGGCATTCTATAGTTTTATTGAATGAGTCAAAGAATTTGTGATGTAGAGTTGAGTTATCTAGGTCACTCGAAGACCATGAATGCCTTTGGAAAAACTGCTGGAGTTTTATATTGAGCTTTTTTTTTTTTTTTTTTTGGAGAGCCATCCAGTGGGTGGTCTAAGTGTTTTTGCCCCAAGTTGTTTGCTAGATTCTGCTGTGCTTTTAATTGTTAACACTTTCTGTTCCACTACAGCCTGAAGAGGAGCAATCAGTCTGTGATATCACTGGGTCCAGCTCTTCCACAGATGACACAGCCTCCCTGGACCGGCACTCTTCCCATGGCAGTGACATCTCCCTTCCCCAAATTCGGAACCTGAACAGGACCAAGGATCGGCAGAGCCTCGATGGGTTCTATAGCCACACGGTAGGAGTTGAAGGACAGGAAAGTGAGAGTGAACCTGCTGGCTCAGGTGAAATGGAAGAAGAAGAGATGGATAGCATCACCGAAGTGCCCCCAAACTGCTCTGTCCTGAGAAACTCTATGCGTTCTCTGTCCCCTTTCCGGAGACACAGCTGGGGACCAGGGAAAAATGCCGCCAGTGATGCCGAGATGAATCACCGAAGGTGAGATAACGGCGTTTCTCTCTTTCTTCACATTGTCTACTGGTTTAGAACATTTTTGACTTGGGCATCTGGTTGATAATATGTTTTAACCTTCTCGACGTGTTTCTTCCAAGAACTTTAAATAGGTGTTAAAATATATTACAAGAAAAAAAATTGCATAGACTTGGAATTTTCAAAAAACACACACAAAAACCCATACTTCCAGCTTCAACACAGACTTTTCAGAGTGTCTGATGGAAATTATGACCATCTGTTTGTTATATAAAATTTTTGTAAAGGCTAATTTGTCAGTGTTCATGCCAGTCATGCCCCAAGTAAGTGCATTTGGTTTTAGCTGATTAGTATTTATCAGTAAGATATAAGATAACCAGAGAGACTTCCATAAATTGGGTCCTACCTACTGCTTTCAGGTATGGAGTAGATTATGAGAAGTCAGATTTGACTCATACCATCTTGCCAAATGATTTTTGATAGTTTTTTTTTTATTTTAATAGTTCTGGTGGACTGTGATACATGTTGAATTTCCATGTCCTCTATATCCCCACTTACTAGTGGGAGTGGATGTCACAACTCACAGTGTTTATAGTAGTTAAAGTAAATCATGCCCCTGATGCTTTGCCTGTGTGATAAAAAGCAATTCGCCTCTCTTGAGGCTCAGTTTCTTCTTTTATAAAATTTGCAGGTTTGACTAGATGGTCTTTCAGATCCATTCCCACTCCTCAGTGTGTGATCCTTTGCTTCTTTGATACCTTGGAATTGCCTGGTCATATATATACTGGTGTGTACCAGCTGTAAAGGAGTTTTCATTTCCTGAATCACTGAATTGTTTAAACTCAAGATTCTTGTTACCGTATCTCCAAGAACTTTTGGGTTAACATGTCTAATCTATTCATATAACATCAGTGGCTTACATTTATTATGGTACTTGGTTGTTTTCAGGTTCTTCCCATGTAACATTTTCATTTGATCCCTTTCCACATTCATATGAGAGAGGTACAAGAGGGCTTTCACACAGAATTTTAGAGTTGGAATGGACTTCTAATGTCCATCTAGTCCAACCCGTTATTATCCCCATCCTATAAATAAAGATACTGACACCCCAACAAGTGAAGTGACTGTCCAAACCACACAACTGTAGTCAGTAGAGAAAGCAGGACCCTTGGGTTAGGACCCTCTTTTCTTCTCTGCCATGTGAAACTGCCATTTTTAATATTTTACATTTGGCAGGCCTTGAAAGTTTCATGTGATAAGTAATGTTTATGTTCATTTGAGATCAATCCTAAATTTTGCACAAAAAAATTCCCAAATGTTATCTACTGAAAATTGTTTATGCTAGAATTGTGTGTTATCATACACACATACATATAAATACTGATAAAGAACCTCTTTTTCAAGTCTCAAGTTCTTTGATTTTATGCTTCTAACATAAGAAATTACCTATCAATGTCAGTGTTTTTTCTCTTCTCAAAGGTCGTTCTATGGGAGGACAGTTTTCTTTTATGATAGTAACTTAAGCAGACTAGGGATTTCACCTCCCACATTAGTTGCTTGTCCTGGTATTTTAATAAGAATGAATTATCTATGAACTTAGAAAAACTTTTCTGAACTTACTATTCAGATACATATCTGAATCCTTCTTGAAGTATTTGTTATTTTAGCCAGCATCAGCTCTTGGAGATTGTGTGTTTTGTGAATTGTATGAAGTGCTATCTCCTTTAATTTTTCCTCAAAATGCCCTAGTCTCTCTTAAGCTTTGGAGAACTCCATTGTTGCATTATTCTAGGACTTGAAGAATGCCATGCTCATCCTAGTCAGAACTTTTATCATAATCATTCCCTCTCCTTCCTCCTCCACGTCCCTCCTTTGAAGACTGAAAATTTTGTCTTATTGAGGACAGGGGGCAGGTGTTTCACACATGGAAGCCCTTCAGTTCTCTTGACCATTTTATTTGCGCTTATCTAAAGTTTTTATGTCACCCTTACATTTCAGCAGCATGAAATAATTTTAGTGTTATAGTTCTAGGTTATTTTATTATATAAATTATTTTTCCATGTTTAGACATGATTAATGGTCATTTTTATATTTTACTCTGTTCAGTTCTGATGAGAGCTAAATATTTACAGAAAATAATTCATTTAGTCTTTCTTTAAATGCACTGTATCAACACTATGTTCCTCAACAACCAAATGAGTCTCAGATTCCTGAATATTAATGCCCTTAACTAGCTTTTGGTAATGCATAGTTCTGTAGGAATTTCTTATAACTACATTGTGTATGTGTGTTTACACACACATACATACATATATAAATATATATTTGTACTCATACGTGTGTATATATAATCACATCTATTTGATAAACAACAAATAAAAGTAGATTTACAAGTAACTGAGGATGAGTCCATAACTCATTTATTGAGAGAGGTTTTTTAAAGGTACTGAATCTGTTAAAGGATTTCTAAGAACAATATATTCTCAAAACAAGGGAGCTATGGCTAATCCTAAACAAAGGAGATTTTTTAAGACTTCTGCATCACTTGATCTGGTAGAAGCTGAATGCCTGAATTTGTGACAAGAAGAATACTTCTAAATGATTGAATAATGTGTTCATTTTTAAAAACAGCCTCCAACAGAGGAATTAGGTCCTAACTATCAGTAGATGAGCTTGGTTGCCTGATTGGTACAAATTTATATGCGCATGCTATAGTCTGAATTTTTAAGCCTTTTTCAAAATTGGAAAGTTCAGTTGAGCGCTTTTTTTTTTCATTCTTACCATTCACCCTTAGATTTTAACATGCCTCATTGATTATTATCTATTTAATATTTTGGAGTTTTGGAGTGTATTTGTCTTTCACAGGCACATCCTGAGGAGAGAGTGAAATAGTTCTCAAAAAAAAGAAGTTAGGCCTTTTGGGTTTGGATGTCTTTCCCAATCCTCATTCTTTTCCTTTGAGATTTCATACACTATTTCTCTGTTGGAATTGTTCCCCTTCCTAGTTTGTGTTTTGTATGTGTATGTTTCATGCATTTGTATTCATTTTGTCTCACTTTATTCTCTGACTTCTGTACGTGATTCATTTTCAGTTCAATGCGAGTTCTTGGGGATGTTGTCAGGAGGCCTCCCATTCATAGGAGAAGGTACAGAGTCCACTAACTTAACTAACTAACCATTTTGCATTTGACTTTGTACTAACAACAGCATCTCATTCTGCTTGATCCAGGTTTAGAGGAAATCCATTTAAAAGTCAAATTGTCTCTTACAAGAACGGAGAACCTTTCCTTTATTGCTACCGATGGTCATTCAATGTGAAAGAGCTTTTTAAATATAAAAAGAAAGTCTTTTTCATTCTAATTTTGTCTCCCCTCAATGAAAAGCTTATCTCTTACTATGAGTTATTAGTATAGAAAATAACTTTATTAGGGTCCTTGCTTCCCTTATAGAACCCAAAGACCATACGAAGCTTGAAGATTGTAGTTAAATTAGTACCTACCTAGTGAGAATAGGCAACCTTGTATTCCTGTAGCTAATTTTACATATAATTCCCTCCCGGAAATCACCAGGCCTAACACTGATCAGTTTTTATTTCACTGTGGTTTTTCATGTCCATTTTTCTTCCCTTGTTCTTTCCTTTTCACCTGCCTTCTTCACCGAACCCCAAAGCCCAGCAAAAAGAAAACAAAATAAAAAGACTATCAGGGTTTTAGGGTGTTTTTTTTCAGCCTTCTCACATTTCCAGCTTTAGGAATAGAGGAGTAGGTTTTGGTTTGCTTTGCTTTGGGTTTTGTTGTTGGGCTTTGCAGAATTAAAAGGGAGATATAACAACATTTCCTCTACAATTTTTAATTCATGGAATCTTCCACTAGTGTTTGGTAAACATTAAGCTCCTTAAAAGGGGTGGTTATATTGATCTTAGTGTATAAGCTTGTTTGCCAACATTTTTAAGGAGATGTTCTGAAACTCAGCTGAAGTCATCTTTAGAGACTGACACTCATGTTTTCCCATGCTTTTCAAATGAAAGTTTCTTTTAATTCCAGGTTTTATATATGAAGTTTGTTTCCAAATGTACAGCTTAAGTTTTCCTAGTAGTCTATCCTTGGGTTATAATAATTTCTCTTGTAGTTTTATCTTAGCTAGTCAATACACACCTTCTTCTTTGACCTTTTTTTCCCATGGGACATTTGTTTTTTGTTTATTTTTTGAGAGACCTACTGCTATTTCAAATACTTTTGGTCCTATCTGACTCATAAGTCAGGGAACCTCTCTATAAAGAGTCATTCATTAAGAGTGAATTAAGAACTTGGCTATAGCATAGGAGACTGGTCCCTGAATATAGTCTGTTTGCAAATATGGCAACTCCAGCTATCATATGTAGACATGAAAGGGAGGAAGAATTTGATATATAGCAAAAAGACAGATGAAATATTTGTATGTAAGTTCAGCTTGTAACATGTGACATGTCAGCACATTAATTATATACTTTTTGAGGTTTAAAATAGCCAAAGTTTCCTAAAGGTTTTCCATATATCTCAAGCTTTTGAAGTCATTGAGTATTGTTATCGTTAAATGAGGTATACCTGAAAAGAATACGCCAATTCCAGCAATAACATGTTTTGATGATGAAAATTCACTTTGTGATGTCAGAGATTGAGTTATTATGTACATAGAGGAAATATTAGATCCTCCTCATTCTTAAAACTTAGCCTACATCTAGGTTTTTTTTTAATTCTTTTTTAATAGAATTGAGGCCTTTGTAGTCCCAAGCTTTTAATCTGATTTAAAATATATTTTATTTCAGTTTAGTTATTTCACAGAGTTGTGAGGGAAATGATTACTCTCTTCTTCCTCTCAATATTGTCTTCTTCTGCCTCTACCCCTTTCCTGTCTTCAATATTACTCCCCAAGACAAATTCACTATCATTCATTTTTCGTCAGAAGCTTTGGTCAGTAGCTCCTAGCATATTCCAACTTTCTCACCTACCTTTGTAAAATTCAGGTGAGAAATCTGGGCTGAATATGTTGTATTCATGTCCCTTCTCTCTTTAAATGAATTTTAAGATCAATTACTTGGGAGCTATCCATATCCATCTACCTTCCAAAACAGGAATGTCACTCAAAGGACCTTTGAAACCTCAGGCACCAACAGTTTTTGTTTTTTTGAAAATAACAGCTTCCTGAATTATTCCTAGAAACTTCAAGGTTAAAAAAATTGTTGAGATTTGTTCTTTAAAAAAAAAAAAAACTTGACAGGTAGACTGAATTAACTTGCCTTCTCACTGAATACTTATTTGTTGAGTTGACCATTGATTCTTGTTACTATGTTTGCTTTGAATTCTGATCACCATGTTTCTGTCCCTGCTCTTTGGGTTAGGATGGGAACTTACTAATTTATCAAATTCTCTTTTACGTTTGTGAAAGAAAGAATATTTTTAGCGGAAGGTTGCATGGAGGATGTAGAAGCACACTTGAGCTTTAGCAGACATATTTGAAACACAGGGTTCCTTTTTTTTTCCTTTTTATGAAAAGGTCATAATATAATTTTTAAAAGTCTTGTAAATATTATATGAAATTTTTATGTCAAGTTAGTCTGATGAGAATGAGTGGTGGCGTGGTCAGTTATTACTCAGCAATAAAAATTCTATCCTAACTTTATTAAACCCTATAAAACAGGATGACTGCCTCGTGAGATGCAGCATACCAAGTGCTAATCTTATTTTGTGTCATTGGGCTGCTTCTTAGCCTTAAGTGATGGCCATAGAATTGAAATCTCTCCCCCATAGTTCAGGTTCATATACTTCTTTGTAGGAGCTTACACAATTGTTGCCAACGCTTTTCTCTTTGGGCGATCAGTAAAGAAATTAAGTCCCAAAGTCTGTCAGTCTATCTAATTTCTAAATCTTTAAAATAATGTAACTTTCCCAGACTTTTTTGAGAATTAATTGTTAGGCTGTCTCTAATTATCCTCCCTTCTTTTGCAATATAATAATGTCTGTACACCGTTGGTCTTTCCCCACTTCTCTTTTTCTGCCTTTGATGTCCCTAGTATGAGCTGGTGTCCCTCTGGCGTACAATACTCTGCTACCCTGAGTGCTGACTTTAATTGTAGAAGGTATGGTATCATTACATGTCCAGCAGCCAAATGGAGGCACTGTAAAATGTGGCAAAGTCTTGGCTTTTGGCTTGGAGTTCTGCAATGGCTGGAATGTGTATAAGTAAGCCTGCTTTTTCTATGAACACTTGCATTCCTTTGGGGGTATGTTCCTCTCTTCCTGGCATTGCTGACCTCATTGTAGGTATGAGGCTCTGGAGTTGAAAATTAGTCAAATGCAATCTGTGTGTCCTTAGTGGCTTTAGAATTGGTGTTACCTAAGAAAAATGTATCGGTGTGGCCGTGGTAGAATGCTTTTTTTTTTCTTTGTTCTAACACCAAGATCCTTAGGAGTTTGAAAGATTAACAGTGAGAAGGAGCCAAGAAGGGAAATGAAATGTGGTTCTGTTTTGTTCCCAAATTCATTTATTTTTTATGGGCGTTTAATTTCATATAGTCTTACCTCTAGTCCACTGACCTATTTTTCTCCTTCATAAGTAGCCAACTGTTTGTCAAAATAACATCAGAATTAAGCTTTCTGGTGACCACAGATTCCTAAGCTTTTAAAATTTCCATCCAGTGAAGAATCAGTATCTCCACTTTTATCCTCAGCCTATTTACATTTCTCAGAATATTAGTAAGAATGCCATTGGTGATGATTACATTGGTATTTAGGAAAATTAATTGGTTCATGTTCTAGATAGTGTAGACTACGTAACAAGATAAATGATTTGTTTTAAAACACTTTTCAGCTAGTAAACTTTTACTTACATGCGTATACATACACATATGGTTTAAGTATAGTGATTCCTGATTAGTAGTATTCCTGGGCAAAATCAAACCTAGATCCAGTGAGTTCTAATCTAGAACTTTTTGGTCAGTTACCTGTCTACAAAATCAGACACAGTGATTTATCTTAATGAGGTTTCCATTGTATTTTTTTGTGAATTTCTTTTATTGTTCTGACTTAGTCCACAGGAAAAAAAAAATTACTTTTCTCCCCATTCTCAAGAAGTTTGAAATAAGCTAATTATGAGATGTTTTCTAGATACAAAAAATATCCTGGACTCCCCAAAATAAAATATTTGGCTCCTGACTCCTATTCAGAATATCAAAACTCCTAAGTATATCTTTCTTCTCCTTTGCCAATGGTAAAATGTAAAAGTAAAGCCCCAATGTGATAACTTTCTACCAAAGGTGATTAGCAGCTTTTGCTTTCAAGGTGGTATGTGTCTGTCTGCAACTAACAGTTCCCAGGAAGCCTACAGCATTGTTATTGGCTGGCCAGATCTGTGTGGTTTTTTTTTTTTAATTCCTCAGCGATACTATCTTTGTTTGGGAAGGAAATACAAAAATGTATTTATTATGTTCAAGTGCTTGTCAACTAAACTGTAAATCATCTATATGATTTCTGGCATATCTCTGATTTTTTAAATTTGTTTTTTGGTGTGTATGCCCTTTATTGATACAGATTGTAACCCCTCAATAATGAATTGTGTCTGAAAAATTAGTAGGTTATTTCTAGATTATGAGTAATACACTTAGAACACAAAGCCACATTGCCATGTTTGGCTACTGAGGGTTACAGACACCAGGTGTCCACATTTTTGGTAACTTACCTATGAACAGGGCAGTAGATCCAAACAAAGCGTATGCATTGAACCATATAAAACTTCTTTTACAATGACTACTTTATGAACCAAAAGATAAATTCTATTGGCCGAACAAAAAATTAGTGAATTGGGCTTCCTTCATTCAACCATACCTTTTTAAGTGCTTTATTTATGGCTTTGGATGGATTAGACAAGGAATAAAACAAATTAGGAGACTTGAGTGCAGAGAGGTATCCTGCACCCTATCCAATGCTTTGGAGGGGTACCCTCTGGAGTCTAGTTTTGTGCTTAACATACCAACAAACATCAAAAGAATGATAAGGTAATTGGTAGTGTCCACCAATGGCACATGCATTTTGGGTGTCTTCTTTTTTAAGGTTCAGAGATTAACTTTTGTGACCTCATTTAGTTTCAGTTTAGAAGGCCTATCTGGAGGAGCTGGGGATAGCAGTAAGCCATCCTCAGCTTTGGATGCAAACTCTGCAAGCTCAAAAGAGCTGAGGCGAAGCCCCTTCAGTGGCGAGGAACGTGGTGGCTCTTTGGTGTCACTCACAGAAGAGGACTTGGAGTCAGACCAGAGAGAGCACAGCATGTTTGACCATAAGGTAAGACTGTTTCTAGCTCTGCGAAGATAATTTAGGAATATGTGTTTTATTACTCCAAAGCTAACTCGATAGTGGGGACCAAAATGGGAAGGAGACTTGCTACCTAAGGATAAGAGTTTTTTCTGTTCTACTTGATAGAACCCAGTACATTAAAACTTGCTGATTATGGTGACTCTAGGCTGTAATTTACATATAGTTGAGTAGCCTGTCAGGGTCTCCTTTAATTAGGAAAGTGGCTATGATTTTAAGGCTATCTCTCCTTGCTCTGGGAGGCCTTCCCTCACCACCAGATATGGTAGTAATTCTTCACACCTCAGAGGCTCATTTCTTTTGCCTTAAAGTGCTTTAGAAACCGTTATTAGTTTTTCATCATCCTGTAATTACTTTCCCTCCAAGTAGGAGGTAAAAAATACAGGTACTATAACATTAAGTTATTTGTTCAAGGCCTCTCTTTATATTTCCCTCTCCTGACTTTACTTTTTCACTGGCTGACCTCTGGGCCAAAAATCTCTCCATCCTCCTCTCCATCTCCTGGCTTCCCTGGCCTCCTTCAAGTCTAGGCTATAATCTCACCCTCTGCAAGAAGCCTTTCCTTTTTCCCCTGAATGCTGGTGCCTTCCCTTTGAGATTACCTCTAATTCATCTTCTGTGTGTCTTATTTGTACATAGCTTCTTGCATACCCGTTATATAGTAAATGCTTAATAAATGTTTGTTGACTTGTTTCTGACTTGGGAGCTTTAAGTTCATGTTCTTTTTTTAAATAACGTTTTATTTTTTTCCTCAATTACACGCAAAGACAGTTTTTGACATTGATTTTTTTTTAAAAGTCTACACTCTTGATCTTCTTGGCTTGTGGTTACGTCACTATACTCTCCACAGCTTAAAAAGCTACAGTTTTTGTTTTAGTGTAAGAATTATGGGGACTGTCTGTGCCACTCACCCTACCAATAAAACATTATTAATTTAAATAAGAGACTCGGTTACAAGCATTTATTTGTACCTACTAGCTGCCAGGTGGCAAAGATACAGAGACAAAAAGGACATAGTCCTTTCTCTCAAGGAATTTATATCAGATGAAGCAGCATAAAAAGTACAAAAGTATATACAAAAGTATACACACAGTACAGAAGTATATACAAATAAATAGGAAAGGCACTAGCGGGGATTGAGAAAGACTTTTTCTAATCTTGAAGGAAGTGAAGGATTTTACAAGGTGGAGATGAGGAGAAAGTTTATCCCACTCACAGGGAATAGCAAGTATAAAGGGACGGAGATAGAGGTTGTAGTGTCATCTATAAGGAACAAGAAGGAGGGTAGTTTGGCTTGAATATAGAGTGTAAGATTAAGTGACTTGAGGAGGGTCACATAGCTATTGAGTATCTGAGGTCAGATTTGAACTTAGGGAAATAAGTCTTCTGGTCTCCAGGCCTGGCACTCTATCTGCTGTACCACCTAGCTGCCTCTAAATAAAATTTTGACTAGTGAGAAGAGGACAGATGCAGGAGATACTCTGGAGGTTGATGTGGCAAGATTTGGCAGGTGACTACATATATGGAGGTGGGGTAAGGGAGAGTGAAGAATCAAGGAAAATGGTAAGGTTGCCTTGGCAATAGGAAGGAAATTGAAAATAGTGTCATCAACAGAAATAAGGAAATTTGGAAGAGGTCTGGGTTGGAGGTGGGGAGCAGGATGGGGTGTAATGATTTCTGTTTTAGTAATGCTGAATTTATGATTTGGCAACTGATTGGATATGTGGGATGAGGGAAAGTGAGGCATCCAGAATAATGCCAAGATTATGAAGTTGAGAAACTTGAAGGATATTGGTGCCTTCAGCAGAAATAGGGGAAACTGAAAGAGGGTAAAGATAATGAGTTCAATTTTAGACATGTTGAGTTTGAAATATTCAATAGGTTGTAGGTAATATGAGACTGGAGCTCAGGAGAATTATCTGCATAGAGATGATAATTAAACCCATGGGAACTGATAAGGTCACCAAGAGAGTATAGGGGGAGAAAAGTAGATTCAGGACAGAGCTTTTGTTAAGAAGTGATTAGTTATGTAGGAGAAGAACTGGAGAGAGTAGTGTCATGAAACACCAGAGAAGAGAGAAGAGAAGGGGCTAACACTGCCAAATGCTATAGAGAAGTCAAGATGATTGAGGACTGAGGAAATACAATCAGATTCAGTATTATAGATTATTAGAAAATTTGCAGAGAAAAGTTTTAGTTGAGTAGTAAAATCAGAAACAAGAGAGGCTATTATAATTACCTATTCTTTCTCTTCGTGCCTGAATTTTTGTGCACGGCACTTTTGATTCATTTTATTTTTTTTAAGCGTTTTAAAGGCCCAGGATCAAAGGTTTCATATAATTCTTTGGTCCTGCATTTACATTTTGTAAATGTAGCCTTCAGAATAAGAACATGCAGTTATGTGCAGAGCCTTAGAGAAATTAGTGTATCTACTGAAAATCAATCTGTAGATTTAAAATAATTTTAAGATTCTGCCTATTCTTTTACATTCCATAGTCTTAATTTTTTTTGAAAGCTGTATTTGTAAAGCTAGGTTCTGAGTATATTCAGTTGAAACAGTTTATTGTATTTACTTGACCTAGTGATAATAAGAAACAGAAAAATGAAGGGAAAAAATAATTGGGTTAGGAAATTAGAAAATTTTAATTTCCTAACTATTACTTACAATCCCTTTTCTAAAATGGATATTTCTATGAAGTTGATGAGTGACTATCTCTTTTCAATAAGGACTGTATTAGCCCTGGATATCTATTATACTTAAAGTATAATCCTTTTTAACATGGGCTCCTAGTTTTAAAAAAATTGAAGTTACATTGAATTATTGATCTTGGCTTGCATGGCCCTCTCTACTATCTATTGGCAAATGGGGCAGCCTTTTCTTATCTAACTATCAAAGGATGCTTATGCCACTTACACCCTCTCCTTGTGCATTTGATTGAGTCACTTCTAAGAAAAGTTCAGTATTGATTACACCTTTGTTTCACTTTCATTAAAATCACCTCTCAGATAAACTATAGTTTAAATTTGTCCTAGATTTCATAACATAAATAGGGTGAGTTATATTCTGTGAGAAATGAAAGGAATGGATTTCTGTTATTTCTGTCGAGTGGAGTAGATTGCTAATGGGAGGAAGTTGCACGGAGACAGATTTCGGCCCAGTATGACTAAGAACTTTACCTTAATTAGAAACATCCAACAATAGAATGGACTATCTTAAAAAGCAGTGAGTTCTGCATTACCAGAATATAAGCAGGGGCTGAATGACTGTTTGTTAGTGGTGTCATACTACAGAATCTTACATTATGTCTGAGAATTTGGACTGGACAACTTCAGAGGTACTTTCCAATACTAACGTTCATTGATTCTGCCAAAGAGTTAGAAACTCATCAAAATCAGTTAACTTTATTTCATGATAGCACAGACTAATTTTCAGATAGAATTAAGAGGTTCAGATTTTATTTTCCGATTCAGCTTTCTTTATGAAAATAGCAAAGCCATTCTAAACTTCCATGTGCCTCACTTTTAATTTCTATGAAATGAAGATGTTCTTTGCTTTTAACCTATTCCAAATAAATGCTGTTTCAAGAACATGACTGTAAGGTTTTTCTAAGTCTCAGATAAAATCCTTCTTTATACAAGAAGTCTTTCCTCCTTAATTTTAATACCTTCCTTCTGAGATTATCTCCAGTTTATCTGTTATATATCTTACTTGTACATAGGTGTCTGTTTGTTATCTCCCCCCACCACCTCTACCACCCATCCCATTTGATTTATTAGTTCCTTGAGGACAAGGACTGTGCTTGCCCCTTTTTTTGTGCCCCCAGCACCTAGCATCGTCCCTGACACATACTAAGTGCTTAATAAATGCTTGTTTAATTTTACTTTTTTAGCCTAGCAGAGTATATAAATAAATATATTTTTAATATGTCATAGTTATTACATCTGAGTTAAAATGGGTACAGTGTTTTCCTTGGCCATTCATTATTCATTGACTCCTACTCTACGGTTTACTGCTTCAAGCCCCTGTGTTAGGTATTGGAAAGGAAGAGAGTAAAGGAGAAATAAGATTTTTCCTAAGGGAACCTCTCTCTAAGAAATGATAAATAACTCTTCATGCAATTTATAGGCTAGTAGAGGGTAAAGCAAATAAAGGAGAGAGAAAAGAAAGTTGACATTTCTAAATATGCCATTTTTATTTTTACATTTGCATAAATAAAAATTTACTATTAAGAATTATTTCCTTCCAAACATTTTCATTTTCCATTTGTAGTATATTCTGACTGTATTAATTTTGAGTAGCCCTGTTTGAACCCTAAATTGTCATGGGAAGTAACAGCATTGGTACTCAGAACATACTCTTGTGCTCTGCTTCACAGCCACGCCAGAGATCCAAGCAACAGGGATTTAATTATTGTACATCGGCCATTTCTTCTCCGTTGACAAAGTCCATCTCATTAATGACAATTAGCCATCCTGGACTGGACAGTAAGTATACAGTTTTTCAACCACTTTTTTTTCTTTAAAAGTATAATGGCGTCACCTTCTGAAACCTTGTTGTTTTTCTCTTTTCTCTGCCTGATACTCCATCTTTAATAGAACTGACCTTTGTAAGTGTCACTGCTGTATAGATATACGCCTACCTCGTTCCTACCCAAACCTGAGAATTTCCCTTGCCTCTAGTTCTAATGTAGCCAGTGCTGGTGATAAAGCTTAAGTTAGTGTTTTCTCAGTTAAGATATCTCCATACTGTTGTATTTGATGGTGGTTATTATAAAAATAATTCCGTGTGTAGATCTATAAAGTTTCAGGATTTAAGTAGCAATGAAATTCTATTAAGATCACCTGCAAGACAACCTGAGCTTTGAGGAGCTCCTCTGAGTTTTTATCCCACTTTCTTGAAGAGAGGAGGCATGGAATGGCAGATTGAGAACTGTCAAGCTCCACCTATGACAAATACTGGTTCTGTGACTTGAGGCACGTCATTTAAGTTCTTGGTGCTCTGGGCGTCTCTTCCAGATTCTAAGTAGCAGAAAAGTTCTGGCCTGCATTGGTAGCAGGTACTTGTTCATCCAAGAGTTCTTCATACCAGTGAAATTAAAGTTCCAATCCCTATGCCCTGTCCCATTTCAAGACCATTTACAATGAAAAATCTTTTTGTGCATATATAATACTTGGAGTAAAACTAGTATACTCCAGCATTCCTTCAGTGAGGGCAAAGCAGTCATGGCCCCTACATTTTAGTAATTCACAGATAGAGGATCCAAAGGGGGAATTTTAAAAATGTAGAATGCAAAATGGTGTACACTTATTCCATGGTAGGTAGAGAGAGTGCCAGGTAAATGAAATTTTCAGGTTTCTGAGGGGATTTGTCAAGTGGAGCCAAAAGGAGTAGTGCCAAGTAGTAGTAAGTAGTACCAAGACTGGTGAGGGATTAAAAGGTCTTCACTTTTCTGTGACAGAACTAGTCTCCTTGTGTTAGCTGAGCTGCTTTGTGCTTATTTCAGTTCTTGTCTTACCCCCTTCGTAGACAGTAAATTCTTTGAGAGCAAGACCTATGTCATATCTGTCCCCTGAAACATTTTTAGCACAGTGCCTTTCCTGTGACAGGCACTCAGTAAGTACCTGAAAATTGATTTGGAAAAGAATGAGTCAGTTGCAGAGCTATTGCCTCTTTCCACAGTACATTTCATAGCGAGCTTGCGTTTTGTTCATTTTCAAACAGATAACAGCTCAGACATTAATCTTGCCCTTTTGATCTACTGTTTCTGTTGGCAAATCCAAGAAACCAAAAAAATGTCCACTCAAAAATATAGACATAATGTCACAAGTTATATTAGAAGGACTATTTCTTGGGGGGTCTTTATTTTGGCATTTACCATAGCTAATGTTACAAATGAATAATTTTATAGCCACTTTGGTGGATTTGAATAGCTAGAGCTTAACAAGGAGAGAGAACCTTATTGTCAGAACTCTATAAGTTAGATTTTTTTAGCACTTTGCTGTCACTATGACTAACAAGCATGTGTTCTTAATGGATAGGGCCTCTTAGCAACAGAAACAGCACTGGGACATATCCAGTAAGGAGAAGATCTTTTATCCTATATTATGTGACACTCTCTTCCTTCATAGCTGAAACGCTTCATTATTTTTCTTCCAAAAAAAGCAAAACAATTTTTTGGCCAGGTCTTCAGTTGCTAACCAAACACTATAAATAACACAGTTAACTCCCAGAAAACGTACTCACTCAGTGCCACAATTCCTGGCAACATATAGCTTTTCTTCCTGTTGCTGGGAAATTTTTTGCTCAGCCTCACTGGGGGAATTGAAAGAGTAGCAGACTGCCATTGATAGCTGAGCTTCGAGTAAGATTTTAATCGTTTTATCAAAAGTTGTTTCCCACCATGTGGCCCACGCTACTCACTTTTACCCAGGCTTGAATGATTAGTTCATAAATGTCTTGACTAGCCTTTTTCTTATCACTACTCCTATACTGGCTACTATAATTAAACAATAGGTCATCCCTTCCTGTATTCTTCCTCTGTCCCTCAACTCCTAACCTCTCCAGCTCCCATCCCCTCCCCACCTTTAGCACACATACATATGCACATTTAGTTACTTGTTAGCTTGTTTTCCTGACTGATCACAATGTTTTGTGCTTTGATCTGAAAAAATGATAAGCCCTCGTGGAGACAGTTAGAATTCTGACTTTAAGTAGAACAACAAAACTCAAGTTAAAGGGTAATGTGCCTTAGGCATCAGAATAGAAGACCAAACAGTTTTTTGTTTGTTTTTTAATTTCACACTGGGTCATGAAGTTCACATTTCCAAAACACTTAAACACTCTGTACCTCCATGTCTTGGCATATGATAATATTGTTGGTGGGTGTTGGTGACATAATTTTGTTGTTCAGTTGTGTCCGATTCTTAGTGACTCCATTTGGAGGTTTTCTTGGCAAAGATACTGGAGTGGTTTGCTATTTCCTCCTTCAGCTCATTTTACAGAGGAGGAAATTGAGACAAACAGGGGTAAGTAATTTACCTAGGGTCACACAGCTAGTAAGCGTCTGAGGCTGTATTTGAACTTTGATCTTCCTGATTCCAGGCCTGGCACTCTATTCACTGTGCCACCTAACTGCCTGTGACATAATTAAAATATGTAAATTGCCTTTGAAGCCTAAGGGCAAATTGTGTTCTTGAGAAGATTAAGTATTAATGATACTTCAGATGTTATGATGGATGGGTTATTGCAAGTAAATTCAATATGAAGGATTTGGGCTTGTGATTCCCAGTGAAAAATAATTTTCTTAATTGCTGCACTGCTTATATGATTCATTTTTCTCTGACCACACGTTAAACAATTATAAAGAAATGAGAATGTTGGCCAGAGGCTTTTTACCAATGACTGTGTCTCATTATGAGCACTATTGTTTAGGAACAGAATTCTTTCTAAAATTACTCTTATAACGGTGACTTCGGATTTGTTGTCCTTACCATGTCTGCTTCCTTCTGAAGAAAATGGCGGACACACACCCTCCTCTTTGAGAACTGTTAACACTTGAGCCCTTCTGAAAATTAGTGTGTCTCAGCTGAGCTATTGTCTGGAACATCTAGTTAGGGAGTCAGCCAAATTGGAAAGCACAGACTCGTAGCATTATTTCAAGCCCGGGATCTCTTTCAAAAAGCTCTTGATGTAGAGGAAAATACTGTGCAAATGGGGTGACTAAAATATTTCTATACAATTTGCCTTGAAAAAAAATCAGGCTGATCTCAGGGGAACCATAAAAGGTGGATAAAGAGTGATGGTCCATAATCAGATCTTTAATCGGCTGTTCTGTGCAGAGCAGGATGATTACATTTTGTTTATCTAAAGACAAATTTCCTAGGAAATCATACTAGAAGGAAAGCTGCCTAAATTGTGTGGGATAATGTCCTGGAGAACTTCCACCTAGAAACTGCCTCAGGAAATGTGTTCAGCGGTTCTTTTTCTTTCATCAGACAGTGCTTTTGTCTCTCAACATTCAAAGAAATTCCTGAATAGGAAGATGCCAAATGAGATAGTATATGTAAAAATGCTTTGCAATCCTTAATACACTATATAAATGTTAGCTATTATCATTATTAGGTTTCACCTTGGGCATGTGAAGGGTAATAAAATAACAGCTCACACTTATATAGTACTTTAAGATTTGGAAAGGTGCAAGTACTATTATCCCCATTTTTCAGATAAAGAAACTGAGACTGAGAAGTTAGTCAGCAAGGATTTATTAAGCACTTACGATGTGCCAGACATTGTACCAAGCCCTGGGAATGCAAATACAAACAAAAAGACAGTCTGGAACTTAGAAATGGGAGGTGGTAGTGGAGGGGATAGGTGTAAGAAGAAAGCTGGAAGGCTGGCAGGAGTGGAGGGGACGGAGAATACTGGGACATGGGGTCTTCCAGCATGTTTCTAGAGCATGATAAAGGAGTCCATAGTGAGGGTAGCCTAGTGAGAAACAATGAGATGAGTGGCCTGGGCACCATCTTTATATTGGATTTCCAAGGGAACCATTCAGTCAGAGGGAGGGGCCACAGAGGTCTGAGTTCTAGGGCTGAAGTGATCTCCTAAGATGAAGAGGTTTCTGGGGCACTATGGAGATGTCCATAGTGAGTACAGCTTAGTGAAAAATGAAGTTCAATGACTTGGTTGACCAAGATAGCAGACTCATAGCTGTCAGAGTTAAGAATTTAACTGTGTTCTCTTCTGACTCCAAGTCTAGCAGTCCTGTTTATCACTGCTTCACGCCCTCCATCTGGGTTCTTTCAGGTGATGCCAGTGACAGACAGTAAAACTCCCATTGTTTGTCCTTGAGCACAGCTATGCCTTCCTAAGCAATAGATATGCTGGTAATTTTTTGTATGGTCCTGGCAGTGTTGTGAGCCCTTGCTTTGAGTCAAATCAGCCTGGGTTTAAATCCTGTTTCTGATCCTTACAACCTGTGTGACCTTGGGAAAGTTATGTAAGCTCCCTGGGTCTCAGTTTTCTTATCTGTAAAAGGGTGAATTCTGAATTCTCTTCCAGCTCTCGATCTATGATCTTATACAGACTCATGATTAGCATTAAAAAGAGAACATTGTTGACCATAGGGACAGCAAAATAAATTTTAAAAATTTAAAATAAAATAATTTTTTTTTCATTTTTAAAAATGAAAAAAAAAAGAAGAGGCAGCAAAGCAGTGGATTAAGTGCTGACCTCAGGTTCAAATCTTGCCTCAGACTACCCTGAATCAGTTACTTCACCTCTTACCCTCAGTTTCTTTATCCATCAAATGGAAAAAAAATAACAGCAGCTATATCATAGGGTTGTTGTGAGGATCTAATGAGAGAACAAAGAACTTGTCAAACCTTAAAGCATCCCACAGGTTGTCCTAAAAGTCTCAAGAATTTGGGTACACCAGTGTGAAGGTTAGCTGTCATTATAAGCATCATCAAGTGAGATAATATGTAAGGCACTTGAGAGGTCTCTGTAAGTGCTAGTGATTATTAATACTACTACTACAACTACTACTACTACTACTACTACTACTACTGTTACTACAGATCTTTCCAATTTGTTTCCTAACCAGATTTATTTTCTCTCTCTCATAATTTTGCTTTTCTGATAATCTTTGGTTTATCCTTGTATGAGGCACAGTTTTCAAACAGGGCTTGCGTTGAGGGGTTGTTTACATATAGTTGATTGTAGGTGGGAGCTTGTAAAGTTCCTCATGTGTGTTTTGATGGATGGGTACATTAGTTGGTAACTATAGTGTGTACCACAGATATCAAGCTGTGAAAACTAGCTGATTCAGTTAAATCTGTCTCAAAAATGGAACCATCTTCTTTACATAGAATATATGCCAGCCACTTATATACACAAACACAATAAAAATAAGAGCCTTTAGGTCAAGAAATCAGAGTGAGCCCTTTTAAAAAGACACCAAACCTTATGAGAAATTTAATGTCATTTTTTTTCTGTTTTTATATTAATAAATGCATATATATTCAATGATCAGATTATTTCATTTTAGCCTAGTTACATGAAGAATTGGAAGATGTAAGCATTGATAACTGGGTAGAAGCAATGAAAACCAGAAGTGTTCACTCTTGAAAACTTTTTAAGGCGAGATTTTATATATATGTGTGTATATGTACATATGTGTACATGCACATATAAGCATACCTGCATATAGACAATACATGCATATGTTTTATGTGTGTGTGCACGTGTTTATGTATATACACACATGTGTGTATGTATGCATATGTAAATTATATATTTATGCATAACTACATACATTTGTGTTATACGTTTGGAATGGAATGGAAAACATGCAAAATGCATATAGACTTTATAAACAGTTTCTGAAGGAAAGAGGTAAGTCCAATTTAGAGAGTGCCATGTAGCAAACCTCTTTCAAATTAACACTATTTAAAATACTTTTTAACTTCTCCATGTGCCTACAAATGAACACACTAGTCTTAACTGCTTAGTGTTCCATGAAATGAGATTTTCCTTTTTAATTCTAATATAACCTATGTGTGATTTGCATTTTCAGCCACATTTTCTAGCTTTGCTTGGCCCCAAAGAACCTTAAAATCTTTCTGCCTTGAGACTTTACTTCTTCCTCACTCTCCTACAAATGCTTAGTAGATAACAGAGCACCCTGCTGGGCAGAATTTTAAGTGAAAGAATGGAGAAATGTCCCCATGTGTAATGAAACCTGGAATTCAGAGTTTCTTAACCTTTTAATGTCATGAGCTAACAATTGATTTGTTTTGACAGTCTAGTGAAACCTATAGCCTCCATCTCAGAATAATATTTTAACTGCATAGAAGACATAGGATTACAAAGGAAACCAATTATTTTTAAATATAACTATTAAAATATTAAAAAAAAAACCAAGTTCATAGACCCCCTCCCCAGGTTATGAACCACTGTGTAACTATTTAAAAAAACTCAGACAATATGAGTCCATCCCTTCATAATGTTGCCTAGGAGAGGGTTGACCTTGGATTTCAGGAAAAAAAGAACATCCATACACATGCGCACACACACTTTGTCCTCCATTGCCATTTTTTAAATTACCTGGATTTCAGACTTCATACACTTTTATTTTTGGATGTGCATTTTAGTTTTCTTTGCATGTTTTTACGCATGCTCTAATATCTTCTGTTAACCCACTCCTCAGAGGCCCAGGAGCAGATACAGCCAGCAAGGAGGATTTCCTTCTCCGTCAGCATCTCTCCACTTCTCCTTAAGTCTAAAACTGTCTTTTCTCTTGGCTCTTCTTCCAGTGATGAAGAGGAGAAGTTGCATAGTAAGTAAGCAACTTGAATGTGCAGCAGGGACTGGCCGTCTTTGTCAATGCTGTAGATGTTGTATTACTTAGCAAATAGTAGGAGCTGTCTTAGCCCTTACCCTGTCCTTTGCATGTAGTCTGGGAAGTTTACCTAAGCCACCTGTTTTCATGCTTTATTTTGTAAATTAGATGAAACAGTTAGAGTCCTGGTGCTCATCCCATAGCTCATTGATTTCATGGAATTTCATGGCATTTCCAGGTTCTGGGAAATAAGATCCTCCCTAAACCCCAGATACTTCCAGAGATATTGAGGAATAAGTAAATTTTAAATGTCCTTTGGTTTTTATTTCTAATCCTAAGTACTAACCCACAAAAGTGTTCTTTTTTTTATTCAGCCATATAAAATGATAAAATGTTCACCTTCCCTTATCATGTTTTTTTTTTCCATAGTGAGAATATAGGCTTTTTTCCCTTCCCATCATGAGACTATTTCAAGAAAAGTACCTTAGCTCTGGGATCGAACCATTGAATTGTTAGGTGTACATTTTTATTTTTCTCCTGCTGCTTTTTCCCTTTTCTCTCTCAAAACTTTGGTTTGGTTTTGTTTTTCTTTGTAGTCCTGTGGGTAAGCTGTAGCTTACAGATAGGTAAATAGGTACCTGATAGTCCCTAGTTGATAGATTTTACAGGGCCTCAGATTGTTAGCAAACTTTGTGAATTGGGAGGAATTCACTTTACCCGTATGAGTCTCATTATAAATTGTTAAAGAGAGGTGTAAATGGAAAAATTCTGTTTGTAATATACCAAGATTACTTTTCTTTGGGAGAACCCATTAATAACTTGAAGTAATTTAATAAAAGACTTTCAGTTTGAGTCAAGTGATTTGTTTGCTCTTCACCCTAAATTTCAACATTATTTAAATATCATCCAGACTTATCCAAATTTCTCTATCGACAGAACTTTCTTGTAAGATAATTTGTTTCTCTTTCTCTGGTAATCACTGACTTAGTCTTTCTCCTAGTTAGGGAGTTTAGTCGTTGAGAGTTCAGAATTTGAAAAAAGTGGTAGTGGAGGTGTATATGTGGAAGAGGCTGGTAACAGTGGTTATTCCATAAGTCTTCTCTACTAAACATTGCAGCTTATTATAGTAGAAACAACACTAGACTTTGGGCCATTAGAGACCCTATTTGGAATCCTAGCTTTCACACTTAATAATAATTGTGTAATTTTGGGCAAATCAGTTACATTCCCTGTAAGTCTCAGTTTCCTAATCTGTAAAATTGTGATAATAACATTGATAGTGCTTTCCTCACAAAGTTGTTGTGAGGCTTAATGAGAAAATATATGTAAAGCCCTTTGTAAAACTAGAAGTGATATATACCTGCTATTACTATTTTGTTCTACCTCTCTTTAGATCCTGTTTGGAATCCTAGCTTTCACACTTAATAACTATACAACTTTAGGCAAATCCTTTCCCACTACCACCAAAAAAAGTCTCATGAACAGGCAGTTGTGACAATCTAGTTAACATTTATTTTCAAGATCTTTTGAAACCAAGATTTCCCCAGAGTAGTTACATTTTTGTGGCACACAGCTATGTTATTATCAAAAATAGAAAAAAGATCCACCAGCATATTAAGTGCTACTTAATGCCTCCAAAATAAAATTATTAACCAATCCACAGTGCTGCTTACTTAGCTTATCTGGTAACATGATGGTAGAACTGGAAAGGATCTTAGATGTAATGTAGTCTGCCCTTCCTCAACTCCCCCCCCCTCATTTTATAGGTGAGAAAACTGAGGCCCAGAGAGGTGACAGTGAAGCCAGGGGTGGGGCAGAGTGAGGAGTCCGGGAGTAGGATTTAGGTCTTCCTTCAACCATTGTACTTCCAGCAATAGCACATTGCTACTCATAACATTTTGTATCATTAAAATAGGAAGGTCCTCAATGGAGGAAGGCAGAGTGTGTGCACAAAAACCTCTTGGGTGTCTAGAAATGGTTTAAAAGTTCTTTGTACAGGGTCTTCCCATTCCTACATTTTGGTTTTTTTTTTATATCCGGTTCCTAGAGCACGTTAGACACTAGAATTAGGACTAGCAAAATTCTAGTGGTGTTTTTCCCTAAGTAATCTTTGAAAAGTAGTTGCATTCACAATGAGGTAAGATTCAGTTGGCACAATGTTACTCGACATCTAATTGAGAGGTGTATCCCCCTGTTATTGCAGCAAGTAGGCTGAGCATATTATCTCCACTAAAAGTGTGTTATATACCAAAAATATCGATACAACCCTACATTAAAACACTGAAATGATACTTTGCACGGTGTGATTATGTTCCTTTATGCCATATCATCCCTAAAAATGTAATAAAAGGAATAATGCTTGTATGTATTTTAATTGCTCTGATTTCTGTGTGTTTCTATTTGACTTAGTTTAGGAGGTTCCATTGCTGTGCTTTGATTTCTAGCCTGATTCATTTATAGAGAAGGGAAAAATAATTTGTTCACTCATCATAAGGTGGAAGGAATACTGTTTTATAGATGAGAAAACTGAGGCTCAGTGGTTGTGATTTCCCCATGGTCATGTGTCTTAATTGATGGCAGAGCAAGGCTAAAAACCACCAGGTCATCTGGCTTATATAGTCCAATCTTTTTTCCAGTCCATATTTTCTAAAATTCTAGGTACTTGACAGGCTCAGGAGATAAATTATTTCCAACATAAGGGAGGCAAAATTAACAGAGCAGAAGCAAATGAATATTACTAGAAAATGTTTTTTAACTACTGCTTTGATTAAGTTGCAGTATTGGCAAGTGGCCCTCTAAGAAACTCAATATCAATAAAAACAGAGAAGTAAGTCCTTCCTGTTACAGAAAATAAAAGGTACAGTTTTCATGTCTTCTGAAGATATTTTAACATCTATATTATAAAGTTATCACAACATTTCTTGATAAAGTATTTTTTCCGATGCCATTCATTTGTCGTAGGTGACAGTGCACAGCAATCACTCTTCATCATTGCCATCAGCTTGAATTCTTTTGGTTAATTTGGTTAATTCCTTCCCCTTACACATTTAGAACAGATATGGAGTTTCAACATACTAATTCCTAGTACCACCTTGGCTCTGTCTTTGTCATATTAACTGTAAGAAATCTTGTATTCTAACTTCTTCCCTGTGTCTTTTTCAGATTCACGACCCTTCCACAATACCAGCACTAATTTGACCGAAAGGTATTATATATTTCTTTTTGTTACCCCCTTTCCTGAAATGAGTTTGCAGAAACTTTGATGTTATTAGGTTAGTTTGGGGCACACAGTGAAGAATTGGCAGCTCAGAGCAGTTGTCTGTCTAATCAGGCCACATGTATTATTAGATGATAATTCACAGTAGTAGAAGTTAGTTAATTTCATCAACATTTCCCCCTTAAATCTTTTTTTATTTAAAAAAAATTTATTCTGAGGCATTTAAACCTATGAGTGTCTTCAAAATTTGATTTTTTTGTTTTTATGAGGTTCTGTGGAAATATTCATGCAGAGAATTTTCTGACAGGTTTTTGTTCTATAATTATTGTAGGTAAATACATTGGTCCTACCACTTTGTAATGTTTATATTTCTCAGTTCCAATAGCTGTGCTTCCATACACTGGAAAATATGACACATCACTGCATACTATTAAGTAGACAGAAAATGTTCTTTCTGCTTGCTTTTTAATCCTTATTTTCAGATTACTGAGATTAATAGTTTTGACTGCAACAAAATTAAGAATATTTTCATAACTTCAACTGTTTTACCAAAATCTCCTTTTCACAGAGGATTCATAATGGCTCACTGCTAATACACAAAAATCTTTGTGCTCCTATTTGATCTTCTTTGAAATCTTTGTTTTTCTTCTGAGTCTTGGGACATCTTGGGGCAAGGTCTTATACTTTTTTCCCCTTCAAAATAGAATAGTTGCTACTTTGGATTGTTTTTTTCCATATTCTCTACTGGGGGATAACCAAGGTGAATTTCTCTGGGATGTAAAAAAGTCCATTTATTGGTAGACATGGATCTGATGTGATGATATCGAAGATAAAGAACTGCCTTTTAATTCCTTATTTCCCTTTTCAAACCTGTATCATAATGTTGTCTCACTCTGACGGAAAAAAATCTTACATGATCACATATAATTTCAGTCAGCAGCTCCACCCATTGTAAAGAAAGCAATGGTACAAATTTCAATCCCTGCCCTCAGGAAGCTTACTATATATAATCTGTCATTGGTTCAACCTTTATCATCAAGGCTTAATACATTCCTATAGATTTTGGATTTAGTCCTGGCTGATAGTTAACTGAAATTAACTCCTTGTCGCACAGCCAGTAGAGGAAGCTAGGATTGTCAGTATTTTATATATAACCATACTTGTGGATAAACTATAAAAATCCAATAAAAACTGTCATTTACTTGTCTGAGAGATAATATTTAGAATTAGTACCTAATTAGTATTAGCTCAAAGAAGAATCCAGGATACTTAATATAGACTCATTATATTTTTATATAACAAATTATATGTATTTTATATAAAGTTATATATAATATTTTATATAACAAGATATACAAGTTATATATAATAATATATATTTTTATATAAGTTATAATAGACTTTTTTTTTTGACTCTGGACCTATGATTGCTACATTGAAAAGAAAACAAAATCAAACCAAAAAAACCCGTACCACATAAATGCAATAGTTATTACATTATACTATAGTAGTACTAAAATATTAATTGCTCATAAGAGAATAGGAATTCATTCCTCGGGAGGGCACTGTAGCCTGTATTCTATCCTAATTTTTAAACATTTTGTGCAAATATCCCTAACTCCTGTCTCCTATCTGATTGTTTCTTTTTCTTTTTTAATATAAGATTATGAATCATTTGACCTGTGGTTAAAATAATAAGTGACAAAATAGGATCATGTAGAAAAAAAATTGGGATGCTTAGATCACATATTATTTCCCTTTTTAAAATGGACTTTTTTTTTCTTTTAGTGTAACTGAACAGGCCTTTAGCTTTGTTCCACAAAGCCCTTCCAAGAAAGATTTTGAAGAGAAAAGTGGAACAAAAGTCAGTCGCACTTTCAGCTACATCAAGAATAAAATGTCCAGCAGTAAGAAGAGCAAAGTAAGTGCATATGGTACTCACTTGTCCTTGGGATGTTCTGCATAGTCCTCCTTAGGCATGTGACCTGGTCACTTAAATCAGACATCAGAACATTACAGTTATAATATACAAATTAAATCAGATTATGTAATATAAGGATATGGATAGGAAAAAATTCAAAGATATTATCTGAAAGTTCTTTTTCTAAAATGGATAACAGGATAGGCTTGTATATGAGTTGAATCAGAAGGATTGTGATGAGATCAGTGACACCAGTTTAAAATAATGCTTGATGTTCTCTTGCTGTTTTTAAGCATTGTAGTGTATTTAATGTTTCAGTTGTGCATTTGCATCTATGAAATGTGATCTCTCAGGAATTCACAAGGACTTTGAAAACTGGCTTGTTCAATGTGGTTTATTTTACTTTTACTCTTGGCTCCCAATGAAACAGTGCCAATGCCAGTAATTTAGTGTTTTAAAAATATTGAAAGCCAAAAATAAAGAGTAATTTAATTTACTTGAAATTTTCCCTGCTATTCAACAGATAAAAGCCAGTGCTTACTATTGAAATTTCTGCTTCATTTCTTTCACTTTGCTTTATTCCAAATTCTCCAAAAAATCCATTTTGGAAATTTATTTGCAAAAGTCCTTAAATCAGCTCAATTATTGATCTGAGATTGCCTAGGGAGAGAAGTGACCTCCAAAACAAATGGGCCTCCCATTCACCTGAAAATCTAGCCAAAAGGCAAGGACTAACTTAAGGACCCATGCGTTAAATCTGTGCTGAATGGTTCATGCTCTTGAACAGGTAGATTTGTGGAGATGTAGCAACCAAATCTGCCCTATTTTTAGTATTTATTAAGAAAAGTTGGGGCAGCTAGGTGGCACAGTGGATAGAGCACCAGCCCTGAAGTCAGGAGGACCTGAGTTCAAATCCACCTCAGACCAAACACTTGACACTTACTAGCTGTGTGACCCTGGGCAAGTCACTTAACCCCAATTGCCTAAGCAAAGAAAGAAAAAGAAAAGAAAAGATACAATACTCCAAGAATAGCATATCTTTTGCTCATAAGCAAAAGAAAATGATTGAAATTTCATCCTCATTCCTCTTCTCTGACCACATGAGTGATAACAATAATGGTGGTGATGGTGATGATAGCTAACATTTATATAGTGCTTACCATGTGCCTGGCACTGTGCTAAGCACTTTATAATTATTATCTCAATTGATCCTCACAGACATCCTGGGAGGTAAGTGCTGTGACGCTCATTTTTTCAGATGAGGAAACTGAGGCAAACAGGTTAAGTAAATTGCCCAGGGTCATACAGCTAGAAGTGACTAAGTCTTCCAGACTCCAGGCCCAGCACTTTATCTGTTACACCACCTAGAAAAGCAGAAAACCAGTGAAACAGTGTGTGTGTGTGTGTGTGTGTGTGTGTGTGTGTGTGTGCGCGCGCGCGCGCGCAAAGGACCTCAATAATCAGAATTATCAGATATTATCTACATACTTAGCTATAATTTGCAGTTACCTAAAGAAGGGAATAGATCTTCATGGTAGTAGAGCTGAGAACAAGGCCTGTTGTTCAGCCCAATAGCCAAATGACCTGAATATATAACTGGAAAGTGCCCTTCAAAGGCGTCTGGATCTGAAGAGAGATTGGTCACTTTCCAGTCAGTTAATAATCACCTATTGAGTGCCTTCTCATCACTGTGCCCTTCTCCGTGAAGTTGGTAAAAAAAAAGTCATAAAATGTGTGAAACAGTAGCAAATAGTACAAGGCAGATTCCGGAGCTAAGGAAGACTTGATAAATTCCCTCACTCTAATGACTCCCTTGTTTTATAAGTGAGCAAACAGTTCTAGAGAGCTGAAGGGACTAGCCTGGCCCTCTACAGCTAAGTCAGTAGCAGAACTGAGGCTAGAACCCAGTTCTCTTTGTACTTTAGCCTAGTTTCCGTTTAAGATAAAATCTCATTGCTGCTAAGCATTGTTTTATCTCCATAAAAGCATTGTTAGGTGATTGAAAATAGGGGGTGGAGTGGTGGGGAGGACGAAGAATTACGCTAGAACAAAGTCTGTATCGTCTTTGTCAGAAACCATTTGAGTAAATAAGACATTGGTTGACCTGTTGCCTTGCTGGAAGTTACAACACTATTGTGCAATTGACTTAAGTTCCTCTTAGAGATGTGTACGTCTTCACTGTGTGGTCATCAGAGAGGCCAGGCTGCCTCAAGCAGTGGAAAGTCTTAAACACAATCATAAAGGAAATACCTAGCTCAGGGTTACCTGCCCTTTCAGAATATTATCAGGCTTCTATATAGTCTCCTGTACACCAAGTAAATTTAGGAATTTGCAAGACAGTGTTTCGTAATTACTTATTGACCAGCTCAGAGGTTGCACGAGGTATGCTGCCTGCCAAGGGAACTCACTGTTGCCTCTCTCCCCCTCCAAACAAGTTGATAGTGGGAAGAATATGATGAGTAGATATAGGGCTTTCTAAGTACTGTACTTTTATAAGTGTCTGGGTGCTATGCATCTTGGTCAGAGGTCACCCATTCAGGAGTTATTTCTCTAAATGAAAATAGGTTTCTCCAGCAGCAGTGACTTTATTTCCAGCATTATAAAAAAAGCAGCATGCCTTTTTCCCAGTCCAAGCAAGGGAATAGAAAATCATTATCTGAATATCCCACTTCTGAGCCTGCCACTAATATTCTGAAATGTAAGGAAGGTCACTTCATTCAAATCACTTTTTAAATGGGCTTATGTAGTCATCCTTTTCTTTAGTCTGTTTGACATTTCTTTCATCATCTGTAAAATAAGTTCAAAAAAATAACATGTATTAACAGCCTTTTGTGATGAGTGATAATATTAAAAGTCATCTTAAAATGCTTTATCAACATAAATAGTATTCATTAAGATTGCTTTAAAAGATCTTTAGAGGTTGTTTGGGGATTTCTACTTAGAAGAGTCTTATTTGGTTTTCTTTTGTTAAAAAATGTTAATATGTAAACACGTATTAATTACTCTAACTTGATTTGCTGAATCAGTGAATCCTTAATATTTCCTTGGTAATGAAAATTGACAAAGTCATTAGAAAAAGCACAAGATTTCAAAGAGGCAGATAATACTTTAAACAGGAAGTATAGCAGGAAGAAGACCCGATTACAGCTTCTGTCTTTGGTGATCTTTGAGAAAGAATTCTACATACAATTTCCTCCAGACTACTTTTACTTGACTCAAAGTACTGAAAAGCCTATAACATTTGTTGTTGGTTTTTAATATCTGTAGAAATCTCAGTTTTCCCCTTCCACTGATGATAAAGAGATGAAAATTATAAGAAGACATTTTTAGTTGAGGTTAAACAAGATACCTGGAGTAGAGAACTCTCAGTGAAACACTTGGTAATTTTAAGACAAGTCATTCATTTCTTCTAACACATGCTTTCCTAAAGAGGCATGAATGCAATTAAGGCTGGTGTCTACCAGGTTGTCACTCTGATGGATGAGTATTTGAAAAATGATGCAGTAAAATCAGACTGTCAACATAGAAACAGCCTTAGACATCATTCAGTCCTACCTCTTTATCTTACAGGGGAAGAAATTGAGTCTGAGAGATCTAAAATGACTTTCACAAGATCACCCAGTGAATTACTGTAGGATCTAGGGCTAGAATCAGATCTGGCTGCTAGTCCAGTGCTGTACCCAGTATAATACACTGCCTCTTGCTAAACTAGTGTTTAAATGTAGTAACAAATTCACTCATTCATTCTCTCATTTATAATATTCACCATATGACAGAATTGCTCATCACAACCAAATGGAAGAGGTTTTAAGTTTTCCTGATTCATAATCATGATCATTTTTGTTTTTTAAAAAGAAAAAAAAAATACCTTCCTCCACTGTCATCTTAGTGGGGTTATGTTCATATCTTTTCAAATACTGTTAACAGTTTCCTAGGGAAGAGATTTTTTTTAATTTCAAAATATAGAAGTTTGGCAGATGAAAAAGTTAAGTAACCATATGAAAAGTCAGATTTAGAAAAAAAAATAGATTACTCCTTTCCCAAAGCCAGATGATTCACTAAGAGTGTTCCTAAGGGAATCACTGGTTTTATAAAATGAAGCATTTGGTTCAAAGAGATTCTTTAAAGTGATCATCAGTTTTAAAACCCAGACCCAGTTGTCTTTCCAAACTTGAGAGATGTTGGGGAGAATTAGTTTTGTTTCAGTTCCCATATCATTTTTAAACGTTGTTACTAGCAGCATCCAAATAGTTAAGATTGTCTTCAAGGAAACAGGCTGTTATCAACCCTCCCTCTGTCTCTTTCTCAACCAGTCTCTGGCTTCCTCTTACACTTTCTCTAATGGCAGCCTGAAGCCGATCTGCTCCGTCCTGTAGGCATGAGCTCCTCCTTCTCAGGGAGCAGATTTCCTGTTCTTAGGGGAGAATTATGTCGGTAAAGTGGGGTCGGTTTCATGAAGTCCCTCTCATAACAGTGAGATTTATAGGACCAAAACATGGGGAGGTAAGAGCCTGACTTTTTTTTAACACAAAAATCTAATAAGCACATAAAGGGAAGACATGGAGCTTGGATTTTCTGATTCTTGGAAGAAAACTTACCTTTTGGGGGAGTATTGGGAAGAGTAGAGGCTGAAGAAACTAGTTTTTAAAGTTTGAACGGTACTGCGTCATTGCAAGAATATGAACAGCTAGTTGCCATGGCAAATGTTTTATAACTTTTAATTGTATATATCCTGTAGCTCTTGAGAACAGTGTATGTGGGGATGCTTTTTTTGTTTCAACATTTGCATGTGGAGAAACACTAAAACATACAATTGTGGGAAAAGAGGAAAATTCTATAAAGTGACACCATTTTTAAAGTTGTCTATTTTTATTACATTTATATGTATGGTGGAAATTACTTTTTTTTTCCTCCTCAGAGCAGTTTCCTGTTTTGTAACTGAGGCAATTTATCTTTTTTTTTAATTCACATTGCATTTTTATTTGTAGTTTTGTTCCATGGTGTCACTGTGCTCTCTGAATTTCCATTAAATGTACCCTAATAATCAACAAAAAAAAATTATCTAAACTATGTATTTCAGTCTTTCTCCAGTTTACTATTGTTTAAATGTATTGTTTTTAACATCCACTTTTAGCAAATACCCACTGCAACACCTAGGCTTACATATACAAAAATCCCCATACTAAAGAAAAGAGTCTCCCAACAATTCCAGTAGTTAAAAGAAAGTTTGGAGTTAAGAGAAAGACTATATATGTCTTTGGAGTTCTATTGTGGCATATGGCACCATATAGATGATCTTTAAGTTCATATTAATTCCCATATAACTGCCAATATAGCTTATCTAAGTCTCTCAAATTTATTTGTGAAATGTGATGTATTGGTAAACCATTGGTTCATCTAGATGAGTGTTCTGTCTCTGACAATAACATCAAGGAAAATTTAGTCTCGAGAGTACAGATGACCTTCGTGGTGTCAACCTCAAAAGGTTATGGTTCTATACCATAAATTACTGTTGTCCTATAATAACCTGTTAAAAGTTTATCTTCTATTAATTTCTCTTTTTTAATACCCATCAGATATTTCCTCCTAATTTTGGTGGTGTGTATTATCATGAAAACTTCTTTAGTCACATAGTGCCCCCAGTATTTAGAGGCACCATTCTCTCTTATGAGTCATTTAATTGCCTTTCTCCTGACCTTTCCCAGGAAAATTCTTAAGGTGGAAAGAACAGAACACCATTCAAAATACGCTAGGTGTAGATTTGTTTTGTGGTTTTTTTGTTTGTTTGTTTTGCTAGGCAATGGGGTTAAATGACTTCCCCAGGGTCACACAGATAGTTAAGTGTCAAGTGTCTGAGGTCAGATTTGAACTCAGGTCCTCCTGATCCCAGGGCCAGTGCTCTATCCACTGCGCCATCTAGCTGCCCTGTTTTGTGTTTTAAGCAAAGGGAGAGAATATTGTTTTGTTATTAATAACTTTCCTGATGATGTGTCTGGCATTTTGTTCTATCTGTTATCAGTAAAGTCAGATCTGAGGAGAAAAAAAAGGAGGAGGGAAGGACTTAGGGGGTTCCAAGTGAAAATTTTTTAAAGGGCAGTCATATGCCACAATTAAATCTAAAAGACTGCAATGTAGACCTTAGTAGTATTCACATAAACATAGTGATAGTTTTTCTTACAATGAAAATGTCCTTACTAGTATAACTTTAATAAAAGCCATTTCTCAATGAGAATTTGGGCCTAGCATCTAGTGAATTTCTTCGAAGTATATTGCATTAGTGCCAAAACAGGCATATGCATAAAACAGATCCTTGTTATGTTGTTATTGTAGATTTATATTGAAAGGAATTGTCTTTATTTTGAACCTTAGTGGAACTCAAAGAATTTTGCAAGTCTTAACTTTTCCAAGTCTCATCCACATAGCACCTTATGAAGGTTCAGATGCAACAACTCCATACACATCTCCTATTTACTAGATGCAACCTGGGCCAAGCATTGCCTGCTTTGCCAAAGAATTCATTGACTTTGGCCACTAAGGGATCAAGAATGGGGACCATCTCAAGTACAGTCAGGCAGCAAATTTGTGGAATGGCCTAAAATCTCCTAAGACTCAAGAAGTAAATTTAGTCTCCTTGTCCTCCATTTCTTCCTACCATTACAGTTGAATGCTAAGGACAAGAAAGTCTCCCTTCCCTACTGGGACCTATTTTCCAAAAGAAGGGACCAACTCCCAGGTGAAAGGAAAATTAAAAAGGAAAATTTGGCCTATGTAAAATCACTAGGTAGGTAATATCACCTTTGGATGTCCTCTTTGTTGTTGCTCAATCGCATCAGACTCTTTGTGACCCCATGAGGGATTTTCTTGGCAAAGATACTAGAGTGGTTTACTTTTTTCCTCCTCCAGGTCATTTAACAGATGAGGAAGCTGAGACAAATAGGGTTAAATTAAATGATTTGACCAGGGTCATACAGCTAGTAAGTATCTGAGGCCAGATTTGAAAAACCTGCCACCTAGCTACCCTTGTTAAGGCATCCTCTTAACCCTTTTGAGTGACATTTCATATTATTTTCTTCTCTTATTCCTCAGATACACAGGGCTTTTCTGCTGCCTCTAACTGCCTAAAACTCCTATTCTCACACTCGACTTGGGCATGCCCCCCTTCAATTCTGCCTCATGCTCCAAGCTTACCTCTTCATATCCTCCCAAAATGAAGGCTCCTGTTTCTGTACTATAGGCTGCTCCCAACAATAGATAAGTCCAATTACATTCACTCATTTTAACATGTGACAGCTTCCTCTAAGCTGTCCTTGAGATATTTATACTTTATTTAAAAACTAGTCTTACTCCCATTGACTCTTGCTGGTTGGTAGGGAGTGACTGGGATAGCAGAGAGGCAGAGGATGCAGGTCATACCAGGCTGATACTTGATATGTTCTTGGTATTGCCTTTCCTATCCTTCCCTCTTTTCACTAGATACTGCCCTAGTATCAGTCTCCGTTCTGCATTTTTATTCATATGAAGGTTAGGTTATGATTTGTAAGGCAGCCCTAACCCCAGGTCTTTTCTGGCCTAAGGGCCCTAAGGAGGGGGAGGAATCAGCTATGACATTTCCCTGGGTGAGCAGCAACTGACTAGAACTTTTGCCCCTTGAGAACTGCAACTAAGAGTTCTTGTGCCCAGGACCAGTAAGGAGGAAATGGACGAATCTTCTGGTGTAGGCATGCTGATATAGGAGGTGCCTTATTCTTCAGAATGTCTGACTGATGGCACAGCTAGGGGTCCTTGAGCCTGTGAGGAGACATAGGATGGAGGGAGTCAGCAGACATTGATAGGGGTGGGTTGGAAGGAAGGAAAGGGAAGAACCTTATGGTAGCCATCTGTTCTGTACAAGAGACATGGGGGAAAAAAAAGAGAGATGGGATGTTTGTGCTGGCCTGCTGTGTTGTTTCCTTCCAGGGAAAGCCCTTCCCTAGTTACAGCTCTGCTTGGTAGAATCAGTTAATCAACAAATGTTTATTAAGCACCTACTATATGCCAGGCATGTGGGAAACTGAGGCAAACAGGGTTAAGTGACTTGCCTAGAGTTATACAGCTAATAAATGTCTGAGGCCACATTTGAACTCTCAGAGACGAGTCTTCTGACTCCAGGTGTGACAGTATCCACCGCGCCACCTAGCTACCCTTTACCTCTCCACAAAACACCTTCCAGACTTCTAAGGCGTAAGTTAGTGAGAATGCCACCTAATGTACAACTAACGGCTCTTTCCTTTGACAGGAGAAGGAGAAGGACAAAGACAAGATTAAGGAGAAAGATAAAGATTCCAAAGAGAAGGAGAAGGACAAGAAGACGTTGAACGGACATACGTTTGCTTCCATCCCTATTGTGGGGCCAATCAGTTGCAGCCAGTGTATGAAAGCTTTCACCAACAAAGATGCTTACACATGTGCAAGTAAGCAGTTTTCTTCTCTTTCTGAAATGACCTTGCATGAGGGAGATCCCCTGGGGAGGAAGGCTTCTTGGAGGTGTCCTGTTTTGGTTTCTTATCTATTCAGAAATTATGTAAGTGAAGATTTAGCCCTTTATACTTTATTTTCTTAGATGCAGCTATGTATTCTAATTGTTCCTTTGATAACTTTAAAAGAAAGACTACACATTTCTACTAATTTATCGTCAGCAAATGGTAACAGCCAGCTAGTTTGTTAATTCTAATAATACCTTAAGCATGTGTGCACCATATTGTCTTCCTGTTGTGTATTAAAACCTGCCTTTAAGCTAAGATTGACTGCTGAGTGATTCCAGGTATTTAGATGATACACTAAGATATTAAGTCTTCCTTACTTCTCCTGAAAAAAAAATTTTATCAGAGGAAAGAAGAGACTTTGCTGGCTAACTGGGGCAAAGACAACATAGATTTCATTTTAGAGCTCATATTCCAGTAGGACTTACAACTAAAAAATGTCTGTTATTTACTTTTTGCTATCTTTGATATCACCAGCTAATACCAGACTTGAAAACCAAGCTGGTTGTCTGAGGTAAGCAATGGATGTAGATATTCATTCTTCGGTAAAGAGATGCTACAATATGAGATTGATAATATAACTACAGCATCTATGCAGAGCTGAAGGTTTCTGGAACATATGATCTTTGGAAACTTAGGTTTAGTTATTTCTCTTTATGTGCCTTTTTTTGGCCTTATAGGAAAACAGATAAGTTGGTCTCAAGTTTTGTTATTTTTACTAAGGGCTAAAATTGTAGCTGTCTATGAGAGTGGGATTTGGGTGGCTGCAAACAGATTAAATTTACCTTAAAATTTAGCCACAGTGGGGGCTCAAGCAGTTGAAGTGAAAGTCCATTAAAAGATGCATATTGAAGTGCCATCTACTGGTGCTGGGAACTGTAAGAGATACAAAGAAGCATTATCCAGGCACAGTTGGTCCCTGTGGACTTTACCCAGTGGCCTGAAACTGGTTTTCAGTTTGTGGTCCATTGGCGATTTTGGTGGATGGGATCTTAATTCATTGGCACAAGCGTAAGATACCGTGATAGCTAAATTAAAAGTTCCAGTTAGGATTGGAATAAAATAGAAAGCAAGAGGTCATTTTTTTCTAAACGATATTAGCACTAGAAGCTCAACAGTCAACTTGAAAGTAGCATTGAGAAGAGTTAATACACTGATGCTGCTCTTGATGTGACTACTGTTAGCATGTTTAGAAGAAGGAATGGGGGTGAATTCTACCAAGTTTCATTTTTGCATTATGATGTGAGCTCTCTATAGATCCAGGGAGGGAGGTTGTAGCAAGCCTCTTTCAAGATACATTAGGCTTGATTTCTCCTTATCTCCCTCCTCTTTGCACTTATTCTTCTCAGCTCCCTTTATGCTATAACACATAGTTTAAGAGAGAGTTAAATGTTATAACAAATTAGGACCGTGGAAGGAGGCCATCTTTGACTCAGGATAAAAAGCAGTCCACATTCAGAAGAACCATTTTATTTATTGATAGAGGTAACTGATTTGCTTTATTATGATTTCAAAGTTCTTGGTTCAGAGCTCTTAAAAAGTTGATATGGTATCATGGAAAGACGTTTACATTTGAAATGAGAAAGCCTTAGTTAAAATTCTGGTCTGAACACTTACTCAGACTTGTAGAGGGTTATAGCTGAAAGAGACCTTGAGGATCATCTAGTGACCTTGGGGAAGTCACTTCTCTTGCCTTATTTTATTGGATAATAATACTTGTAATACCCACCTCACTGGATTGTTGTTATCATCAAATGAAGTCATGTATGTAAAGCTCTTGTTTTCAGGCAGAATTCCTAGTTATTAATTTAAAGATGACAGGCATTACTTTGGATGTATGTCATTTCTTAGTAAAAATATATGGATTTTGCTTTACCCCCTGAATACCAGACATTGATCTAGATTAGATTACCTCAAAATATTTATATGGTACCTCAGTATGACATACTAAGTAAATTTCTGCTAAATGATCAATGATATATGATAAATGGTGAACTTCTTGGATAGCCATTATTTAGCCCTTTCATTTTTCTACCTTCTTTCCCAGGCTTCAGGATATTTCACTGTTTCTAAAAAAAGTTAGACTTCTGTGGGGCTTTTCCAGCCCATCTCCTGGATAAATACAGTGTAATTAAATAGTAACAATGAATGGTTAGGGTCTAGGGGATGTACTGTAATGTCTTTCTCTGGTTTCCATGTTTGTTTTTCATTGGCATATTGTCTTGTTAAAAAAAAAAAACCCAACATAAATAAAAAGTCCATGCTGTTCAGTCCCAAAAGGGAGTACAACTTGAGCTCTGTGCCCAAAGAGGCTTCAGTTTTCTCATCTGCAAAATGAGTAGATTAGACCTAAATGACTGTTGAGGTCCATTCCAGCTCTTAGAACTATGATCTTTTGGCTGGGTTGATCACTTGCTGTTTGTAGCAAGGAATAGCAGAGTTCCCAGAAGAGAATCCATAGTAACCCATGCAGATTTTCATGGTACCCAAGGATGCCAGAGCACCTTCTTGGGAACCAAGGGTGCAGGTTGTATAATGCTTATCATAATAAGAATTAATAGTACACATTTGTATAATACTAATTAGTTTTCAGTTTATTTTACTTACGGAAACCCTATCAGGTAGTGTCATGATTATAATACCTTGAGTTCATGCCATGTAAAGATTATTTAAGGAACTGGGGATATTCATCCTGTAGAAGACCAGACCTCGGAGGGACATGATAACCTTCTTCAAATATATGGAAAGCTGTCACCTGGAAGATGTGTTAGATTTCTTCTACTTGATACCAAAGGACAGACTTTAGAGCTGGATGAAAGTCATAAAGAGACAGATTTAGGTCTTATGTGAGTTAAAACTTCCTGCTGACCATATGAGCTGTCCCAGAATATCTGCCTCAGGCACTAGTCTCTTCCCTTTCTTTAGAGGTATTCAGGCAAAAGTGGATGAGTACTGGTTGGGCATGTAGTAGAAGAAATTCTTTTTCAGGAATAAGTAAGATTATATGGTTCTTGAGGGCCTTCCAACTCTGAAATCCATCCTCATTTTATAGACTCAAGCTCAGAGGTTTAGTGACAGAGCAAGGATAAATGGCTAGTAAGTAGCAGAACCAGAACTTAAAACAAGGTCTTCTGACGCCAATACTCTTTCCTCTATGTTTGACTTCCTCTCCTCGGTTTCTTAAGGATTACTTCTAGCTTTGAGTCCTACAATCCTATGGCAGGGAAAAACTAGGCAAATTGTGTTTTAAGGCTTTAGGGGTTTTTTTTGTTTGTTTGTTTTGGGGGGAGGTTTTGGAGGCAGAGTTAAGTGACTTGCCCAGGATCACACAGCTAGTCTATGGCTGAATTTGAACTTTGGTCCTCCTGACTCCAGGACCAGTGCTCCATCCACTGCACCTCCTACCTGCCCCTAAGACTTTAGTCTTAAGAACGTGATTTTCCAATGCCCTGTTTCTTTTGTGACAACTTTAATGACATAAGGCTATTGATTAACTGTGGTTATGCAGCTTTCATAATAAGTGATCTAAGTACCAGCCCTGGAGTCTGGAGGACCAGAGTTCAAATCCAGTCATAGACTAGCTGTGTGATCCTGGGCAAGTCACTTAACCCCGATTGCCTCAAAAAAAAAAAAAGTGACCCAAGAGAATTCTAAGATTCAATAAATCAAAAATAATGCTTTATTACCAGCCTTATCTGTTTATTTTAGGTTAGTATATGCATCCTCTCCCAGTTGTTCTCTGGCTTATAGTTATAGTAACAGTTTAATAAAGATTTAAAAACATAGTTCATCTCATTTACCCTGGTTAACCAGAGAAAGGAAATAAAGTACAGGATGTTGAAATTGAAACTAAAAGGCATCAGACAAGTTAAAAGGTGACAGTTTAATAGGCCCTGTGAATCTCTATGTTAATTTACCTGTAGTTTAGAAAATAAAATTTAGTTATCCATTGGAGTGCAGTCCTTCCCGTATCACTCAAAGTCACAAGACTCCCTAGAGACAGTGGTGAGAGTAGCTGAAGGGTCTTTGAATGACCATGTGATGTGCTTCTTGTAAAAATGAAAGGAGAAAAGAAGGGGGGTAGGGGATCAAAACATGAGAAGAAAGGAAGAATAAACAGTAGTCTTCCCAAAGGGACAGAAGTAATTGGCCTGATTCTCCTAGCTTTCTGAAGAACTGAGCCAGCAGTAAGTTTGTTTGTATGGAGCACTGTCTGTGTTATCCTGGCAGGAAGTGGAAAATGTGAGTAATTGTGGATCACTCACTCTGTCGTACCTCCCCTCATTCCCTTCACTGTGCTCAAAATCTTCCTGAGATTCTCAAGAAACTGACTCTTCTTTCAATTGCCCATTTACCTCCTGGGGAAATGATTTGTTGTGGGTTAAAAAAAAAATAGTTTCTCTTTTGAATTAGCATAGCCCCATTTTGTGAATTTCTAGGGCCTAATGCTAAATTCATGCATTCAACTCATTTGCCTGATCCTGATGACAGTAATATAATGCTGCATATAGCATCTCTCTTCCCAAAGAATTCAGCTACTTTAATTGAGTATAAATTCTTAGAAGAGCAATAGATGTTTGTTTGTTTGTTTTTAATGAAAAATAATTTCTTGTTCCCTTTTGATCTTCATAGGGCCAAAGCGAGACCACAATCTTAGCTTGTGTGGGAATGGTTGTAATCACAGAAACTAGAAATAAATAGGAACCAAGTACAACCAGAATACATTATTAAAAGGATGGCTAATGAATATCTTTAAAGGAAAGCGTTTATCAAAGAAAGTAGACGTGGCTTTTCAAGAACAGCTTAAAAAAGACTTTACTTTGAGAATGGGGTTGCTTTACCAGTAGATCAAGTATTGCTTTAAGTATAGTTTACCTAAATTTTAGCTACACATTAGACAATTGTGTGACATAGTGGAAAGAATCCAGGGCTTAGGGTCAACTAACCTGGATTTGAATCCCAGGTCTGCCACTGTGTAACCTTGGGCAAGTCACTTAACCTCTTAGCCTCAGTTTATTCATCTGTAAAATGAAGGTGTTGGAATAGAAACCATTCAGTGTCAACTTGAAAGGAAGTTGAAATGCCCCAAGGATCTGTGCTTAGCTCTGTGCAGTGTCACATTTTATCATTGATTTGGAGGGAGACAAAGAGGGTATGCTTATCAGTTTTATGGCTAACACTGGATGACAGAATCAGAATCATGCCAATAGAATGGCGGATTAACTCGAAAAAGAAAATTTGTAGGTATCAATATGGTCTTATACATAAGTCTAAAAAAATATTCTCATAAGTAAAAGATGAGAGAAACATAGTTAAAAAAAACAACAACAGTTTATCTGAAAAAGATTTTGGAGTTTTGGTTTACTGCAAGTCAGTATGAGTCAATAGTATAATAAATGGCAGCCAGGAAAACTAATGCTTCCTGAGATTGCGGTGGGCGACTCATAGCTTATAGGAAGAAAAGGGTGAAAGTTCTACTGTGCTCTTCCCTGGTCAAGCCACATTTGGGGTATTGTATTCTATTATGTGCATCATATTTTAGGAATGGCATTAATAAGCTGAGATTTCCAGAGGAAGACAACCAGAAGGCCATGTCATATAAGGATTAGTTGAAGGGACTAGGGGTATTAAGCCCAAACAGGAGAAGATTTAGGAAGGCACATGATAGCCATCTTTAGCTATTTCAAGAACCTTGAACTATGAAGAGAAATTAGACTTACTTTGTTTGGTCTCAGGGCAAAGAATTAGACTTGATACAGGAGAGAACTTCCTAACACTTAGTGCTATCCAGACATGGAATGGGCAGCTGTGGAAGAGGCTCGATCCTTCCCCTCTCTTTGAAGTTATTAAATAAAGGCTAAAGAATCACCTTCCAGATATATCACTAAGGAGGGTCTTGTTTGGGTGTGGATTTGACTAAGTGGTCAACAAGGACCTTCCACCACTGAAACTGTGATTATGTGAATCAGCAGGAGAGACTGATGTTATTTTTGGCATCATTAAGAGAAGGAACATCATCCAGGACTTGGGGCTTTCTGTTATCTTATCTAATCAGGTCACACCTGGAATGTCGTGTTCAGTTTTGGGTGCCACATTTTAAGAAAAATGTTGATGAACTGGAGAGTATCCAGAGGAGGACAACCAGAAAAGTGAAAGACCTCAAGTCATTACCAGGGAAGAGCTGGTTGAAGGAAATAAGGGTGTTGACCTGGAAAAGAGGAAAGGCATGAAATGTCAGGGTAACTGTACTCAAATGTCTGAAGGGCAGTCATGTTTTTAAAAACCTAAGGTTAGGTCTAGGAACAGTGGAACAAAATTGCAAAGAGGTAAATTTTGTCTTGTCTTAAGGAAATCAGGACCATCCTAAAGTAGAATGGGTTGCCTTAAGAGGTAGCAGAATTCCTCCTTGCTGAAAGTCTCCAAGTAAATTCCGGATAACCAAATGTTACATATATTGTATAGTATTCTTTTTAAGCTGTGAGTTAAATGTAGATGGCCTCTAACTTTAATACTTTAATTCAGTAAGTATTTATTAATACCTACTATTTGTACCATGCTGTGTGCTAAGGACAGACATAAATGAAACAGTCCTGACTCATAAGGAGCATGTGTATGTATACATATGCATACATAAATTTACACCCATACATGCACATATATATGTGTGTGTGTGTATATATACATTATATATATATATATATATATATATATATATGTCTATCTGTCCATACACATACATACATATACAGGTGTGTGTGGGGGGGATACAGGGAGAGAGGGAGGAAGGAAGAGGGAAGTACAAAATATATGTGAAGTAAATAAAAAGCAGTTTGGTCAGGGAAAGAAAAAGCACTCACAACTAGGGACACCAATATAGAATTCATGTGAAAAGTGGCAATCAAACTGTGTCTTGAAAGAAAGTAATGATTCTTAAATGTGAGACAGAGTATTCATGTTGGAGGAGGAGAGGTTATGGGGAAGAAAGAAGGATAGCTTATATAAAAGCTTTGAGAAGAGACATAGAATATTTTTTTCCAGGGAACAGCATAGAAGTTGGTTGGCTTGAATATAAAATGCATGGGGGCGGGGGGGTTCATCTTGTGAAATCAGTCTAGAAAGATAGAAAGCCAGATTATGAAGAGCCTTAAATGCCAAACCAAAGAGTTTGTTTCTTATCCTAGTGGCCACAGGGCATCACTGAAGAGTCTTAAGGAAAGGGTTTACATTTTCACACCTGTGCTTTAGAAATGTCAAGTTAGCATGTTCCATGCAGGAGAGCCAATTAAGATGCTATCACAATAGCACAGACGAAAACTGATGAAGAACTGAACTGGTGTAGTGACTATGTTAATGGAGAGAAGAGGGCAGAGGTGAAGGGATGGTGTGGATGTAAAATTGAACAGACTTGACAGTTATGGTCAGATGGTGAGGTTCTTGGGTGAGAGAGAGAAGTCACGGATGTCCAGAAGGATGGTGGTGTCCTCCAGAGAAATAGGGAAACCAGGAAGAGGAGTGGGTTCTTTGAACATAGTTGAGTTTGAGATGCCTGTAGGACATCAAGGTGGTTATGTCCAGCACATATTCAGTGTTGCAAGACTAGACCTTAGGAAAGAATTGAGGGCTAGATAAGTAGAACTGTGAGTCATCTTTATAAAAATAATTAAACCCATGAAAGCTGATAGAGTACTGTGAAAGAGAGGGTATATAGTGAAAGAAGAGAAGAGCCCTGGGCTACACAACCATACAAAGGGGAACACGATTCTTTAAACTAAGGAATTAGAATCCACTGCTTGTGAAGTTATCTATGAAGAACAAAGGAAGCAAAAATATAATGCATGTCAGAAAAGCTGATCCATAACATTTTAATTTGGCAAAAGACCTAGAGAACAGACTTGAAGGAAGAAGCTTTGCTTGAGTCAAGACTAATCTTGCTTTAAAATTTGGTGACCAAGGAAAAATTGTCCATTTCTTTAATTCTACACTGCTTAAAACTTACCTTGAGTCACATTGGCTGTTCTTTCTCACTGCCCTGAAGTATTCTACATTTGGAAAACATGTTGTGGGCTACAGACCAGTGGATCAGCTGCATTCTTTCCCGGTAGTTCCTGTGTTGTTTGCTTTAGCAGAAATAAAATGATCCTCTGGTTACACCTGATTTATTATATGTTGTGTGAACAGCTTCTGAATTCTTTTGTGATCCATTGGTTCTCTAGATTAAAAATTAACTTGCTAAAATCCAGAAAATAGAGGGGCTTGTATTTGGTTGGGTTTTGCTTTTTTTTTTTCTGGTAAAGGAAAGCAGCTCCCTGGATAGAGAATTCCTGGAATTGAGAATGTATTACTTATGCATCAGAACAAGATACATTTAACTGATTCCAAAGAGAGGAAGCTTGTTATTTAGGTAATTGGAACCTAGGAGAAGAGCTCTTCAAATTTCTGACCAAAGCAGTAAAGTAAATTTTATTAAATGAGATCTGCTTGAATTCTCTTTTAATATTTATTTCCATGTGCATCTCAGAAAAATGCTTAGGCACTTCAGCTGAAATGATTTGCACTCACTACCAGGAACTTCTTTCATATCTCTGCATCTGCACTATATCAAACCAAACTTGGGCAATCTTGCTCACTTCCCATAATATTAAAACAATGAATTGCAGGAAGCCTTTTAGAAAATATATTTCTGTTGGCTTTATACTATTTATCCTGGATTGGATTCATTTTGTTTATTTGTGTTTCCTTGGGCATGACAGGAAAGAGAGGGGAAGTTGTATATTTCCATCCTTGCATTGTCCTCCAGAAGCAGCGGAAACAAAAAACTGTATTAAAAGTAGACTCTAATGCCCAAATTGGTTAACAGCACTAACAGTGGCAAGACTTCACCATACCCATTGTAGAGGACTGTGATCTAAACTGACTCAGTCAGATATTGACCCCTGAAGGATGGGAAAACACTTCTCACCTCAGGGTTCTGACTGAATGTGTGACTCATGAGAACCCCCTTAGTTCTGATTTCACTGTATAATTTCTGTGCATCTTAACCTAAGTCTTGTATTATCTCTACAGAGTTGATTATTTCCTAATAAGATCTAAGTTGGTTTTAGCTGTTTTTTTTTTCTGGAGAACAATAGCAACACTTGATCTGTAATATTCACTAAAGCTTTTTATGACAGGAAGATTAAAAATATGTTGTCAAAAATACTGTATGTTCTCCCTTATATTTCTTCATGGAGGAATGGAAGGAAGAGGAATGGATTGCTGGGCGGTGGGGGGGGCGGTTCTATTTCCATAAACCACTGTTTTGAGACACTACTTGAGAAGGCCTTTGGAAGACAAACGCATGTTGCTTACTTCTATTAGGAAATCTGAAATAGTTGGCCAGTCAACTTTCCTTTGATCTTTTTTGAAAACTCAACTATGGTTGTGGCAAGGGACATGAAAATGGTTTAGACTTGTCTGTAATTATTTTGTTCTTGCCTGTTGTCTTTTTTTTCCCCCACAATAGAGTATGGGATTTCAACCACATGACCCCGATGTCAATGAAGTTGATATTTTTACATCACCCACATAGAGCACTAAAACTGCCCATCAGAGTTGGGCACAGGACAACTTGGGAACAAGTTGAGTGCTTTTCAAGTGGGTGCTTGAGTGTCTTTGAGCAGACTCCATTTCCACTATTTATTTAAATGAGACTTGTGATCACAGTATAGCAACAGGCCAGTGAATTTCTTTAAATGGGAGCTCCATGAGAGAGTCTTAGTTTAGTTAGAAAAGCAATTTAATGGGAATATTTCAGTTTGTTTAAAATATCTTCTTAACATCCTTGCTTTTTGTGCTCAATCAGTTGGTGTCACAGTTCAGATTCATCAGGCTACTTTATACCCCTAACTGAGGATTTTGAATGTTGCTGAAACTGTCTGTTAAAGTGATAATTTTCCACCTCACAAAGCAGCTTTGCCAGATGGATTGCAGCGGAGCATTGGAAATAGCCCTGAAAGAAAGTACATGCAGTTCCCAGCCTAGAAACTGGTTGTATTCTAAATATCCATTTGTAAATTGGTTGTTTGAAACTTGGAACCTATTTTCCCACAGAAACAATGCTAAATAGTGATTAAATTCCCAGGCTAGCCCATAAAAGTCTACAAAGTTCATAGTGTAGTTGAAATATTATACACTTGTGGTGTGAAATAATAGAGAATGATACAAATTGCAAACATCAGTAATTAAAGAAAATAATAAGACAAAATTTATTGCTTGTTTACTTATATATTAGAATTTGAAGAAGAGATTTACTTAAAAGTTCTAAGATGCTTTTAAAAGGGGAGACTTCTACTGTAGATCATTTGAAGAATTTTAGAAGTTGATGGCACTCATTCTTTATGTCATATTTCCCTTCAAGCTCATAATTTTTCCCTAAATTATTGTAAGTGTAATTTTCCCGGAGTTATTAATACTAATCTTACAGTTGCCAGCTGCGATTAAGATTATTCTGTGAAATTAACAGTAATTAATATATCTGAGATAACTGAGAGAGGGTTGGAAAGAGAAGTGGAAAAGGCATTAATGGGATATGTCCTAGAGAGGGCTTATCTGAGGTGAAAAGAACTGAGCTATAGAAGACAGAAAAGGGGATAAGGAGCATCACTGCATAAGGCCCATTGGAAGAAAGAAATTGTTATAGAACAAAAATATTGCATCATACAATTCCCCACATCAGCCCTCTGGGTGGTATTGATCCCTGTGTGTTACAGGGCTAAGAAGACCCAAAGAGTAGGGAGAAAAGGGAGGCTGAGAGAATTTTGGAGAGTGGAAGAGGTAGTGTGCAACCAACCATCAAATGAGAAATCAACTTTTAAAGCACTTAGCAAAGTTCCTCACATGGAGTAGGCACCGTATAAATGCTTTTTCCTTTCCCTTCCCAGGCATTTGTGCAAACAAGATATTCACATGATGGTTGTTCATAACTTAGGAAATGAGTGTATCTATTCCATCTTTTACCTAGAAAGTGGTCAGAGAATTGTATTGGAGTACAGTATGTTAATAAACAGAGTCCACTGTGGAGCTCCTGGGTGCCAATCAGCATATTAGGTCTCTGAAGGAGAATACAGCAAAAACAAAGTTATCCATACCCATCTGAGGTTTTGCTTTTGACCCACTAAAGAAGACCACAGACTAAAAGGTTTGGGGTCTTTTGGCTTAGGTTTGCCTGCAGAGGTGGAAGTTCAAACCACCACGATGCATGTCTTGTTCCTGTCTCTGGGTTGTTCCCCACCCCGCCTTGATGTAGAAATCATTACTTTGTCTCTTCAGTATACTCACAAAATAAATAAATAAAGGAAGAAACATTTCCTATGGAAATCCTCGTTAATATGTGTATCCCCTTCGACTGAGAGGTAGTCAGAAAACTCTTAAGTTCAGCCTACTTTCCGTTAACTGTGGTTATTAACTATTTTCAGTGCTCTTTAAATTATTAAACTATATATACAAGTTACCTCACTGATTAGTCAATGCTTTATATCCTAACATCTTGAATCTACTGAGGAAGGACTTCTGAAAGATTTCTTACTGAAGTCCCAGAATTAGTATTTAGTTGGTCAAACGGGCTTAATTTGAGTTTGGGTCACCAGGTAACAGCTTCAATCCTTTACCTTGATGGATTTTTTTTTTTTTTGGTTTGATGTGGCCACTTTACTATGACCCTTTGTAACCCTTTAGCAACAGCAAACTTCAAGTAAGATACTTGTGATAATACATTAGTTGCTTCTGGGGGAGGGGGAGGTGGAGAAGCTGTTTGGAGAGGTTTTAGTAGCCTGCAGGCTTGATAGAACAATGTGATATGTTAACCAAGAGGCCTAATGGGATCTTAGGCTGCATTAAGATAGTATTCCAGTAATAGTTCACTGTACTTTGCTCTGGTGAGACCATATCTGGAGTGTCTTGTTCAGTTCTGCCTTTTAGGAAGGATGTCAGTAAGCTGGAGAGTGTTCAGAGAAGGTAACCAGAATGTTGAAGGCCCTCAAGGTCAAGTCATCTTAGGATCAGTTAAAAGAACTGGAGATGTGTAACCTAGAGAAGATAAAACTGGAGAGGGACACGATAAGCATTTTCAAGGGTTGTTTCATGGAAGAGGAATTAGATGAGTTCCACATGACTCCAAAGGGCAAAACTAAAAGCAATGTGTAGCAATTGCCAAGATAACAAATTTGAATTACATCTAAGGAGAAATTTCCAAACAACATTATTCAAAAGTGAAACTTGGGGAGAAAGGTGAGCTCCCTCCCAATTTAGGTCTTCAAAGACCAGATAACTGTGCCCCATCTATAAAATGAAGTTTGACTAGATGACCTCTTACGTACCTTCTAGTTCTATTATGATCCTCTATTTTGAAAAGGATTCTTGCTCAGATTCTGGGTGGTCTATGAGGTAGTGATTCTGCGTCTGAGGAGACCCTGACAGACTTAGAAGAAGCAAGATGCCCTCCAAAAAGCATCTTCTCCCCCCAGCCTATCTGATATGACCCTACCTAATAAAGAATAGTATTGAAAAGTATGGGGATTTATGATGGGTTTTGTCTGACTACTGATAGATTGGTATTCTCAGCCCAAAGTTCCCTAAGTCATTGTGCTTAATGGCTACTGAGTCTACCACATTCCTTGAAGAACACAACCCAAAAAGAAACAGGGGACACTAATCCATACAGCAGTATCCCTGTGGGCTGCATATTGATTTAGTTTTAAAATGTAATATCTGTGTTTGATTGTATTTTTTTATGTTGTTAACTATATCCCAATTACATTTTAATCTAGTTTGGGCTGCACTTGAGAGTGGTATAGGCCACATGCTTGACGGCTCTGCTTTAGAGTACCAGTTTATTGTAGTGTTTATCCAGATAACATAAAAGGAAGTTAAAAACTCATTTTAAATACTCATTGTTTATCTCAGTTCAGTGAAATTGCTTGAGAATTTTACTCTCTGACATAATAGATTGTCTTAGTGTAAACCCAGCAAAAAAAAGACTTGTAAGTAGAGTCATAGAATTGTAAAGTTGAAAGGGACCTCTGAGAAAATCTAATCAAATCTCTTATTTTATAGATGAGAAAACTGAAGTCTAGAGAGGGTGATTTGCCTACCATCACATAATGACTGGAAGAACCAAGTCTAAAGTTCAGTTTGCCACACCTGTAATCCCATATCTGTATACTACATTAAGCTGGTTTTACAAATATATTTGCAAAAGTAACATCAGGGACAGGAAGAGGTCAGATTCTGGGGCTGAAATCTGGCAAGCATACTTTTTCTTTCTCCATCTCATGTGTCCCCACCCCCAAGAAGAAAATAGCTTGCTGAGGTCATTTAACATCTTGAGCATAATTGGTGAATAAACTTGCTCCTCTGAGATCAGTTGGAAACCATTGCTTAATGATCAGTGTCTGTTATTGATTTCCTGAATATGTTTCTCTTTTGTGAGAGATACTTAGGAAGTGTGTCCCCAGGGATGAAGCTTTATCTGTGTCTGCTGTGTCTGCCTGTTCTTCTGCCCTTTTTTTCATAATGCTGTTGATGACATCACAGCAAGAGCAACAGCTGATGATTCCTCCAAGGAACAGAAATGAAATCTTCATGTGTAAACAGAGACTAAGAAATAAAACGAAAAATCAAAATTGTTCCCTTGTAAATGGCAGTCTACTCTTTGCTAACTAAGAAGCTCTCACTTTTCTGAGTTACTTTCTTAAAGTGTGTGATGAATTGAGGGCTCCTCTTTGGGTGTTTGCCTGGAAGCCAAGTCATAAGGATACCTGAAGATAGATTGTAAGGCCTTTGCCACAGTAATGCAAATTATAGGTATTTTATTTTGTTTCCTTCTTTGTCTGCATCTTCTTTGTTTGGGACTCTCCATTTGATTCTCTAGACATCTGAGTTGAGCACAGAATCTTTGGCCTTTAGAATTGGGCACTTCTTCAACTTCTTGTCTGTAATGCTGCAGACTTGTAATCTTTGTTGATTGGGAGTTCCTTCTGCTCTGGTTTCTCACAGTTTTGTGACATGATATGACTAATCCCTGGAAGAGACAGTGTATCCAAAGGATACAATCTGCAACTACAGTTTGAGGATTGCTGAAAGCATAGGACTCTAAAGTGTGGGAGATTTCATTTAGGAATATATATGTGAGCAGCTTTGTGATAGAAAGCATTGATCTGTGAACCTGTGAGCTTTTTATTATTATTATTATTCTTTGTGACCTTGGATCCTGTTTTCCTTTCAGATTGCGGTGCTTTTGTCCACAAAGGCTGTAGAGAAAGTCTGGCTTCTTGTGCAAAGGTCAAAATGAAGGTAAGACATTTTTGACTCAAAGATAGGACTCAATTCAGTCATATCACAAAAACAGTTACGAAAGAAGGCTATTTGTTTTTTCTTTGGGGAGAGGAGGCAGGATGTGAGAAGGCATCACTTGTTTTTAAATTACTGCCCAAAAAGGTAAATCAGTTCTTTAACTTGATTGTCTGATTTAAACAGAATTGTTTTAGCTTTTGAAAAAGAAAAGAAAAAAAACATGCTCTAAAAATCTTTAAATTTTAGACATATGTATCTTTGTGTTTAATATTCTTCCTGAGAGGGTCAAATAGATTTGTTTTGTTTTTCGTTTATATACTCAGCTTCTCTGCTGTTGGTACTCTTCATATGCTGTCCACTGTCAGGAAAGATCCAGTAGAAATCAGGTGCTTTGGACTTCTGAGAGTGGCTTAGGATCCCTCTAATTTGTAATGGGATCTCCTCCTTAGAGAACAAATTGCTTAGGTCATGTTAAGAAGAGAAAGAAAATACTGTATATCTGGTGGTGCCTCAAACTACTACTAGCACTGTGCATGGCCTATAAATAAATGCATGAACAAGGCCAACAGAGGAGCTGAGGCATAGGGACTGGACCTGGAGTTTCATTGACATAGGGAACTCCAAGATGAGAAAACTCCCTCTACCAATGCAGGTCATTACCTTCTCTGCAATTTATAGTCTTAGAGACTTGCCTAGATCATTAGGAGGTTAAAGATATTCCTGGTTCCATCACCAGCTCTTGGTCCACTGTGTTATACTGCTTCTCACAAGGTAACATATGCTTATTTTATTTGGTGCAGGGTGGTATATTTTGGTGGTGTTTGTGAGTTAATGTTTCTTGTAGTTCTGTTCATATTATATTTACTTATATAATTATCTCCTTGTAAGAAAGCACTGTATAGTTACCTATACCCTTCTTTTCCCCATCCCCCAGAAGCAGCAGCAACACTATGTGGTGATTCATACCTAAGGCATTTAATCAGTGCTTGACCTGTCTATGTTACAGTTACTGTTAAATTTTCCTAGGAAATGATCACATAGATAGAAGACACCTAAAAAAGGCTCATAGAATCATAAATGTAGAGTCAGAAGGAACCTTAGAGGTCATCTACTTCAATCCTCTCATTTTACAGATAAGGAAACTGAGTCCTAGAGAGGTTAAGTAACTTACCCAATTCCATTTCCTTCTCTGCCTCGTTTTACAGATGAGGAAACTGAGGCAAACAGAGTTAAATGGCTTGTCCAGGGGCACACAGCTAGTAAGTGTCTGAGGCTGGATTTGAACTCCCGTCTTCCTGACTCCAGGCCTGGTGTTCTATCCACTGAACCCCCTACCTACCATACTGATACTCAGGGATAAAAAGGCATGCTCTCTTTAGTTGTGAGCACACTTTTGCCCAGGGATGGTGACAGTTGTGTTGTTTTCATCAGTGTCTGCTTATGTTCTTTTTGTTGTATTGGACTGCTGAAAATGTTCATTGTGAATTCCAAAAAAATAGGATTCCTGAGGATTAATCTACTTGGTTGATAGTCATCGTGAAATTTGCCACTCCACAAAGCCCAGACAGATAGTTTTCTCTCCTTTCTCTTTTAATCAAACTGAATTCTGTTATTTCTTCTTCTAGCAACACAAAGGAAGCCTTCAGGCCCATGACACTTCCTCGCTTCCTACAGTCATTATGAGGAATAAACGTAAGTAACTAGCCTGCCCCTCCCCTACTTCATGTTTCTTTGTCTTTTTCGTGAACTATTCCTGGGTTATTACTTTGTATTTATAACATTCATTTATTATAGTGATCAAGTTTTGGGGTTTTTGTTTTTGCATTCCTACTATGTGTGCCACATCTTACACTTAAAACCCTTCGATCCTTGTTGCTACCCCTGTGCTGGGGATTTCCAGAACGATGTCATCATTAGCTAGGCTGCCTTTGTGTATCCTGTGAGAGTTGTTTCTCCCCCCCACCTCCACTGGATGGATACCCCTTGCCATGAATTTTTACCTCTGACCTAGTTTTAATAGCGCAGGAACCCACAGAGCATGCCTAGTTATTGAAGCTATTTCAGGAATTATTACAAGGCATAAAGCAATTCATTAGACATTTTATGCATTTCTCAGAATACCTTTAAACTTTTGAATGTTAGCGAGACTTCGAAAATTTTCAGTTATGTTCATCAGAATCCAGGACAAACTTTAACCTCCAGCAATAACCCGTGCAGTTTGATTGAACTATTAGAGAAATACACTGCCTAGTACTTGATATCTTATAGCAAAGGATATTTTCCTATTTTGAGAGAGAATTTTCTTCTGGTTGGTCTGTTGTTATTCAGTCATGTCTGACTCTTCATGCCCCCATTTTGGGTTTTCTTGGTAGAAATGCTGAGTAGTTTGCCATTTCCTTCTCCAGCTCATTTTACAGATGAGAAAACTGAGGTAAACAGGGTTAAATGACTTGCCGTGACACACAGCTAGTAAATGTCTGAGGCCAGATTGGAACTCACAAAGATGAGTCTTTCTGACCCCAGGCAGGGTAACTCTATCCACTACGCCACCTAGCTGCCCTTGCATATACCAGATAGTATATGAATGTTTATTTCCTTTCATTTCTCCAGTCTTTTCATTACATTTACTCAATATCATTTTCTTCCCTTTGTCTTTAAATGTTATCACTAGAAATTAAGAAAATAATTACATTCTGGAATCTCACATAGATAGTAAATATGTGATAGTTCACTTAAACCCCTGGGGGGAAAAAACCCCAAATTTACATATATGGACATATATTATCATATGTGTTATATATTAACATAACCAGGCTTGAAAACTATACCCCCATTTTGTGCAAGGATTCCCATTTGATCAGTTGGAATTCCTACAGTATTAATTTTTTAAAATTCTTATGTAAATGCTTGATTAAAACAACTCCAGGTAACTTAGTTAACAACCTTATAATTTTCATAAGTGATAGCCAAGTAATTTTAGGTGAAACTTCCTCTTAAATATATACAAAATGTGGAAGTTTATAATTTTCTTAAATTATAGTGCTTTAGAACAGTATATGGTCAGCAGGGCTGATTGAATGACCTAACAGCTTCCTAACCCATTAATTTTTTTTTTTGAACAGTACAGTTCTTAATCTAACAACATCTAGATTATAAGAGGAATTGCTTTTCTAACAACATGGCTAATGTATTATGTAATAGAAAATTTAGAAATATAACAATATCCTGAAGTTTAGGGCTTAAACGGTATTATGTATTTAAAACTTGAAACAAATCAATTCAGGTGAATGTGCTTCCAAATTACCTTGCATAGAAAATTATTCATCTCATCACCATTGCCATTGAATGTTGATCACATCTAAAAACCCATATAAAGTTATGAAGTGTGAGGCAATTACATCTAACTAAAGAGATAATAAAAACAGTTAACATTCATGTAACATTTGCCCTGTGTCAAGTACTTTACAATCATGTGATACAACAAACCTGGAAGGTGAGTTCTGTTATTATCCCCTTACCAAACAGTAAACTGAGGTAAACACAGCTTTCTTGGGGCCATAGCAAATAAATTCCTTAATGTCAAATAACAAATATCTTTTCATGTTAGGTTATAATTTACCATAATGTTGATAAGGAGAGAACTCTCAGACCCTGTTCTTATTTCCTTCAGGACAGATTTTGACTTAAATCAAATCAAATCTGGATTTATAATCGTGAATGGTAACATTTTAATTTTTCAGGCCCAATACTCAGAGCACTTCAGAAGAAAAAGAAGATTATTATCCACAAATTAATATATTTCCCTTTTTTTAAAGACATGTGGAGATAATTTCCAGCTCCAAATAACCTTTTCCTTTTCTTCATTAAAAGACTAGGATCCCTGCCCCTACTTTTGAGACTTATCAGATAAAGAGCACTCTAGCTCCCCATTCCTATCCTCCTGGTAATTTCAAGCTGACTAGGAAATACATGTAAAGTTTAACAAACAATTTAAATTCTCACCTGTTATTATCAGGTTAGCTTAAAATATGCTGGGCTAAAATATCTTAAGACTATAAATTGTACTGCTGCTTTATGGCCCAGGTAAAGAGACCTGAGGAATTTGATTTAATCCTAGCAGGGTGTGACCCGTTTCCCTAGGCAGAAATCTTAAGAGCTTTCACAGAGTTACATAAATAATAATTAAATAATTGAATAGTACAAGGAAACATGTAATATTTTGTTTAACAATTACAAATCACAATAACCAATACCTTTACCATATCCATATTTAAGTAGTGTTAGATTTAATAAGGCCTTCCTATAGATTTATCCAGAAAGGTGATTGGACATGATTAACCAGATGATTATCTAACCTTACTCTTAGACTATAATGGTTACAGACTGATTTCTAAAAACCTTTTTCTTTTCAATTTGTAATTCTTAATTGAAGTCAAATCATTGCACTTTAACCATTTAAGCATGAGGTTAGATCCTAAAATCTTAAAATACTGACCTCCTAACTCAGTTACTAAGCTGCTACTTGTTTCTTATTTGTTTTTTACATCAGTCTTTTAACAATTAAATCCATAACCCAAAAGAACTAAAGAAGAATTCACATTTCTAACAATCTTTCTAATACAGTAAATTACCAAATAAGTGTTAGGCATTATCTTTATGTACACATTACAGATTACATAACTGGAGTAACTTGGCTTCAGACCACACAGCTAACAAGTTTCCTGATGTATGTAATGATAAATTAGAAATTTCACTTAAAATGAGACCAGAATAAATTCAATTAATTACACGTGGATCCATTTTCCAAATGTTATCATACAGAATCTCAATTTGTAATTTCAATTAGTATTATATTTTACATGAGGGTTATTTATTCCAAGCATTCTATGTTGTGGGATTCACTTATTTCCAGCTAATCTACTACCAAAGATTTTAAAGTGACAATATGTAACTAGAGGGGCTTGAAACATGTGGTATCCTCCATTTTGATTCCTCCTAACCCTCTATAACTTTGTCCATAGACTTTCAAATCAAGCTACAAAGTTTTTATTCTCAATCTTTCTACTTAAAACAAAGTCAAAGTTCCTCACACCCTCTAAACATGCTTAAGCCATATAAAGCTGGCACAAAGGCACCCAGAGCAACTATCCAGGGACAGGAGAGGTTTGCTGCTGCCCACCAGCTGTGAGCATAGTATGTCCCCCATTGGTCCCCAAACCTTACCTATATTTCCATTTTTTTTTCTCAAGCGTTTATTTCTTTCTAAATCTTTGAAACCCATAACTCAGACTACCCCCACTTTCCTTTACATTTTAACCATAAACCAGACTACACATACTATTATTAAACCAAGGTCTTACTAAAGCGCTACTTTCCCAAGCTATAGACTTGATTGCAACCCAGGGGATTCTCTTCATTAATCTGCATATCACAAAATTCAGGTGTTCACTAGGAAATCAAAGAGCTTCAAATCTCTCATTCTCCCAGAAGAAGATAGAAAGATGCATTGTTCGTAGTCCCACTATGGGAAGAAGTTTGTGGGACAAATCCTTTTTTAAAAAAATCCATTAAGATGTTTATAGTGATTACAAAAATTTTTTAGGAGACATGCAGTGGCTTATGTTCCTGTTGAAACACAAGAGTAGGGTTCTGGCTACTCTGAAACTCCATTAACAGATTACAAAAGGCTTGACTGCTTTTAACACAGTTTTCCAAATTAACAATCATACTCACCCTCCTTTTTGTCCTGCTTCTCTTCACCTTTTAGAATCTGGAGAGTTAACACTTAATAATTTACAAATCGAGAGAGCTCTATTTCTCTCACACCCATCACCAGTATTACTTATAAAAAACAGCTTTTACAATGTTAATATGCATTTTGGGGGGGGGGCTAGGCAATGGGGTTAAGTGACTTGCCCAAGGTCACATAGCTAGTAAGTTTTATGTGTCTGAGGCCGGATTTGAACTCAGGTCCTTCTGAATCCAGGGCCGGTGCTCTATCCACTGTGCCATCTAGCTGTCCCTAATATGCATTTTAAACAAACCACTGAAATCCCATTTACAGACTTCAGCTTTGGGATCTAATTAAACCCGAATTCATGTTTAACTTTTGAGTAGCAAAATACTTTCTTAGCTTTTCCTCATCAGGCCTTGCTATCTTCAGGCAGCTTGGTGGATCTTTATCACTATAAAGCTACTGCTGGAGCTTCATACAAAGAAAAAAACTTGATGTTTTTACTCGGAGAAATCCCTTCTCTGATTCCACCCCCTAAACTAACTCCTGGGAGAGTCTTGCCCTGCATTTTCAGTTCCTTTACTTAACAAGCTAATCTTAGAAAACCTTACACAAACAGAACAGAGCCTTAGTGACTGAGAAAGAGAAGTTGAGATTAAAACTACCTTCTTTCCTTGCTTTAATATCTCACTTAAGTTTGCTCACTTTACCTGACAGCAAGAATCCTTTTGACACACCTCTCCCTGAAAACTAAGAATAGGACTTCTCTCAAAGTCCTCTTGGGCAATCTTAATAAAAATACCTAGTTTCTTCCTTTACTTAAAGAGTTCCTTTCACACACACAGAGTTCAATTTATATGTAACCCCAAAAACTTGAAAGCAATGATTGCAGCCTCAGAAATGCTCTGAGTATTGGCCTGCTGGATCTCCGTTTTTGAAACCCTAGTCCTGCAAGAAATTTGGAATAGATTGCTGATACTTTGGGGGCTTACCAAGCAATTGGTTTTGTAAGCTGAATATTCATAATACCCCGAATTTCCCAGGTGGCCCTTTACTGTATACATAGGTTTTCTCTCTCTCTCGTCCCCATATAGCTTACTTCAGAGGATCTCTTTCAAGTAGACACATCTACGTGACAATTGCCTCCCTGTGAAAGTGAAAATTAGAAAAAACTGCAGCACACACACTAAAAACAGACAGAGATGCATATATGCTTACCCAGATAAAATTTTACTTAGTGGTAAGGAGGAGTCAGTAATGCTAAATCTTCCTTGTATCTTTTGAGTCCTTTTCCATCCTTGCTGCCACCACCCTAAACCAGGCCCTCATTTAATGCCTGGATTACTGATCCACCATCCTAACCATCCTCCATTACTCCATCTACTTCTCTAATCCATACAGACTCAATTTGATGCATCTATGATCTCATTGATGTGGGCTCAGTCCTTAGTAGCATAAAAAGCAGCCCATCTGTGCTTTCTCATTCTGTGTGGTTTTTGTCCATGTCCTTCCATAAATCCTCTATAAAGAATCTATCTTGCTGGAGGCCAAAGTAATCCTCTTTATCATGTTACTCCTTTGCTTAAATATCTTCAGTGACCTTATGTACTAATATACCAAGTATAGATTCTTCCCTCTGGCTTTTAAGGTCTTCTATAATCAAAATCCTCATAAGAAATATTAACAAAGTGTGTACTGAGTCTCCAAGTTCTGTGCTAGGCTATGGGGAAACAAAGATGAAATATGATATAGACACAACACTCAAGGAATGTACAGTCTAATGGTGGGATGAGGCATATGTACAAATAACTATGCTACACAGCAGAATGTGTTAAGTGAAGAAGAGAGGCTATAGAAACATTTCTAGCTGAAGGAGGAAGAGGAAACATGGAAGGATTCATAAATAAGTTGGAATCTGAACTGGGCCTTGAAGGAAAAGAGAACTGTCAACAAATGGAAGTGAGGGGGAAGAATAGAGTATTGGAGAATGGGAAATGATTTGTGATACGGTTTGTCAGTAGTGTAAAGTCTGTGAAGGGTGTAGCATAGGTAGGCTTGAGACTAATTGTTGTCTTGTACACCATATTGAGGAGGCTGTATTATGTTTTATTTCTTAAATGCTAGAGTGCCACTGAAGATTTTTGATGAGGGTAATCCTTTATTAGGAAGATTACTCAGGCAGCATTATAAAGGATAGATTGGAAAGGGAAAAAAACCGGGAGGCAAGATACCAGTTAGGGGGCTATTACAATAGCCCAGCTGAGAGGTGGTGTTGGGGTGGTTACAGTGGGAGTGGAAAGGAGAAAAGGTAGATATAAGAGACAAGGTGGAGACAGAATCAACAGTATTTTGCAGCTAATTGTATGTGACAGGTAAGGAAGAAATATAGTCAGATGACTCCCACATTTCAAGACTAGATGGCTTGGGAAAATATGTGCCTGGCATATAATAATTGTTTAATAAATGCTTATTGATTAATCTGTAAAGTGATGGGGTTGAACTTGGTAGCACTCAGGTTCATTCCAGCTTCAAGAATACATGAATTTATGGAATATTTGAAAAATGTTTAATACTTATTACTGTTGACTTGGGAACAATTTAATGATCTCTATACAGCTAGGCAGGCTTCAATGTTTGGTATGGGACATGATCATTCATTCAACAAATGTTTTAAAATACCTTTACTGTGCGCAAGACATTGGTAGACATTGAATTGTTCTGGTCAACAACTGAAAGACTTAGCTACTCTGATCCGTACAGTGATCCGTGACAATTCCAAAGGACTCATGATGAAAAAATACTATCCACCTTAAGAGAACTGATTAACTCTAAGAGCAAACTGAAGTATATTTCTTTCCGTTCTTTATTTTTTCTTGCTTTTTTTGCAACATGGCTAATATGGAAATGTTTTGCATGACTTCATCTGTATAATTGGTATCATATTGCTTGCCTTCTCAGTGGGGAGGGGAGGAGCTGGATGTAGGGAGAGAATTTGGAACTTAAAATTTAAAAATTAATGTTTAGAAAAGAAATTTCTGGTCGGTTTAGTACAGAGGTTATATGATGCTTCTAAGACAGTGTTCCATTCTCCTTTCAGCTTCACAACCCAAAGAACGCCCACGTTCTGCAATTCTTGTGCCTGATGAGACCTCTGTGGCCCCATTGTTCTCTAGCAGGCGGTCGCAGCAGTGTGCCTCACTTTCCAAAAGTGTCTCTATACAGAATATTGCTGGGTAAGTTCAGAATCCTGGATGGAACATTTGGCACTGGAACATATAATCACTAATAGCCTAGTGGATACATTCTGTTTTTACCATGAATTTTGTGATCAAAATTGTGTGTGTTTGCTATGCTTACTGAGTGGTGGTAGTGGGGAAAATGAAAAAATATGCCAGGTTATTGATGCTATTTAATTGCTCAGGGGTTGGTTTTGTTTATAGTTTGTGTTTTTTTTTTCAAGTATACTAGAATAGAGCCACTTCCTTTGATGAACTTGAGTTATAAAAAGATAGAGTGGGTAAAATATGGGCAACTGGGCCCAATAAAAAACTGAGAGCTTTTTATTCTGTGGTCTGATAATATTTTGAAATGTCATATTTATATTTGATCTAAAAATAATTTACTTTTATAACTAGCAGTTTTTTTCAGAGCAGTGTCCATACAAAGATCAGTTTCATTTTGTAAATGAATATTGGGGAGGGGGGAGAAGAGGCATGATTCCAAGTTAGTAACAACCAAATCTTTAAAACTTATCTGTAGCCAAATTTCCCACTTTGCTTGGCTCTTTACAAAGTGTTACACTCACTCCTCTACAGAGGTAGCTTTGCCTCCACTGACATTTCAGGCCTTGGCTGCATAGTAATTAGCAAATGGTTGATTATGATGGTGGTTGTTGTGATGTGTAGGGCTTGCCTGTCTGCACACCAAGAAAATAAGCCATTTCACATTCAGGGCTCAAACATCCATCGCAGGGTAATGACTTTGGCTAACTTAGGCTTGAATCATCTCCTTGACTTAAACATTAAAAGTCTCTTTTTAAGTCTCCACTTTCCTTATCATCCATGTACCCATGCTTTGTAGTCTTCTCAGCTTTTTCTAAGAGAGAGGGAGAAGCAACCAGCTGGTCTTTATGATCTCAGCTTTGGAGTAGCATCATAAGGCCTTCTTTTCAAAGTTCTAATCTTAAAGTTTTATTTGTTTTGTTGGGCAATTATTTTTAAATGTCTTCAGATACAGTCTTTCCAAATGACCATTCTTGGTTTGAGTTAGAAATAATACAAAGCAATTACAGCAAATGTTTCAGAATATCTAATTGTCAGGAAGTAGGAAGTGAAGATGAAATAGGTTCACAGTGATTTCCAGGCAGAGAGATTATTTCTGATATGGTTTAGGGAAAGATATTATTTCATATTACTGTGGGGAAAATACTCTTGAGCTTCTTAAAAGCTGTGGGTGGAGCATCATTGAAAGACTCATTTCTGTCTTGCCACTTTTTTTCATTTTGGTTTGTAGCTGGTGTTGCAGGTTGCTGTGAATTTCACTTGTGAATTGTTATCTTCAGTAATACATAGTGGGGTTTTTTGACCAGTTGAAATGGCTTTAGGTTAATTTTTCAAGTACTCACTTTTGAAAGCAAGTTATCGTTTTTTCCAGGAGTATTTGACATTATGTGCTTCCTTTTATCCTCAGAGTTGGCAATGATGAGAGCATGGCAAACACCTGGAAATTCCTGTCCCATTCAACAGACTCTTTAAATAAAATCAGCAAGGTCAATGAGTCCACAGAGTCACTCACTGATGAGGGTAAGAAGATATGGTTTACATTCCTTCATCTGCAGAGACATAGTAGTGTGTTCCATTAGCTACTCTGCAAAAGCAGGGAGTTAAGGAAAGTGTCTGTGAGGAGGAAACCTGCCTTCTCATCATTCTGAGGAGTCCTGTGAAGCCATGTCCATAAAATGTTAAGCTGTTTCTATTACATTGGTGATCAGAAGCTTCATAGTTATTGGATAGTTTTCCATCATACCTAAGTTATTAATTAAGCCTTTGGATACTACAAAATACAAATTTTTTCTTCCCTTGGATACTTGTAGCTATTTGGGAACAACTACCAGGGACATATGAAGTACCTGGGACTCTTTCTTTTATTCTTTGTAATTTTATAAAGTTAAAAATAAGTGGAGTGAAATTATGGATTAATAACTGTTCACTTATATGATGCTGCCTCCCTTGAATCAAGTTCTGATTACACCATGACTATAATTATACCAAGAAATGCATTAATACTTGTTTTAGTCCTAGGAAATTTATTACAAAATTCTCCCTTTCCTAATTAATCCTATCCCTGTATTATATCATGCTGACAATGAAGAAAACCCAAAGTGTTAGGGGCTTGAGAAAAGAAGTCCTAACGTTGAGGGGTAATAGGCGTAGACTTCTTAAGCATTCCTAGCCTATGAATTCTGGTCATTGAATTCTCCTGTTTTGGGGTTAGGAACTGATATGAATGAAGGACAACTCATGGGAGATTTTGAAATGGATTCCAAACAGCTGGAGGCAGAATCCTGGAGCCGGATAGTAGATAGCAAGTTTTTGAAACAACAAAAGAAGGATATAGTCAAGCGGCAAGAGGTGATTTATGGTGAGACCCTTCATTATGCTATGCAACTGTTATTTTATTTGAGAGACCTTTGTGATGTTTCTGCAATTTCACTGCACATTGTTGTTCTCTTGCAAGAGAGTGAGGGAAAGAACTGCTTTGAGAGTAGAATTTCTATTCTTCAACTGCTTTAGGTAACACCGAACCTAGAGAAACACAGTAGTCCGCAATGAGAGATGCAAGAACAGCCAAGATGACTAGGGTTGCTTAACACTAAGAACCAGCAATAGAGAGAACATCCAGTGACTTCTAGTTCAGTACAGGCTTGTAATCCAATGCCACTGTCAGGCATTAAAAAAGCCTCAAAAAAAAGGGGAGACTAGAGCACACAGGTGAGGAAGATAGGGGGTCCGTATGGCTGAAGTTGAAAAGATTGAATTGGAATTCAAAATGTAGTCAGAAAAACTGTTCTCTTCCTTTTACCTCTACCTTACCAAAAAAAAAAAAAGACATTACCAGCACTTAGCATAGTATGCCTGGCACATAGCAGGCAATGTGTTTGTTGATTGACTAATAGATTGATTTCCCCTACCTAGAGTTGATGCAGACAGAATTGCATCACATCCGCACTTTGAAGATCATGAGTGATGTGTATAGCCGAGGAATGATGACAGACCTACTCTTTGAGCAGCAGATGGTGGAAAAGCTGTTCCCGTGTTTGGATGAACTCCTCAGTATCCATAGCCAGTTCTTTCAGAAAATTCTGGAAAGAAAGAAGGAATCCCTGGTGGAAAAAAGTGAAAAGAATTTTCTCATCAAAAGGATAGGAGATGTCCTTGTGAATCAGGTGAGTAGTGGGAAATATATAAGGTTCCTCTTCAGGGCCCATACCTTCGGTAGACTAGTCATGTGGACTAGTAAAGAAAAGTAGAAATTGGGGGAAAATTAAGTGGTGTTCTGACTCCCCATTTTGCCTCACCACAAAAAATTTTATTTGCTTATAACCTTACTCATATGACTATAAGGCTAAATGAGAAAATGTCTACAAAAGTGCCTCACAAGGCATATGGTATTGCTGGTTACATTTTTAAAATGTAATGTGGATTGAGCACCATTCTTCCTCATATGTAATATGCATGAAAAACATTTGATGCTTTCAAGTTATTTGCCACCAGGATGTATTCAGTGGCTTGCTTCAGATGTGTACTTCTCCACAAGCAAATATTTGTACAGCTTAAGTAAGAACATGCTCATAGCCTAACACAGAAGCCTAGAACTTAGCGAGCTGTATTCCTTGTTCTTCATGTTATATGCTCATGACTTTTTATCATGGAAAAAGGCTAATTTAGTAGATGTCTGACCAGGAATCAAGGGTTCTTACTTTTACTCCTGTGCCTGTGCTTTCAATCCTATTATCACCTCCCTCTTCCAGGATCTTTTTCCTCCTTAGCTGTCATCTCTCTTTCTTGTATCATATAGTAGACACTTCTTGAGTACCAATTGTATACAGAGAGTTGTGCTCTCCTCTCTTCAGTTTCTGCCTCTTTACTGGTTCCTTCCTGTCTGCCTAGTCACAGGTTTCTTCGTATTGCGAAAAAACTTGAATTTGACCCGCCCCACGCCCTCGGTTTCTTCCTCTCTTTTGCAGTCATATCCCTTCAAGAAAGAGTTTATACCTAACTGCCTTTTTTCTTGCTTACACCGTCATTCTCTGACTTCCAACCCAGCAAATCCACTGGAGCCTCACTTTGTGTGTGTGTGTGTGTGTGTGTGTGTGTGTACATGTATATATATATATATGGGGGGGGTAAGGCTATAGAGTTAAGTGACGTGGCCAGAGTCACCCGGCTAGTACATGTGAAGTGTCTGAGGCTGGATTTGAACTCAGGTCCTCCTGAATACAGGGCCAGTGCTCAATCCACTGCACCATCTAGCTGCCCCTGGAGCCTCACTTTTAAAGGTCATTAACAGACTACTGATCACCAAACCCAGTGATAGCTTCTCATTCATTGCTCTCTGTTGGCCCCTCCATCTTGAAACTGTTAACCCTCTTTGCTTCACTTTTCTCGTCTATAAAATGAGTAGAAGGAAATGCAAACCACTCCAGTATATTTGCCAAGAGCACCCCAAATTGGGGTCACGAAGAGATGGTCATGACTGAACCACCATTATATAGTCACATGCCTGCGTCAGATTGAAATTGCACTCATCCTTCCAAGCATCCTTTGTTTTTCTTCACAGCGCTGTTGCGGTTTCCTTCTTGCCTCTGTTCTTCCTCTGTCACTGCTGACTGACTCTTCATCCTTCCCTCTTAACTGTCAGGATGTTCCCCATGATTCAGTCTTTCACTCTTCTTCTTAACGTGCCCTCTCTCTATGAGTTTTCACTTACCCTGATAACTTTGGCTCTTACACCTCTGTAAGGAAGCCCACATTTACACCTTTAGCACCCTAATCTTTCTCCTTAACCTTCAGTTCTGCTTTTCTCATTGTCAAACATTTCCAATTGATAGAAAGTAATTGTTTCAAAGGCAACATAACTGAAAAAGCTGAGCTCATTTCCATGTAAGAAACTGATTGTCTTTGGCTCTTCTGTTTTCCTAAGCCTCCCATAGCCACGTAGTCCCTCTTCTCCAGCTACTTGTCTGCCCAATCTGTCCTGCACGCATACCTTATGCTTTCCAATTTGTGCTTTTACTTATTTTATCGCCCTGGAGTACTCTTAATTCCTTTCCTTAGGTGACTTTGAGTAAAATGATTAAATTCTTTTTGCCTCTGTTTACCCATATATAAAATGGAGATTGTAAAATATAAGTTTGTTATAAGAATCCGTTATATAACATCTCTACAGTGTTCTGAACACTGTGGAGACATGACTGATATAAGTGACATAATAACTTATGTTAACTTTTGTTATTAATAGTTCATGTTCACAGCAATTTACAAATTTAAAGATTTATCAGTTGCTTTCCTTATGACAGCCTTTGTGAAGTGGGTAGACAGTGCAATACATTATCCTCATTTTACAGATAAGAAAACTAAAGTTCAGAGAAGGGAGATAATTTGCCTATGGTTTCACATCCATTAAGTGTTAGATCCAAATCCGTATCTCCTGCCTCCAAGATGCTAGCCCAGCAAATGCTTCTGTCTTCAAATGGAGCATCTGATTCTGTCCAAATTCAGAACAACATTTGGGACAGTCATTGAAAGTGTTGGCTTCAACGTTTGAGAGTCCCTTGGACAACAAGGAGATCAGATTAGTTAATCTTTAAAGAAATTAATTCAGACTATTCACTGGAAGATCAAATCCTGAAGCTGAAGCTTAATATTTTGGCCACATAATGAGAAAATGGGACTCCTTGAAAAAGACTGTGATATTTGGAAAGACTGAAGGAAAAAGCAAAAGGGGAAAGCAGAGGATGAGATGGATAGTGTCTTGAAAACAATAAACATGAACTTGGACAGACTTTAAGAGAGAGCAGAGGATAGAAGGACCTGGCATGCTATGGTCCCTAGGCTCATGAAGAGTTGGACATAGCTGAATGACTGAACAACAACAAAATCTCCACCACTTAATAAAAAGCTAGAAATTTTAAAAATAAAAAAGTGTTAGCTTCAGATAGGCAGGATAAACAAACCTTTTGTCAGTGGGAATTACTTCTTTTGGCTTTTTGCCTACACTTCTGTCTATCCTTTTGCCTTTTGTGTCTACACTTGATGGTTAAATGCTTAATCTGAGTGCCTCCAGAATTCCACCTAGTGAATGTCATAGTTTTCCAAATCACTTAAGTGTTTACTGCTAATATATGTTGACTTTTCATGGCTGTTGATAATTTATCATATTTGAGCAGAAATAACTAGCTTTTTCTCAGATAGCCATATCTAGAAGCAAGGGGAAGGTTTTTACCTAAAAACTACAGTTTCTATTTATGGGTTGGAGGCATTGTCTCTGTTCTGGTATCTGTTATTGATACATCTCTTGTGTACTACGATGCCTCACTCATGTTCCTTCTCTCCTCTTTGTAGTTTTCAGGTGAGAATGCAGAGCGCCTAAAGAAAACATATGGCAAATTTTGTGGTCAGCACAACCAGTCTGTGAACTATTTCAAAGACCTTCACACTAAGGATAAGCGCTTTCAGGCCTTTGTAAAGGTGTGTACTTTCCCTCCTTTCACATGGGTATGAATGCATAAAATCCAGTGGATCAAAAATATGCAAGAGGATCCGGATCATCTTTGATCTTTGTCTTAACTGTAGCTTTTTTTCCTTTTTCAGAAGAAGATGAGCAGTGCAGTTGTTAGGAGGTTGGGTATCCCAGAATGCATTTTACTTGTAACCCAGCGCATTACCAAATATCCAGTTTTGTTACAAAGAATATTACAGTGTACCAAAGGTAACTTTCTCCTTTGTCTTTTATTCTTGTGGATTATATTCATTGTGTATAGCATGCCCAGTAAGAGCCGTGAGCCACTGAAATAGTGACTTAACTCTCTGGTTGATTAGAAGTGAAGCTGATGTCTTATCTTTTACTTGAGTCCATATTCTCTAGATAATTTAATGCTAGGTATGCTTGAAGAGTTTTCCTAGAATGTAAAGGTGGGTGGTAGAAAGAAAAAGGACCAGATGTTTATACACTTCTATCTGATTCAGAGTTTCTTTGGTAGCTGAAGAACTTCTGTCTATCTACATGATTGACTTGTGGAGTCTGTTCTATCATTGATCTCCATTAGTTTTTCCAACAGAGTTAAAGGGTTCATATCCTAAGCTTAAAGGTGCTGTCGTGTTCTTTATCACTGATTACATGCTTACAGTTATTTACTCTCAGTTACAAAAATAAAGGCCCTGTTCTACCTTCAAGGAGGTTATAATTCTAAGATTTGGTAAAAGATAAGTTTAAGATATGGACATGAAACCTGGCCTTTTTCACCACCTAAAGTTATTTGTTGTGTGTTGTCCGTTTTAGAATTCGCTATATTTTCAGTGTAATATAAAGTTTTTAATTATTTTGTGACTCACTGAGGCATAAGAACAGAGCCTTGGATTGTCTCAGGTGAAATAATTATCATTATCACTCTATGTTAACACAAATGTGAAAAGAGAAAATAGTATCAGAGTGTGGATAGTGGATTAAGAAGGTAGGATTCTCTCCCTTTTTAACTTATTCTAAAGGAAAGAAATAAAATCAGTCTCCTCCTTTTTTCTCTTTCTAAGAAAATGACTTAGAACAGGAAGATCTGGCCCAGTCTCTGAGCCTGGTGAAAGATGTGATTGGAGCAGTGGACAGCAAAGTTGCAAATTATGAAAAGAAAGTCCGTCTCAATGAGATTTACACCAAGACAGACAGCAAGTCGATTATGAGGATGAAGAGTGGACAGATGTTTGCCAAGGAAGATTTGAAACGAAAAAAGCTTGTTCGAGATGGGAGTCTCTTCCTGAGGAGTGCAGCAGGGAGACTGAAAGGTAAGACATCCAAAAGGCTTATATGTTGGACTAATCTCTGCTGTGTTCAGAGGAGAGGGGAGTCCCAAAGAGACCTGTGTGGTCTTTTCTTCTTTTCTTTGATATAACTTATATCTAGAATATTGATGCATTCAGAGAAAAACGAAACAGATTTAGTTCACTTGTAGTAACCTTATGCTGTTTTGCTCCTCCAAAAGTCTTTGGCTTTCTTAGCTATAGGAAGTCATGATGTTATGAGAAGACTACTTTTTTCCTTAGTGTTGTGTGTGTGTGTGTGTGTGTATGACTATATTAGTAGACTAAATAATATATGTGTATATGTCATAATTTTATATGTGTAATTTTAATATAGTCTTTGAAATATATGCCTCTTGCCTCAGAGAGCCCTCATAGGTAACAGTCAGTATATCCCATTTTTTAGCCAAAGTGGCAGGTGTAGTGGGAGAATAGTTAAGGCAAATTAAACACAATTTTTACATATTTTTTAAAAAATAAAACAAATATAAAATGGTTGACTGAAGCTCTGAATCCATTGGCCTCAAGTATAAGTAAGGATTTTTGAAACTCCTTACCTGCATTTCTCCAGTGGACATAGCGGTGAGAAATAACTAAATAATAATATTAACTCACATTTGAAGAGCACTTTTAAGTTCCAAAGTGTTTTACTCACATCATATTTTTGACTGGAAGTTGCAGTTTCTAGAGTCAGAGTCAAGAAGACTTGGGTTCAATTCCTGCCTCTTACATTTATTAGTCATGTGTGATCCCTGGGCAGTGACTTACTATCTCTGAGCCTTCAGTTTTCTCACCTATAAAATGGGGATGATAACCACTGTAGTACCTACCTTGAATCACTGTTGTGAGATAACGTCTGTAAAGTGTTTTGCATTTTAAAGTGCTTTGTAAATGTCAAATGTTGCCATTGCTGTTGTTATTAGCAGTTTTAAAGGAAATGTATTTCTTTGTGGGGAAGTGTGCACACAGAGTGTGTCATCAAGCTAGTAATAGATTCTGCGACAGTATTTTGATTCATTAGGACACTCTGCTGACAGCATCTTAGAAAAAAAACCCCAGTCTGACAAGTCTAGAATTAGGAAATAATTGTGTTTTAGAGCTGGAAGGGACTGTCTCCTCTAACTCTTCATTTTAATTGTCCCACTGAAGCTTAGAGAGGTTAAGAGATTTGCGAAGGTCACCCAGTCAGTTGTTCATAGAGTCAAAACTAGAACCAGGGTTTCCCAAATCCTGGTTCTCTGTCCTTTCTAGTACATTACAGAGTAGCTTTGTGTACTTCAGGACAATCTAGGAGGCATTTGCTATCCTATAAATACCCACCCTATTATTAAAATCCCAGAGTTTCCTAGAGTTGCCATTTGAAGCTAAGACTTTATTCTCCTTCATTTAAAACAAAGTATTTTTTCTTTGCTAAAGAGGAAAAAAAAAAGTGACAATGGAGTCCAGCTGCTGGAGTTCCAGTTATGTCCAGGCCAATAGCAAGATGACGACAGGTTTTCAGGTCTGAAAACTTCCAGTGGAGAGGGCCATGTGTAGTCATTCTCCTCCCCAAGCCAACTTAATGCCAAGAACAGCCAGTACTATGTACTCTAGAATAAAGGGTGGGTTTGTTTTTCTCTAGTCCGTTGACACTAATGATACAAACCTCAGGACACAGTGGAGTTGAGGCCTGTATTTCAGATTTTTTGGCATCTAGGTTTTTTAAAACAAAACCAGAAAAAGACCAATATGTCATAACTAATGTTATACGTGGAAAATTACTGTGGTCTGGGCTGAAAAATTAGATCTCTCTAGGAGTTTAAGAACCAGAGGTCCTAACTCCTCTTTTTTCACTACTTTCATTTGAATTTCGGAAAGTAAAAAGAGATTTCAGACATTTAGGAGGATAGTGACATGGGATCCCATGGGACCCTTGGGAAAGGGTCATTATATGTCTTGAGAGGTTGTGGTATATATTGACCTAAGTTCCATTCCAAAAGAAGCAGTTCTGTACTTTTACCAGCAGTAGTGGTCTGTAGTGAGCCAACCCACTAGGCCACATTAGATAGCAAATCTCTAAAAGTTTTGGCCCTGCCACTAAATGAACTTTTGAAAATGGTTTTGTGGAATGACTCTGGAAACCTACTGCACTCAAAAAGTACAGTCCCAGTTAGAGAGATTGAAATGTGCCTTTTTTTTTTTTAAGTAAGGAGAAGTGAATTCTCTGCTCACAACGTGCGGAGGTTTAAGTTACTTGATGTTGGAGTGGAGGCAAGAGACATAGTGGATGGTAATTCTTGTTGCAATCTTGTTAAATTTGAGGGAATCTTGGAAGGAGCTTTGTTCATTCTTGTTAACTGCACATTGAGGGGTGAAAGAGCTGGACTTGGGTATTCACATGCCTCACCATTGGGCAGCATTCCCTTTCTCTGCCCCATGCCTTTCCCCAGCTGCCAAAGTCTAGACCTTGGTAAGAAAATATCTTTGACCAGCATTATAAACAACATAGATACTTAGTAGATTATCACTGATATTTCAAATTCGTTGAATGCCATCATAATCCTTTTTAGAATTCTCTTGCCAGTGTCTTTTTCTAGAGTTGCTCTAGTACTGGAGCCTTTCCAACCAAGGAAATCTTTTAAATATGTCCCAAGGAAGCAAGTATGGAACCTACATCCTAAAGAAATTTAGATCTAGAATGCTCAGTCATATTAGTGATCTCAGGTGATCATTAATAGCCCTGGAATATGTTGCTAAATGAACCTTCCTAGACATATATGAACTACCATGCTCAGCTCTTAAATGGCTATTTTCTTTTTCTCTTCTCTTCACCTGCACTTTAGAGGTTCAGGCAGTTCTACTCACTGACATTCTGGTTTTCCTTCAAGAAAAAGACCAGAAGTATGTCTTTGCATCACTGGTAAGCTACAAATACTTTCTTGAACCTATGTGCTTTTTCTAATGTGCTGTTTCAACCTCATTAGGTATTGACTGTTCACACTATATTGCTTTCCACCCTTTCAAATTGATTTGTCCCGGACATATTTTTTGTATCTTTTCATTTAGCTTTTTAAACACTCACCAAATTTTCTAGTGAAAAATGTATCTAAAACTATTCTTTTACAAGTCCTTGACTTTAGTGTTATGCCTTGGGCACTTGGGAATTTCATCTTGGGAGATGGAGGGGGCCCTATCATTGAAATATTTGTTCCATGCCTGTCCACACAAACCATTTATGAAATTGCTGACCAAAGTCAACAGAATGTTCGTTGTGTCTTCCTGGGAGGATTTTTCGTATAAAAAATTACTAAAAATTTTCTAATCTGATATTATTTCATCATTGATAATATTTTCTTCTGCTTGATCAAATTATAATATATGTGTGGGTAAGAGACTTTTCCCTTGAAGATGCTAATTTTTTTGTGAAACCAAATAAATATACTAAGGATAGCAATAAGGTCTCACTTTAGATCATAGCTATACCTGAAAGTCATACTTTGAATGCCTTTTCTTACCCCTTTTTTTGCTCCCCTTTTCAAGGACCAGAAATCAACGGTGATCTCATTAAAGAAGTTGATTGTACGAGAAGTAGCCCATGAAGAGAAGGGCTTATTCCTAATCAGTATGGGAATGAAGGATCCAGAGATGGTTGAAGTCCATGCCAACTCTAAGGAGGAACGAAACAGTTGGATTCAAATCATTCAAGATACTATCAATGCCCTGTAAGTTAGAGATCAGATAGTATCATTCCTGTCCCTCATAATGCTTCTTTGTGATCTTTTATGATGAGCTCGGCAGTAACCAGGGTAACTGATACCATATGCTTATGATCATGTTGTTGTTTTAAAAGGAACAGAGATGAAGATGAAGGAATCCCCAGTGAAAATGAGGAAGAAAAGAAATTGTTGGATGCGAAAGCCCGAGAATTAAAAGGTAAAGCTATTTAGAGAGGTCAAGACCACCATTTGTCCTGTGTGGCTTCTGAAGGCATGAGATGCCTGAAGTTATCAATTGTTCAGTCACTGGCCTGTAATGTCCCAGCCAGCAGTTAAATGTGAGGAGATGTGTATTTAGTTAGTAAACAGGGAGATCAGGATGGAGACCACATGATATTTAAACATTAAGAAAGGCTTTTGAAGAACTATGCCAGCAATGGGCTGGTATTCTCTGTCTGACAGGGTCACTACATTGCTTGTTGTTGATAGAGAGGTGATGGAAAAGGGAACTGGATTAGAGATACCCAAATAGGATCTAAGAAAGGGAAGCAAAAAATTCAGAAAACACCACCGTCCACGTAGTGCCAGTAGTAGGATTTGGTGCCATGGTCAGTGTCTTGGTTTTTAGGTCATGGAGAGCTTAGCCAAGATTGGTGGCTCACAGGAGACCCAGAATGAGCCAGCTTTTGGGGGAGTAAGAGTCCTGTTAAAATCACTTGTATTTTACTGCCAGTTCTAGGGTTATTCATTGGTACTCAGTGTCCTGAGTAACTTTGAAAGATGCTTAAGATGGAAATTGGGTACAGAGTCAAAAGATCCAAGCACTATTTATGACAATCCCCACGTAGACATGTTTTAGACAAAACCATCCTATTTTAATCAGAAAATAAGAGATGTAAAAAACCAATAAATATATAAATAGTAAAGTCCTATGCAATGTATCTGTTTTTGTCTAAGGCCATATCAAAGACTTATGCTTATGTAAGAAAAATTGGGAGGTCTTACGTTACCTGCCTGGATGGACTTCCCACCTTGACAAGTTCATGTAACTGAAGATGACCTGGTTGCTCAAGAATAGGTTAAGGTTCCTGACTAGTCCAGTCCTTTTTCATAAAGTACCACCAGGTGGCACTCACACCTCAAATAAACTTCAGTTTTCAAAATATGGGTTTTACTCAGAATTGGTCTCTTTGTCCATTCTTCAGAGCAACTCCAACAGAAAGATCAGCAGATCTTAACTCTGTTGGAGGAAAAGGAGATGATTTTCCGAGATATGACAGACTGCAGTACGCCTTTATCAGAAGACAGTTCACCAACTCATGGCTCCAGGGTACTGTTCAGGTCCAACACTGAAGAGGTTCCCAAAGGAGGGCCCATCATGAAAAGTGCAATAAATGAGGGTAGGTAACTGACACTCTTTCTCTCTCCCTCCCTTCTTTCTCTCTGGCATTGACTTACATGGCTTATGTTATGTTCTGTACTCCATCACAAATTCCTTAGGTTATATATAAATTAAGCCAGAGATCAGTCTCTAAGTATTTTTTAGGTACGTACTCTGCGCCAGATACCATATGTATCAACAGATAGATATGTATACAAATACATAAATATGTGTATGTATACATATATGTATATATGCATGTATATATGTATTTGCAAAATAGAAAGTGATTTTGGTAGGGAGAATGCTAGCAGACTTTATATAGAGCAAGAGCTCTTAACTTTGTGTCATGGAACCCCTTGTTAGTCTGGTAAAGTCTAATACTTATCTGGTTTATTACTTAAATTCATAATTGAAGGAAATGCTAAGTTTCAGTTAGAAGTTATTAAAAATGAAGATGTTATTCTTTCTCATCCAAGTTCATCTACCCCTGAAATCTCTCCACCAATCTATCTGTAGACCCCAGGTTTAGAATCATGATGCAGAGGTAGCATTTGAACTGAGTCTGAAAGGAAACAAGCAATTCTAAGAGGTAGAATTGCAAAGGGAGTGCATTTAGTTGTGGAGGATGGAAAAGGTGTGGAGATAGGAATAACATGTTCATCAGATTGTCCAAGTGTGAGCCGAAGAATAGTCTGCTTATCCCCCTCTTTTAGACCCTTCTTTATGCCCCTTGTCTCCAATAGTTACCATGGTTTTACTTTCTTCTCTACTAGTGATGAAATTTATCATGTCCTTTTTCATTTTTTAGTGGAGATGCTACAAGGCCTGGTGAGTGGCAGCCTTGGGGGCACACTTGGACAGTCCGTCAGCAGCACCTTGGAGCAAGAAGGAGGAATAGTTGGCCCAGTTTCTTTACCTCGGAGAGCAGAAACCTTTGGAGGGTTTGACAGCCACCAGATGAATGCCTCAAAAGGTAGGTGTGTTTGAATTTGTGTTCCTATACAGGCAGTCCCCCACCTGGTACACACCTAATTCATACCAGTTGGAATGGGCCCTATTCTGCATCCATAGCTCCCTTCCCATGACTGGACCCCCTATTATTAGTGACAGGGGAACAAAAGTCTTGATGCTTGTAAAGAATATCCTACACTACCCAGAACACAGAAGTAGAAAAAGGTGAAAAGCAGTTACTGATGTAGTACTGTCTTCTAGGCAGAATGGGTGACCTTTCCACCACAAAGTGCCTTGTATAGTCTTTCATTTTTCTTTACTACAAGAAGTGGAAATTCTGTCAATTAAAGATATTTATTTGGGTGAACAAATTTCTGAGTAGGAGGGATGGGGTGGTCATTTACTCGCATATTAGCATAAATTAGTTTGATCTAGCTGTTTTCTTTCTAGTTCCTACTTAGTTAACACTGAAGGAGTAGAAGTTACGATTAGGGGAAGAAGGAAGGTAGAAAGTTTTGAGCAATAGACTGCTTTGTGGGGCAGACCTGGGGAGGTGGGGAAATTCCCCAGTGGGAGCCTTAAGGCAGCATTTGAACATTGGGAGCCTGAGGAGAGAGGGACATTTAAGAGATGGGAGAGGGTATATAGAAAGGGAGATGGAAGGGTGCCAAAAACAAACTTCGCCTATTTCAAAATTTTGCCTAGGGCCAGTCCTGTACCCAAGAAAGGGGGAGGAAACACTTCTCCTCCTAACGCACTGTCATGGCCCTCTGCTCCCAGGACCCAGAATTCAGGCTAGTACTATATTAGCACTATAGTTTAGCTACATTATGGGTTAAGTAGGATTTTGTGTGCAAGCCTGGGAAACCGACCACAATCTTCAACATTGTTTCTGTTGGAAAATGTGTTCTGAGTTCTAAACAGCTGAATTACATATGAAAATTTTGGAACACGACCTGCTCATAAGTTGGGGACTGCCCGTGTGTATGTACATGTGTATGCTGGAGAGAGCCATAGAGTATACATGTGTGTCTGTGCATATGGACTTATCCCCATATGTGTCCTTTGGAGTAAGTGGGTTTTCATTTCTGTGTGGTGTCTTCCCCTCACACTTTTTGTCTTGGTCTTAAGGATAAATTAAAATCTGCAGCATCTGAATTTTATGCAGATTAGATGACAGAGATTAGTATATGAAACCTGTTCCCTTACTTTGTCCTGACCCATTTCTCTCTTTCTCTCTCTCTCTCTCCTCTCTCTCCTTTCTCTTTTTCTCTCTCCCTTCTTCTCTCTCCCTCTCTCTCCCCTGCCTTCTACCTCTTCCACCTCCCTGCTTCTCTTCAACTTGCAGCAATCACATTACTGTCTTGACCTCAAAAAGATACATGCTTTCCAATTCACCTCATCCCTATCATCTATGGCTTTGGGAGAAAGATGTGTTTACTCAGAGTAGATAATGACAGAGCCATTGATTGGGTTTTAGGAATACTGCAAAGATGCATGTGGTGGAAGTGTTTGCCAACTCCTGGATATTGTTGGGACTCCTCTCTCCTGAGAGGCTTCCTTTTTTTTTGTTCCTATGAGCAAAAATATATAGGCAACATCATTGATTTGATTCAAGCCATAAACCTATCAAAGAGGAAGTAGTCTGCCTACCTACATCAGTACTTCACATCTCGTCATTTGCAAAGTATGCTAAAGCCAACATGATTTTTGATACCTTGAGGGGTATGTACCTTTGGGGGAATTGTACCTTCTCATATTTCTAAATAAAATGGCACGCTTATTAGTGAAGGAGATGCCTCATTTTAAAATATTAAGTTAAAGAATAACAGAGGGGACAGTAAGGCTCAGACTCCAGCCTGATGAGAGAACCATGAATATTTGGGAATTATATTTACATCTAAGAAGGTTTCTTAAGTTTAAAAAAACTATTTTCTTTCCCTTGCCCTCTCTCCACCCCTAACTGTAATTAGTACCTCTTGTCAGGGTCCTACCTGACAGGATAAAAGGATTTACCAGGATAAAAGGGATTTTCCTGGAAGTCTCCTGCCTAGAAGAGGCTAGAGGGGAAGAGCTAATATTTTTATATATTTCCCAATTTCATTCTTTCTTCCAGTTTATTGGCTTCAGGAAGAATAAGGTTAAAACTGACCACCTTTCATTAAACGATTTACCTTATGTGTTACCAATAAAGTTCTATTATGATATGTTCTGCATCCTATCGTGGATTGGCAAGTTCATTTCCCTTGTCAGTAATTTTACTTTATTTATTAAGGTGGTGGTGAAAAGGAAGATGGAGATGATGGCCAAGATCTTCGGAGGACAGAATCAGACAGTGGTCTAAAAAAGGTATTCCGCTGTAATGAAACTATATTTCTTCCTTGACTTTTGCCCCTTGAAATGATGGGTTTTGAAAAGGTTATTTTACCATAATAGTAATCCTTTTTTAAGAGTAAAATGCATTTAGAATATAAGCATTTTGACTACTCCCAACTTTTAAATAATTTTATTGGTCACCTCATTTTTCTGTTTTGGCACAAATGATAGCCATGCCAAGCCCTATGTTTTTTCTCGGGAACCTGTGTATCAAGAAGAGGCACATTTAAAATCTTCTGTGGCAGCCCTCACTTCTCAGTATTGCAGATCAGTTTCAGTTCGACCTCAATGTGATACCAGATTTTCTTCTAAATAGAAAGTATTTTCCACATACAGAGACAACAGTAATTTTCTCTTTGCCAAAAGTAAAATAGAAAGTTGTCGTCTGATTAGCCTTAAAATGTGGTGATTATGATTTTTTTAACTTTTCTCTTCATTGAAAAAGTACATTTTGTTCTGTTTCCTTATATTTTTATAGGGTGGAAATGCTAATGTGGTATTTGTGTTGAAAAGAAACAGTGAGGTAAGGATGTTCTGATTTTTTTTTTTAGGATACATTTTTTTTGTTTGTTACGTAAAAAAAAATCATTTGTTTTCTTTACCATGTATAAATACACATTATCGGCTATAATTCTTAAATTTGTAGCATGTAAGTTGTCTTTCTATAAATTAATTTTACTTTACCTTTTTTGTACCAACCCCTTCTCTGTCTTCAGCCTAGAATCCCAGCAATACCCCATTGGCATCTAGCGTGAAGCCAAACTGAAAAACAGTAGCTCTGTTCTAGAGAGGCCAGTTATTTATTATTAGATCTTTTTAAGTAACAGTGATATCAAGTTTACTTAATGTTTTTTTCCTCAGACCAAAGGCTAGATCACAAACCTGCTATTTATGAAAATCTGAGATGCTGAGAGTTTGAATCAAATTAAACTTTTTATCCTACCAAAAAAAAAAAAACAAGTTTAGGTTTTGTGTGTATGTTGAAAGGGGGGAAGGGGAAAGTAAGGAAGAGTTATTTTAGTGCTCCTTTTTCATTAATCATATATTTTAAAATATGAAGCAGCCCCATTTTCTCTCAGGTAAGATTTCTCATTTGGATACTATTCCTTTTCATCGTGGTTAATCACAGTCTCTTAAGATCCAAGCTCTCTCCATCCTTCAGGGCAATGGAAGTCCTTGCAGGTGTTTTTACTCTACAGACTTGATTTTTCCATATAAATATTTGACTCTTCGAGAGAAGCAGAATAATATTAAGAGATGTATTTTATAGGATTTAGAGCTGGGGAGGGGTGCAGAGGAGAACTTTGGAGAGCACCCAGTTCAGCTTCTTCATTTGTACAGATGAAGGAACTAAAGCGTAGAGATTATTTGACTTACCCAAAGTCACAACAAATTAAATGGCAGAGCTGGAATTCCAATTCAGATCTGCTCTCTATAAATCCAGTGCTCTTCTCAGTACATCTCATGAATATGCTTGTTTTTAAGGAGTATCCTGTGTGTTTCAAGTTCGTATGTCATACTTGAATACTTGATGAGTTTTTTTATTTTGTGAACCCCATTTTTTAAAAATGGACTTTTCCTCAGTAAGTAATGCTGTAGGTGATTGCTTAACTCTACAAAGATATAAAAACTATGGTGGCCTGAAGGAGGAACCCTCATAAATATTTTAGTTCAAAATGAAATGAACCTTGGAGTTACATAGGTCACTTATACTCACTACCTGAGGGACTGACCGCTAGAGACAGAACTTCTCTTCAGCCTGCCTTCTTACCCTCGTTTGATACAACTGAGATAAGACACAGAAATACAGGATATGTTTACTGGGCAATTAAGGAGCAAGCTATATACAGGAAGTTCTACTGTAACAGGGCATTCCCAGGAAGTATCTCTCTATGCAAAATGGTGCAGTAAAAACCATAGAGTTTATAGGGAACAATTCTCAAAAACTTTGTGAGTGCCACATTTAAAAAAAAAAGATAAGAATCTAATAAAAACAGCACAGTTTGATACATGTTAACCAGTAAAAAAAAATAATACATAAATACTACAATAAATAATGACCAAGCTGCTGCCTGGCCCACCCTTTGAGCTACACAAGCAAATTTGGCAGGCAGCAACAACTTGGGACCATGGAAGGGTGAGGGGATGTCAGCCAGTCTGTCTTCACTCACAGGTCTTACTACACAAGAAGATATACAATAAATATAGTCCTTTACCTTGAAAAGGACCTGAAATTTGCTTTTAGAAGTGGTGTCAGAAAAGATGTAACTTGTGACTTATTGTGATGGTTCTGAAGGAAGAAGTTGAGCAGTGCAACCTCAGAATCATGTTATGCTCAAAATGTGCCCTAATATATCAATTGTGTTAAAATAAATTCACATTTTTTGAAATACACATGATAGTAGAACTGACTATTATAAAATGATTTGAACTAGGAGAAATTAGTCACCCACAAGTAACTGTTGTAAAGTCAAATAAAAGATGGAAAGTATGTTCCAGAACTGAGGAGATTTCACGAATACAGAGGCACTGTACGGTGTTTTAAAGACATGGTTTTCTCATTAAATAACCACAGTATTACAGTGAATTCTGAGATCTGGGAAACTCTTAAAGTCAGTGTTTCTGATTTTTGTTTGTCTTCCCTGCAGCAAGTTATCCAGAGTATTGTTCATCTACATGAACTTCTTAGTGCTCTGCAGGTAGGTACCTTACTTACAGTTCATCCCATCTATTATTAATTGCTTTGCAGTTTTGTTTTAGGGTTGAGTTTTTTGCTTGCTTACAACTTACTCAGTTTAGGAGCTTTTTGAGACAGGTGAAGTAGTGTTAATTACCTGGAAAATGGTGCTGAAGACCAAGCATCATCAAATGGCAAAAAAGAGTGGAAGAAAATAAATCAACTATAATGAAAAATATACCCTCACTGGGAAGCTATGGACACTCTGGGGTGACATTCGTAAAAGTCTATGTGATAGAAACCTACGTTTAATGATGGAAATTAGATATTAATTTCAGCCTGGAAATTACCTGATGTTATCTTTAAATTGATATATGCTATATGTATGCCTTGTGTCTATTTTTACACATTAACATTGTGGGGGGGGGGTTCCTCTAAAATAGGCACTATTAAATGCTGCCTCTAAGAGTGTAAACACAGATGGAAAAAAACAAAAAACAAAAAACTAGGGTTTCCATTCACTCTGGTCTTCTGTTACTACTAATTCCTACCCCCAAATAATGTCTGTGACCTGAACCAGTTCATGACAGATTTAACAAGATAACAGAATAATTTCATTCTTCTTCATTTTCGTGAAGGTGCTAGTGAATCATCTTCATTAGGGCACAAGTTTGTTCTTTAGCATGGTTTGGTGCTCCCTATGAATTCCCTGTCCCAGCAAGGCATACATACACCCATACAATTATTGCCAAAGGTGATGGCATGGAAAGAAAATTCACAGTGCCAACTTAATACCAATTTGGGAATTTATAATATATAGTCTTAACAGGCAGCCACTGAAAGGGATGGATGTAATGGGTAGGTGGGCAACAAAAAACTGAAGACCAGATAAACCATGACATCGAATCAGGATAATTTCATTTTTCTCCCTCTCCCTTCAGGGTGTGGTGTTACAGCAGGATAGCTACATTGAGGACCAAAAGTTGATGCTCAGTGAGAGGGCAATAACCCGGGGCTCCTCCAGACCGAGCTCTCTGATTGAGCAAGAAAAGCAGAGGAGCCTAGAAAAGCAGCGACAGGATTTGGCCAATCTGCAGAAGCAACAGGCTCAGCACCTGGAGGAGAAACGCAGGCGGGAGAAAGAATGGGAGGCCCGAGAGAAAGAACTGATGGAACGGGAAATGCGGCTGACCCAGTGGGAGGAGAAAGTCCAGAGGGGGCAGCTGGATCTGGACAAGGATCGAGAAGAGCTCCAACAGAAGAAAGCAGCATATCAGTCTGACCTGGAGCGACTCCGAGCTGCCCAGAAGCAGCTCGAGAGGGAACAAGAGCGAGTGAAGAGAGAGACGGAGAGATTAACCCAAAGGCAGGCAGAGCATGATGCTGATCAGGTGATCCAGAATTCCCCTTAGCTGCTGAAAGCACCAGAACTAACTAAGTCTTCCTTTTCTCTTCTTGGATAGGCGCTATATGAAATCTACAGTCTTGATTTTGAAAAGCATTTGCAATTCACAGAAAGAAATCAATTAAAATGAAGAGTTTCTTTCCTTTTTTTTTTAAAATCATGACATCATAGACCATTTTTGTTGTTGTAAGGAATGATTGGGAATCTAATAAGTTTTACTTCTGCATAAAGAAGGGTTTCCATTTTGTTTTATGCCTCCTTACCAGACATCAGCTCAGTCTAAAGTAGCAGCAACATTTCTGCCAAAACTGAGGTTATAGCAAACTTGTTTCCAGAGACCAGTTGATAAAACACCCTTCCTTCTTCTCACTGGAGAGGGGCAGGATTATGGATGGCAAATGTCACATAAACTGTTGCGTGGTCACTCTATTAGTTGGTTTTTATTAGAAGAGGGGAGTTGGGGGAGAGGATTTATTGGAAAGGGACCATAAAAATAAAAACCATCAACAAAACTTTCATTTAAGTATGGCAAGTTTTTTTAAAAAATTAGTTCATATTATTTCTGGATCTCATCATGTTCCAGGAACTCTACTAAGTAAAAGAACTACAGAGGAAATAAGACATGCTCCTTATCCTTTGTGTAGCATATCACCCAGTGGGGAAGAGAAGATACACAGAAACACATAAATTACAGTTGTATCATGAGTATGAATGATATAAAATTGTTAAAGTGACTGGGTGACCCAGAAATAGGCTAAGGTTTGTTTTAGGAAGGAGGAGTGAGCAGGAATATGCATATTGATGTGGGAAGGTAGAATAGGAAAAAAACTACATTTCCTTGATTCTCACCCATGCTTTGCTACTAACTGGCCATTAACAAACCAGTTCGATCCTCTTTTCTGTCTTTGTTGTGTTGGTAGAAAGGTTTCTAATTATTTAAAAACTTTGGTCTCCACCAAAGGTTTGTTCTTCTGAAATTGTCCCTAAATTGTCCTAGAACCTTCTCTTTGTGGTCCATGTAGGGACTGAGGAGAGCACATTCATTTGCAGGTTTTACAGGTATGTTAGATCCAATTTCATGTGGCCATTTGGTTTGACTAATGGTTCTGGCCTCCAAATACATTAGAAAACACAAACCAGTAAATGGCTCTTTAAAAAAAAAGCCATTGTGGCTAAGTATAGGGGTTTCCCAAATGTTTTGGGGTCATGGAACCTTTCCACATTGTTTTCTTTGTTATGTTTTGCAACTCTACCTTAACCCTAATTCCATGATTAATATTATATCAAGGAGAATTCTAGTGGCAACAGAGAAGGTACAAATTAAATGTATTTTATGTATTTGCATTCTTTTTGCCACCATCAGTTAAAACAAACCCAAAAAACCCCTAGCGTTACCCTTAATACTAAGAAAACTATAGGCAGGAGATTAAATTCTAGACCATACCCTGGGCACTCTTGACTGATGCTACTACCCAGGCAATGAGCCTTCCTGTTCTTTTTATTTATCTACAGCCTTGTCTGTAAATTGGTTTTCAGATTGACAACCTACCACCTTTCACCATGAAATTAAATTGTTTTACTTGCCTGGGCACAAGTTAGTGCCTTGCCTAAACAAGTAAGCCAGACTGTTTGTTCAACTAGCCTTAAATGTACATCATTGTTATGGATAATAACAATGGACTTCTAACCTTTTCACAAAGATTAATGGAGGAGCGGATAGATGGGAGTGGATAAATGTGGCTTATATTAGCTCTGTTTTGTGATTTTCTTTTAATCATGTGGCTAACAAGCACTTCATAGGTAGTGATGCAGGTGACTTAGATCAGCCCCTTCCCCCAAAGGAGGATCACACAGTTTAAGCCACATTCACTGATGAAGGTCCCTCAACTCCAAAGGAATTCTATACCAACCCCTATGTTTGGGTTTATCTGACCTTGTAATGGGAAAAATCAAAGGCAGTGATGATGTCTTCACCCTAGCGTGGGACATCCAACTCCCTTTACCAGTTTCAGTGTAAAACTCTACCAGCTCCCTTACATTTGTGGTCCACCTGGAACCAGGCAGTAACCTGAGCCAAGCTGTTTGACTAGGCATTAGCAATGCATATGTCTGGCCTTATTTCCCAAAAGCAGTCCAGAGTGGGGATTTGGGGATTATGCTTATCCTTTTTGTATGAGAAAGTATTTCACTAAAAAGCAGTGTGGCATATAATGGATGGAAAACTGACCTTGTAGTCAGGAAGCCCTGGGTTCAAGTCCTGACTATGAAATGTACTATCTCTGTGTTCCTGAGTAAATCACATAACCTCCAAGTGCTCCACAAAACTCTTTAAGTTGCAAAACTGTGTAAATAAAAATAATTGCTAACGTTATATAGTACTTATTAATATGTGCCAAGCAGTTGGATCCTCATGACAACCCTAGGAGGTAGAGGCTATTATTATCCCCATTTTACAGATGAGTTATCTGAGGCCAGATTTGAACTCAGGTTTTCCTGACTCTGGGCCTGGTGTCTTATCCATTGTGCCACCAGCTGCTTCATTGGTAGATGGAGTTGTGTTACTGGGAGTTTCTTTTATGCATGAACCCACTATTAATATACTATCAATAAAACTCCGTTTTTAGGTCAACTTAATGTGAGGCTTTGTCAATTTTTCTTGAAGTCCCTGTACCAAGATTATCTTAGACAGATGTTAGTTTAAAAATATTATTATTTCACTAATGTGAAAATATGTTTAATAGGAATGTATATGTATAGCCTATATAAGATTGCACCCATCTTGGGGAGGGAGGGGGAGAAAAATTTAAAACTCAAAAGTTTATGGAAATGATTGTTGATAAATCAAATAAATTAATAAAAATAATTATTATTTTGCCGTGTGCAGGTTTCACATCAACACAGTAAATTGATGCGGATCCCAGCCTTCTTCCACAACCCTGAAGAGCCTTCCCAGCTAACAGCATCTTCCATATCACAGTCAGGGTCTTTGGACTCAGAACTTTCTATATCCCCCAAGAGAAACAGCATCTCCCGGACACACAAAGACAAAGGTCCGTTCCACTTACTCAGTTCCACCAGCCAGGCAAGTAAAGTATCAGAGGGGCAGAGCCAAGTCCCGGTCTCCACCTCTGCCTCCACACGCCTCTTCGGTTTAGCAAAGCCAAAGGAAAAGAAGGAGAAGAAGAAGAAGAGCAAGGGAGGCCATTCTCAGCCAGGTGGTAAGTCCAAAAAAACCCAAAACTCCCTGAGTCTTTTTGATAGTAGAAATCTCTCCTTGACTTTTCTTTTTTGATTGGTTGAATCAGAGGAAGGGAGCAGAGGAGACACAGTTTGCTTTCTATTGTTATACTGTCCTCCAAGTCCATAACCTGGTCTCCTAAACTCAGAGGTCATTGGAGATCTCAGCTGGGTGTTTAAATTCTGCAAGAGTTTCTGAGCATCTGCTGTGTGTGCCCCAAAGTGTAGGAGATCCAAAAGCAGAGTGCACTGTATTTACCCTCAGGGGCCTTAGAGTCTAGTTGGAGAGATAAGAATTACATATATACATACATACGTACGTACAGCAATTCAACGGACAATATAATAAAGTTCCAAAATGTATGGTACATATAGTAAATACTGGTGGGGGAGAGGGGTCAAAAAGAAGGACAGTTCTGCTCCAGAGGTCCTAAAAAGAGGAATTCTCTTCTCCTTTGTTGGGGGAAGACAGCTGAGGAGAGAAGGGAATGCCTGGATAATTTTTATTCTTCATACTTTGTGTGTTGCTAATGTCTTTTGGTTTTCATATATGTATATGTATACACACACACACACACACACACATACACATACACACACACATATGCATCCACCACACACACACCCTAGTTTTCAAAAAAATTAAGAAGTAGTAAGTGGTAAAGGATATTTGTGAGAAACTGCATTAGACCAGAGAAAAGTCCCCAGTAAGACTTTTTCCAGGAACTATATTTATTAAGTAGGAAAGGGGTGATAGGTAATACAAGTGTGTACTTCTTATTTTTTTAAAAAATACAAAATTAACTATATGTTCAGATACTTGTATTAATAAGACATTTTAGTGTAGTGATGAATAGAAACAAATTTTCATATTGTTTTCTCCTTTTCCCTTTCAATTAATTTTCCTTTTCTTCTGGGTGCCCTTTTTCCAGATGGCCATTCACCTGAAGCACCAGCAGAAGGTGAAGAGATCTTCTGCTGATGGTTGAATTTTTTGTTCTACCAAGATAGAAACTATTGGAATCTGACCCCATCATCACCAGCTCTGCCTTCTCCACTGCTGGCACGTGGGCTTTACACCATGGGAACTTTCCTTCTCTTTGTTGTTAAGAAACACATGACAGTGCTCTCCTGGATCCTGGATTTGATGGAAATAATTAAATTGAGTATTGGGGCAGGGAGGGGATCCAGTCTGCTTTGGCCGTGACTTGTGAATACCAAGGACTTAAGGATGGAGGGGATGGGTGGTACTCCCGCTCAGGATGTAAACACCTGTCACCAGCGGGAGTGTGTGTAGGAGGGTTTTACCAGGTGACAAAACCCTTCCTTGGATGTTAAAAGTATGAAAACATACATGCCTCTAAATTTGTTTTATCTGGGGATGACAGCTGAAAAACAGCATGCCATTCAGTCCTTGCAGTGTGACCTGTATGTATGTACACATGTATGGATTTCATGTGTATGTACATATATCTGTAAGTTGTGCATAGCATGTAGAGAGAAGTTGGGTTAGCTTAGCTCAGCCCAAAAGGAAGATACCTGATGATTATCAGGTAGCATGTAGATATTAAATATCTCACCCTTTGGTTGCCCTTTCTCCCCATTTCTTGCACCCTTCCTTCCTGTTTTGCCTTTATTTCTTCATTTTAGGAGGGAAGTCTGACTATGGTATGAAAAGAGAGGGAAAGAAAGCCTTATATTTGTAATTGGGTGTATTGTGCAGCATCTGGATATTGATGGTTTGTTGGGATCCCCAAAGGATGTTATTCACCTCTATCCTTATATTCCAGAGAGGCTTAGAAAAATGAAAACTCATCAGTTGGCTTTCCAAAATGTTTGTCTGCACAGATGGCATGTAGAGTTATCACCTACCAAGGGAACACATCCCGTGTCAGCTTTAATTTTCTGAGCAAGAAGACATTTGTTTGTTTGTCACTGATTATTCAAATCTGGTTGACATCTCCTGGAACTATTCCTGCGAACCTTCCATGTGAAGTAATTAATGTTTCCGATCCTAATAAGTATAACTGGACTGGATGACAGTCCTTTGCTCTAAAAGAGTATAATGAGTGTCTTGGCAGCATTCAAAATCAGCAGCCACTCCCTTGCTCTCTAAGCCTGACTTTTCCAGTGAAGTGTATTAGCATCAAAGATAGGCACCACCTGTACTTTGGTCCAGCTGTGTATATTCATCTCCCAGCCCCATGCCACGAGTATCAGCTGGCTACCAGAGGGCTCCGGCTCAGGGAGTGAGGACAGGCACATTGGCGTTTGTGAGCCCATGTATTGGCATTTCATGAATAAAGATAAGAAAGGGGCTGACAGAAAAAGAAGAAAAAAAACAGTTTCCGAATTCGGTGTTTCACAGAATTCTTCAGGAGACCTTAGCAGATTTTGAATTCTTGAGAATAAAAAAGAAAGAAGGAAAAGAAAGTAGAGGACAACTGAATGGCTATTGTCTCCTTACTGTTTTGGAGCAAGTAATCATATCTGCTGCTTTTTTTTATTCCCCCCACTATGTTTTGATTTGTGATTGCTTGAAGCTTTCCCGCTAACTGTTCTGTGGAGAACAGTTCATTGGCTGTTTTTTTTTCTTTTTTTTTTCCCCTTCAAATCAACCACAACAGTAGCCTTTGAAGGCTCCACATACAGTATGTGGTCCCCCCAGTATAGGCGGACTGCAAAATATTCTGTTCTTCAAGTGAGGTCCTTGACACCCATTTCCCCTCAGGAGCATGGGGGCTTTGAAAATACTTTTTTTTTCTTTTTCTTTTTTAAACAAAACTATTACTTGGTGCTTGTTAATGAATTGCAAGCTGGCCTTGCAGATTGGAGATATTTATCTTTCTGTTTTTTTGAAAGAAGTCTGGTTTAAAAAAATTTTAGTTTAGTTTTATTTATTTTATTTTTTTTAAGGATATACATATTATCCCAATGGTTAGAACTCTGTCTCACTAATGCAAAAAGTGAGATGATACCACTTCTCACTCCTCAGTGTGCTACTTAAAATGAGTAAATCTTTCACCTGGGGCTGCCTTTAAGGCCGAGTAACTCTGAAGATGAAAATGAAGAGGGAAAAGGAAAGAATCATACTCCTTTCTTTCTCCCTTCCCATCTCTCCCTTCTTCATTTCTTGACAGAGAAAAGGGACTATCTTGTTTCTTGGGTTAACAGTTCAAGAAACTTGCCACCTCTTAGCTCTATTTATTCCCTTTGACTTCTTGTGCTTTCCTACCTTTCTGACACAGGGATGTAAAATCAAATCTGTTCTGTGAATCTTCAGCAAGAATTCGCCAAAACAAAAATACAGAAAGCAGAGTACTTCATTCCCCATGCACCCTTAGATTAAAGAGTATTTGTTGAGGAGAGACTTTGAGCCCCTACAAAGTGGAAACAAAGTAACCCTTATCAAATCCACTATTACAGAACTTTTTTTTTTCATGCTAGCTAAATGGGTCCAGCCGCTTACTTAGCATCCCATGCCTTACAGTGTCTTGATCTCCCATAAATAGGATAGCATGGTCTTAGAAGGACAGAAGAGTGGAAAAAACTCAGTTCTCAGCTGGGCGGCTTCAGCCCCAATGTAAATACAACTACAATATGTGCAATATTGAAATGAAATTGACATTTCTATAGCTCCTCTGTATCAAAGTGTGTATAGTAGTAAGCTGTCCGTACGCCTCTTCCCCCCCCCCCACCATACTCCTCAAGGCAGATCTGGGTTTAAAACAGAAAAAGTGTTAGTACTGATCAAATTTCTCTTCTCAAATGGGCTGTTCTAAACAGAAACACATTTAAATAATTATACATTGCTGCACAATTGGATTTAGTTTGATTTGAAAGTCCCCATCAAGTTGTAATATTTTGTTTATTTCTTTCATTTAGGAAATGGGGACTTTTTTTTTTTTCCTTAAAACCACTGATTTGGTTCTTATTAGATAGGTTCAGAACCAGGACACAGGTAGGCAGTCTCCCTGCACTTTACCCAGAGCTACCCAGCTTCACGCATGATTACAATTGCTGTGTTAAGGGAAGTCCACTTTTCCAGAGGGTCCACTTCTGTGTGCCTTGGTCAGCTCTTAGCCCCTTTGAAATGGAACTCTCAGTGGTTTCACTCTAAGCTTAGGGAATTAACTTGCTGCTTATGCTCTTTACTTGGTGTGAAATTCACCTTGAGATCTGATCCTGGTTCTAAAAAATGGAGAGAAGTTGGACTGACCCCATCTGGCTTTCTGTACTGTGACAAGGTTTAGTTTTTATGGTGACTGGGTTTTTGGGTTCTACAGTTTTCCTTGCCCCTGGTATAGGATGATATACTTCCCTGCCAGGACAAAGCAAAGATGCCGAAGGGGGATTGGTTAGCAGATTATCAGAGTATTTGGGGTAGAGACCTTACAGATAATAGTGCCTAGTTTTCCAGAATCAAGTGGATTTCATGGAATCAGGTTTCACCTTCAGTTAAACATTAAATTATCATCTCGGTAATTTTTATCACAGTTTATACTGCCATATGCACTTTAAAATCTCTTGTCAGTAGCTTGATTATGAGACAATCAAATTTGTATAAATCCTTTTTCTTTGAAATTGAGGTTAGAAACTGCCAAAGCCAGAAATGCTGCAGACAATTCAACATTTGCCAACACTTTTACCCCTCTCTGCCCCCTAGGTGAGCTTGTGGGGACAGAATCATTCTCAAAAAACCATTCACTGTTTGAGTCCAAAGGAAAGAAGAGGTAAACTATATACCTTTTGTCTTCCATGTCTCGGGGTAATACCACTGACAAGTTATCCCTTTGATAACTGTCCTTCCTCCACCCACCCACCCCCCGGCCCCCAATCCATGATCCTTTTCAGGAGTTCAGTGTAGTATTAAAGAGAGGTATAAAGGCCTGGTATTTCTTATTTGTTATTGAAATTAAATCAGTGCCCCATCAAACGAGTTAAGACTAATGATCTGGGAACACTTTCTTTGCTCCTGGTATTATTGCCTATGTACAAGTACTTTGTATCTGTCTCCTTTTAGATTATAGCCCCTCTGATTCTTACTCTTGCCTCCCAAGGATATGTAGTGTGTGTTAGAGCAGAAACTATCAAACAAGTGAATAAAGAGAAAGGCAGTCAGATTGAGAACAGGGCACTTAGGCCCCCAAAAAACTGTCTTGAATCCCCCAAACACTTTGCTTTTCTTAGTAGAGGAAGGCGGTAAGTCCAGACCTAGCCATAATACTGCAGAGCACATGGTGGAAAGATGACAGGAGGGGACCAAATGGTTGGAGAAAGGAGAAACTCTAAGAATTGTTTTATTCTCTAGTGAGCTTCAGTAATGTTTCTGTATTCCTATGTAGCAAGAAGCCACCTTCTCAAAAAGAGATTTTCACCAAGGCAAAATTCCATACACTGTGCCAGTGTGAAACAGTTTGCAGTCTGTATGGTCCTGACCTCCTAAATCTTAGGAGTCCTTGAAATCTGGAAACACAGAAATAATCATTCAAATTAGACTATTTTGACATAAAGGAAGATGTTGGGTGATAGTAAGTGAGGGAGGTATGAGGTTTCCTTAATTAGCAGGGCCATTTTGGTATCTGTTGTAGAATTTGATAAAATACACCATTTCTCAATGAGTTATTTCAAAGGCTGCACATTTGCTCTGATTCCTGTTTGTACATGGAAAGGATAATAAGGTGTTTGTTTCAGGGTTTTTGTTTTTGTTTTTGTTTTGTAATGTGGCATAACATTCCTAGTTAACCAGAGCTCTGGAATCTGCCACCTGCTGACCAGATTTATAAAATTTAAAAAAAAAATAACTTAATATGCTGCCTTTAAATTTAAAAAAACAAAACAAAACAAAACACTTTTCCAAGTGCTGATCTTATTTCACTTGCTAGAACAGGCCATGATTCTTTTTTTTCCCATCAAAGTAGCTAAGTTTAAGGACAGGCAAACTGAACTGGCTGATAACCTCTCTAGCTGTAGAAAAATTAGAAGCCTTCTATAGAAAAGTGAATACTGAAAACCATCCCATAAAATGCATTTTCCATTATCTTCCACTTGTGGCTGTCTAGAGAGAGGCCCAACACCTACATCGATTTATACCTTAAACATGCGTAAAATTCTTCCATTCCTAGCTCTTGGGCCCAATTTTAATCTTCTTTTTGTTATAGGTAGGCGCTATGTGGTAATAGGTGGGTGCACCATACCAAGATGCTATGTGGTAATGACTTCCACTATTCTCTGCCTTTTTTTAAACTATGTAATGGTGGTTATAAAGCACTGACAAAGGGATATGTCCAGTTCAGTTTGTCTGTGGTTAAAGTTTAGCCTTGTGGTTTCCTGTTTTCTCTTACTGATATGGAGTGCACTAGCATACACCACAGAATGTTCAAGAGAGTAGCTGTAATACACCTCATACCTCTGCTTTCAGTTTATTTTTTGTAATGCTTGTATAAGCATTTACCTTGCTAGATTCTATTAAAAAAAGGGGGGGGGTTAAAGCCCACTCGCTGTATGTTAATTTGTAATTATTGTAAAGTAAAAGTGGTAAAAAATGTAAAGTTTTTGGGTTTTTTTTTCCAGTGTGTCTTCTGGGAGTTTGCCTCAGCACACTGACTTTGTAACAAGCTTTTATTTATCTTCCTTTCTAGTTATCAGCTTAAAAACTCTTGTAAAGTTCCCTCTCCCCCACCTCAAAAATAAATAAATAAAAATTTTCTTTTGAGTCTACTTGTTGCTGGTGAATCTTGCTTATTGGGGAGAGGGGAATAGGTGTGGGAAGGGAAAGGAGGAGGTCTCTTGCAGTTCAAAAACCTAGAATTTCCTAAGGGATGGCAAGTCCCCACAAACCCTGCTCCATACTCCCCTCTCCCCCAACAGGGCTTCTTAACAACCTATTTTGTGTCATTGGACTCCTCTTACTGTATAGTGAAACCTTCTTGAAATGGTATTTTTAAATGCCTAAAATGAAATACTTAGGATTACAAAGGAAATCAGTGATATTACCATTTGTTTTGAAGTTCACAGATCTTAGGTTAAGAACCCCTGTGCTAGGATGAGAGAGAGGCAGTCCAGATCTGATCTCATGGCCTCTCTCCTCAGCCTGTCATGATGGAGGACCTTCACTAGTATGCCTCCATTCAGTAAAATGTGGACCACCTCTAGAACTGAAAAAAAGAGAGCCACAAGTAGGGTTCTGGCCACTGAGCACAGGCTTACAAAGGGGATTGTCTCCAGATCTCTGAAGCCAGAAATGCACATCCTGGCTGCAGGGTCCACAGTACTACAGTTAGGCTCACACTTCACAGACGCTCCGAAGAGTTTTTTGGTTATCTTTTTTAAACCTTTGGCCAATTTTTTTTATCAGACCTAAAGTTTTTATTTTTGAGAAGATGGGCTTTTGTCACATTTCAAGAATGAGAACTGACAGGTAGATAGTCAGAGTGCTCCACCAGTAACTGAGTAATCTCCAGCAAACTCCCTGTGACAAACTTAGGGGAATTCAAGGATGGACAAGAGGTCCAAAGAAGGAACAAGGGTGGATGGTATATGGCCTTTGGTATTGTTAGAGGGAGCTCCTGAATCAAGATCACAAATATGTTTTAATGTCTGAATAAAATACTATGCATTTGAATACAAAGTAATAACACAATTTTAAAAGTCTTGAAGTCAGTCCTTTTTAAAAACTCCTAGCCTCGGTAAGATTTTGTTTTCCTATCAGCATTATTCAAAATTATTTTTTTAGGGGGAAAGAAAATCTTGTTTTCTTGTGGCTCCACAGAGTCCTGAATATCTGCTGAAAAGCCTGCTGAGGTAGAAAACATAGCATCGTTTCTCTTGCCCACATGACACCGGGTTCTCATTCTAATCTGCTAGTTTTCTCGTTCCCAGTGTTTAGATATAGCATTCACGTGCAGATACCTAGAATCATATTTCAGAGCTAGAAGAGACCTTAAAAATAATCTCCAACCCCATCATTGAGCAGACAGACTCCAAGCCCCAGAAAGGTTAATGAGTGAAATGACTTGCCTATGGTCACATGATTAAATGGCAGCACTGGGAACATAGCTCTACTCTCCAGACTCCTGATTCAGCTCCTTTTCAAAATAATGTCTTTAAATAATTGAAGGAAATTCTAAATTTCAGTTAGAAGTTGATGAAATAAAGTTGTAATTTTGTTTTCCTATCCAAGTTCACAGATACTCCCTGAAATCTATCTCCAAGGGGTCTGTGGATCCCATGTTAAGAACCCCTGCTTTAGAGGAAAAGGCTCTAACATCTGGGGAGACCAGGCTTCCTGGAAACCAGTGATTTAACTACTGTAGCCACCTGCAAAAGCATGTCTGTATAATCCCTCACATTTAGGAACAAGAGGATTCTACTGGGGCAATTGTCATATACATTAGGGAATAAGAAAATGGCCTTGGGAAGAAGGAGCATGGCACCATTCACAGGCAACCTGGCTAATCCCTTTTGCTCCTATACCCTCTGCCCTAGTTTGGTCTCGCACTGCCTGGCTCCATTCTCCAATCTTCAGCTGCTGCTGCTGCTGCTGCTGCTTTGTGTCTAAGTTACAGGCTTTGGCCTCTTTCTCTGAGGCCCAAGTTCTGGCCTCTCTGCCCCTTTCATATATTAATTCCTTGCTCAACAGAGCTATAAATAGAAACTGGCTAGAATTTGGGCTGTTGCTCCTCCTCCTGGCGCCTGGTGAGGCATCTTTCCAAGGAAACATCTGAATTTGTCCTAGGTTAGGGACCTGAGAGAGCCCCTTGGGAGAATCAGCTGAAGGTCTATGTGTCTCATCATCCTAAGATTGTTCTTCCTGATGTATTAGTTTGATTCCAGGTCTGCCTTTTAACTTCTTTTGCATTTCCTCTCCCCTCTCCCCAACTTTTCCTAGGGCAGTTGCTTATCTCCCCAGCTAAGCTTTTTAAAATATTTCTGTAGACTTGGGATGCCTGGATAATATTAGTTCTTTGGTATCCTGTGTTGCTCTATTAATTGAGATTGGCGCCTAGGCTCCAAGTCTGGAGACAGGGTCCGCTATACTTCTTTCTAAATGATAATCTCCACTAGGCCTGAAATAGTGTCAGATACCTTAGGCAGCATGGGGCCTCACAAAAAAATCCTGTAATGGTTCCCATTTTGCACAGAAGGTCTTGGGAAGAGTGAAATAAGAGTCAGTAACTTTTCCATAAAAGACAACAGAGGCTACAGATGCCATGGGATTGGGCTTCCCCAGAGGGAACCAAGGTATGCAAAATGGAACTCATTCTCTTTCTGCTGAAACCCGCCCCTTTTCCTAACTTGCCTGTTTCTGTCCGGCACCATCACCCTTCCAATCATCCAGGTTGGCCGACCTTAGAGCTAACATCTACTCTTCACTCTCTCTCGTGCCGTACTTCCAGTCAGTTGGCAAGCCTTGTCTATTCTACCTTCACAACATCTCCTAGCCACCACCCTAGTACACAGTGCACTTGTATCCATCACCTTTCACCTCAACTATTACTGCAATAACCTCCTAACTGAACTCCTTATCTGTACCGTCTTCCTCTCCTCTCCAATTCATTCTCCATAGAGCTGCCAAATTGAGATTCCTACAATACTGGTAGGATTCCCGTTGCATAGGTAGGTTAATCCCATTCTCAGGAAGCTTCTGTCACTCTCTGTTGCCCCTGAGATGAAATACAGGCTCCTAGGTTTGTCATTTAAAAGGATCTCACAATCTGGCTCTAGCCTACCTTTCTGGCCTAATGTCACCTTATCCTTTGTTCCAGCTAAACTGGACTACTTATTCTTGCTCACACATGGCATTCAGTCTCCTCCCTCCACACCTTTGCATAGGCTGACCCCCATGTTCTTTTTCCTCACTGTTGGCCTTTTGGACTCCCTGGCTCCCTTCACGGCTCAAAGTTTAAGTTTCACCTTCTACATTAGGCCTTTTTAGATGCCTCTAATCTTTAGTGTTCCAACTCCCCCAAACAAAAACTATCTTGTGTATATTTTGCCTTGATGCCTGTATACAAGCTTCTTCCCAGTAGAATACAAACTCCTGGAAAGCAAGGATTGTTTCACTTTTATTACCCACAGTCCCTAGTATTTAATAAGTGCTCGTTTACTTTTCATCTTCTCCATTCAAATGTAAGCTGGGATTGTTCTGTTTTGAGCTGTGTCAGCATCTAGCACCTTGCCTGAAACATCAATGCCTAATAAATGCTTACCAATTAATAGCTTCTTGAATTGAATGGAAAAGATAACCAAGCATAACCAATGGGACCCACTCCAGCCAGGTGAAATGACTTTGTCACTTCAAACTTCGAATCTCTTGTGTACATCTTTTTTTCATTAAATTTTTTTTAATGAACCAAAATCTACTTTCTCTCCCACCTCCCCTACCCCTACCATTGAAAAAAAACAGCAAGCAACAATAACAGTCCTTGTAATACATATACATAGTCAAAACAAATTCCTGCATTGGCCATGTCCAAAAAAATGTGTTCCAATATGTACTGTCATTCCATCTCTCAATCAAAGTGGCTAGCATGATTCATCATGGGTCCTTTAGAATAGTGATTGGTCATTGCATTAATTAGAGTTCTAAAGTCTTTCAGACTTGTTTGTCTTGAGTTAATGTCTAAACCATTCTAGTTCTGCTCACTTCACTCTGCATCAATTCACAGGAATCTCCTCAGTATTTTCTGAAACCATCCCCTATACATCTCCAGAAGATGGCCGCCTGCCTAGTTCAAGTCTTCATCACCTTTCCTGAACTATTGCAAACAGCCTTCCAGTTGATTTCCCTGCCTCAAGTCTTTCCATTTTAATCCAGCCTTCACACAGCTGCCAAAGGTACTAACCTAAAACAAGTCAGATCATGTCATCCACTATTAGATAAACTCCCTGTTGCCTCTAGAATCAAATAAAAAGTCTTTTGGTATTTAAAGATCTTCACAACTGGTCCTTTACTACCTTTACAATCTTCTTACACTTCAGTATAATAAGCAGTAAGTAAAGTTTTTTGTCTTTTTTTACACTTCCTACACTTTGGTACAGTGATGCTGGTAAAATTCCAGGCGTGCTTGCTATTGCTGGAACAGGACACTTCATCTCCTGTCTCTTTGCCTGGCACTAGTTGTCCGCTATTCTTAGAATACTTTTCCTCCTAACCTCTGCTCCCTGAAATCTCTGATTTCTTACATGACTGAAATGATGCCTTCCATTTTAAGGTTATCTTCCCTTCCACTCTGTATGTATTGTGAATGTACCTTTTCATTCACTTTTGTCTCCCCATTTAGTATGTAAGCTCCTTGGGGGAGGGTACTGTTGTTTTATTTCTGAGTTTCTTTGAATCCCCAGAGCTTTACATGGTACCTGGCACTTAGTAAGCCCTTAGTAAATGATTACTGATTGACTTTTACATCTGGTTATGCCTAAATCTCACTTAGGAATTCTTAGGGTGCTAGGATAACCTCCCTAAGCCTCCCCCTTCTGGATGCTGACATACCTTTCCCCCCATCACTAGTGGGACAGAAAGTCCTGAGCATTAAGGATGGTCCCTCCCATCAATGATACTTTCCATCCCAGCTGTGTACCTGGAAGCCGCTACTTCTCAGGGCCAGGCCTCAGAAATAAGTATCTTCCCTGCTGAAATGACCAGAACCCCCTTGGGGGAAACTGGTGCCAATTGGGAGAGGAGTGAGATTAGCAGAAAGAGTGAAGTGCTCCTAAGCATTTCCTTCTCCGATTGACTATCCCTGTATTGACTCTAGCAAGAGTGACTCATTGTCCCATTTGGCCCCTCTGGATAGTTGTCTGTCTTTTACTATTTCTTACTATCCTTGCTCTTTTTAATTTCTCTTTCTTTATGGCTTCCCTTGAAACTCTCCCAGCCTGATGTATAAGATATAAAGGAATGCAAAACATTTATCTGTAGCCAAAATAGATTTGATTTTGAAAGGCTGCTTTTCACCCAACCCTTCTTGAGTCAGATTCCCTATCTTTTAGTTCCAGATGTCAGAACCCAAGCCTGTAGCAGATATCTCCTTTTATACTCTGCCTTCCAACCCCGTAAGTTTTCAGGTTTGCACTGAGCTTACAACTGACTCCCTTACCCATGAACTCCAGCTGCTTCTCTTGTCAATGGATCTCAAGGATTCAGGCCTGTCCTTGCTGACAGAATGATAAGGTCCCTTCTCTATTCTGGTTTTCTGGACATCAGGCTTTCTTGCATGTATTACTATTTTTGACATTCAGTTGTGTCCAATTCTTCGTGACTTCATTTGGGATTTTCTTGGCAAAGATATTGGAGTGGTTGGTCATTTCCTTCTCCAACTTACTTTACAGATGAGGAAACTGGTAAACAGGGTTAAGTGACTTACCCAGGATCACACAGCTAGTAAGTGTCTGATGCCAGATTTGAACTCAGGAATTGAGTCTTCCCAACTCCAGGGCCAGCACTCTATCCACTCCGACACCTAGCTGCCATGTATTACTGTGTCATCTACAAATTAGGGGTGTTCCCTTCGATGCATTTCCGCAATTATTCTGCCCATAGGAGCAGAAATGAGACTGTATTTGGATTGTTTGTCAACATTGAAAAAAACAACGAAAGTTGCCAAAGTCTATAATTTGAGAAAAACAGAAATTTTTAAGGGACAGATAGCAATAACAACGTCCCATTGCCTTGGGAAAGTTTGCCTAGAGTGGCCTGATAGTGTGGGAATTTTCAAACTGGTCTCCAAAGGCAGTAGTCAATTGCAGTGACTTCAAGCAAAGGCGTACAGGATAGAGCCAGGGTGGCTTTCCCCCAAGATACTCAATTGAGAGGACTATGATTTTAGACCGTGTTGACAGCCCTTGTAACCCTTCTGGACAGTAAAAACAACAGAGCAGAGTACGTTTTTAACAAGAGTAAATAGCTAAAACAGAAAGCTAAGAGTTCTTGGCCCAAGCGTGAGTCTTCCTTCCTTGTTCCATTTCCTCCTTCCAACTGAGGGCCTTCTTCTTACCATTTGCCCCAGTCACAACAATTCCTAGTGATGGCTCTGATCACAGGGCTGATTGATCATTTCCTAGATTATTTAGAGCCTTTGGCTTGCTTTTTTCCCATTTGATTTACTAACTTTTTTGCTTTCCTACTCTATAGTCACACTTTCACCAGAGAGAGGAATAAAGAAAAAGAATTGGAAAATATATTCAATTCAGTGGATAGAGCAACTTGTTAAGTAACTAAGAAAAATTTGATGAGGGATTTAGTTTCTAGACTTTGCCTTTATTAGGAGGAGAAATTGTATTACTCCATTATGTTTTTCTAATAAACCTATATTGGAAGGTAGTTCTAGTAAACTTATTCCTTAGGGAGGTAATTGGAGACGAGTATTATCTCATCTACCTGAGTAAAGAGGAGGAGAATGGAATAAACTCCTAACTAGAGAAATCTATGACGTGTTTATTGGTACTCAATGTGGTTCAGTCATCTAAAGTCGGCCAATGATCTGAGAGGGAACCAAGGGAGTTCCAGGAAGAGGGATTTGTTGAAAAGTCCACCAGGGGCCTCTCATTTTGATGCCCCAAAGAGGTTATTCTGGTGTGAACTGCAAATGAGCATGGTGTAAAGATAGGCTAAGGAAGAGGTGCAGCAGTGGAGAAGAAAGACAGGAGGCCCATGTGTGGGAAGCATTACGTATACAATATTTTTCACTTTTTTTAATGTATTGATTGGTTTTGCTGATTTCTTTTCTTATTCCTCCTTTTCTTTAAAAAAATGATCTTTGTTGTATGGGATGGCAGAGGGAAAGGGCTGAAGAGGAAAATTAGGCTGTGTTAAAAGGCATCAATTTTTTTTTTCAAGAAAATGGGCCTAAGTTACTACTTTAGAGGAGTAGGTGGGGAAGTCAACTTCCCCGCCAAGGGTAGAACCAGACATGCAACAGTTGACTAGCATCACTTCAAACAAACCCATGCATCAAGAGCTACAAGATGTCAAAATAAGACAGTTTACAGGGAACAGAGTCATCACTCTAGGAAGATAGAAGGAAACTATCATTTATTGTATATCTATTTTTAACATTCATTTAATTTTTTTTTTCAGTTCTAAATTCCCTCCCTCCCTCCTACCTGACCCTCCCCCATCCATTGAGAAAGCAAGCAATATGACATCAATTATACACGTAAAATCATGCGAAACATTAGAAGGAAACTATGCCAAAATTCGTGCAAGAAGGCCCAAAGCCCTGGAGTACAGATTAGGAAGGATCTTTGTAGTTCAAGACAAGTACAGGGCTTTGAGGAGACCATAATCAGTGAGACTCGTTGGTTAAAAGAGGCAGCTCTAAATGTTTTGTAAGCCTGAAACCCAGAGGAAAACTTGGGTTGGAAGGGGAAGCCCTTGTTGGGGAGCACAGGATTGGGGACTGTTGCCAGCTCCCATGTCTGGAACCAAAGGCTAGATCAGGGGTGGGGAACCTACGGCCTCAAGGCCACATGTAGCTTTGAGGCCACAGGTTCCCCACTCCTGATCTAGATTATTGGGGCATTTTCCTACCATGATTTAGGAGTTAGCTAAAAGGCCAATAGGATTGTTTTCATTTCCCAGCTAGCAGCCTTGTCAGACCAGGCAGAGGGGACAAGGCCCAGCAAATTAGAAGGCAAGATGCAGAAGGAACTAAATCAACTGAAAGAAGGTAAATTGAAAAGGATTAAAGCCCTAGTTTCTTGTATGGTTGTCGGTAGGTCCAGAAATAATAATAATAGTAATAATAATAATAACTAATACTAGTTGTCACCTTTCCTTTTGTTATTTTAATACTGTGTGTTTCCCTGGAGGATTAGAAGTAAATCCTTTAAAAATAATTTTAAAAAAACCTCAGGAAGGTTTATACCCTCTTAGATTATAGATTAAAAACTTGAAAGGGACCTTGGAGATAATGTAGTTGAGCACCCTCCCCCCATTTTATAGATGAGAAAACTGAGACACACACAAAAATAATATGACTTGCCCAAAGTCACATAGGTAGTAAATAGCAATCAAACTTCAAACCCAGCTCTTCTGACTTCAAATACAACGCATCACAAAGTTTTTAGCGAACAAGGTAGAATAGAAGTAAAAAATCTACATCCTCCACAGTTGTCCAAAGTAAACAAAGAGGAATATAAGACAAGAGGAAAAGTGACAAAAGATACAGTAGAGGAAGAAGCTATTGAACCCTGATAATAAGTAATACTTATGGCTACCATTTATATATATTATTTTAAGATTTGTAAAGCATTTTACAAATATTATCTCCCCAAGAGTCAAAACAACCCTGAGAGGTAGGTACTATTATTACCCCCATTTTACAGATGAAAGAACTGAGGCACACACAGAGATTAAGTGATTTTTCAGGGGGATCACACAGCTAGTGAGTGTCTGAGGGTGGATTTGAACTCATGTGTTCCTAATTATAGGTCTAGCTCTCTATCCATTGTGCTTCCTAGATGCTTCTTGAGAACTGGGATTTCTTGATTAATTCAAATAGAGATCACAAGATACAGCAAGCCCTATGGTACCACAGGGAATAAGGTCAAAACGACCTAAAGGCACATTCCTGGTCATTTAAGTATTTCCCTACTAGATGTCTGGGCCTGGAGTCAGGAAGACCAGAGTTCAAATCTAGCCTCAGACACTTACTAGCTGCATGACCCTGGGCAAGTCACTTAACCCTGTTTGCCTCAGTTTTCTGTAAAACGAGTTGGAGAAGGAAATGACAAACCACCCCAAACGGGGTCACAGAGAGTCAGACACAACTGACCAACAACTAACATGATTTAGGAATTAGCTAGAGTACCAGTAGGATTTTTTCATTTCCTTTAAGCCTATCCAACTAAAAGAACATGTGATTTATTCTTCTCATCCTCAAGTTTGGCTTAGGGGCCTGAGGAATCAAACACCCCATTTTATAGATAAGGAAACTGAGGCCTTAGGCCATGCCCAACATAACATGGGAAGCAAACAACATAGTCAAGATTCAAATCCCCATCCTCTGACTCCAAATCCAGTGCCTTTTCCAATAAACTTCCAGTGCCATTTTCAAGAGCTGGACCCAGTCTGTTCAGTGCTGCTGCCTTGAAAGCCACCTCTACACTCCTATCTGGATAGGATAACAGCGCTAAATCCCTCCTGTCCTCTACCTAACCTCTCTGCCAAGCCTAGGATGACGATTCTATTCTGAGCTGAAATCACCCAGAAGCCCTGGTGAAGGAAGGCCTGAGAGCTATCACAATCAACATAAGGAAAATAACCTGTTCCCACCGCATGGTAAGTTTAGTAGATTAGCATTGTCAACCAATCAATCATTCATTGAGTGCTTGCTCTGTGCCCACACTGGCTAGAGGGCCTTAAACAGCCTGAATTGCTTCCCTTTCTCCACCCCCTACCCAAAAGGCTAGACAGGGCCAGGCAAAGGGGTTGCTAAATGTGGGCTCCACCCCATGCTTGGGCTCCTGAGGGACTAGGTGATACCAGTTTAAGTAGAGTTGCAGAAAGCCAGATTTGCATATCAATCCCTGGACCAAATTATACAGACTCCCCTTTGGGGTGAACTGGGAAGGCTGAAAGAAAAATGGGAGAAAGGCCGTTTTCTCACCACTCCCTCTGCCCAAATGCTCAGCCATCCCTCAATTATTCTTCCTCCTACAGCTTGAAGTTCACTGCTAGGGGTAGCAGAATTCCCTGGAAACCAGAGCTGCTGGCAGCTATCCCCCAGAGGGGTAATGGATAATGTATAGGCTGCCTGCCTGGGCTTCACTGTTAGTGAGGCTAAGACTTAAATTACTGTTGTCTCCAATGAGGGCCCAGCCCTGGAATTAGTGGAACTCCTGGGTTGCTTTGGTGTCTCCAATTTGGCTGTTGCTGCTCTATCCTCAAGGCCCTGAGGAAACTATTCTCCTTTCTAAAGGTTGGTTGAAGATTTTTATTTTTTTTAACTAAGCCATTGAGTTGGAGTCACACTTCTGACGTTCTTACCAAAATGTGGATTGAGCCAGCTTGGCCTAGAGACAAGCGGGAAACCAAATGGAGATGTCTGCAAGGCCGACAGGCACACAAGAGGCTATCCTTTCCCCATTTCCTAAAGACCAAGTAGACAAGAAGGTGAATTCAGAGCCTGAGACCCCTCACATTTCTCTTTCCTTCCTCCCTCTAAAATTCCATTTCCAGGAGCAGAAAAGGGGCTAAATTTAAATTGTTGTTAACATTTGAAAAAAATAAACGGTAAAAGCCGCCAAAAGCTGTATTTTGAGGGTTGCATTGCCTCCAGAACCTGCTCTGATCTCTCTTTCAGGTAGGCACCTTTTGTTGATTTACAAAACTTTCTATTTGATAATTAATTATACGTTTAAAATGTTTGTATGTTTTACCTCTACTATTGAATGTAAAATTCTTGAAAGTTGGGACCAGTTCAATATAGAGTTGTGTATAAAAATTTACCCTAATGCAATACTAGGCATAAATCCAATAGATGAGAGGCAACCTGGCAAAGCAGATGGAGGGCTAGCCTTGGCATCAAGGAGACCTGGGTTTGAATCCGGCCTCTGAGGCCTACTGGCTGGGAGACCCAGAGCAAATAACTTAATGGCTCAGTGCCCTCAAAGCCACTCTTAGGTTATAATTAAGGACAAATATATCTGGAGGCAGTTCTCATAAGAACATGGAGTTAAAATTGGAAGAGGTCTCTCAGGCTCTCCTGTCCAACCCCCTCATTTGGCAGAAAGGAAATTGAGAACTAAGACATTTAAGTAGCTTGCTTAAGGTTGGATGATAAGTGGAATTTGAACCCAGGTGCTCTGACACTGGAAGTAGTACCCTTTCCCCTGTACCACACTGCCTCCCGGTTTTCACAACCCTCCCCTCCCCCCAAGTTTCCTAAACCCATAAAATCAAAGATTGAGGACCAAAGAAAACTCTAATAAATCAGTAAATTGGAAAAGACAGCTCTGTTATTTAGAGTCCAACTCTTTGTGATCCCATTTGGGGTTTTCTTGGCAAAGATACTGGAGTGGTTTGCCATTTCCTTCTCCAGCTCATTTTACAGGTGAGGAAACTGAAGCAAAAAGGGTTAAGTGACTTGCCCAGTGATTTATTATCATACAGCTAATAAGTATCTGAGGCCAGATTTGAACTCAGGGATATGAGTCTTCCTGACTTTAGGTCCAGCACTCTATCCACTTTGCCCCCTAGATGCTCCTATCTAAAATATACCATTTCTCTGTCAAGGTGGTAATTCTTGTCCCTAGAGAGGAGATTTCCTTTACAGGATCTTTTTATTCAGTCTAGATTTTAAAATAGCTATGCTAGCTACTTCCTAACACTGGACAGCTATAAGAGAAATCTAGCTAATCCTCCTTAGAATATCTCCTCCACAGATTGCTTCACTGTCTTATCTTCTCTCCTATTCCTCATCCAGATTGAAACTGAAAAGTTCTCCTGGCTGGTTCTATCTCTGATGAAAGTTAAGAGCTGAGAAAGTAGGTCTCCAGGGTCCAAAGAATGATATCACACTCTGTTCTGGGCTCTAAGTCCCAACTGGAGGCCTACAAATCTCAAAGGCAAACAGCAGAGCCTCACCTCATTAACGAGACTGATGCAGAACCAAAGTTGAACAAATTACCTTACATAGACTAGGGGCCAAAAATCTTGCCAGCCAGTCAGTCAGACCCTAGTGTGCTTCTACTACTTTGGCCTGGGGTGCAGGAGAAGTTGCCTTTTTTCATCTGCAAAGGAGAGATGGGCCAAAGGATTATGGGATTTCTACAGTTCAGGGACACCAGACCTGGACCTAAAGATCTAGAAGCCACTGATACTTCTTCCAATATCCCCTACTTCTTGATGCTATAGCTTTTTTCTTTTTTTGGCCCCATTTAACCCAGAACCAGACCTGCTAGCACCATCTATTGGGTTTACCTGCCACCATCTTTCCTCTATTAACTAGGTCTCCTCATTCCCAGATGATCAGTGTAAGGATATGAAAAGCAGCATGGAGAGTATGTGTCAGGGGTGTAGTTGAACCCAGGTCTTCCTGGCTTCCAAGGCTGGCTCTCTGTCTAGCTGTCTTTGTGCCTTGCTCACTGCAGGCACCTAATACACATTTCTTGTTTGGTATGGCATTGTCTATGCTCTGGCACCCTAAAAGGTTGTTTTCTTCTTATTTTTTATATGTGAAGACATTTTTTAATATTCATTTTTAGAAACTTTTGAGTTCCAGATTTTTCTCCCTCCCTCTTCCTAAAATGGCAAGCAATTTGATATAGATTATATATGTACAATCATGTAAAACATATTTCCATATTAATCATGTTGTGAAAGAAGAAATAGGCCAAAAGGAAAAAAAAACAACAAAAAAAAAGGTGAAAATAGTATCCTTTGATCTGCATTCAGAGTCCATTAGTTCTTTCTCTGGATGTGGATAGCTTTTTCCATCATGAGTCCTTTGTAATTGTCTTAGATCATTGTATTGCTGAGAAGAGCTAAGACTTTCATAGCTGATCATCACACAATAGTGCTATTGCTGTGTACAATACTCTCCTGGTTCTGCTCATTTCACTTTGCATCAGTTCATGTAAGTCTTTCCAGGTTTTTCTGAAATCCACCTACTCATCATTTCTTATTGCACAGTAGTATTCCATTACATTCATATACCACAGCTTGTTCAGTCATTCCCCAATAGATGGGCATCACCAAAATTTCCAATTTTTTGCCACCAAAAGGTTTTCTTTCTCTCTTTATCTTTTCTCCTTCCTTCCTTCAACTGTCATCTCTATTCTTGACTAGACTGCCTGAAGAAAATTCTGCTAGTTATATTTTTCTTGACTACTTTGACATTTGATGGTAAAATTTCTTCTTCCATCTCTTTTACCCAAGTTGAACATTGGATCCACCAGGCTTCCTCAAGCCTTGACTCCTTCACATTGCTCTCAGCATGGTTTTTCTTCACAAGCAGAACTTCTCTCTCTAATTGAACTTGAGATCCCTGGCAGGCTCATCACTAGCTTCCCACTCATTGCCTATCTAAGGCAAGGGTCCTTCACCTGGAATCTGTTGAACCTGGGTTTTTAAAATATATATGGTGATAACTCTTTCAATATAATTGATTTTCTTTGTAATCCTATGTGTTTTTATTTTGTGCAATTAGTAAGTGTTATTCTGAAAAGGGTTCCATAGCCTTCACCAGACGTGCCCAAGGGGTCCATGACACAAAAAAGGTTTAAGAACCTCTAGCCCAAGTTGAGACTGATTCACACTCTATGCTTGGGCCCTTCTTTTCTGGGGAAGATCCTATACACATTTGAAAAAATAATTACAGATAAAATGCATGGACATGCATACATTCAGCAAATATTCGTCGTCTTATGTTTACGTCTCTCCTCTTCCGCCTCCATACTCAATGATAGGGGTCATTTCACCATGCGTATTATCTTCCATTTATGGCTGCCCAAGAACACAATATATGAAGAAGAGTTACACTAGGGAAAATCGTACTTCTAATTTAATAACCTCAACACCTCCTTCTGTTGTTGGTCTCCACCCTTGTATTCCCTGGCCTGATTAGGGATTAGCCAACCCAATCCCAGACATTCCCAGCCCATTCCTCATACCTGCCACCCAATTCCAGATGGCTCCCAAGGAAGTAATCCCTGATCACTCCTAAAATCAAGACTAAATGAAGAGAGGACACTTCAGTCTTCCATGTCTGAATTTATTCTAATCTAATCTAATAAGCCCTCATAAGCTCCTCTAATTAGCTACGTATTCTGTGGGCAGTGTGCCCACTCAGTGCCTATTCACAAGCCAGACTACCCACCCAGCCCTCTCTATGTTACTCAAACTTCCATTACGTTGGTTAGGCACCTCTTTCCCTACTTTTGACCCTGCCCTTGCTTGACAGTCTGTGCTATTGCTTAACCACCTCACTATCACTCCCTTAGCAGTGAGAGGGAGCCTTTGGAAATGTCAGGCCACCAGCTAGTGGAAGAAGCTAGTCAAAGCACAGTGCCCTGGGGGCCAACTAACTCATTCTTAACATATTTGTCCTCTTACCTCCCTGGATTAACTTGCAGCACAAGTGTCTGTCTGTCACCTCCTGCAAGAGGCCTTTCCCAAGAGACCTGATCCCCGGAGCCCACAGGGCAATGTAAGCTGCTGGAAGTCAGACGCTTTCCTTTTTGACTTTGTATCCCCGAGACTAGTATAATACTTGGCTCCTACTAGGACATTAATAAATACTTTTTTTAAAAATTGAATTGAGTATCATATTCTACTTCCACAAAATCGAAACACTGACTTTTGAAATGCAGTTCTACAGGGATTACTTCAGTAATAGCAGGCAGAAAGAGCACTTACTTTGGGGACAGAGGATCAAACCCACCTCTGATGCTTACTACCTGAGTGGCTTTGGGGACATCACTTAACTTCCTTGGGCCTCAGTTTCCTCATCTGTGAAATAAAGGGATTTGACTAGCTGAACTCTGAGGTCCCTTATAGCTTTAGATCTATGATCCTATAAATTTAATGGATCCATGATTTTACCTCCCAGCTGTGCACATTGTGACCTGCTCATAGCTCCCAACCTATGCCACTCTCCTCCATGTCCTCCCACAAATTTTCCAAATGGGGTTCACCCACTGGCCTTTAGATTGTTTAACATTAAGTGGGTGCCGATGAAGCATGTGGGCTGGCCATCGTTTTCCATTTTCGCTATGTGGCCAGTCACTTCGTTTTCTTATCATTAATCTCTCCTTGATGTCTTCTACAATGCAAGTCATTGGTGGTGATATATTGCAGCATATTTACACCATCCTTCGCTGTTCTTTGAATGATCCGCACTTTTGATTCTTAGGAGAGCAATCATGATAAATCATAATTCATGATTCACAACCATATAGCCTCATTAGAAGAATATTGGTGTCAAAAAGATGAGTTTTCTTTCCAGGGAAAATGTTGGAATTGATAGATGAACAGATAGAGGAAACATTTATTAAGTACTTACTATTTGCCAAGTACTATATTAAGCACTCGAGGTATTTTGTTGTTGTTTAGATGTTTCAGTTGTGTCCAACTCTTCATGACTTCTTTTAGGTTTTTCTTGATAAAGATACTGGAGTGGTTTGCCACTTTCTTCTCCAGCTCCTTTTACGGATGAGGAAACTGAGGCAAACAAGGTTGTCACTTGCCCAGGGTCACACAACTAGTAAAGTCTCTGAGGTCAGAATAGAACTCAGGTCATGATTCCCGGCCCAATACTGTATCCACTGTGCCACCTAGCAGCCTCCCAAATGTTTGGTACCAGAATACCTTTATGCCTAAAGTAAGGCATAGTCTTTATGCCCAAACAACTTGTTAAAGGTGGTGAACAACCCCAGTGGGATAAGTACAAGCAGAGATATAACTAGGAAGTTTTACCCTGGGGCAAGAAGCCTAGGAGAAGATGCCTTCAGCCTCAGAGAGAAGGAAGACACAGATAGAAAACCAGTGCTTGGTGGGAAAGATCAACCGTTATGGATCATCTAACAGCTTCCAATCCAATTAAAAAAACATTCATTAATAGAATGGAATGGAAAAGTATGCATTAAGTACTTATTATATGACAAGTGCTGTGTTAAACACTGGTGAAAAAATTAAAAAAAAAAAGCAAGATAGTCCCTGCTCTCTAGGAGCAGTGACTGGGTAGATGAGTACTTAGGCCCAAGAGTACTTAGGATGCAATGGCAGGTCATATGGCAATGTCCATGGGTCCAGAGGACATAGCAAGAGGTCAGATGTAAAACCCAGTCATCCACCATCTTTCTAGGATTGTAATTGGTGACTCCCTGTTCATCCAAATTTTATAAGGAACAATGTTCTTGACCAAGGATCACTAGAAAAGGGTCAGAGTGTAACAGGTCTCCGGGATATCTCTGGTGGGAGTTGGGGAGGGGTCAACATCCAGTGGGGTGGGAGCATCCAGTTCCTGGAAAACGAAGGGCAATGGTGGCTGGGCCAGAAAAGGGGAAAGCCCCAGGAATTGGAGGCACCTATTCTGACTGGGCTCTCAAGTTACATATTTTATTAAGTGCTTACTTGGCACTAGGGATACAAAGACAAAATGAAAAGCCTCCCTTGTCCTCAAGGAACTTACATTCTAGGTCTGAGGCAAAGAATAATGAGTTTTGCTTTGGACGCCTTAAGTTTGATACATCTGAGAGGCCTTAGCAGGTAACAGAAATTCTAGAGAGGAATGAGGACTGAATGTATAGATCTGGGAATCATCTGAGAAATCGTAATTGAACCCATGGGACCTGATGAGATTGCCAAGAAAGAAAGTACAGAGAGAGAAGAAAAGAAGGGCCCAGGACAGAATCTCAGGGAATACCCAATTGTAGTGTGGGACATGGATGATAAAGCAACAAAAAAGACTGAGTGATCAAGTAGGAGGAGGACCAAGAGAGAACGTTGCCCCAGAAGCTGAGGGTGAGAGAATAATGTGGAGGAAGGGATGGTCAAATGTCCAGAGTTGCAGAGAGGCTAAGCAAAATAAAGATTGAAAAAGGGCTGATGAATTTCACAGTTATTAGACCCTTGGCAAATTGATAATTTATGGAACTGTGAAATATGGATAAGCTCACATGGTTCTTTGGGTACTTGCTAGGAAAGACCACAATGGCAGTGGGAAGTGAGGCTTCAATCACACTTTAATAAGGCATGCGGGATGCAGGGGTAAACAGGCACAAAAAGCACACAGTCAGTGGGGATAGGGTGGTGTAGGAAGGTAAGCCCATTGGGAAGGGAATGGGGAGGGGTAAAGTCACAGAGGGAAGCACAAAGCCGTGTGTGGTCATGAACCATGTAGGGTTCTTCCTGTGTTGGCATTTTGATTCAGCTTTAGGGGGAGAGGAGGCTGGAAGTGGTGGGAGCTTATGGCTTTAGGTTCCTCTGTCCATAGTACCTGTCCCCTCCCACTCCATCCCTGCTCAGCTTGTGAGGTATTTCAGATGCTAGTACTGCTGAGCTGGGAATCCTCCAGGTTCTGCCCATTTGGGGACTGGAGGGGATAGGCTGGTGTCACTGAGGCCCTGCTTTGGAGACTGCCTTGAAGCCTACCCATACTCCCTCACTCTAATTTCCCTGTGCCCACACAGCTTCGTCAGAGGCAGAGCATTCAAGATTGGGGATTGCCCACCATTCCTCTTTCTATCAACATGCTTTCCTTCTGGTGTTGGCTTGGACAGGTGGCTCCCAGGTTGTTGGAGCCGATGGGGCCTCAGGCAAGAGGAGATACCTGTCTCCAGCTTTTATGGGCCCTAGTAGAGGGACAGTGAAATGGTGATGTTTGCCTGAGGAACCCATAGTGTTTCAGTCTTCTTCATTCTGAGGACTCGATTTCTTTGTTTGGAGTCTCCATGGGATAGAAAGACCCAATACACTGCTGTGAGAGCTCAGGAAGTCCTGGAAGGTGGGCTGCCTTAAATTTTTTGAGAATATATGGGAGTCCAGTAAGATGGGTAGAGAAGGAAGAAAGGCAAAGTTGGGTCAATATTTGGGGGTATGGGGAAGGTTTCCTTCAATAGATTAAGCAGCAGAACTTCTGCCTTCCAATTTTGATCCAGTCACCTGAACATGTAACTCAAAGCAGATTGATGAACCTCTCTCTCTACCTTAGTTTCCTGATCATTAAGATGGAAATAAGGACTTTGTGGATGAAAACTGATAAAAATGGGATTATAAAAATCCATCACAATGCACACAGTTGAGGTATAAGCTACACAGCTGAGGAAGAAACGGCTATGCTCCTCCAAGGCATATTGCCACCCTCTTCTCCTTAGAAAAGGATAATATCTAAAGTGAAACCACGAAGTGACTATGGGTAGGAATCGCCTACCTGCTTGGACATGTCTCAGGCTACTGTCAGCGAAAACCAGTTTGACCCAGATGGGGGCGCATTCAGCCAATACATCTGAATGCAACTGGACTTGCCAGGTAAGTAGCACAGATAAGGTCGGAGGCCAGGACATACTCAGAAGAGCCCTCCCCTCCCTCCTGAGGGATATTCATTATCCAATTCCTCCTAATCACCCAGTCCTGCAGATTTGTAACATGACAGCTCTAGAACTGGAAGGGATGATTGAAGTCACCTAATCCAACCCCTCCTTTTATAGATGAGGGAACTGAGGCCCAGAGAAGAGAAGAGATGTGACATGCCCAACATCACATAGGTAGTGACAGAGCCTGGTTTTGAACCCAGGTCCTCCAAATCTAAAAACATACACACACACACATGCATACATTCACGTGCATATACATACATGCATATGTGTGTATATAGGAAAGATACATACACATAATACATATATAATGCAAATACATATACACATATATACATGCATGCACATATACACAACTACATAAACACAATTCATATGTGCACATACATACATACTTGCATACAATACATATAAACACATGCAATATATATGCATATACATATACACGTTGCATATATGCAGATATATATTTATTTATACACACATCTGCACCTCTGTAGTATAGGTGGAGCCCAGCACCTCAAGGGCAAAGAGTCCTACTTCACTTAACCTTGGGCAAATTCCATATAGCTTTTTTCCAAGCTTCTGTTTCCTTGCTTGTAAAAAGTGAATGATAATCTCCTATACCCCAAGGTTGTCATGAGGCATTAGATAAAACTAGGAATTAAGAACCATTATAAATTAAAAATCATCACATCCTCCGTTTCTTTTGGCAACGTGAGGCCTGGAGCTTTTTAACATATGCTGGAGAATTCAAGGAGGCACAGACACATTTTGGTTTTGCTGTCAGGGGAGAGCTTGCAGGGATCCTGAGAAAAGCTGCTCTGTCCAAAAGCTTTCCAAAAGAAGCCAGAAGGTCTGACTGGGAGAGAGCTGTCACTTGATGCCCTCCCGGGAAAACCAGCTGTACTCAAAAAACAAATCATTTTTCTTCTTAAAATTAATATTGGATAGGGCAGGACAACCTGGGAATTAAAATAACAACAACAATAATAGCACTTATTTAATAGTATAAGGTTTACAAATGTTATTTCATTTGAGCTTCACAATAACCCTAGGAGACAGGTCCTATTGTTATACCCATTTTATCAATTAGGCATAGTGAGGCTAAATGACTTACTCAGCATCACATAGTGTTTGAAGCTGGATTTGAACTCAAGTCATCTTGACTCAAGTCAGTGCTCTATTCACTGTGCCAGAGAGTGATCACCACCCCCACCCCCATTTAATCCCCAGCTACAACTTGAAATTGTCATTGCCAGTAAGATAACTTTTCAAACCACACTTTTTAAAGAAAATTACTTTTTAAAAAGACTCTTCTTTTTCACATTATATTTTATAGTTTTTATGTGTTGAGCAATTGCTCTTAAGGGAAAGATCAGCCCAGGCTTGTCATCTCAGTCTTTCCCACAGGTATAGGATCTAAGTCATTTGAACACTGGGAAACTCTACGGAGGAGTCTAGAAGTTGGCAGTTTCTCTACTTATATTGCTTCCCTTTCTCCCTTTCCCCCACCACCCTCAGGCTGGAAGGGCCTGCTGTTATGGTAAGTTCATTTCCATTCAACAAGCACTTACCTGGTGCTCACTAGATCATTATAGAACAAGGCACTATGCAAGGGACCAGGGAAACAAAAATGAAAAAAAAAATGACAGCCTCCACCCTCAACGACTTTATAGTCTAATGAAGAATGGGAGTTTATGAAAGATGTGTATGGAAAGACGTGCATGCAAATGAAGATGTTACAAGGTATAATGGGATAAGGATAAAGGAGAAATCCAGACAAAGAATATTTGACAACAGAAAAATCATTTTTAGCTGGGGATGGTGGAACCTGGGAAGGCTTCAAGGAAGAGGGAAGTACCCGAGCTCGACTCTGAAAGCTGAGAAGAATTTCAAAAGAAATATATGATTTTATGATTGGAACCCAGAAAGGAATGTCTTCTAGCCACAGGGAGCAGCCTGCTCAAATCAGAAATGGGAGAGGGTTAAATAAGATTGGGAAAAATCTAGTGGTTCAATCTGACTAAAACACAGAGTATATGATGAGAAATAGTGTGAAGTAAGGTTGGATGGTAGATGGCTACCAGATTATGGATGGACTTAAACGTTAGACTGAGGAGCTCACATTTTTTCCAACAGACAACAGAAAACTGCTGAAGTGTTTTGAGTAGTGGGGTGACATGGTCAGGCTTGTGCATTAGGAAATTCATTTTGGCAACTATTAGAATGGATTGCAGAGGAGAAAGACTGGAGGTGGGGAAACCAGTTAGGCAGCTATTACAGTAGTCCAAAAAGAGAGAGTATCAGGGCCTGAAACAAGCTGGAGACAGACAGCAAAGAGAAGGGATGGATACGTGAGATATTGTAGAGGAAGACTAGGCAGGACTTGACAATAAATAGAAGGCTAGTGAAGTAAAGGGAAAAGTCAAAGATGACTCCTAGGTTTTCTAATCCAGTTGGATACTGGTGCCATCTACAGAAACAAGTACATTGGGAAGAGGGGCATGTTTAGCAGACAGTAAGAAATGTAGGAGTGGTATTCAGGGGAGAGAGTGGGACTGGATTTAGGAGTCATCTGAATAGATAGAAACTGAAGACATGAGTATAGCATGTCAAGGGAGAGAATGTAAAGAAAGAAACAAATATGGCCGAGCACAGAACCTTAAGAGAAAGCAGCATCTAGGAGATAGGAGGAGGATAAACCAGCAAAAGAGACCAAGCAAGAGTAATCAAAGAGGTAGGAGAACCAGGAGAGGGCACAGAAGCCAAGGTAGGAGAGAATAATTAAAATTATTACTTAACAATAACTCACCATCTTATAGAGTTTTAAGGTTGGCAAGGCACTTTCCTACACTACCAAATGACATAGAGTAGATATTATTGTTCCCATTTTATAAACAAAGAAACATATTGCGTGGTTAAATGAATTGCCCAAGGAGGTATAGTGTGAATCAGGTTTTGAATCCAGGTCACCTGAATTTATTTCCAGTACTCTAAAAAGATCAAAGATGATGGTGGATAAGAGGTCATTGTTGACTTAGATGAGAATAATATCAGAATCATGGGTTATAGCAGCCTGATTGCAAGAGATTGAAGAGTGAGGCAGTGAGCACAGACTATTCTTTCTGGAAAACTAACAGTGAAGAGATGACACTATGTTTTGGAAATACTTGTTTTAGTCCATAAATTAAAAATCAAATAAAATTTAAAATAAATACATTTTTTAAAAAGAGATATGATTAGGTTAGAGAATGGTGTTTTTAGAATGGGGCCAATGGACATTTATGTGGGCAATGGGGAAGGAACTACTGAAGAGGAAAGGGTTGAAAATGAGAAAGGTAGATGGTGTAGTGGATAGAGCACCAACTCTGAAGTCAGGAGGACCCGAGTTCAAATTCGGCCTCAGACCAAAACACTTGACACTTACTAGCTGTGTGACCCTGGGCAATTCACTTAACCCCAATTGCCTTTAAAAAAAAATACAAACAGATGGGTTAGCCTGGGCCAGAAAGGCCACTTCATCCTTTTAACCTGGAGGGAAGTGAGGACATAGGGAAATTTTGTGTTATGAAGAAATGAGGGAGCTCACAGTCAAGAATTTCAATCTTCTCAGTAAAATAGGAGTCGTCATTTGCAGAATAGCATGGGGTGGATATGGAGCCTTGAGGAGAGAAGAGGCTTGGAACAGTCACCATGGGGCGTATGGTAGGAAATCAGGCAGAGATTAGCAAAAAGATCACCACATAGTAGCCACATTCCCATTTGATGTTAGCACAGATTTGGATGAACCCAGTCTTTAGGGATTGTGTGACTTTCTCCAGAAGTGCTTGGAAGCCAAGGAAGAGAAACAGAGAAGACTGGCAACCCATGGTTGCAGAGAGCAGGCTAGCAACAGTAGGGAGGCAAGGACACTATTCATAGGAAGAGTCATTGAAAATGAGTCATTGAAATGTCTAGCTATAGGGTTAAAGGAGAAGCCCTACTATGTGTCGTGTGGGAACAGCAAGTTCTCTTTCAGCACCATACTGACCCATTTGGACACTATGTAGAGTGCAATTCTCCCTGCTCTTGGCTTCTTATCCCCTTGTGAAACTTTCTCATCTAGAAAGGTAACAGAAGATGCCTTTGTTCCTACCCCAAAAAATAGATTTCTTCACCTATGGAGGATTACCTGTCCACAGTTTTGACAAGGGAGTTCTCACAGTCTGCTGCCAAACTCCAAGCCAAGTCTCTTCCTTTACCCTGAACAGCTAAGAAGGCAGAAACAGAGACTGGGTTTTTGCTCAGTAATGGAGTGATTTTTCAATTAAGGTTCTCCCCCAAAGTTGAGTAAAACGCAACTTTGACTTGATCAGCTTTCAGATCTCCGGGTTTTTCCACAACTAGGAGGACTCAGAGTTGTACCTAGACTGGTGCTATCTTTTAGGAAGATAAAATGATCAAACCAAAACAAATCCAGAGGTGGGCAACCAAAATAACAAGATAAATCGTCTAATCCATATAGTTGTCTGAAAAAAGAAATGGGCAGTCTTGGGAGAAGGCAAGTTTTCTGCCAGTAGATGACTTATAGCCATAGATGCGATGACTTGTTGGGGTTGTGCTGTAATTTCTGCTTTGGGTAGGAATTAGATGATATCCTGAGTGTTCCTTCCAACTCCCAAGTACTGGATTCTGTGAAGTTGTTGTAGTCACAACCCTGGGAGGAACTTTAGAAATTCAAGTTCTATTTCCCTTTATTTTTATTTGCCAAATCTTTATTGGGTAAGTGGGGAAGGTTGGCAGGGTCCAGCTTAGTCCTTCTTGGAAGCAGCCTTCCTCATGGCAGCTAGGATGTAGCTGAGCTCCTCTCTCTCCCTCTTGGCCAGGATGTGAGTTCCCACCCTTTTTTTGATGGGCTTGCTTATCCTTGGAGAACCTTAATAATTCCATGGCCCACCTCTCATAAGGTCAAATTCACACAACTCCGGTATCAGGGATCATATCTTTCACAAACTTGGTGTGTTTGGTCAAGTGCCCATGGCGGCGACAGTGTGGCAGCTTTGAAAGGTTTTTGGTAACTTTGTGGCCCTTGTTGAGGCCTACAGCCATGGGTTATCAGACAGCCATGGCCTATCTCCCTTTATTTTACAGGTAAAGAAAACTGATACTCAGAGAAATTAAATGATTTGTCTGGAATCATATAGTTGGTGATATCAGTAGATAAAGTGCTGGGCCTGGAATCAGGAATAGCTGAGTTCAGATGTGGACTTGGACATTTACTAGCTGTGTGACCCTGGACAAATCACAACTGCTTTTTGCCTCAGTTCCATCTGTAAAATGGAGATAATAATAGCAAATACCTCCTAGGGTTGTTGTGAAGATTAAATAAGATTTGTGAAGCATTTAACACAGTGTTGGGCACATAGTAGGCACTATATAAATGTTAGCTATTATTATTGTTATTATTACTAGTGATAGAGCTAGAATTAGCCTGTGTTGAAGGTCTAGAGATGGAATGGAACATTGTGTGGTAACAACAATAGTTCTCTTCCCAATCTCCAGCCCCATACTCTTTCCTCTACCATACTGACCCATTTGGACCCTATGTAGGGTCCAATTCTCCTTGCTCTTGACTTTTTATCCCCTTGTGAAACTCTTTCTTATCAAGAAAGGTAGAAGATGCCTTTGTTCATACCCTCTGGAGAACGGACAAATTGTCATAGAGGAACCACTGGAGGATGTAGAAACTGCAGGAGAGGAAACCCCAGGTTAAGTTGTTGTGGTTTACAAGAATTCCCCACTATACACAGGGAAGATAGAAGAGGTTCGGTCAGGCTTGCAGATTTGATTTCTGATTTACTTTTTTTGTTAGTACCAGAATTTGTTAGCAAACAAATGGGGGTCTGGTGCTTTGACTACTATTTGGACAGAATTGCTGCAGATGGTCCTGAAAGCAAGGGAGAATAATGCTCATAGTGGGACTGTCAGGGTGCTGCAATCCTTTGGAGCAGCTAGGCTTTCTCTTCCCATTGCCCCCTCATTCTCAATAGCACCCCCCCAATACACACACATTCCCAATACAGTAAGCAAAATCTATTTCCACATGCTCCCCCCTCACCCCCCAAAAAAGCAAAGCATTTCCTACAACCTTTTATTGTTAGAAAACTGGGTAAAAGCTACACAATTTTCAGTAAACCAACAGAAATGTCTTTTGTGCATATGAAGGCTGTGTGTGAAGGTCTATGTGCTCTTCTCAGCTAACCAGCAATAATGAAGTCAAAGGGAACCATGGATGCAGACTCAAACCAACCTATCCCTCTCAAGAGCCATGGGCAGTAAGTCATTAACATCTTGCAAGTGTTCTTCCAGGTGACCTTTCCACCTCAGGCCAGAATAGGGTCTGACCCCTACAGGATATTGTTTAAAGACCCTTCTCTATTACGTAACACACAGTGCAGGTTCCACCATTTCCTGTGGGATTGTGGAGTGGCCCACTGGATCTTTGGCAAGATAATTCCTCAGAATTTAAATTCATGGACTCATAGAGGTGCTAAGTGGGTGATGGAGAATGTCTTGGAACCCAGGAAAGCCCTATAGCATAAGAAACCAATGATTTACCTAACCTGCTGTTCACCCAGTAAGAGGCAGAAACTCAAACTCGATGGCTAGGCAATCCTGACTAGCATTCCTACTTTGCAAAGAGAGAAACTACCAGATGAGGCTGGCAGGAGGGCCAGGGGAATAAAGGCAGTGTTCTCGAAAGTTACTGCATTGTCATTTTGGGCCAGACTAATGGAGTCAGCATCACATTGGCAGATAGTTAACAAGCCAGGCATAGTTCCCTCAATGGTCCCACTACATGGCTGCAATTTGGGGATGCAATAGGATTCAGTGTGCTCCTGAGCCCCTCGCAAAAATGAACTATTCTTCTCCCTTAGATCAGTGCCACTGGGTCTGGACAAGCTTCAACATCATTAAAAACAGATTTGTTAAACAGTGACATGAGCTGGAACCAACATCTAAGGAAGTGTCAGATGGTGGTGCTTGCCAGAAGTGAGGGCCTGGAGTGAGGACATCAATGACTTAGGAGGCCTGGCAATTCCTTCTAGTATTCCCTTTATTTGCCTCTTTCCTGGGCATGTGGGAGGGAGTGGGAATCAGACAGCAAATAGGGCAGGGAGGCTCACCTTCACATGTTAGCACTAAGGCCCATCTCCGTCTCAGAGCCACTGTGGCAGAGCCCCACTGGGGGACTTTGGGGAGAGGGGACGAGGTGGCTTGAAGGGAGATTTGGGAGGTGTCTACTCTTGGGCTTGGGACAATACCATCCTAAGGCTGGCATTTTCAACAAGCTTAGCTGCCTCCTTGGTCACAGAATCAGCACTAAATGGTTCTCTTCACACAGCCTGTCTGCATTGGGCCCTTGTCTTCTTTCAGTCATGATGCCCCATCAGCTCTTGGGAGCCTGACAGAGCCAGAACTCCCTGAACACTGAGCATTCAGAAGCTCCCTCCCCATCACCGCCCCCTTCCTGGGTGACCCAATGTGTGTCGCATCTGAAACACATCATCCAAGTTATAAACTTTGAAATGAGGCTTTATAACATTCCTGATTTAGCAGCTTCGGGGGCTAATACTAGTCTGTGCTGTCAATTCAGGCTCAGAAGGAAACAGCAAACCTCAGTGCAAAGCACTGGAGGCCATAGACTCTCCACAGTTCCCCGTCCTCTTTTGGCTCACCTGACTCACTCCTGTCCCTCTACCAAGGATGTTGCTGCCTCTTTCCCCACCATCCTCAAAGGGTTAGTGGGGGCAGGCATGTTGTGTGAAACAGACAAGCAAGTATGTAGTTCTTTGCCATATATGAAATACCACCACCCCCTAACGCTCTCCCTTGGCCTTCATCTCCCCTCAACAATGCAGCTGAAAGGGTCTTTGGTCCCAACAGGTCTCTGTGAAAGCAGATTCTCCTTTCTTGTTCAAAACTCCAGAGGCATTAATTATCCTGTGGGCAGAAGAGCAGCATGCCACTATTTCCTCCCCATGCTGGGTACTGCTCTTGAGCATTCCAATTCAGTCTTCCGGGTGCTGGAGAATTCAGACGGGGAAAGCGTGAGGAGTTGTACTAAGGCTCCCTGAGAGACACAGGGCCCGGTAACCTCCATCATGGTGCAGGTCGCAGCCAAGAGATGGGGCTAAGCATGATGACAGCATCTGGAAAGGAAAAGTCAGAGAGACCTCATTAAATCCCACATCACCAAGATGCTTCCCATTCCACCCTCCAGGGATGTGAAGCCCAGCTTTAGCCAAATGATCTCTGCTAAAAGCTCTAGGGGTAGGGTGAGAGATAATAGAGATAATAATCAGGAGAGAATGGAAGAGTTCTGGTTTAGTTGCTTGGGTTTGCTGTTGTAATCCACGACTTCCCTCATATCTGACAGCTTCTTTCTACTTAAGAGACCTAGTTCAGGGACCTCATACATATCCCAGAACTACTGCAATAGCTAATTGGCCTCCCAGCTTCAAGTTTCTGCCTTCTCCAGTTTGTTCTCTACAAAAAAGTATCTTCTGAAAGTGAAAGTCAAACCATGTTATTCCCCTGCTCATATTGCTATGGCTCCCTATTGCCTCTAGAATAAAATGCAAACTTGTTTATTTGGCTTTTAAAGCCCTTCACATTATGGTCCCAATTTACCTTCCCAACCTCATAAGCCATTATTTCCATGTCTGCACTGTACAGTCCAGCCAAAATGGCCTCCTTGCTATTCCTCACACACATCACTCCATCTCCCATGCCTCTGTACTTGCAGATCCCCACCTCTAGAATGCACTCACTTCCTCCTCTCATAATCATGTTTCCTTCAAGATTCAGTTCAAAAGTCTTCTCCTACAGGAAGCTTTATATCTCATCTTTTGACATCTATCCCATCCTTCAAGGTCTAGATCCTATGCTCTCTCCTTCATGAGATTGGAATTAATTCCTCCCTCCCTCCTTGATCCCTCATGCTCTTTTAGGATTATAGATTTGGAAATGGGAGGAATTTTAGAGGCCATCAAATTTAACCACCTCATTTTACAGATGAGGCAACTGAGAACTAAGGAGCTTAGGTGATTTGCCCAAGGTCACATGGCTACTAAGTGCCTGAGACAGGATTTGAACCCAGGTCTTCCTGACTCTGTGCCCAGTGCTCTATCCATAGCTCCATGTAGCTGTCTACTTATTGTCTAACCTATTGGGGTTATCTGTGTGACCTTATCCTCCAATTATACTGTAAGTCTCTCAAAAGCAGGAATCATGTCCTTTTTTAGCTTTGTATTTTAGCTTTGTATTTTGATTATCTAACACCAAAGTGTGCTTAATGTTTAATCTGAAAGTTTCTTACCACACCAGGACCTTTGCATAGGCTCTTGGAAAGTTGCCCTTCCCTATGTGAAAGTCAGTAGAATACACTGCCCTAAGTATTCATTAAGTCTCTACTGCTCACCAACCCAACCCACATTGGTAAAGGGAGTTCCTCACGTGGATTAAACCATGAATTGAGGTCAGATAAGTAAAATTCCCTGAGGATACAAAGACAACACAACAGAAAAAGAAGGCCATCCTCAAAGAGGCCAATGGTTATCTTCTCTCAAGTCAGAGATTAGCAGGGGTGGGGAACCTGCAGGCTTGAGGTCATAGGTCCTTAAGTGCTGCCTTTTGACTGAATCCAAACTTCAGGCTGCAGGTTCCCCACCCCTGGAAGGGATACGCTTCACTTTGGTAGGCTCTTTGAAAGTGGGATAGAATTTGTTAGCCATCCATTAGAAAGCAGAAACCAAATGCCCTGTGGGAGAACCTAATAAACAACTAATTCCATCCATCTGAGGGTAAAGTTGAATTGGAGCCCAGCCCTCAGAGGCAGGACCCCAGTGATCATGTGGTGAAGAGTCTGGTCAGCAAAACCTCCCAAGCACCATCATTTGACCTTGCTCTCACAGGGTAAAAAAGCAGGTGAAGAAAACAGAGGAGCTGTGACTTCCTTTCAGGACATGGTAGCAAGGAAAAGAGAGTGGATGAAGGGAAGCAAAGAGAGAATGAGAAGGAATGTTTTGAGCTGTAATTCCTTTGTCAGTAACTCAGGAAGAAGAAACAATAGACCTGTAGAGCAGCCAATAGGGCCAGTCACCATTGCTTTATCACTTCTGGGGTAGGGGCTCCTTGTCAAGCACACTAGCCAGCCCTGAGAAGGCTGAGAGACAATGCATTTAAGTCTTAAGCAGCCAAAGCCTGGAAGTTCCTGCCCAACACACAGTGTACTGAATTTTCCTCCCTTAGGAAGACTAATTCTGTTCTGAAAAGGAATTGCTGCTTAGAAAGAAGGGAACTTGTGCATCAAGGTCAAGGGATATGAATTATTGGAAAGGCAACTAGAAACAACTAGCCAAAGTGTGTCTTGAGTTCTCATCAAGGTGTCTCAGAAGCATAATCTGCTCAGATTTTCTTCCATCACCTACCCCTCACCTCCTTGACACTTTCTCTCTTCTTCATAGAAAATTCCCGATCTGAATTCCTTTGAACTTTTCCAAATACTGCCTCATTTATTTTTGTTTCTGGAATTTTTGTTCCATCACTTATCTATCAAATTCCTTCCTATATGAAGGCCCTAGGCCTTGGCCTCAGGATTTCTTGGTTCCTCTCTCAGGAGGGTCCTTCCTACAGCTTTGTCATTGAATCACGGACTACCCAAATTGGGAATGACTTCAGAGGTCATCTAGTACAACACCTGTCTGAGAAGGAATCTCCTACATAACATTTGGTAGCAAAGAGTCATCCCTTAACCATCTCCAATGATAGAGAACTCACTACTCCTTTAGGCAGACTATTTCCCTTTTGGACAACTATAAGCATTAGGGAGTTTTTCTTTACAGAGAGTCCAAATCTTCCTCTCTGCAGCTTCAAATCCTCCTCTCTGTAGACAAACCAAACAAACCTAATCCCTCTTCCACATGACAGACCCTTAAATAGTTGAAAGCAATTATCTATCATGTCCGCCCACCCCCTAAATACTGTCTTCTAAAGGCTAAGTCAGGGGTGGAGAACCTGTGGCCTTGAGGCCACATGTAGCCCTCTAGGTCCTCAAGTGCAGCCCTTTGACCGAATCTAAATATTCCCAGGTCCTCCTGTTGATCCCAATAGTGCATGGTTTCCAATTCCCTTATCATTCTGCTCAGCATCCTCCAGACACTTTCCAATTTGTCAATATTCTTCCTAAAACATAACTCCCTAAATTCATTATTCCAGATCATTTTATTGCTGCCTTTTCTCTGGAAATAATATTTTTGCTCATCAGCCTCAGATAGGGTCTGTTTTTTGGTCTGCTGTGTAACAATATGACACATGTAGAAAGTCCTCTAAAACCCCTATGTCTCCCTCATCCTGCAACTGTGTGGTTGATTCCCTGGAATCAAGTTCAAGATTTAAATTCAGCCTTATGGAATCCCACCTAAGTAGAGTTGATCCATCATCTAACCCAGTGGGGTCAAACTCAAATAAAAGTGGATCTCCTTGGCCACATGTTAACTTAGAAAACCAAAAATTAACATTATTTATATTGTTGCTATTTTTATTTATTTTGTTAAACATTTCCCATTTACAATTTAATCTAGTCTGGCCTCAGGAAATGTGAAGGTCCCACAAGTTTCATACTTCTGGTATAGCCTGTAATAATCTTTTTGAACCCCAATTCTAATATCTAGCACATTGGATGGTCTTCTCAGCTTTGTGCTTAGAGAAGCATACCATCTATGTGTTATCAAAGTCATGTTTAACAGAATGGGGCCAAGGATGCATCCCCTTGTGGCAATCCGTTACAGACATTCCTCCAGCTTGATACTATTTAATCATTAATTAGCACTTTTGGGGGTCCAACTGTTCAACCAAATCAACCTATTACAATCCAGTCAATCTCTCTATTTCATTCACACGGCTATCACAAGAGATCTGGTCAAATGCCCTCCTGAACAATCCATGTATGCAGCATTCCTCTATCTACCAGCCTAATAACCACCTGTCAAAAAATGGAAAGAAAGTTAGCCTGGGGTGACTTGCTCCTGATGACCCCTTGCTGGCTTGTAGTAATTGTTGCTTCGTTTTCTAAATGCCTACAAACCATGTCCTTTAATAATACATTCTAGAATTTTGCTAGGTATCGAAGCCAAGCTTAGCAGCTGTTTTTGAAGAATTCATTTTCTATCCTCTTTCCAAAATCAAGACAAAAATTGCCCATCTACCATTCTGTGACACCTTTTCCATTCTCCATAACTGCTCAAAGATCAGTCTTACAAGCTTTTATGCCTGCAGTTTCAATATCCTACGGTGTAGTTTGCTCAGACTTGGTGGCTTGAACTCATTAAGTATTCTTGTCCCATACTTTCCAGTTTTTAATCCTTCCTTTATTAGGAAGAGATTAGAGTGGCTCATGGTTGGGAAATTGTACAATGATTCCAAACTATGGGATGCTGCAAAAAGTCTATAACAACATTCTTCTTGTGATGATACAGGGGCTTTCTGCTCAGGTACAGCTTGGACTAGATGATTTCTGAAATAATTTCTTATTCTGATATTCTGGGACTGACAGAACTATAGAAAGGAACTCCTGAGAGAGAAATTAGCATAGATAGAAATCATCAGAGACCACTCTCTTGGAAAAACCAGAATTTTAAGTACCTATATGGCAACCACTGGTGGAGCAAACGTAGGTTACAGCATATTACTAAAGATGATTCGGAACATAAGGGAACAGAAAAGAAAGCAGGCTAGTAATGTAAGGAGAAGGATGCGGAAAGGGGAAAAAAATGGGTAAGTCAAGTTTGAATCTCTGCGTTTTGAGAACAGAAAAATCGGAGAGGGTCAAAAGCAGAAGATGTGTGCTTGGGAATTAAACTAGGATTACCCTTCAACCATCTTACTCTGTGTGTGTGTGTGTGTGTGCGCGCCCAAGCACGCATGCCTGGGGGTAGGAGATTTGAGAAATGAAATCGAATGACCTTGTGAGGCACTTTCCCAACTCAAGGATCCTATGGATTGTTCGAGACCTGTGCTCTACTTCCCTTTTGTGCTTAGCAGAGCAGAGCAGAAGGAAACATCCTAAATAAGGCCACTCCCCTTCACCCCTCTTCTAGTTTCTTCAGCCTAAGGCCAGAGTAGGCTGAAAGATGAATAGTAAAGGCATGTTCTCCAGACCTTGCACCACCAGCCTTCACAGCTGTAGTCTCTCTGAGGAAGAGAGAGGAGAGGGGGAGAGGAGAAGAAGGAAAAGGGAGGGGAGAGGGAGAGAGGGAAAGAAAGAGGGAGAGAGGGAGAAATGGAGAGAGGGAGAGAGAAACAATAACAACAATACAAGAAACTGGTCAGAGCCACACTAGCCCAGCAGTCAAGGTGGCTCCTATGTACAGTCATGCTCAGACATGGCTTTGCCAACCACTTTTACTCAAGACAGCTTGGAGGCTTCATTTTGCTGCCAAAAAAAGCCTTCACTTACAACTGGCAACCAGTTCTTCCCCGACCCCACCTCCCTCCAAGGTTTCTAAGTAATCTTCAGAGTATTACCTTTGAAATAACATTAGAGAAGTCAGTATCTTTTCTTGTAGCTCATTCCCTAGGAAACCAAGAAACTAGGCTGGTCAGTTTTATCTCCAGGCTTTACCAAGGAGCAAAACAAAGGGAAGAAACTAAAAATAACCAGGGGAAAAAAGAAGAAAAAAGGAAAGGACAAAACTGTTTCCATTCTACTCAAGTTTTTATGAAACAAAATTGCCTGTATCTAACTGGCCAATCTCACATGTGGGGGCTCTGCCCATCTCTCCCCATACCATGTGTGTATCCCTTTAAGGGACTCAAAAGCTTTGTGGGGTTTGATTTAATAGCTGAAACATCAGCTTCCATTTAGAAGCAATCCCAGCATAAGTGAGATTGCTTTTGCTGGCACAGAGGATTCAGCATTCTGAGATGGCAGCAGTGACTAGCTCATTGAGAAAATTAATTTTTTAGCTCAGGATGGCTCCTGAGGCGTGGCCTTGTGACCCAAACTGAGAATGATGGAGTCTTCACACTGTAAGTTGCAATATTTAATAGCTGAGTGCCAGTTAATTAGATTAGTTGAGCAACTGTGACAGATGCTAGGCAACACGAGCTAAGGGATGGGTGGGGAGAATAAAGTGATGAGGAGGGGGAAGAAAGGAAAGCCATTAACATTCAGGGCATGGAGAACTAGAATGCAAATTCAGATTAACCCTCTCCAATTTAGAGATGCCCAGGAGCTAAGCCCTCAACACCCAAAGCTGGATTTTACTAGAAATTCTTGGCCCCTTGGCTGAAAGTAGTGACTTAATATAAAGAAAGAAAGAGGGGAAAGGGGAAACAGAAGACCAGTAGTGGGCAGGGTTGAGGAATGTTCCTCTATTCTGGGCCAACAGCATCTCATCTGCTGCCAGCTGGACATGAAGAAATAAATGGCATCTTAGGCTGTGAGAACACTGCTCTGAAATCACCCTGCAGGTCTTGGCCTAATCTGGGCCTTGCCACTGTCTGGGGTGAAGAAATCATAAGAGAGAAGTCTGGCTTCATGGAGGTGGGGGATTCAACTCAGGTTGGTAATACTGGGACTCAAAGTATACATGCACATAAATATAAACACAAGGAATTGTTCTATTAAGATGATCCTTCCATCTCATATCCTTGAGTGCTGGTGGGGGGTTACCTCTGTAGTCTCCCAGATAAGCACCTCATTCCCTTCCTGTCCACCACAAGCAAGGGTTTTTCGTATCATGCATCCCTTTGGAAGTCTGGTGAAATTTTTGGACTGCTTAGGAGAATAATGTTTTCAAACACATAAAATACGGAGGATTGCAAAGGAAACCAACCATATTAATACACAGCTATCAAAATATTTTTTAAACAAGCTCATAGACCCTAGGTTAAAAACTCCTATCCTACAGTCTCTTTACGCCAGAGCATACTTCTGAGAACCCCCTTTACCAAATCTTGCCTTCCCATCCCCACCCAGAACATGTGCTCCATTTATTTCTCACATATTCTCTTTGCATCTCTCTGTCCTGTATTAAGGACATCCTGCCTCTTATATGCAGGAATCTATGTAGGTTCATTCCCCTGATGAATGGAGAGAGATAAAGAATTAGATCGTGGACCCACACGTCTAATTTGGCCCCAATCCTGTTCACCAAGGTGATAAAGGTTGGACATCCTATGAACATAAGGGAAAACATCTGAAACGTAAAATAGGCTTCAGATCCTGGTAATCTATTTAACATCTTGGCACAAAGTCCTCAGCTCTATTCCCCAAGTCTAAGCATCAGATTTGGAGGGATTTTGTTTGTTTATTACCTTTTATTCTCCTGAATTTCCCAAAGCAATTCAGGAAATCAAAGGCACAAAATTTGATCATCCCCAGCCACAGAATTTAGAATCAGCTTTTTCTAAGTCCATCTTTCTAATGTCATCTCCATCTATTCCCCTACATGAACCAGGAACATCATCTCAATGGGTCCACGCTTGTCTCTCAAGCAAGGCTTCTGTATTCCCATCTATATACATTTGTTCACATCACAGCTGACCAAGAACTGTTCCCTCTCTTCTTTACATGACTACTAATCTGGTCCGGAGGGCTGGCTTGAGTCTCCCTTCCCCCATGATGACCTCCCTCACTGCCTCAACCCACAGCGTTCTTTCCCTTCTCTGTACTTCTAAAGCATCTACTGCCCATGCCACTCATTTAAACCTAATTATAGGATTGCCCTAGTTAAGTTTTTAGATAATAATATGTGTGACAATAGCAACAACAGAGAGGCATCACAGTATGTTGAAAGAAAGACTGCTAATCTTTGCTACTTACATCATCTCTTGATGACTCAGTTTTCTTCCTCTGTGAAATGGGGATAAGAATTTATGCATTGCTTACCACAAGGGATTCCTACTGAGACCAAAAAGACTCCTGGGGAGGGGGAGAATACATTTCATAGGAACTGGGAAGAAGCTATCAGTCTAGACTCTTGCTGATCTGACTAAAAGAATTAATAATTGAACTGGAGGGGAAAGGAAGAATGTCTTAGGTAAAACTGAAAATCCAGGGGCTATGGAGACAGAGAATGAGTAACAGTGGAAAAGGTGCCCAGCAATTCAAATGAGAACATCATTCAGAAGAGCATAGGGAATAATTTTTATGGTGTCACATGCTTATATACCAATGTAGATTATGAACAACAGGTGAATTTGAACTATCAATGTAATTTGATAAATATTACATTTATCTACACTCCCAAGTTCATTTCCACTAAATGAACACAAGCTCCATAAAGACATTTTGTTTTCATATTTCCATGGTCTAGCACATAGTAGGTTCTTAACAAGTACTTGTTTAATTGGATTGAGAAGCATCTAAAGAGATGATACGATCTTCTGTAAAATGAGGGGGTTGGGACTCACTGGTGCCTAAGGTTCCTTTCTAGGCCCAGGAGCCTACGAACTTGTTTTCTCAAGGAGCTCAAGAGAACTGAAGAGATTAAAAAACAAACAAACGAAACAACCCAGCTTGTCTGAATAAATTCAAGTCTTCTGATTCAGATGGATTATGGTCAAGATTACTGAAAGAACTTGCAAATGTTGAGTAGCAGACTTCCAGGACTAGTAGCTGAAGAATCGTAGAAAGTATGCTAGCAAAGTGTGAGGCAAATGGGCCAATATCCAGAAGGAGGAAGGTGTATTCTAGAAACTGTCTACCAGGAAGCATCAATCCCAACTCCAGAGGAATTCTAGAATGGGTTATCATAAAGCAGAGGTCCTTAACCCAGAGTTATAAACTCAGATTTCTTTCCCAAATAATCTGATAACTGTATTTTAATATAATTGGTTTCCTTTTGAATCCTATTTTGTTTTTATGTTTTTAAAAACATTCTGAGAAGGGGTCCATAGCCTCCACTAGACAGACCAAGTGGATCATAATACAAATAATGTTTAAGAACCCCTGTTATAACCAGATGATTTCAACTGCTCAGAAGGGAAGAATCAATTACTAGAGGCTAGCACAGATTCACTAGATTAATTGCATGAGAGATTAACTGTCTGACCAGATTTTTAATTTTCAAACAACATTGCTATATATGTATTTTTACCGTGCCTTAGGGCATTTAACAAAGTCTCAGTATCCTGACGTAGAGATGGGGGATTGTGGGCTAGGTGAAAATTCAGTGAAATGTATTCAGAATTGGCTGAACGGCAGTACCTATTGATAGATAGATGTCAGCCTGAAAGAAAATGATCTGGTGAAATGCCCCCAGGAATAGAAGGATCATAGATTAAAAGCTGGAAGGACCTTAAAAGGTCATCTAGTCCCACCCCTACCCCCTAGTTTTATAAATGAGGAAGAGCGAAGTCTGAAGAGTTTAAGTGGCCTGCCTATACATGAGGGTCAGGATTCCCAACCAGCTCTCCTGCCATCAAATCCAGTGCCCTTCCCACTACATGATGTGACCTCTTCTCTCCTCTGTCCTTCACCCTGATCTTTAAAGTTTTGGATAACAACAATAATAACCAGAATTTATATAGCACCGACTATGTACTCGGCACTGTTCTAGGATCTTTAGAAATAGTATGTCATTTGATCCTCCACAACAAGCCTGTGAGGTAGGTGCTATTATTATCCCCATTTTATAGTTAAGAAAACTGAGACCGACAGAGGTAAGTGACTTGCCCAAAGTACACAGCTAAGTAAAAGTCTGAGGCTGGATTTGAACTCTGATCTTCCTAGCTCCAAGCCCAGCACTCTATCCATTGCACTACCTAGCTGGATAAAGATAGATGACATGATTATCATATCTGCAGAAGACATGAAGTTAGGATGAATAGCTAATTTGTTGGATGATAGAGAGTCAGGATAGAAAAAGATTTCAAAAAGGATGATAATGACTGGACCAATTTAACTATTAAACTTAGCAGGGAATAAATGTAAATTCCTACATTTAGGTTTACTAAATCAGCACAAGTGTGGGATAAAGGTAAAACATCTAAAAAGCAGGTCATGTATCAAAGATGTGAGTATTTTAGTAGAAAGTAGGTTCACAAGTCAGAAGTACAGTACAACTGCAAAAAATAAAAATGAATGTGATCCTAGAAATGTAAGAGTCAAAAACGAGAAGTCCCAGTCCTCTCCCTATGCTGGTCGGGCTACACCTGGAAAATGCATGTTCACTTCAAAGGAAGACATTTTCAGAGGGTTGGCTTTGAGAACTGGAGAGCTTCTAGAAGAAGATGACTAAGCCATGCCACTGTGGGAGAACATGGAGATCAGTATTAGACAAAGCTGAGACTCTGTCATGTGTACACTAAGCAACATTTGAAAACAGTGAGTCCGTGTATTTGCAAGTCACATCTTTTCTGTGTCACCGTCCATCAGAGGCTCTGAAGCTTCACTGAAAGACATAGAACTTTGATTATTACAAAGCAAATATCTTTGTGATAAACAGAAAAATTTGGGGCACTAAAAATAAGGGGTAGTAAAAAAAAATAAGTGTGTCTTGCTGCCCCTCCTCTCCACTGTCTGTTTTGTTCACAGGCATAATACAGTCTAGCAAGGGGAATGCTGGACTTATCATAAGGGCAGGCATGCTCAGATATAAAATAAACTTTAGAGCATTCAGCTCAGCAGCTTGGTGTGAAGTCCTCGGTCCACTCCCCAAAGCCTAGGTTTACTTTGTTTGTCCCTAATGCTGACAGAGGGACAGCATAGTGCTCAGCTTGAAATCGGGAAGACCTGAATTCAAAGCATGCCTCTGCCAACTTGTCAGCTATGTGACCATGGGCAGGTAATGTGTCTAAATGGTAATTCAGGCTATACATAGAATAGGTATAAGAATATACCTCTCTAAGCCTCAATTTTCTCATCTATATAATAAGACAGTTGGTACTAAATATTTGCTTTCTTTTTTGGGGGGGGGGCAGGTGCTTATAAATACTTGTTTAATTGAATTTAGTTGGTTGATGTCCTCTGAGAGAATTGAGGAGATGGATTAGGACAGCAGAGAGTTAATTGTGGGAAATGAGTGAACCACACTGACTCCATTTTATGACTTAATTCTGGAGCTGGCTCAGTTCTCTTTCTATTCAATTATGGGTCTAATCCAATTTCTGCATTATGAGAAAACTTTATTCAGTTGTGGGAATTGGGAAAAAACCTTATTTCATTGTTTCTCTGCGTGGCTGGGAAGCTGGACTACCTGCTTAGAAACTCTTAACCAAGGACCTAGGTTATGCTGACCGGAAACCTGGTCAGAACCAAACATTGATGCGAGGAATTTTCTCACAACTGTACATCTCATGCAACCCATATGTTCTATCTGAAAACTGGCCCCATACTGATCAATTAGTTATTGTTTCCATGTTCCTTTATTGACCTTTGTGAGGAGTGGGATGCCTCCTTTTCTGATTTTAGGGAATGGTATCTGTTTACTCTCCCCCTCCCAACTTGGAAAGTCTCTATTCTTTCATCCAATTAGAAATTGGATTACCTAATGTTGCATTGTTTCCTTTTAATTAATTGGTCTTCTTCGGTTAATTGTTTTTAATGTATAAAATCTGTCTCCCCCTGTATCTGAGGTCCAGGCTTAAGCTGAGGAGGTCTGGTCCTGGTTTGTTGGGCAGCTGCCATGCACTGCTTAATAAATCAATATTTAGAAGCTTGAACCTTTATTTCCTCAGTCATTTCATCTTTCACCTGCCACACCTCTCTCCAAAGCCTTCTGGGGTCATTCATAGAACAGAGAGCTGGGAGAGATCTTAATCAGTGGTGGGGAACCTGAGGCCACATTCGGCCCTCTAGGTCCTCAAGTGTGGCCCTTTGACTGAGTCCAAATTTCACCGAACAAATCTTCTTAATTAAAAGGATTTGTTCTGTAAAACATGGACTTGGTCAAAAGGCCACTCCAGAAGATCTAGAAGGCCACATGTGCTGCAGGTTCCCCACCTTGTTAGATCATAGAATATCAGTGAGAAGGAACTTGTAGACTAAAGAATGTCTGAGCTGAGAGACAGATGTTTTTCTAAGGTCTTTCCAACATCTAAATCTATGATCCTGTGACCCCATGACTTTGCCAAGATTTACAGTAGAAAATAAGAGCCTAGCTTAAAGGATGGATCCCCTGATGGTGAAATGTTCATGAGCTTTTTGCCCCAGCATGGACAGCAGAGCACCACAAAGGGGCAAGGCCTTACCTGTCTGAGTTCCTGGGGGTGAAGTTGCTGTCCTAAGGGCTTCTCATGCAGGCAAGTGCTTCCACGTGCTGACAAAGGCTGTGGGGATGAGGGAGTAAGGTACTGTGGTGATGCAGGTCCATGTGTCTGAGGTAGGGTCATAGCAATCTAATGTCTTACACCGCTGGGTACCAAAGTACCCACCTACCACATAGAGCTTGTTCCCTGAAGCCAAGGCATGGCATGACATGCGTTTGGCTGTCATGTCCCCAATCCGCGTCCACTGGTTGGTCTCGCAGTCAAAGCGGTAGGCGGAAGCAGCCGTGAATTCTGTGTCACCCCCCATGATAAAGATCTGGCTGCCCAGGACAGCGGCTGCTGTATAGCGCCATGGCTGAGGACATTCTGCTTTGATGGTCCATCGGTTGTCTGCAGGGTCATAGCACTGGACTTTGGACACCATGTCCCGGTGAATACTCGTTCCGCCGAAGACAAAGAGCTTAAGCTTGGCGCTCACCACTGCAGCATTGCTGACTCCATCCCTTAAAGGAGCCACCATCTTCCACTTGTTGGCTCCAGGGTCATATTTCTCTACTTGCTTCAAGGAAACAGAGGGGGAGGCTGGGAAAACCCCAGCCACTGCAGTGTGTCCCCCTACCACATAGAGACAATTTTCCAGCTCAGCTGAGCCATGACCAAAGCGGGCAATCAGCATAGGAGCAGCCTTGGACCACTCTTCATGGACAGTATCATACACCCAGACATCCTTGGAGACACCATTCTCAGAGCCCCTCCCACCTGTCACATAGACCTTACAGCCAATGGCGCAGGCACTGAACTCCTTCCGTGGGCTGGGCAGGTCTGCCTTGGGGATGATTTCCTTTGCTTTGTGGTCCACCTGGTAGATCTTGTCACACATGAAGGTCTGTCCTCCGAGGATCAGAAGGGTATGGCCTGCCTTTCGGGGCCGGGCACAGGGGCTGGTAACCACGCCATCATTCTGTAGAATCTTCTTCTTGCAGTGGAGAGCCTCGTCCATGATAAGCTTGTTGCGCTCATCCGCCAAAATGAGGTCCTCACAGGCGATCGCCTCCTTCAGGATTTCAGAGGGCAGCAGGGCCAGCCGTACACTGCGTAGAAGCTCTGGAAGGTACACCTTTCTCTCATCCAAGTCATGTTTCACCCACTGAATAATGGCTTCAAAGACTACTCGTTCATCCTCTGTCTCAAGCTCATCGCTGGAGATCAGGTCCAACAGGGTGTCCTTGGAGAGGTTTTTGAAGTCTTCGCTCTGCTGCACTGTCTCAAAATGTACCAGGCACATGCGCCAGGAGAGCTCATAAAGGCGGCGGCACTGGTGGGCATCTGAGAGGAGCATCATGCCCAGGCAGTTGGAGGGGAAGAGGTTCTTTTCCAAGAACTCAGCTGCGGCATCTCGCACATCATGGAACTGGAGCATGTCCCCCGCCTCCAGTAGGGACTCAGCATTTTCCTCATTGATGATGATCCGGGAGGAATAGGCAAAGTCCAGCAGCAGCTCAAGCACTTCTGGATGGAGGCTATCATGAAAGTTGACTGCGTCATCCAGACTTTCCCGTAGACCATGGCTGAACATGGCCTCAAAATAGCAACTAGAGGCAGCCAACACGGCACGGTGGCAGGGGAACGAGCGCTCCCCAGCCCAGAGGGTGACGTCTGTGAACATACGGTGTTTACGCAGGGTGTTGAGGTGGGACAAGACACAATCTGGGTGGGAAGGTTTGTGGAAAAGGGTGATGTTCATTGAGTCTGTGCTCGTCCTGGACTTGCGGTTCTCGTGGACGCTGACAGACATTTTGATCAAGTCTGCTAAGGAAAGAAAAGCAAATGTTTCAGTAGAGCCACTACTTACCCTTCACAAAGTCAACGTCCTAGCTCTTCGCCTGTATTGCAGGCATTGGCTCTTCCTCTTGGCTCTCACCCTGACACCCAACTATCAGCCTCCATAGACCCCAAGAGATTGCCCCTGCTTGCTTCATTCATTCTTGCTGCTTGGTTCTGCCAAAGCCTCACACAGGATCACATGCAACAGAATTCAGTAAATTCAACAGTGCCTCAGCAGTTAATCTGGTTCTAGTCAGGGTTGGCTCAGTTCTGGAATCAAATTCAAATTTTGATCCATTCTCTGGATTGCAGCTGCCCCAGGGTTGGTGAAGCCCCAGACTCATAATAAGCCAAGATTTGGGGAAGCTATCTATGGTTATCAGATAAATAAGTATAAGAGATAGGGAGAATATAGTATTGACTTGTTTTGGTAAAAGGAACTTTTTTTTTTAAACAATGAAGAGAAACTAGTTTAATTTATTTTTTTTTTAATTTTAATTTGTTTTGGTGAGGCGATTGGGATTAAGTGATTTGCCCACGGTCACACAGCTAGGAAGTGTCAAGTGTCTGAGGCTGGATTTGAACTCAGGGCCGGTGCTCTATCCACTGCACCACCTAGCCACCCCTGAAACTAGCGTAATTTAGATTTTACTGTTTTCTTTTGAAAAAAGACTGATATGTCATAAAAATAGTTGCTTTTGCACCCATAAAAGAACTAACATTTATATAGTACTTTAGCATTTGCAAAACACTTTATATATATTATTTCATTTGATTCCTCAACAACCATAGGATGTAAGTGCTATTATCCCCATTTTATAGCAGAGGAAACCGAGGCAAGCAGAGGGCAAGTGACTTGCTCAGGGTCACATAGCCAGGAGGTGTCTGAGGATGGATTTGAACTCAGGTTTTCCGACTGGATAAAAGTCCAACACTCTAACACACCACGTAGTTCGCTCCAACTCAGGATCAAAAGATACAAAAGAAATTATTGAAGATGTTATACCATTTAGCATTTTAAATCTTGGCTGCTACCAGTCATGAGTAGTACTTTAAACATGTCGCTGTTCAGTCGTGTCTGTGATCCTGTGGACCACAGCACACTAACACTGTCCATGGGGTTTTCTTGGCAAAGATACTGGAGGGGTTTGCCATTTCCTTCTCTGGTGGATTAAGACAAACAGAGGTTAAGTGACTTGCCTAGGGTCACACAGCTAGTAAGTGCCTGGGGCCACATTTGAACTCAGGTCTTCCTGACTCCAGGCCTAGATCTCTATCCACTAAGCCATCTAGCTTTCCCCTTTAAATATGTACATATGTGTGTGTATAATTTTTTTGTTGTGCTTTACTTGACAAAAAGCATTTTCATGTACAGACAAACATGAACCAAACAGATTAGCAGGATTGTACAGGATAATATTATTATGTAGAACTTGCATTTTTTTAAAAGAACATAATAAATTCAACATGTTAGTTCCAAAGCTGTTATGCTTGTCTTCCTATCCTTCTGTTCTCTTCTGTACAATTAGTACCAACTTTTTTTTGTTTTTTTTTGTTAATAAATTTATTTATTTTTAGTTTTCAACATTTACTTCCACAAGACTTTGAGTTCCAAATTTTCACCCCATCTCTCCCTCCCCCCACCCCAAGATGGCATGCATTCTAAATACCCCTTCCCCTAGTCTGCCTTCCCTTCTATCTCTCCACCCTTTTTCTTATCCCCTTCCCCTTCTACTTTCCTGTAGGGTGGGATAGATTTCTGTACCTCATTTCCTATATTTCTTATTTCCCAGTTGCATGTGAAAACATTTTTTTTAAACATGTGTTTTTAAAACTTTGGGTTCCAAATTTTCTCCCTTCCTCCCTCCCCACCCACCTTCACTAAAAAGGCAAGCAACTCAATATAGGTTATACCTGTACGTTATGCAAAACACTTCCATAGTAGACATGCTGTGAAAAACTAACTCTATTTCCCTTAATCCTACCCTGCCTCCCCATTTATTCTATTCTTTCTTTTGACCCTGTCCCTCCTCAGAAGTATTTGCTTCTGATTACCCCCTTTCCCAATCTACCCTCCTCTCTATCATCCCCCTACTCTCTTATCCCCTTCCCCTCCTATTTTCCTGTAGAGTAAGACAGATTTCCATACCCAATTGAGTGTGTATGTTACTCCCTCCTTAAGTCAAATCCTATAAGAATAAGATTCACTCATTCCCTCTCACCTTCCCCATTTCCCTTCCACTGTAAGAGCTTTTTCTTTTCTGTTTTTTTTGTGAGATAATTTAACCTGTTCTACCTCTCCCTTTCTCCTTCTCCTAGTATAATCCTCTCTCACCCCTTAATTTTATTCTCCAGATATGATCCCTTCATCTTCAACTCACCCTGTGCCCTCTATCTATCTATCTATCTATCTATATACATACATATAATTTTTTCCCTTCAACTACCCTAATACTGACAAAGGTCTCATGAGTTACAAATATCATCTTTCCATGCAGGAATGTAAACAGTTCAACCTTAATAAGTCTCTTATGATTTCTCTTTCCTGTTTACCTCTTCATGTTCCACTTGAGTCTTGTATTGGAAAGTCAAATTTTCTATTTAGCTCTGGTCTTTTCATCAAGAATGCTTGAAAGTCCTCTATTTCACTGAATGACCATTTTTTCCCCTGAAGGATTATACTCAGTTTTGCTGGGTAGGTGATTCTTGGTTGTAATCCTATCTCCTTTGTCCTCTGGAATATTATATTCCATACCCTTAATGTAGAAGCTGCTAAATCTTGTGTTATCCTGATTGTGTTTCCACAATACTTGAATTGTTTCTTTCTGCTGCTTGTAATATTTTCTCCTTGACCTGGGAACTCTGGAATTTAGCTACAATATTTCTAGGAGTTTTCCTTTGGGGATCTCTTTCAGGAGGAGATCGGTGGATTCTTTCAGTTTCTATTTTGCCCTCTGGTTCTAAAATATCAGGGCAGTTTTCCTGGATAATTTCTTGAAAGATGATGTCTAGGCTCTTTTTTTGATCATGGCTTTCAGATAGTCCAATAATTTTTAAATTTTCTCTCCTGGATCTATTTTCCAGGTTAGTTGTTTTTCCAAAGAGATATTTCACATTGTTTTCTAATTTTTCATTCTTTTGGATTTGTTTTACAGTGTCTTGATTTCTCACAAAGTTACCAGCTTCCAATTGCTCTATTCTAATTTTTAAGGAAGTATTTTCTTCAGTAATCTTTTGGACTTCCTTTTCCATTTGGCCAATTTTGCTTTTTATAGCATTCTTCTCCTCATTGGCTTTTTGGACCTCTTTTGCCATTTGGGTTAGGCTATTTTTTAAGGTGTTATTTTCTTCAGTATTTTTTTTTGGGTCTCCTTTAGCAAGCTGTTGACTTGTTTTTCATGATTTTCTTGCATCATTCTCATTTCTCTTTCCAGTTTTTCCTCTACTTCTCTTACTTGCTTCTCAAAATCCCTTTTGAGCTCTTCCAAGGCCTGGGACTGATTCATATTTTTCTTGGAGGCTTTGGATGTAGGAGCTTTGACTTTGTTGTCTTCTTCTGGTTATATGTTTTGATCTTCTTTGTCACCAAAGTAAGATAATATAGTCTGTCTCTTTTTGCGCGCTTACTCATGATCCCGGCCAGTTACTTGAGTTTTAAACTCTTTGTTAAGGTAAGAGTCTGTTTCCAATGTGGAGAATGTACTGTCCCAAGCTTCGGGGGTTTGTACAGCAGTTTCCAGAGATACTTCTAGGGGCCTGAAAAGTGTCAGATCTTCCAAGGTGCTATAATAAGGGGCGAGGTGTTTTCTTTCCACTGCCACAAGCTCCACCACTCCTCCTCGCCCTACGACCACCCCTCAGAACTGTGAGCCAGATCCAAGCACAGGCAAAGCAAGAGATTCCTGCCTCAGCACTGGCAAAGAGATCCCTGCAATCCCCCTTTTATCAGCCACTCAATTCCCCCTCAGTCTGTGGACCGGAAGCTCAGGAGGCAGCCGCTGCCCCAGAGGCCGTGCTCGGAACTTGCGACTGAGACCTAGCTTCTCTTTCATTGCAGACACAGACTTTTCCCACTGACCTTCTAAGTTGTCTTTGGCGTTCATGGGTTGAGAAGTCTGGAAACCGCCACAGCTGCCCGCGATTCAGCCCTCTGAGGCCTGCTCCAGGGTTGCTGTGGCCTGTGCACCCATGACGAGTTGCGCTCCTTTCCCTGCCCAAGCAATTTACCTTTCCGATCAACCATCCAGGCTGTCTTGGGGTGGAAATTTGTTTCAGTCTGTCTTTTTGTGGGTTCTGCTGCTTTAGAATTTGTTTAGAGCCATTTTTTTACAGGTATTTGGAGGGGTTCAAGGGAGAGCTCAAGCGAGTCACTGCTTTCACTCAGCCATCTTGGCTCCTTAGTACCAACTTCTTGAGAACAACATGGGTTCAGAAAATTTAGAAAGGAAATGGTTCTTGGGGATAGTAGATGTATCCTTCTCTGCTTAAGGCCATTCAACATTCTGTTCAACTCAGAGGCATCTAGGTTTCCTGGACCTATGAACCACTGTGTTTGGTAAGAAACAACTGATTTTTAGCTTTGATCCAAGCTGTCAACTCTTTCAAGGGTAGGGAACCTGCAGCCTTGAGGCCACATGTGACCTCCCCACTCCTGCCTGGGATTAACCCAACAGAGGGGCAACTCTTGCCTCAGTGTGTCAAGAGGAGAATATGCCCAGGACCCTCAGCCTACAACAGACAGTACTACGTTCCAAAATCCAGACAGGAAGCAAAATTAAGGACTCTAAAATTGCCAGAGCTGAAGACGCCTAAACGTTACAGTCTGTGCTAATGGTCTTACACAATGGGTCCTTCTTCTCAAGGTACTTCCACTAACAACTAGACCACCTGTTTCCACCTGGTCTTTGTATCCCTAGACCACCTGTCTCTCCCTCAGTTCTCCTAGTCACTGCCACGAGGTGCCAAGAGGTCTAGGTCTGGGCTGTAATAAACATTCTGTAGTATTAATAACAATGATAATAATAATGATTATTGTTCCCATTTGGAAGGATTTCAAATGCATTTTAAAGACTAGTCAGTCCTGAGAGCCATTGCCCTCATTTTATAGCTATGGAAAACAAGAGAGGGACAAGCGGTCGGTGAAGATATAAGGCAGACAGGAAATAGGATAAATGGTAGCACAGGGAATCCAGCCTGGGATTTCAGACCCCACTCTGAATCTACTAGCCCACTTCCTGGTGCTGAACCCACTCAAAGAAAGAAAAGTAATGAAATGCCTTTAGTAAAAATTGTTTTAAAAGAGTAAATCATTTGACCAAAACATATATGTACATGCGCTCAATTCTGATTCCAGACCATTCACCAAAACCAAAGAGATAAATTTAAAAACCCGACAAAAACAGCTTTCCACAATCTTCTCGTTTTAACACGACCCCAACTCCACGGTAGGAGACGCTATGGTCCCAAGTTATATTTTAATTTAGCTCCTAATTTCTCTGTGTCTCTATGTCTCTGTCTGTGTCTGTCTCTGTTTCTGTGTCTGTGTGTTTCTTTGTCTCTCTTTGTCCTCTTCCCTTCCCCAGAAAACAAAAACAAACACAAAACACCCACAAATTAAATCCACTGTGGCTGCTTGGAAAATACAGACAAGTCATTGGACTGGTGCCAGGGAGGTTGCTGAGGCTGCCTTACCTTTGAGTCTGAGGTCTTCTTCCAGGACCTATTCCTGCTACACTTCCCACTGGCCTATCTCACGCTCAGTCTCCCAAGGAATTAATCCTGTTGAGTTATCTTGATAAAGGGAATCTAGATCTTAGCTGTTTTCCAGTACCTACTAAATTTGGGGCCACTGAAACTGAAAAGGAAAATAAGTTCACAATGACTAATAGGTAGGCAGAGCCCTATTGCAGAACTTGCCAATTTCCCAATTTTAGATGAGATCATATACAAGAAACAGCATGGAGTAGTTGGCCCCCAGAAGAGGAGTCAGGAGACCTAAGTTGTGAATCCCAGACAAGTCATTAGCAAGCTATAAAATCTTGGCCAAAAGCCATTTTATTCTTTGGGCCTCAATTTCCTCATCTGTAAAATGGAAGGATTGGACTAGATGACTTCTTAAATCCTTTTAGCCCTGATCCTATATTCAGATTGCAAAAGACACACAAGAGTGACAATTATTAGCTTTGTATCCCTAGTATCTTACTCACAGCAAGTGCTTACTATGCATCTGTAGAATTTAACTAAATTTGACACACATCTTGTCACAGTCACTGCTGATGTTAGGGATAAATTGGCATAGATGATCTAGGCATTCAGCCGTTGTCCAGTTCAGGGGGAAAAAAACGTGGGGCAAGAACTTAGACAGGAGGCTAAATATCCTGCATGATAAACAATAAGCTTCCTGAGGGCAGGGGCCCCACTTTGTTCATCTTTGGAGCTACCAATCAAATGTACTCTAAAGCAGGCAGAAATATAAGTCCCGCTTTTGTATTCCAGACCCAGAAGCCTGGTCCTTTTCTCTTTACTTTGTCTAATCTGTATTCCTACCTCTGTCCAGTTCCATCTCCTCCCCTTTCCAAAATGTCTTCACCCAGTGACTTGGGAAGGACGGGGAAAAAGAAGGTACTAGCTTGGGAGTTCTATCTGATAGTGCTTTCAGTGCACTAGGATGAAGTTTATACAGGACCTGTTTACCTTGAGGATCATCTGTTAATGGTGGGGGGATAAAAAAAGCAGTATGAGATAGAGACCTTGCTCTTGAGGAATGGAGATTTTCCTCCAGTTTCCTACCAGCAGGAACGGGAATGGGATGGAAATGGGATATAGGGATGTACATTCAAAGTCTAGCCAGCCACTGGGAGGCCTAATTTTTCCCTACTGTTAGCATTCATGGTTCACCTACCTTTCCATACCATAATTAATTAGTACGGCCTCAGAAGAGCCCTACTTCTCTCATTGCAGCTCATGGGTTTGATGGATTTAAGGGACATAACTGCAGGGCATTGCAACAAGATAGATTTAAAATTTACCATTCTGCTAAAAGCTATTGATCCAGCTTCAGAATATATCTACTTACTTCTGCCTGGCTCTCAAACCCCAGGATCCAGCTGATGTGTTAATTCTTCAAAGTCTTTGGAGGCTTTTGGGGGTTTATGCCAACATACAAACATACACCATAGTTCCTGAGAACTGCTTCAGGCAACAGCAGATGAGGCTTACTTGAGGTCTTTTGTGTGACCTCATGGAGCCAGAAGTCAGAATGGAACCACTTCTACCTCAGTAGTCCAGGTTCCATTTTTGGAGAATTGTCAGCTACAGTATTTCTTTTTCATGTACTCTTCTCTTGCAACTTTGCTGCCGTTTAAGAATTTTATAATATTTCTCTCCTTGTGATTATGATTAAGAATCATCCACTCTTGTGTTGGGCCAGTCCATCATTCCAACTAAGGAAGCTCTAATGTCAAAGCCTGTCAGAATCAATGGAAGCTATTCTCTTTTTGTGGTTCTTGATGGCAATTGGCTTTTATGCTGAGAAAAACAAAAACTTGATTCCAAGGCATGACAGTATGCCTCTCTGTTAAACATATCCATGGAAAACCTAGCTGTTCAGACCACTAGGTCTTAAGCAAGGTGTTAGAAATCTAGCTATGGCTGCAACCTGGAGATAGATGCCAGTGGTTTCTTCAAACCCAGGTCACAGGAAGAGAGGATTTAGGTGGAATCAACGTTAGAGGACAGCAATGGTGTCCAGATGTCAAAGCTGCCAACCTTTGGTGGTATGCATTACGGTGTGTAGGAAAGCAAGGGAGCAAATGACCAAGCTTTAAGGGTCAGAGGAGAAGTTCAAGGTCTCAGCTGCAGTGGTCTGATGCTCTTTCTTGTTTTCTTTTGTCTTGTGCATGGTGTCTGCCTGCTGACCCCTGGGAGAATTGATTAGGAGCCCACATAGCTAGGTTGTATAGTGATAGAGTGTTGGACTTAGAAGACCTGAGTTTGAACCTTGTTTCAGACACTTACTTAGTTGTGTGACCCTGAATAAGTCACTTACATCTCTCAGTGTCAGTTTCTTCACTGTAAAATGGGAATAACAACAGCACTAACCTAAAGAGCTGCTGGGAGGCTCAAACAAGATAGTATACTTTGAGTGCTGTGCAAACCTTAAAGCACTATGTAAATGCTAGCTACTATGGAGGTGTCTGTGTCCCCAGGGTGTCTGGGCGTGGAGTCTGTGCATGGGTTCTATACTATACTCAAGTCTATCTGAAGTTGCGAACAATAGAAAGTCACAGGTTCAGCCTAGAGATATCTATCTGAACTTCAGTGGTTGAACTTATCCCTCCAGAAGATGGGCACTGGGCAACGACATCAGGCACCACTGTCCCTCTTATGGTATTTTTTCCCAAATTCAGGTCAAATATCTAAGCATGTGGAGATAGTCTCACGAGTGCCATCCTGGCAAACATACACGTGGAAAGTAACGACAAGTGTCACCGTTCAACAAATTCCTACTAAATATCTACTTTGTGTAAAGTAGCTTAGTGGACACTGAAGGCGATACGTGGAAGTCTAAGGCATGGCCTGTGCCCTCAAGAAGCTTACATTCCAGTTCAACAACATAGTATGGTCTTTACAAGTATCAGTGATATGGACCAATGGGTGCTATAGGAGGTCAGAGAAGGAAGAGACAACTTTGATCTGGTAGGTATAACATACGCCTTGGAGCCAAATGTCTTTAGTCTAGCTAGCTAGGCTATCATGAAATCTTAGCTTTAGAGCTGGAAGGGGGTCATCTATTTCAACCCTTTCATTTTACAAGGGAGGAAGCTGAGACCCAAGAGATGGGGAGTGCCATGTCCAAGGTCATATAAATAATAAGAAGCACACCCAGGTCTTCTGAAGCCTAATCCAGATGATGTCCCGCCATACAACACAGCCTCAGTCCATCACCTATTCCACTCTTATTCCAATATCTAATCGGTAAGACTACAAATTCGCTGGCACAGGGACATGTTAAAATTTACAGCTTGGTTGGCATTTCCCACTGCTTCATTTCTCCACAGTCCTCTTTTCCTTTAAGCCAGGAAGATGTTCAAAGGGAGGCAGCATGGATTGGCCTTCTTTATATCCCTTGCCTGACTGGATGGTGCCTTTTTTCCCCTCGGTCACGTGTAACCTAACAGCCCACCTGGGGCCGAGCAGAGCTTCTCCATAACGATATTAGAGCTAGAGCACAGTTAGCAAATGAAAAAGCATGTTTAAAAGAACCCATGATTGTATTGACTTCCCATAACATGGCATCATCCCATCTTTTCTCACCTGATTCCCTGGTGGGACCCTGCTTTCTGATTACCCGTTTATTACTGGAAGGGGAAGAAAAGTCAAAATACTCAAATATACCAGGCAAGCTTTTCTGTCACCTATACTCTGCTGCCTCTCCCTATCTCCTGACTCTCCTTCTTCCTCCACCTTTTTTACTTAATGCACTGAAACATTAAATACATTTGAATCAACAGTATCCTCTTTGAGCCTACTGTGATCGATAAGACCCAGGCTGGTTAACGTTTCTCTTACCCAAGGTACAAGAGCTATTATTACAGTTGAAAGAAGCTATTGAGATTGATGCCCATCTTCACTGAAATGGAAACACCCTTACTGTTTAGAGCAACAGGCCAGAACCTAAGGATGTGGCCAACACAGGAAGCTGATGGCAGGCTCCCTCTGGAGAAATCTACCCTGCATTCCCAACAAAGAAAACAAAGGCAGAGATATACAATGATACATGAAACCCTTGTTAGATTATGAAGCAATACTCTGCAGACAGACGGTTAGGAATTTTACTTATATACTTCTTTAGCCCCTGTATCAGGGGGTCAGAGAAGCTTTTTCCCTGGGGATGTCTGGCCTGAAGAAAAGAAGACTGGGGAGACAGTAGATCTGTGTTCATATATTTGATGAACTGTCACAGGGACAAAGAATTAGACTTGACCTGGGGGGTGGGAGTGGGGATGGGGTGGAGTGCAGAATTAAGCACAATGAGCTGAAGTTGCCAACTTTAGTTCTGACATACAAAAAAAACAAAAACAAAAACAAAAACAAAAACAAACAAACAACTTTCTAGCAATTACAGCTACCTCCAAAGTAGAAAAGGCTTCCTTGAGAAGTCTTCCCCCAAAAGCTAGATGGACCACTTGTCTGGTATATTTTAGAAGAAATTCTTATTCAGGTATGGGTCAGACTAGGTGGTCTCTGATGTCTGGGTCAACTCTTGTGATTCTGTGAGGGGTCTTCCACCAGGTGCTCTACTCCACAATTCCATAACATGGCACTACGTGTTACAATGTAGAAAGAAATCAATGACATGCCTGAATACAATCAATCACACTGATCTAATGATCAGGGACAAAACTTTTAGGTTCCATTCTTGGGTTACTTTAATAGGAATATTCTTCCTTTGAGTGTACTCTGTGATGCCTTAATTTCCTCCCCTGTAAAACCAAGCATTTGTACTACATGATTTCTGAAGTACCTTTGAGAGTTAACCTTCTGTGGTTCTGCTGTGGCCTATTTTTCAGTGAAGACTGAGTAAATAAGAAATCATTATTTTTTTCACCTGGAAATGTTCAGAATTTTGAATCATTTAAGCTTGAGTATGTCTGCTCAAAGAGGACTTGTAGTTTTTCTTTATTTTTTAAATATTTTATTTTTTCACCAATTACATATTAAAACAATTTTTAACATTTTTAAAAAGTTTTGAGTTTGAAATTCTATCCTTCCCTCCCCTGAAAAACTTGTAGTTTTTCAAAGTCTACTACTGCTGTACTTCTTTTATACACCAGCCGATGAAGATAACTTGCTAGTGAGAATAGCAAAATAGCAGATTAGAAAGTAAGAAAATTGAATTGGGAGTTAAGAAAGATACAGGCTTGAATCTCACTTCCAACCCTTTCTAGCTGTAAGGATGATCAAGGGTGAATTACTTAATCAACTGGGCCATAGTTTTTTCATCTAAAAAAATTCCTATTACATAGCCTTCTTCTGAGGATCTGATGAGATAATGCATGTAAAGTATGTTGGAAACCGTTAAGTGCTGGACAACTGTCAGTAATGTCTTGTACTTTCTTTTTGTCCAGGTCTGTGATTTCATTGGCTTAGGGAAGTCATTCCCAGTAAGAAAACTCCCCCTCTATCAGTGTAGATTGGTGATTGGGACTTAGTGTCTTAGAACTCTGGAGTACTGAGAAGTTAAGTAACTTGCCCAGCATGTGTCAGAAATGGAACCCGGATCCAGATGTCATGATTCTGAGGCCAGCCCATAAACCACCACATCATACTGCCACCCAATGTCTTGTATTAGTCATTAAAAAAAATGAATTAAAGAATGATGAGACATTTATGAAGCACTTATTATGTGTCAAGCACTGTGCTAAGTGTTTGGGATACAAATCTAAAAATGAGGCAACCCCGACCTTCAAAGAGCTTACACATTAATGGGTTAGATATCACATATAGGGGAATGGTAGTCAGGAAGAAGGTGTTTTGGTTTGATAAACTGTAGGGATTGTGTGGAACCATGAGGGAGCTGGATTGACTTGCACTTTCCCTTGGCAATGGCAATACTGATTTGATTATGGTTCCCCAAATCAAAAAATGGAAGGTGGGCAATGCACATCAGATGGTAAGAAGCCTGAGGTGGAAGTCATGGCTGGAAACAATAGTTATAGTTGACATGTGAGTTAATGCTAGGGTACTTACCAATAAGCATGGGAGCACAGTCTCTGGAGGCCTGATAGTTAGGAGGGTGAAAAGGTAGGATGAATAGCAAGAAAATAGCTAGGGTGATGATTTGTCTTCTCAATTAGACTCTAAACTCCTTGAAGGCAGGGATTAGCTCATACACTCCTTTTATAGCATGCAAACTGCTTGTACAGTCAGTACTCAAAAAGTGTATATATGTATATATAAATATATCTCGATACATGTCCACATATATACATGCATATACAATACATACATGTATTGTACATGAGAACATATGTTTATGCTCTAAATAGAAATTTATGTATATTAACTATTTTGGACATAGTACATGATCTAAATATATGATATATGTAGATTATTTAATATCATATTGATCATTATGAGAAAAGCAGTTAATATACACACGTTTGTATTTAGGTGATATGCATATGTATATACCTATGTGTATGTATAAATTTATTGAGTACATTTCACTTCTTCCTTCTTAAAAAAAGGGATACCTATGATTGTAATGGAATATTATTGTGCTATAAGAAATGATAAGCAGGATGATTTCAGAAAAACCTGGAAAGACTTACATGAACTGATACAATGTAAAGTGAGCAGAACCAAGAGAACACTGTACATATTAACAGCAATATTGTATGATGAAGAACTGTGAATGACTTAGCTATTCTCAGCAATACAAAGATCCAAGACAATTCTGAAGGACCTATGATAAAAAATGCTGTCCACCTCCACAGAAAGAACTGATGTTGTCTGAATACAGACTGAAGCATACTCTTCGTTCTTTCGTTCTTTCTTGCTTTCTCAAGTCTTCTTGCACAAAATGACTAATATGGAAATGTTTCACATGACTGCACATGTAGAACCTGTATCAGATTGCTTACCATCTTAGGGAGGGTGGAGGAGAGGGAGGTAGGTATAGAATCTGGAACTCAAAACTAAACAACAACAAATGTTTAAAATTGTTTTTACATGTAATTGGGTAAAAACAAAATATTATTTTTTTAAAAGGGGAGAATACCTTCTCCCAGGTTGCATCTTCTCCAGCTCAATAGGCAAAAATAGAGACCAAAGCAGCCTTGGCAGCTGGAATATTTCCTCTTCCAGAGAACTCATATCTATTTCTCCTAAATTCAGCCTTTGGCCCTTCCTATCTTCCAACTAGAGTCAGACACATTTTTCATAAGCACAGCTGTTTGTTGAGGGCAGGGACAGCTCGTGAAATGGATCCCATTACTCTACTAGCAGAGTGGCTGGGTAACTCAAGGCTCAGATTCACCCATCTGTTGTAATCATTTGGTTCCCTCTTATTGAGAAAAGGGGGGAGAGCACAACACAATCAAACAAGCACTTCTTCCATCTTACTGCGTTCTCCCTGCAGGCAAATGGCGCTCTTCGAAAACAGGAGAATCTCTGAACAGTGGTGGGAGTGTGGAGCAGGATTTCAGAGGGAGCACTAATCCTATATCCCTTGCTGAATTTCCCATCAGATCCTCCAGGACACACATACTGGTCTTGCTAAAAGAAACTGTAGCCTTGAAGTTGCTTTCTTTAAATCATCTAGAGGGACAGAGAGGAGGAGGTGAAACACGCAGATTTCTCACGAGATAAAGGGCAAAGTAAGATAAAAATAAATTTTAGCATATTTATTGTTGTCTGTATCTCTGCTTCATTGTTCAATGGCTGTGGTTCAGATCCTTCTGTAATGCCCCCAGCATTTAGCACAGTGCCTGGACCACAGCAAGTGCTTAATAAATGCTTGCTGATTCAATTTAGCTTTTATCTATTCAGGGTTCTCGTCTAGGCTCCTTCTACTATTATTCTCCCAAAGGCTGGACAATTTGCGAATCAGTGCTTGGGATTGGGGATTGCTCCTCTCCTCTTAGTTTCTCCCAGAGTCCTTGTCTGCCTCTTTATATCTGCTCTGAGTTTTAGTTTGAAAATAGATAGAAGGCAACAGAAATACTTACCCTTTGCCACTGAATAAACTCCTGACAAAGCATTGGGATTGTGCAAGTCAGATACAAAAGAGATAAGAGCTAAAGGAGAAGGAAACCACCAAGTGTGAAGAGATATATGGAAAATAATCAGGAAACTTTTCCTCTTTCAGAACCTGTTTCAGTACTTCAAAAGATCAATAATTTCCTCAGTGTGAGCACTCCCTCCACAGCTTAGTAAACTGTTTGATGAGTGACAACAGTCAAAAAATATTCGTGACCCAATAGCTAACCTTCTATTAAAAGTGAGATGCGCTGAATCGTACTTTCCAAACACAATTGTTTTCAGAACCTGTTGTTCTTTTAGGCAACACACTGGTAGTCTGCTGCCAGGCTCATGCTTTGCTTGAAGCCCTTCAAGCTTGGTAGGACCCACTATAGTTTGTGTTCTGTTCTTCTGGCCTTCAAGACACCAGGATCATACATGGTAACAGCCACATTGTGTGATGACTGACTTTGATAGACTTGGCTCTTCACAGCAATGCAAGAATCTAAGACAATTCCAAAAGACTCATGATGGAAATTGCTATCCACGTTCAGAGAAAGAACTATGGAGTCTGAATGCAGATGGAAGCATACTATTTGCCTTCCTTTTCCTTCGTTGTTTTGTTTTATTGCTTCATTCTTGTGGTTCCTCCCATTAGTTCTAATTGTTCTTTACATCATGACTAATGGGAAAATATGCTTAACATGAATGTATAAGTAAAGCCTATATCAGATTGCACACCGTCTTGGGGGGGAGGAGAAGGAGAAGGAGAAAATGTAAAACTCAAAATCTTATGGAAGTGAATGTTGAAAACTAAAAATAAATAAATAAAATATTAAAAAATGACATCAGGATCACCTCTATATCACAAGGAGATTTGTGCTGTGGTACTTCCACCAAAGTCTAAATAACAGCAAGGACACATGTTACCTTTGACTAGGGCTGTTTAGTCATTCACAAAAAGGCTACTAGGAACCTATCATCACTCTAACACTGTTGTTGAGTTGTTTAGTCACGTCCAATTCTCCATGACCCCATTCCATTTTTGAGGGATTTTCTTGATAAAGATACTGGAATGGTTTGCCATTTCCTGCTCTACCTCATTTTACAGGTGAGGAACTGAGGCAAACAGAGTTAAGTGACTTGCTCAGGATCACACAGCTAGTAAGTGTCTGAGGCCAGATTTGAACTCAGGTCCTCTTGACTCCAGAGCTGGCACTCTATCCACTGAGCCACCTAGTTGACTTTTAACACTGCACCGTGACAACTGCCCACTGAGCAGGAAGAGAGTGGCAGAGACACTACAGCTGACAAATGAATCAGGAAAATCTGACCCCTAAGATGGTAGCTACCTGAAGCTTTCTTGGGCTAAAGTGTCAACCTTCAAAGGAGACAGTGTAGAACAAGCCCTCGTCTTAGGGCCAGAAGAGGCCTGGGTCCAATTTCCCTCCCTCTGACACAACATGTAAGCATGGACAAGTCAGCTAACCTCTCTGAGTCTCAGTTTCCTCACTGAGAAACTGATTATAACAATACCTATAATCTCTATTTTAAAAGGCAGCTGTGAGGATTACAAATTTGAAGCTGGAAAGGACCTTATGGGCCATCAAATCCAACCCCTTCATTTTATAAATGAGAACACTGAGGCCTAGAATATGAGCTTCTTGAGGGCAGGGATGCTGGTTTTGCTCTTTTTTTCTTTTCTTTTTTGTTTCAAATCCCCAGTGCTTGGCACTGAATGCTGGTTGACTAAATGATGGAGGTGCGATCAAGTGAGATAATATATGTAAAATTCTTTGTAAACTTCTCAGTACCATCTGAACATCAGGGATGATAATAATAGCTAGCTTTTTTACAGCACTTCCAAGGTTTGCAAAATCTTCGTAGGTTATGATAACAATGACAAATGGTATGAACAGGGTAGGATGAGTCCCAAAGTAGATGCTTTCTGAAGTCTTGGGACTTTGACAATGAACCCAGAAGCATCTTGTAGATGGGGGGGGGGTCTTTTTTCTCTATTCCTGTTAGAAAGAGTTGGAACTAAGTATTTGCAGATTCTAGGCAAGGCTTGCCTGCATGTATTTAATATTCATCAGATGTTCTGAACCTCCACCGTGGCACGTGTGACTTGACTTGTAATATCTCTACGCAGTACGGTAGAATTTTCTGACATTAAAAATGTGCAATTATAAAAATGAATAGAAGCAGCTCTTCACGGCACTCCATCCTGAGTGCTGTGCCCTAGAAAGATGCTTACCTAGCCCAGATTCCTTCTCTTGGCTCTTCTCCTAAGCCCTCCTCAGGGAGTTCTGTGAGTTTCTGTATACCATATTTGACGTAGCAAGCAAACACACATTAAATGCCTTTGATGAAGGTGGTGAGGAACAAATTTATCTTTCTAGTTAAACTATCACAAAAACTCTAATTCTGGGGTTCCTAGCCTGTGGTTTATGAAGTTTTAAAAAAAAATATTATGATAAATGTATTTCAGTATAATTGATTTTCTTTTTTTTTAAACACCATGTATTTTATTTTATGCATTTTAAAATATTATTCTGAGAAGAGATTCATAAAGGCACCAGACTGCCAAAGGGTCTATGATACAAAAAAGTTTTAGGACCGTGCTCTAATAGCACCCATCAGAAATAAGATGTATTTTCTAAGCACTTTTACATTTTCCCCAGGCCTAGATTTTCCTTTATATGTCTCATTAAAAGCTACATATAGCCCTCAGCCTGGAGTCAGAAAGACCTAAGTTCAAATCTTGTCTCAAATATTTACTAGCTGTGTCACTTTACCTATTTGTCTTAGTTTCCTCATTGGTAAAATGGATGTTAATAGAAGCACCAGGGTTGTTGTAAAGATAAAATGAGATATTTGTAAAGTACTATATAAATGCTAGATACAATTATATTCTAAACCCAGTAACATTGAAAAAATTCCCATGCAAATATAGTAAACTTTTTGTCTTTTTTTTTTCAAATACAGTAGACTTCCATTATGGCCCAGGTAATGGTGATTGCAGCTAGATAGGTGCAGTAGATAGAGTGCCAGGCTTGGAGTCTGGAAGACACATCTTCCTGAGTTCAAATCTGGTCTCAGACACTAACTGTGACCCTGAGCAAGTCACTTCACCCTGTTTGCATTAGTTCCTCATCTGTAAAATGAGCTGGAGAAGGAAATGGCAAACCACTTCAGTATCTTTGCCAAGAAAACAACAAATGAGGTCACAAAGAGTTGGATGCAGTTGAAAATGACTGAACAACAATAATGGTGATAAAGAGGCCCTGTCCTTTGGCTTCTATGTCATGGTAACAGAGCCTATAGTCCTTGTGTATATTCCATATGTAGGACAGGAGAAGGACTGGGCTGAGGTTAGATAACAGGAATTTATAGGGACCAAGGATGTTCATGACTTCCTCTAGGAGCACTGAAAACATCTGGAGTAAGGGTGAAGGGGGATGGAAGAGGACACCCAAGGTTGAGGGAGTGAAGAGCAAGAAGACTACATTAACAGGTAATTCAGTGATTGAAGGGGGTACTTCGTTGGACTGATTTTACCTAGAGAAAGGTTTTTGAACTTTACTTGTGTCCTCTTCTCAGGATATTGTTTTAAATGCATAAAGTAAAATACGCTAGATTACAAAGGAAACCAATTATATTAAAATGGTTATGGAAAATTTTAAAATCTCACAGATCTAGGTTAGAACCCATGATAGAGAGTCAAGGAATATGAAGCAAGGGCCAGAATAATGAATACAAGTGAAGAACACTTGACCTAGAGGTCACCTTGAGAAGGACATACAGGTTCAGAAGGAATAAGGCAATGGGAGAGCTAATAAGAGTCCTGGCTGATGATATAAAGCATTTGACATCCCTTTCAATCCTGAGATTCTGTATCCATAACAGAGAGATCCCTTATATGACTGTGGAAAAGAAAAGATGAATACAGATATGGATATCTAGATGTCTCTGTCTCTTGTTACCTCTCTGTCTCTCCGTGTCTGTCTCCCTCCCACTCTCTCCCCCTCCCTTTCCCCTGTCCTTCCTCCTTTCTCCAGCCTCTGTTAATTTCTTGTTTCCTTCCCTATTTCCTTCAAACATGCCCAAGTTTTCCCCTATCTTTGAAAAAGCTATTAAACTCTGCCATCTTCTCAAGCTATATATATTGTCTTCTATTGCTCATTCCTTTCTGAGCCAAACTCCTAGCAAAAAGCTATTTACCCTTGTTACTCCACGTTCTCTTCATTCAGTCTTCAACCTGGCTTCAGGTTGACCTTATTACTCAACTGAAACTGCTCTCTAGAAAGTTACCAATGAACTCTCAATTGTTCAACTGGAAGGTCTTTTTCAATCTCCATCCTTTTGTGACTATCTGCTGCATTTGACACTGTCGACTACCCTCTCCTCCAGGATACTCACTCCTTTCTGGGTTTTCAAGCTATTACTCATTCCTGATTTGCCTTTTACCTGTCTCCTTACCTGTTTTACCTGTTACTTTTACCTGTTACTCCTTCTCAGTCTTCTTTGCTGATTTTTCCTCTGTATCTTGTCCCATAATTCTGGGTGCTCCCCAAGTCCCCATCCCCCCTTCTATCTATCATCAGCTCCTATGGGTTTAATCATAATCTCTCTATTGGGGACTCAGATCTATACAGCCAACCCCAGTCTCTCCTCTAAGCTTTAATCCTGCATCACCAATTGCCTATTGGACATTTCAAACCAGAGGTCCAGAAACATCTCAAACTTAAAATAGAACTCACATTCCCCCCTGAACATGCCTATCTTCCAAACTTCCCTTCTGTCAAAGACAACACTATTCTTCTAGACTCCCAGGTTTATAACCTAGGCGCTATCTCCTAAGCTCTCACTCTCTCATCCCATATATGCAATCAGTCACCAAATGTTGTTGTTTTTACCTCCAACATCTCTTGAATCTGCCTGCTTCTTTTTTCTCCCATAGGCACAATCTTGGTTCAGGCCCTTAGCACTTCTTACCTGGACTGTGGCATCTCATTTGGTCTCTCTGCCTCAAGTCTCTCTCCACTTCATTAACAGCAGACTTGACCATATCAGTCCCCTACTCAATTAACTCCAATGGCTCCTTATTGGCTGTAGGGTCAAAAATAAATTCTTCCCTTAAGTTTTTAAAGCCCTTCACAACTTTTGCCCAATCTATCTTACCAGCCTTGTTGCAAGTATTACCATCCCTCCTACATGCTGCAGTCCCTTCAAACTGATGTCCTCTGTTCCTCATACACAACACTCCATTTCCCATCTCTGCACATTCGTACTAAGTATCTCCCATGCCTGGAATATACACCCTGCTCACCTTTGCCTCACAGAATCTTCCTCTCCCTTCAAGACTCAGGTCAAGCACCACCATGAAAGCTTTACTCATTCTCTAAATCAGTGCTTCTTAGACTGTGGGTCACAGGTTGTGACTAGGGCTTTGCCTCTCAAACTACCTTGCTTAACTTCTTTTCATTTATTCATATTTATTTTCTTTATGTTTATTCCATATGCATATATAATGCTTATAATTGTGCTTGCTGTCTTCTCTGAGAGAATATAAGCTCTTTGCAAATAAGGATTATTTAATTCATTATGTTTGTATCACCAGCATGGGGAATAATGCCTGGCACATAGTAGATTCTTAAAACTTGCTGATGATTATTTCTCTGCAATTTAGAGTCTTAGAAGGTCACCTGCAACACTAGGAAGTGCCTTGCCCAATGTCACACAACCTGGTTTATATTGTCAGGTGCAAGATTTGAATGGACTTACATACTAGGGCTTCCTGGAACAGGCAAAGTCTCTATATCTACTATTACACACACACACACACACACATACACACACACACACACACACACATACACACACACACACACCAATTACTGCCTTCAGACTTAAGAAGCAGCATCCTGTGATATAAAGAATTTTGTATTTAGAGTCAGGAAATCTGGGTTCAAATCCCATTTAAACCTCAATTACCTGAACCAGTCACTTCTCTCCGAAACTTAGTTTCCTTATCAGTAAAATAGGAACGACAATGGAAAGATGGTATGCAGTGGAAAGAATACTGTATTTGGAGTTATAGGATCTAGATTTGAATCCTGATTCTTCTACTTGTTGGCTATGTGACCTTGGGCAAGTGACTCAACCTATCTGGGCCTCAGTTTCCTCATGTTTGAAGGAGTTAGATTAGCTGATCTCTAAGGTTCCTTTTGGGTCTAAACCCTATAACCCTATTTTCACTACCTACCTCACAGGACTGTTCTGGGGTAAGTTTTTTGCAAACCTTAAGGTACTATATGAAAGCAAGGTATTATCACTACTGTTATTCAATCACAACTTGAGGAAATGCTGTCTTCATATCAATTTTTATCCTGTTGCTAATGATCCTTTTCTTTTTTTAATCTCTTTGGAATATAGACCTAGCAGTGGAATTGCTGGGTCAAATGGTATGGACAGTTTTATAGTTTCAAATTGCTCTCCAGAATGCTTGGATCAGTTCACAACTCCAACAAAGCATTAGTGTCCCAATTTCCCCACATCCCCTCCAATATTTGTCATTTTCCTTTTCTCTCATTTTAGCCAATTTGGTAGATGTGAAGTGATACCTAAGAGCTGTTTTAATATGCATTTCTCTAATCAATAGTGATTTAGAGCATTTTTTCACATGACTAGAGATAGCTTTGGTTTCTTCATCTGGAAACTGCCCTCCTCCAGGCCTTCAGCATAAGATGCCTGCAAGGATCTTTGCAATAACTCCTTAATTTATCTTCAAGCTTCCAGGCTCTCATGACCCTAATACTGCACACCACCATCAGATTAATTTTCCTCAAATGCTTCTGTTCTTTATGGCACTCCCATACAAAAACTGCACCTCCCCCCCCAAAAAAAACCCTCACAAAAAAGAAAACCCCTTTAATGTCTCCTCATTGCCTACAGATCAAACTCCTTATCTTGACTTTCAAGGGCCTCATACAATCTAATTTCACCCACTTCCCTCCAACTGTATCTCCTATTACATCCAGTATCCTTTCAGCTTAACAGGGCTTTCTTTTTGTCCTCTCAGACATATCATGTGTTTTCCTGCCCTCACATACTATTCCCATTACTTCCTCTAATTCCTCTAAGGAATATCCTCTCTACTTCTCTTTCTACTTAACCAAATTCTACCTGTCCTTCCCAGCTCCACCTACATCTTCTTCATGAAGCCTTCTCTGACCACTGCAATGTGTAAGTCATATTAGAACAGGAAGGGATGTTAGCATCTAAGGGGCAGTGTGATATAGTGGAAAGAACGCTATACTTGTAGTCAGGAGACCTAAATTTAAATCCCACTTCCAAAACCTATTAGTTGTACCTCTATGGGCAAGTCATTTAAGTTTTCTAAGCCTCAGTTTCCCCATCTGTAAAATAGGGATAATTCTAAATATAATGCATTTTTGACAGAGTTGTGAGAATGAAATTAGACAGTATATGGAAAGCACTTTGCATAACATTACACAATAGTCGTTATACTAATATTAAAATATTACATAATACTAGTTATTATCTAGTTCAATCTCTTCATCTCATGGGTGAAGAAAGTGAGGGTCAGAAAGCCAGATCACAAAGTATGTTAAGGGCCAGAGAGCTGGAATTCAAGCTTGCATCCTGTAATTACAAATCTAGGCCTCTTTTTGCAAAACCACATAGTTGTCTTCCTCCTCTGATCTTAATTTCTAAATCATCTTGTCACTTAATTGTATTAATTATCAAATTCATTCAATAATCACTTATTAAATATTTGCTACATGCAAAGCACCATGTTAAGTCTTGGTGGAGATATAAACACATGATCCTTGACTTCATAGATACAATTTATCAGAGACCACATGTATATAAATGCATAATGCTACACTGTAAGTATAATGCCAAATAGGATATAACATAAGAGCACAGGAAAGGTACAAAATGTTATATGTGAGTTTGAGATAGAAAAGTGAATTTCCACTGGGAGATGGGCGGGAGTGGTCTTGGAAAGTTAGACTTTATAGAAGTCACAGTATTTGAGGTTGGCCTTGAGAGATGGGTAGGATTTCAAAATTCAGGGATGGGGGTAGAATATACTCCAGATACAGGGAAGAGAATGAAAAAAGGCACATACAAAACACAGTAAATAGTCCAGATTACCTTCAACAACAGGACATGTGTAGGAGTGGAATGTGAGATAAGGTTAAAAGACAGAGAGGTCCCAGGGGCTAGATGACCTTCAGTGCCAGGCTGGGGAGCTTGGACTTTACCCAGTAGGTAACAGAGAACCCTTGAATGGTTTTTAGCTAAAGAATGACGTGATCACATCTGTCTATTAGCAAAATGAATGTGGTAGTGACAGGAAGAAGAGATTAAAGATTGGAGAGACTGAAGGTAGGTAGCTATGTTAGGTAGCTTTCACAGTTGTCCAGGTATATGGTAATAAGGGCCTGGATTAGGAATAGAAAGGAGGGGACAGATTTCAGTTCGAGTTGAGAGGCAGAGTTGACAGGACTTGGTAAGCACCTGGATGATAAGGTAAGGTAACGGAAAAGGAAAAAAAAATTATAATAACATTAAGGTTTCGAGCACAGGTAACTGAGTGAAAGATAATACCACAGAGAAATAGCAAAGAGAAGACTGAGTCTTTGGGGAAAAGATGTTAAATTTGGCTTTGGACACATGAATTTAAGGCACAGGTTCTTAACCTGGGGACTACAGAACACTGATTTTGGAGGATCTATGAATTTGGATGGGGAAAAATATATATCTTTATTTTCGCTAATATCTAACTGAAATTTAGCACTTCATTTATTTAAAAACATTATTCCAAGAAGAGGTCCATAACCTCTTCCAGACTTCCAGAGGACTTCATGACACAAAAATGGCTTAGAAGCCCTGATTTAAAGTGTTACTGGGACATCTGGATAGAGTAATCCAGGAGGCAACTGGAAATACATGAGAAATAGAGAGTGTTCCAAAAGTCTTAGTGCAGTTTTAAGCTTTAACAGTCTAAAACTGCACTAAGACTTTTGGAACACCCTATATATCCCTCCAAAACAATAGATCTTTGTGTCATATGATGCAATCTTCACACACACTAAATTCTCAATAAACACTTGTTGATTTGATGCTGTATTGAAGTTTGATACTGTATAAGAATATTACAGGTGTTAAAAAACCTATTAATTTTCATATTGATTAATTTTTGTTTTTAGGTATTGGCTCTTAAGCTCCTTTATAGGCAGAGTTAAAGTTCATAAGGTCACCATGGGTCTAGAGCTGGAAAGTACCTAACAGATCAGCTAGTCTAACCCCCTGGGTAGAATATTTCTTTATAGCTCCTACTCTACTACTTTACAGCCTAATACACAGAAAACAAAAATAGCAGCACATTTATACAGCATTTTAAAGTTTATGAATGAATCACAGACCTCACAATCACCTTGTGAAATAGCTAATACAAATATTATGTCCATTTTATAGATGAAGAAACAAATTTATAACTAGGATTTGAATTTAGGCTCCTGACTCCTAAGTCCACTGTTCAGTAAATATTTATTGAACAAAGGAACCCAAATCCCTAGCTAAGCTAAGAATAAAAACAAATGATAGGCAGTAAGACTATATTCTCAACCCTAGCTTTATGTCATTCACGTCAGTCAAACAGCTGGTGTTGAATTGCCAATTGTTCAAACACATGCTGGGTATTAGCCAATGAATGCAACTGATGGCGACACTAGTCTTGATTTGGACTGTAGCAATAACATGTACATGTGGGTAACTGGAACCTTCTGTACTTTTCTAGGGGCAGAAGGAATAGCAAAGGTTTGCTGCTTTTGGAAACTGCCTAAAAAACTCGGTAGCGTAGGAATGCCAGCCTGCTTTGCTTGGCCACAGGTCACCACACTCTCAGAATTGGAAAGGGCCTCAGAGGCCCATACCTGAACAAGAAGACCAACTACAGCTTACCAGGTCACCCAGCCTTCTCTGCTTGAAGAGGTAGAGGGTGAGAAGCTGCAAATAACAACAATAATTTGTGTGTATACAATATAGTGTTTTAAAGTTTGCAAGGTACTTTTTACAAATACCTCATTTTATCCTTAGAACAACCTTGGAAGATAGGAGCTGTTATTGCATTTTACAGATGAGGAAACTGAGGTAAAGAGGAGTTAAAGTGACTTGCTCAAGGTCATAAAGCTAGCAAATGGTAGTAGCATTCACCATAGTACCTCCTTGCTCAAATGTCTGAGGCTGGATTTGAATCCATGTCTTTCTAATTCCAGGTCTATCATTCTATCCAGTACAGCCTGTTCTACTTGGGGAAAGCACCAATTTCTTTACCACAAGCCTACATTTATCTCTTTGCAACTTCTAGTCGATTCTCCAAGTTCCTCCCTCAAGGACCAAGCATGTAAGTCCATGTGACAGCTATTACATTCTTCCTTAGACTCTTCTTTTCCAGGCTAAGCATCCTGTGTTCCTCCATCCTCCTCATATGGCATCAACTAAAAGGCCCTTTATCATCTTAACTTTAGATGTTCTCTGGCTTATTTTTTTTCTTGGTTTTTGCTTTTTGGTGAGGCAATCGGGGTTAAGTGACTTGCCATGGGTCACACAGCTAGTAAGTGTAAAGTGTCTGAGGTAGGATTTGAACTCAGGTCCTCCTGACTTCAAGGCTGGATCTTTATTCACTTCACCACCTAGCTGCCCCATGTTCTCTGGCTTATTAACATCCTTTATAAAATGTGGCACCTAGACCTGAACACAGTACTGTACTCTAGCTGTGTCCTGCCAACAGCAGAGTGTTGTTGTTGAGTTGTTTCTGACTTTCTGTGATCCCATTTTCTTGGAAAAACACTGGAGTGTCATTTCATTCTCCAGCTCATTTTACAGATATGGAAACTAAGGCAAACAGGATTAAGTGACTTGCCCAGGATCACATAGCTAGTAAGTGTCTGAGGCTAGATTTGAACTCGGGTCCTCCTGACTCCAGGCCCGGTGCTCTATCCACTGTACCACCTAGCTGCTCCACAAGGGCAGAGTACAATGGGACTAATATATCCCTGGTCCTAGCCACTCCCTTAAAGCAGTCGAAGAAGAAATCGGTCACCTGAGCTCACTTGGTGGCATTATCACACTTCTGTCTTGCATCAAGTTCAGATGTGAGTGTCTGAGCAAACTCCTTCAAAAGAAACCTCCATGAGCCAAACAGAAGAAACAGGAGCATGGTTCAGAGGAGACAATTTCAACATTGGGCACGTGCATGTATTTTGTTTTACATACCAACAAACCATAAATCTATAACAGCTCTGTGTTCTCTCCCCTGACAGAAGCTACATACATGGCTTAGTTGACCAGCCCAACACTAGACATTTTGTTTTTTACTAATTATACCTTTCCAGTAAACATTATTGGTTGGAATGATAAAAATAGCAACTGTAACATCCTGCAATACGGAGCCTGTAGATTCAGGAAATCCAGAAAGGCATTTGGGTATCAAAGGGGATGCAGTTCAAGGGGATGCCTGTAGGCAGGATGATCCCTAAGTCAACTTACTTAGAACAACTGTTTTACCCAAGATTTAGCAAAGCCTTCGAAGCAGGAGTCTGTCAATAGTAGAGTTCAGTGTCCAGAGTGATGGGCCAGATCAAAAATGGACCCACAGAGATTGGGGCAGATGATCACAGAGAGCCACAGAAGTAATAGAGAAAGGAAGAAATATAGGTGAATGGAGTAAAGGAGATTACAGAAACAGATAATAGATAGGGATCAAAGCAAGAAGCAGATAGGTAGACAAGTGGAGTTATCCCAGAACGTGGGGGAAATGGTAGGCAGGTAATACACTAGACAGAGATTCAATTAGGTAGAAAGGCGATGTTGGGGGAATCTAGCTGCAAGGTATAGGGCCTAGCTATAGGGATTGTGGTCTAGGGGCAAGACACTAGTCCCCAGAAACACTGGCAAGAACAAGGGAAAGATTCCATCCTAGAAGGTTTGAGGCACAGGGGAGGGTAAACTAAGGCAGAAACTTAGGAAGAGAGAAACATGACAGTGACTAATCACTGGGACTGGTGTAACTACGTGGTAGCAGGGTGGGAGGGAAAGGGGAGATGAGGGGGTGGGGAAGTTGAGAGAATGTTACAATGGATGAAGTATATTCAGTTAACAGAGTTGGGATACAAGATCAATGTGACACTTGGAGCAAAGTCTCCAGCACCTGGGGCAAAGCGAAACCTGCAGGCTGGGGGTTAAGTAAGCCCAGATGTGGGGACCAGGAAACTAGTGGGGTGAACGGGTGAAGGGAGAGCGAAACCAGCCATTATAGAATCCTCAAACACTCAGTGCATTCCAAAGCCTCCCAACCCTTTGAGATGGGAAACTTTTTCAAATGTCAAATGTTTGCTTTCTCTAAGGGGAGCTGCTTTCTATTTATTCCATCTGTTAGAGTTACACAAGCAATAGCTAGACCAGCAATGATTGTGAACCAAACTGACACACCTATATGTCTCTAGCCCTATGTTCCTTCGAAAGCTTTTGTTTTTCTATCTTTGTGGGTTCTGCCTTCCTGTGGAGGAAATGAAATAAGGGCTATTGAACTGAGTACTGTCCAGGCAAACCTGCTAAGGATAACTGAGAGCTTTTCATCCTTCAGAGGTGTAAATCATCTCAAGGCCAACTGGGGAATCACCATCCCAAGACAGCCAGGCCACCAAACCCTTCTCCAGTCATTTCCCAGAGGCTGCTACTCTTTTCGTACAATATGCCTGGGGCACAGAAAATATGTCTGGCTGCGGCTCCCTAAAGGGCCTGAATTTCACCTGTAATGAGCTACTCCAGAGGGAACTGATTGCCATGCCAAGTTTCTTGTTGATCCCTCCAGGAGCTGGCAGTTCAATGCCAATCTTCCATACTGAGAAGCAACTCTATACTGGCCCTTCTAGTACTGAGGCACGCACCACAAACCATACCTCGCGCATACCTCCACAATCTCTCTTGCATCTTTCTCCTCTTCATTCACATCACTGGAGTTCAGGCTCTCATCATCACCTCTTGCCTGGACTATAGCAGGAGCCTCCTAGTTTATCTCCTTTGCTTCTAATCTCTTTCCTCTCCAATCCATCTTCCACATAGCCTCCAAAGTGATATTAAAACACAGGTCCATGGGGGGCAGCTGGATGGCACAGTGGATAGAGTACCAGCCCTGAAGTCAAGAGGACCTGAGTTCAAATCTGCCCTCAGACCAAACACTTGACACTTACTAGCTGTGTGACTCTGGGCAAGTCACTTAACTCCAATTGCCTTAAATAAACAAACAAATAAATTAGTAAAACACAGGCCCCACCATAGTAACCTTCATGCTCAAGAAGGTCCAGTGGTTCCCTCTTGCCCTTTGAATAAAGTACAAAGTTTCCCATTTGCTTTTTAAAGCCTCTCACAGTTCAACTCCAGCTTTCCTATTCAGGCATATTGAACACTTCAGTCCAGCCAAACCTGACATACTGGTTATTAATTGTTCATGGTTTCCCAAACCTCACCTTTGTGACTTTGCACAGGATGTTTGCTACTCGCCTCATTCCTGAAACATATTCCTTCATACCATGTCAGATGATCCCCATTTTCCTTCAAAGCTCCCCTCAAATGGTCCCTCCCTCCTACAGGATGCCTGTCTTGATCCCTTTGATTACTAGAGTCATCGCCACACCCTGGAAATTATTTGTATCTACCTTGTATATATTTTGTATTTACTTTCTGTATGTAGGTTTTCTACTCTCACTGCCTTCTCCTCCCCCATTAGGGTGTAAGCTTCTTGAAGGCAAGGACAGTTTCTTTGCATCTCAAGTGCCTCGCATGTGGAAGATGTTTAATAAATGCTTGTTGAATGAGTACAATTAAGTTTTAAGGACAAATTCAGTTGGGGGTCAGGAAACCTGAAGCAGAGTACTCAGGCCTCAGGATGCAAGGCTTCACAAAGATAGATTCCAAGACATTCCCTGATATGTGGTAGCTAAGAAAGGCCCATGAGAGGGGATTGGGGTGGGGGAGTTCACCTAAGATACAACCACCAACTGGTAGCTTCCTATTTAACCAACTGATCTTCATAACTAAGTGATAGGCTCAATAGCATGACCCTGCTAAAGGAGAACATGTGCTGCTAGGACCCTCTAAGTTAGGGGTTCTTAACCTGGGGCCCATGAACTTGTTTTGAAAATATTTTGATAATTTGTCAAATCTATAAGAATATGAGTCACTCCCCAATTGGTAAATGGTCAAAGGATATCAACAGTTTTTTGATAAAAAAATCAAAACAATTTATAGTCATATGAAAAAATGCTCTAAATCATTGATTAGAAAGATGCAAATTAAAACAATCTTGAGATATCATTTTACACCTACCTGATTGGCTAAAATGATAGAAGGGGAGAGTGACAAATGTTGGAGGAGATGTGGAAAAATTGGGATGCTAATTCATTGTTGGTGTAATTGTGAACTGATCCAACCATTTTGGAGAGCAATGTGGAATTATACCCAAAGAGTCATTAAACTGCCTATAACCTTTGACCCAGCAATATCACTACTTTCTGAAGATAATTATTTCTGAAGATAACTAGGGAAAATGGGAAAGAACCTCTTTGTTCTAAAATATTTATAGAAGCTCTCTTTGTGGTGCCAAAGAACTGAAAATCACAGGGATGCCCATCAATTGGGGAATGGCTGAACAAGTTGTGGTATATGAGTGAATGTGAGGGAATACTACTGTGCTATAAGAAATGATGAGGTCAATTATCTTAGGAAAAACACAGAAAGACTTCCATGAATAATGAAAAGCGAAAGGAGCAGAATCAAGAGAACACTGTATACAGTAACAGCAATATTGTTTTAAAAGTGACTTTGAGTGAATAAGTTATTCTGACAATTATAAATATCCAAATTAGCCATAAAGGACATATGAAGAAAGATATTATTTGTATCCAAAGAAATGATAAATAGAAGTATGTATAAAATAGTTTTACATACACACACACACCTATTTGTGTCTAATGGTAGCCATCTCTAGGGAGGGAGGGGGAGGGAAGGAAAAAAAAGAAATTTACATGATAATTTTGTTGTATATTTAAAAGGAAAAGCAAGTTGTACATAGTAGATTTGTAGTTTCATGTGCAACCATCTTTTTTTTCATTGTACTATGTTAGGCAAATAAATGCTTTTTTATTTCATAAATTAAAAAGAAAATTAAAAGAAAATATTTTGATAATTATATTTCACTATAACTGGTTTCCTTGTAGTTTCATGTAGTTTATTTTAAGCATCTAGAAATATTATTCCGAGAAGGGAGTCTATTGGCTCCAGACTTCCAGAGGGATGGATCCATGTTGCAAAAAAAAAAAAAACAAAAAACAAAAAACAACAACCCTCAATAACCCCTGCTCTGAGGGCAATGCTACCACCCTTGCTAGTTCAGCTATGATGTAAAGAGCCTAATGATATGCTGGCTGTTCCAGTGACACAGGCTTCAGATTGGTTTTCACTGCTGAGAATAGAAGGGTTGCAACTCTTCTGTTTCCCTCGGAATCAGAATGATTTTGCAACAGCAACAAAACTAAGGAATCACTTCACAATTTTTAAAGCTAGTTTTAGTTTCCCAGAAACTTTCCTCACAACCTCTTAGTGGGCAGTGCTGTTTCCTAGAGGAAGAAACTGAGGCCCAGGAAGGTGGACTGACACTGTAGTGCCTGGCACACAGTAGGCACTTAATAAATGTTTACTGACTGACTGACATTGATTGATTGGTAGTGCAAAGGTGTATCTAGAAGCCAGTTCTCGACTCTCCCCACTGCCTTGTAAAATGAAATCACTCTGACTTTAGAGATCAGAGTTTTGTCACCTCCTTTTTCTCCTCTCACTATCTCCAACCCCAAAAGGTACAATTTGCCAATTGTCAACACACATGTAATAGTCTGGGCAAGGCAGCCTGGTGGACCTTTAAAGAGAAAGGTTTCTCTTATCCTAATTAGGTAATTGATTAACTTCCTGATTTATCACAGATTTCCCCGGTAGGCAGCGAGGGAGCAGGCAGAGCAGGAGCTATCTCATTCTCCTCTAGGAGAAAAGGGCTTTTTCTTTCCATCCCTACATTTTCTGATGTATTGGCAACACATCTCACAGTCTAATGCTTATTCTTGGCAGTGGTGGGTGGGGGAAGGCACAGCTTTAGTTCCTTAGACAGATTTCTGTAGAAGACGTGGCCCTTGAACAGCAGACAGTTCACCCAACACAGCGTCAGCAGGCTATAGTCAAAAGAGATGAATGGAAGCACAAGAGGTGTTCCAATCACTGCCTCTTTAAGCCTGTTTTCTCATCTGTAAAATGGGATAATACCTTCCTCGAAGTCTTGTGAGGATCAAATAAGTGAGATAATAAAGTAGGTTGAAAAGCTTAATGCACTATGTAAATGTGAGCTTTTTATCTACCCCTGCTCATTCTCTCCCTCCTAGGCAGATCAATCCATCTGGTTTTATTAATCTTATAGGAGTCCCTATGGGAAATTGGGGAAAAGGAGGGAAAGGAATTAAGATAAGATTACACTTACTTTGTATTCCTGGGTTTTTAGCTGAGCCATTCACCTCCAGGATGTTTTTCTAACTCTGATTTGGGCCAACACCCTACCCTGACATTCAATCACAGAAGCCAGTGGTTCCAGTTTGGGACAGAATTCTCTAGTCAGTTCGAGGTGGGTGACACATGACAGCTCCAAACATCTGCTTCCAAGTTCCCTTGCCCCTGGCAAATCAGCACCACCTCTACTGAAATGCATCCTTCACCTGTCTCTCTTTTGTGCCCACACCTGTTTCTCTATGTGCCCCACCTGGCTCCATTCTGCCATTATCCTTTGGCTCAGGGAGGTCTGGGCAGGTGAAAGGGCTCATTCATGGCTTGTGTATACTTCGTCTGCTCACTCATCCCATTGATCACACCCTGGACAGGCTATGCCAAAGGACTGGGGAGCCAAGGATATATAAGCTTGCAAGTCAGTCTAAGGGGCTGAGAGTTCACCAAAACAAGATTCAAAGTCTTTAAATCAATGGGAGTGGGGGGCGGGTGGAGTCATGGGAGGGAACAAGCAGCTATAGTTGGGAAAGACTTGTTTCAGTAAAGTTATTTAGAAAGCTTACATCTGTCTTAAAGAAACCCACAGTCTGGAGACCATGTATCCCTCCCCCACGGCTTATCCTATCTGGTCTGAATGAAGTAATTTGAGGGCTATTAGAAGAATATCATTATTCTCATCATAATGACAGCCCACATTTATATCTTACTTCACTCATATTTACAAAGCATTTGATATATGTAATCTAATTTGATCCCTAAAACAATACAGTGAAGTTAAGTAATACAAGCATTAACCTCATTTTACAGGTAAGGAAACTGAGGACCAGAGAAGGGAAGTACTTTGTCAAAAGGTTATAGTTAATTAAGCAGTAAGGAAAAAAAGAGTATCTAAACCTTGGTCCTGTGCCTCCAAATCCAGCTTGCTTCCGCAGGAAAAAAAAATGGAGGGCGAATGTAAAGGGGGTAAGGAAATACGAGGAATGTGCATAGCTAAGAACTAGAGTCGGGAAACAGACAAGTCAGAAGGCTGAGAGGCTCAGGAATCAGAAACTGCTCCAAAATCTCAAGAATACAGATGAAGATACACGATGTTAACCACTGCCCATCACTACAAACTAGTAACACAGCTCACCTTTCCAAGTTGCCTGTCTTTTCCTTGACTCCTGAGATGAAGAGTGAGCAGGGAATGATCTGCCCCTCAATTAAATGCCTACCAAGTCGCTAAACAGTCAGCTCTCTGCCCTTGATGTTGGGGTGGCACTGAATCCTTGGATCAAGAAAGGCAGCTGGTGCATTTTTGCTGAGGAAGAATTTTGATTGCTTGAGTAGGGCTAACTGCCACTGTGGGGATGTAAAGTTGATAAGCAAAGACCCATTGAAATGATACTGGTTAAAGGTCAAGTGGGGAGGGGTGGTGGATGTAGATTATAGTCGCTAAATGCTTCCTAGCCAGCATTCATTCCAACTGGGAGAGATTTAAGGAAAATTGACTGGGGCTGAGATAATTCAATTATCGAATTTACCAAATTAAATGAAAACCAGAATCTCAATTAACCAATTCATTTAAGCTTGCATTTTCTCAGGACAACTAAAGCCTTCCCATATTAGGCAGGGATGTCTTTGAATAGGGATTTTTGAACTGTTACGCTCACATACTGATAAGGAACCAGGACAGGATATCAATCAGCATTTGCCTCTTCCCCTTCCCAACATAAAGGGGGCCAATTAGGTTCCTATACAGCCCCAGGGAAGATGGACAATGATAATAATATAATGCCATTCAAATACTACTTTAAGATCAGCCAGTATTATTACTCTAATTTTACAGATAAAGAAACTGAGGCATAAATAATATGCCCAGTCACAGAGCTGCTAAGTATCCACTGAAAAATTTCTACCTAGGTCTCTGAATTCCAAATCCAGTTTATTCCACCATGCAGTTTATCTGTTTGGTCCAAGACTGTCAAAACCAACCCTGGCAAGAGCAAAAATCAATCCAGTTTCTGTTGGGGGTGGGGGTGAGAACATGTGACAGGGATGGTTAAGAGCCAAGCTATAATTTTCAACCTTTCTCTTCCTCCTCCCCTTCCCTCCTGATTCCTAACCTGGATTGGAATGTGGCTTTGGGAGTAGTGAGGGTAGGAGGGAGAGTATGGAAGCTAGAAGTCCAAGTATTCACAGGGGCTACTGTGGAACTTCTTTCTCCCAGCCAGATGACCAACTGTCCCTCTCGATCTTCCTTCCCAGATACCTTGCAGGGCTATCTGAAACAATTCAAGTACACATTCACTGAGCCCAAGAATCTCTAGGTAACTAGTTCCTCTTCCCTCTTACCTCTCTTAGAGGTAAGAGAACGCCTACAAGTAAGGATGATGAATGTATAGGTAGGTTTCACTGTGGATTACCCTGTCATCAGACTTGCTGGAGTGACCTCTGACTCTCCCACTTCTCTGCACCACAAATACAAAGGAACTGAAGGGTTCTTCTCTCCCTTTCCACTACTCCTTAAAGTCATTTGAACTCAATATGATAATAACTGCAGTAGCCTTGGAAAAGATAGATTCAATCATTCTTACAAGGTGTTCAGAACCTCTACTTGCAGCACTGGACTTCTATTTTAGAAACATACAAAGTAGCTTTCAGTCTGCCACTGAAATTTGCTCTTTAAATTGCAGATATGTATTTCTAAGTCGTTTTCTTCTCAGCACCTCAATATCCTCTCATGAATCCTAATCCCCCATTCCTGTGGTAGTGAACCCTAGCTAGCAAACATCATCCTCAGTTGACAGATTGGGAAACTGAGGCCCAAAGAAGCAAAAGAATATATCTGGGAATAACGGCAGATGACAGGCTAGGCCAGGATTAGAGAGCTTCCAATTCTGTGAACTTTACCCCCAAAAGAGGAAGTTCACACTCAGAAATAAAGACTGGCAGCTTCAGAAACCTGAAAATTTCCTCTTATTTACCAGACTGATAACAGATCTTTTTTCTATACCAATTATTCCCATAAACCCCACTTAGGTTTTGATACATTCTAAGTAAACTTTATAATGATTTGACCCACCTTTTTCCTTGCAGAGGAAGCAGTGTGATATTACAGCAGAGAGGATGCCAGATTCATTGGCAGAAGACCTGGGTTCAAATGCTTTCATTGATAATTCCCACCTGTGTGATCTTGGGCAAGTCCCTTAAATCTCTCTGGGCCTTGGTTTCCTCAACTGTAGAAGGAGTGGCTTGTACCAGACGATCTCTAAAATCCATTTGAGCTCTAAATCTACGATCCTGAACATCCCTTGCAGACTCCTTCAACACAACAGATGCATCCCTTTCATCAATTTATGCTTGTATCCTGCCTTATATTATTAAGATCACTTTCATATGCACCCATTACTTCATTTGATCGTCAAAACTATCCTACGAGGGGGAGAGGACAAATCATCTTCAAAGACTCACTCAATAAGTAATGGAGATAGGGCTAGAGTCAGGGGTGGGGAAACTGTGGCCTCAAGGCCACTTCATGAAGTCTAGATTCAGTCAAAGGGCCTCACTTGAGGACCTATAGGGACACCTGTAGCCTCAAGACCAAAGCTTCCCCCTCTTTGTAGACCCAAGTCCTCTTTGATTTACTTCAAATTCCCTGATCTTTCCACTACCCAACTGCTGTTCTCTAAAGTTACCCAGACAAGACATTCTCTTTTGCTGTAGTCCACCAATTGGGCTCCCTCTGAGGAGGCCTAAGGAGCCTTGGTCCTAGAGAACTGCCATTGCCTTAGGACTTCATTTCCACTAAATTGCATATTTATGTTCATGGGATCATGTGGGTAGACAATGTCATCAGAAATTACGGTTCCTTCCTCCAACCATCCATGGAACTTTGTAATTATCCTATATTCTGCACTAGTTATAGTATTTTTATATGGATGTGATGGCCCCCTCTCAGGCTCAGCTTTCTCTTATTTATCTTTGTATCTTCCTAGCTCCTGTTCCTTGCACACAGTAGGTGCTTAATAAATGATAGCTGAATAAATAAATGAATGTAAGAATGCATGTGTGGGGTTATCCTCTTACAGAAAACAAAAAGCTGTTTCCTTGAGTAAGTCAGTTAACAAGCACTTTACTAGAGTAACTAGTTTACTAGAGTAACATTTCAAAGCAGAATGGGACCCAAATCATCCAGTATCCCCACTGTATCCCCAAATGCTCCAATCATCCCGCTTCCTTTGGACTGTGGATGCCTAAACTGTTCACAACTGTAGCTCATAGCTGGGAAACAGATCAGAGCAGAATGCTGGACTTTCCCTTACTCCCACAACGAGCAATTCCTATGCTCTGTTCCTGGAAGGGAGTGATGTTGTATAGCTGTTGTATACAACATTTTCTCTTTTTTTTTTTTAAATGAAGAATCTGGGTCTAGGGAAAGAAGACCATCTGGCTTTCAGAGCAAAGCACCACAGGATTTTAGCTTGGGGTAAAAAAGCTGGGACAACAGCATTCTCAAAAGCAAACATATTCCTCTTTCCAGGATCAATAATAATAAAAAAAGATTGTAGACTTAATGAAGAAACAACTCCCAGGGGGAAGAGTTTAGGCTCCCAGAGCCAAACATCCATTTGCAAAACAATTCATTCCCTCACCCCGGGCTCAACAAATGTTCTCCCAGGATCCTAAAGGTGCAAAAAAAAAAAAAAAAAAGAAAAGAAAAGAAAAGAAAAGAAAAGAAAAAGAAAAAAAGGTGGGGTGTGCGTGTATGTGTGTGTGTGTAGGGGTTCGGATGCTAGCGTGGAGGGGGGATGTTAGTCCTCGTTAGACTCAAAGCCTAGAAATGCCCCTGTGGTGTCTCTTGCCTGGGGTGAGCCTGTCTCTGTGTTTCCTCTTTCCCAGGAACTGCTGGCTCCCGTACATGGAACTCACTTCCAGTGGATGTCCCGCAGTCAAGTCCAGACCGCAGGGCTGCCTGTCAAGGAGGGAGGATTGACAGCTCTCACACCCGGCTTCCTTAGCCGCCTTCCCCACCCTCTAGCAGAGCCAGACCCACATACAGGAGCCAGACTGGCGGATAGTGCCCACTACCCCGCTGCTGCCCCGGTGCCCAGCACTTTGCAAAGGGCCTGAGCGTGTGCGTGGGCAAATCTGCTTCAGAGGTGCGTCCCGCGGACAGGGCAGCGCTCCCTCTGGGCACCTTGAGCGCGGACACAGGTACTTACTGTAGGGGCACTCCCTGGCCCGCTGATCCCCAGTTCCAGGTCCCTGCCTCCGCTCTTTCCAGTCAGTGACCTCCGGTCGCCCGGACGATGCTCATGTTGCCTCCTCCTCCTCCTCCTCCTCCTCCTCCGCTTCTCTCGGCCTCTTCTGCCCCTCCCCCCCGCCCACCCCTAGGAGCACTCTGGATACAATGTAGCGAGGGCGCTGCAAACAAACTAGTTTCCCCGGCCCTCGCTCCCCCCTCCTCCGCCTGAAGGCAACAAACCAATCAGAAGAGCCTCCACTGTGACGGACGGGAAACTGAACCCATAGTTCGCCGTCTGGAATAGAAAGGGGTGGGAGCTTAGGCTAGGTTGCCTAATTGGAGTGGGGTGGGAGGGAAGGAGAATTGAGGGGGAAAAAAAGAGCTTCGGTCCTGATTCTTAAAGGGACAGGCGCTTTTGTTCGCCAAAGGACTGAAGTTGGGAAACAAAACGCACCAAAAAGGTTTCGTAAAGGAGGGAGTTGCGTGGTTTCGAAGGAGTCACTCACTTTTCTACCATCGCAGGTTCAGGCTTAGACTTCACTGAGCTCTGCCCGCGGCAAATGTTTTTTTTTTTTTTCTTCTTCTGATAGCTACACAAAGCCCTAGGAAACTGTAACTTGTTCATAACTGTGTGTATTTAAGCCACCATCAAACCCCCTCGATCCCTCACCCTCCGTTTATCGAGGGGCTGCAGTGCGCTTAGAAGAAATGTGAGGGACTGTAAGACAAGGTCCCTCCGAGCGCTTTTAGTCTAGTGTGGGGAGGTGAGACATTTACATAAAAGTAGCTAACTCTTAACTAGCGTTTACGATGTGCCGGGCACTGTGCTAAGTGCTATGCGATTGTTTTCTCCTTTAATAATGATGATGATGATAGCTAACATTTATATAGCGCTTACAGTGTGCCAGGCACTGTACAATCATTATCTCATTTGATCCAACAATGGGATGGGGGTAGGTGCTGCTATTGTTATCCCCATTTTATGAATGGGAAAACCGAGGCAAGCAGGTCAAGTGACTTGTCTAGGGTCACACAGCTAGGAAGTGTCTAAGGCCCGATTTGACTCCAGACCAGATGCTCTACCTACTCATACAAGGTGGTATGTTAAGTGTCCCGAAAAAAGTAAAAAGTGCTCTGTGAGTTCAGAGAAAGGAGACCTATAGCTTGCTTCCAGCTAGGGACAATAAAGGCTTCCTGAATGAGGTGGCATTTGAACTGAATCTTAAGATTTCAACAGGCCAGGAGCTTGGGAAGAAGGGCAGTTCAGGTGGTAAGCACAGTATTTGCAAAGGTACACAGTTGGGAAAGTGCAAGGCACTGTGACTATTTCACATATTGGCCTGAGCGAAGTATTTGTATAGAAAGGGATAGAAAGGTGGTGTTGAAATGTACAAGTGATTGCGTTGATTGTAATAACTAACATAATCCCAAGAAATTGATACATTGTTAAAATTGCTCATAAAAGTTTGCCTTTTTTTCTCCTAAAAGCTCAGTGTAGGATAAATCAGGGTTACAATCAGCTGAATTCCTGTTAGTTGTGGTTTTTCTGTATATATTCCAGTGTCTTTCATTAGATAATGTTGGGGACCACTTTTCTCCTTTTGCATATTACTGCTCATAGTACAATGCTTGTATATATGGTACTCAAGGAACACTGAAGATGGACAGAATATCATCTGTCTTTGGCTGTTCTCTGCACAGGGCAAATTAACTTTAAAATGCAGGATGAGCTATAAAAGTTGTCAGATGTTAGAACAGACCCTCAATGTAATCTGGAGACTTCAAAGAGTAAAAGACCACTCAAGATGGTTTGAGTACATTCCTCTCCAGAGGCAAAAATGTTCTCTTGAAGTCCTTTCAAGCCAGTGATTTTAAGTATGGGGTTGGCCTGGTGGTGGGGAACTGTCCTCAAAAATTCTCTCTCCATTTTGTCTGTTTGAAAAAACACATTTCCAGTTTCAACATTTTAACAGTTTATAAGGTTAGTTTACTTATGTAAGTGCTATTGTCTAAAATCCACAAGCAAAAGTTCATCAAATTCATATCAAACAGATTTCATTCATTTATTTTTCCATATAGGATTATGTGTTAAATTTTAAATATTAGCCACCCAAAATCTGGTTCCTGTCATACTTCACTCTCCCCTTCCCCCCCACTACATTAAATTTGTAGCTTGAATATATTAAAATATAGGAAATGAAATGAAAGCCAGTCAAAAAACATCTGCATAGAGTTGATGCACTCAAATGTAAAGGGGGAAAAATTAATTTTCTTTCCATTTCCCCCCTTGCTTCCCTAGCTCAGTCAGTGACAAATAATAAACATTTACTTAGCACCTACTATGCACCAGGCACTATGCCAAGTGCTGGTGATACAAAAAGCAAAAAATAGCTCCCGTGTTTAAAGAGCTTACAGTCTATTGGGGGAGAGAGAATGTGTGCAACTATGCACAAACAAGCCATATACAGAATAAATAGGAAAATAAATGACTGAGGAAAGGCATTGGAATTAAAGTGGATAGAGAAAGACTTTTTGTAGAAGGTGGAATTTCAGCTGGGACTTGAAGGAAACCAATGAATCCAGGAGGTAGAGATGAGGAGGGAGAACATTCCTGGCATGGAGGATAGCAGGAAAAAAGGCCAGGAGAGGAGAATTTCTTTTTCATCCAACAGCAAGGAGGCCAGTGTCACTAGATCCCAGAGTTGGTGGATTGAGGGAAGATGTAAGAAGACTGGAAAGGCGGCTGGGTTGGGCAGGTTGTAAAGGACTTTGAACACCAAATAGAGAATTTTATATTTGATCCTGGAGATGTTAGGGAGCTTTTAGAGTTTATTGAATAGGGCAAGTCACATGGTCAGACAGGTTTTAGGACATGGCAAACTTCACTGTGAAGTTTGGATTCAGTCAAAGGATCCCACTTGAGGACCTAGAGGGCCACATGTGACCTTGAGGCCTCAGGTTCCCCATCCCTGGCTAGGATGACACCTAGGTTTCAAGCTAGGGTTACTTGGAAGATGATTGTACCCTCAAAAGTAATGGGGAAGTTAGGCAGAAGAAAGAATTTTGGAGAAAAGATAATGAGTTCAAATTTGGCCATGTTGAGTTTAAGTTGTCTATGAAACATCCAGTTTGAGATTTCTAGTAGGTAGTTGGAGATATGGGACCAGAAGTCAGCAGAGAGGTGAAGAATGGATAAATAGATTTTTAGAATCATCAGCATAGAGATGACAATTCAATCCATGGGAGCTGATGTGAAAAGTATAGAGAGAGAAGAGGGCCCAGGACAGAGCCCTGTGAGATATTCAAGGTTAGCATTCATGACTTGTATGAAGACCCAGCCAAGGAGACTAAGAAAGAGTGGTCAGACAGGTAAGAGGAGAATCAGGATAGTATGGTGGGAAAGAATGACTGAGAAAAGGCCATTTGATTTGGCAATTGAGATCAATCAATCAAAATCCTACTATTAAGCACCTACTATGTACCAGGCATCATGTTGGGGATACAAAAAGAGGCAAGAGATAGTCCTCACCATCAAGAAGCTTACAATCTAATGAACTCTGAGATTGTTAGTAATTTTGGAGGGAGAAGTTTTGGTCAGAAACCAGATTGTAAACAGCTAAGAAGAAAATGACTGGAAAACAGGTGGAGGCGCCTAGTGTAGACAGCCTTCTCAGGGAGTGTAGCTACAAAAGGGAGGCAAGATTTTAGCATTACTACCTATCTAGTATTTGCCCTCTCAGGCATGAATCTGAGCTCTGATGATGGACTAGAGAACCTTAGTGAGGATGGATTGTGCCATGGTTTCTTTCACATAATAGTTGCTGAATAAATAGGTAGTAGTATTTTGTTTGAACATCATGGGCAAAGCAGTTTTAGTCACTGGAGTATCATATTGATAGGGAAGCTCCTCTGGTCCCACCCAAGCTCCCAAGAAGTAAAAGGCTTGCTTTGGAGGGGTCAACCAAGGAGGGCGGGGCTGAGCCTAGAGCCATCCTTCTCAAAGTTGGGTTTATTTTTCCACACAGGATAATGTGTTAAATTTTAAATATTAGCCACCCAAAATCTTGTTCCTGTCATACTTCACTCTCCCTTCCTTCTCAAAGGAGCTATCCTTCTCCTTTGCTGAAGGAAGGTCTATGTCACCCTGGATAATGACCTAGGGAAGAAGACTGGGTAAATGTTATTTGGCGAGGAAAAGCTCAGGTCTCAGGAAAACAAAGGAAGAAAGAGAATAGGTCTGGGAGTTGAGTACTGGCAGTGAGACTTAATGGGTGGAGTACATTTCTGGGATCCCTTGGTAGAGACAGTGGAAATACTAGGAACAAGCTAGTGGTTGCTCCAAAGACTCCTTTTCTGTAACCTACAGCAACCCAAATAGCCAAGAGTTTTTAGGCTTTCAGAGCCATTGCAATACTATTCTGTCCAAACATATTTGCCCTCTTTCCAGCTGAAATTCTCCCAATTAGAGGTTTATTTTAGTTGGGAAACATCATTTACATCTGGGAGATTTAAGTTGGGAAGCCATAAGTCTTAATGAGACACCTTAACGAGAATTAGTTCAGACTCTGTTTACCCTGATACTTAATTGAGATTAGTAACTGATGAGACAGGGCAAGGTGAAATGAGGAAAAGGACAATTTTGGAACATGGTGAATTTTAGGGGGAGTGAGAACCTCAGTCAAATACTATATTTGGGTTTTGGGATTGCATAAAGGCCCTGGAAAATAACCAGCAAGTGGGAGAGGATTGCTGAAAGTCAGGTAATAAACTTTCCCTTCTTAGAGATGTTGGCTGGTACCTGGTCCTTCCATCCCAGTTAAGAGGGGCCTCAAGAGACCCCTGGCCTTGCTTAGTTACTTCCTTCAGAAAATGCAGACCAAAAGGAAGTAGAATCCTCAAGGCTTTCTCTGATCCCGATGGTTCTCAGACTTGCTGGTTACAGGACCCCTTTAACTTCTTAGAAATTATTGAGGACCCCAAAGAGCTTTTGTTTATATGGGTTATATTTATCAATATTCATCATATTAGAAATGGAAAACAATGCATTTTAAAAATATGTATTAATTCATGTAAAAGGATAATAAACCAATTACATGTTAACATATATAAAATTCTTATGAAAAATATATTTTCCAAAACAAAGAAAACTTTGTAAGAAAAGAGGCATTGTTTTAAATAATTTTGCAGATCTCTTTATTGTTGGGTTTAATAGAGTCTCCTATCTGTTTCTGCATTTAATCTGTTGTGATATGTTGTTATGGTTGAAGTATATGAAGAAAATCTGGCCTCACAGACTTAGTTGGAAAAGGGAGAAGTATTTTAATAGTCAAATAATGTTTTAGCATTGTCATAAAAATAGTTTTGACCTTATCACCCCCCAAAAGGGTCTCAATGACCCCCAAGGGTCTGCGGACCAGACTTTGAGAATCACAGTCCTATCCCATAAGTCTTTCCTAATAAAACTTGAACACAGGGATAGAGCGATATGGAAAGCTTCTTTATTCCAAGGTAATGAACCTTTTACCATAATTTCCTGGGCAGTGAATGGCTTTTTTTTTTTTTTTCTGTCCAGGTAAATCTCAGGTTCCTGGTTCTGGAGCTACTGGGAGAGGTGGGGTTCTTGGAAGGCTTGCTAAGATAACCATACAGGAAATCTCAGAAAGGAACCTGTCGTGATTCTTCTGGAAGCCAATAAAGGACACCAGATACTGGCAGACCAGTCTACTATCACATTGAAACGAATGAGAGAGCAAACAGTTCTGAGAGGGCTTAGGGTCCTGTCTGATTTTCAGCACTAGGCGCCATTTTTTCACTCAGGTGATGAGGGTTTGAGCTCAGCCACAAAGGACACAGCTCTTAGGCTGATTTTGCAGGATGTATCTTTGTTTTTAGTATCACTTCTTTCCTGGGATCTGACTTATCATCATCATAGGAGCCTGAACACGGACGTACAGACAACACCTGGGGGAAACCCAGAGATGCCACACATAAATTCCTGATTGCCTTCCTCAGAGGATCAATAACCTGAATCACAGGCCACACAAAAGAAATACAAAAAGGAACTGGGAGAAAACTCAGACACCATAACTGAGCCTCTGTAACTCACTAGGGACTCTCATGAGCCTGAAACTTTGTACTTGTCTACAGACTACACCACAATCCTCCCAAAAACTGGGCTAATTTGACAATTGAAATCATAACCTAGAATAGGGAGAAACTAGCTGATCTGCTTCCTCTTCTCCAATCCAGGTGTGAGTGAAGCCTAGACAATAAATTACTCCAGATCAATTCCTTAGCTAAGCTTTACAACTCTTACAGCATAGAGTACTGTAGTAAGCAATTAATAAATAGTTGATGAATTTGTTGAAATGGAACTCATCTCTGGTATATGACTCTGGCTGTGTTCCTCTGGCCTCATACCCATTTTCCTAGAAGCATAGGGAACTAGAAGTTCCCTGACTAGGAGACAGATGGGCTCCGGAGCTGCTCTTCAGTCACCCAGATGGAGCTGGCTAAATCTCCAAATGACCTTTTACCTAGTATCAACCAGGGCTGGAGTCTGAGGTCCTCTGAGCTGTTAGATTATGGTTTTCAGGAAATGACAGCCCCTCCGTTGCTTGGGGCTCAGAAAAGAATTCTTAGGAAGGACACAGACTTACCTAGGAATTTTGTTCACTTCTGAACACCACATTTTAAGAAGGATATGGACAAATTGGAGCATGTTCAGAGAAGTACAACCAAGATGGAGAAAGAATAGGAAAATACGTTCTGTGAGATTCTAGAGAAGAGAACACTTGGGGGTGGGTGGGAACTTCCCTGGCCTCCTCCAAGTTCCACCTTTTACAGGGAGCCTTTCGTGAACTTTCTTAAATCTAGTGCTTTCCCTCTGTTGATTATTTCCAATTCATCTGACATATAACTTGTCTGTACATAGTTGTTTATATGTTTTCCCCCCATTAGACTGTGAACATCTTGAGAACAGGGACTGTCTTTTACTTTCCTTTATATCCCAGAAATAATGGCTGTGTTTAAGTATCTGAATGCTTGCCATTCAGAAATGAAATTGTATTTGTTCTACTTGTCTCCAAAGGGCAGATAGAGGTGTAATGGATGAAAGTTGCAGAAGTACCTTTAGGTTCAATATAAGGAAAAAGGTGTATTCATGGAAGGATGTGGACAGGAGTCATATGAGATATAGTAGGCATGGATGGATTTTTATCTGCATCATTGGAGGGAGTACCTGTGTCAGTACATTCATGGATCCATTAGAATTTGGAATAAAAAATATTTCTAGCAATTAGAGGCAACTAGGTGGCACAGTGGTTAGAGTGCTGGTCCTGGAGTCAAGAAGACTTGAGTTCAAATTCTTCTTCAGATAAATTCTTAGCTGTATGACCCTGGACAAGGCACTTAACCTCAATTTGCTTCAGTTTCCTCTACTATAAAATGGGGATGATAATAGCACCTACCTTGTAGGGTTGAGGGGATGAAATGAGATGATATTTGTAAAGTGCTTGACACAGTGCCTGACACATAGTAGGTGCTATGTAAATGCTTATTCCCTTCCCCTTACCCCTTTGCAGTTCAGGTATTCATTAGACTGAAAGATCTCCCTTCCAATTTGAGTTTCTGTGATGCTATGACTTCTCAGAACTACAAAGGGAACCTATTTCATGGAGAGGAAATTGGAACCACTGCCATGATCCCTAAGTCTGCTGCTCAACCAAGTTTGAGACAAGTCTTATGGTAGTGAACTGACTCTAAGGCAAGATGGACAGGAATCTGATTGAAGAAACTTTGTAGAGATGGATCTTGGGCTGATTTTTCATGGCAAATAGAAGATGTGTGTGGGTTGAAGGATTTAATATTGTGTATATCGTGTATGCAAATTAGTAGGAATATTGAATGGGTCAATTATTTAAAAGCCACTCACTTTATTTAAGAGCCAATGATAGATTGCAGCTCAGCCACATTTGCCCATGACTCTAGTCTATGTCTCCCCAGAACTTTGCCACAAGGGGTCCAATAAACACACTGGGGAAATGTCATTTCTAATTCACTTGCTCTAAAAAATACAGAAAAGGAAACTTAAAGAATGGTACTCCAGCCCTGAATTCATTGGTGAGGAAAATATCTGTTCTTCATCACTGTACATGAAAATTTTTTAAAATTCTAATTTTTTTTCTCTGTCATGAACTTGGGTACTTGAATAACATTCCCCTGGGGAGGAGAATTGATGGATAAATTGGCAGCCTGAAAAGAGAAGGAAGCTGTGGGAGTTGGTGCCTGGACCACAAAGGGGCATTGCTGCATAGCGGAAAAAGCAATGGCCATCAATATGGGAAGACATGGGTTTGAATTTGAGCTCTGCCTCTTGCAGTCCCTTGGGCTGTGGTTCTGGTGGCCTTGGTTAGTGACATTCATCAAAACCAGGAGGGTTCTATCTCCCTACACCCCTTTGTGGTTTCAACTTTCTAATAGCCATTTTTGTTCTATCCTTTCCGATACAAAGGTTATTCTTACTGGCACAAGAAACAGAAGCAAAATGATAATTGTATAATTTGGCCTTCTGTTAGTATTCTGTTATCATTGAATGGTAGTCCAGTAGTGAGTAGTGAGTAGTGAGTAGTGAGTAGTCCAGTCCCTTCAACCCTCCCCTATTTATCCAATTACTTCCTAGCCTTGTAATTGTGGACAAGTTATCCACCTCTCTGAGCCTTAGTTTTCTTATATAATCTGTAAAATGGAGATAGTAATACTTCTACTACCTCATATCAAAGGGGTGAAAATTCAACAAGATATGTATATAAAAGGGCTTTATAAACTTTAAAACCACTTTGTAAGTGTAAATTTAAAAAATGTTCATTGGTCTCTGAATATTTTTATTATCTCGGTTCTTCCAGTGTATAGCCTGGAAAAAGAAAAAGAAACATTTGTCATTGAGACAGCATGGAGGGTGAGGGAAAAGAAAGAGAAGGCTTAGTGAGCCCAAGTCTTCGGCTTTGCTTGTGGAAGAAAACTGGGGTATAATAGAGCATGGAATTTTTTCCTTTGGAAATATTGTCTGTTTGAGACATCCCATTGATCTTCCCTAGGCTAAAGTCCTTTAGTGAAAGTCTTTTGTTTACCAAGGTAAATAAAAGGAAAGTGTACCTTGCATGATCAAAGTCTTTGCTAATAAGGAGTTGTTATTCCAACTTCTTTGTGAAGGTGCAGATCAATAGTATTGACTGACATTATGGCTGCAGAAGTCTTAAGTGGCTATTAAACATGCTACTAGGCTTGTCAGAGGGAAAATCTTAGATGTGCAGATATTATCTCCACTCCTCTGTCTTTCATCTAGTCAGTTGCAATTGCCACTTTGCATAATCCAGAAACTTGAATAAAAGGGGTCCAAGTAGCCACCATTTTACTTTATGCTGAACTAAATTTGTGTTCTTTGTTTTTTTTTTTTTTTTTTTTTAACAAATATCAAGTGCTGGTCAAATATCAAACCTACTTCTCCTGTGGAGTAATGTCAAGGGCGTTTGGAGTTAAAGTGTGACCACCTGAATGAAATGTGCGTAGGGGTTGAGCACCTTTATACTAGTTATCTACAGAAAATAACTAAGTTGATCCTTAACTGATAATGGTAGTGGGGGAATGCATCAGCTATGGGGGGGGGGTCAAGCCAATGGCTTTAGAGAATCACCCCTTACCTTTCTTGACCGGGAAGGATGACCATTTCCTGAAGGAGAGATGTAGCCAGTTTTGGGGACTGGACTCATTAGTGGGAGTTGGGATTAGCATCCTCAGAGTTTATATGACCTACAGAATAGTCATAATACTCTAGTACATCTATCATCTCATTCAAGTGGATACTCCCTCCAGTGACACAGACTGGAACCCAACCATGTTTGCCCATCCTGTATAACTCTAATCTATGTTTCCCCAGAACTTTGCTGCAAGGGGTCCAATAAACACACTGGGGGACTGTCTTATAGCAATAAGTTGGAGCAGTAGATATAGTGCTTGGCCTAGAATCAGGAAGACCTGAGTTCAAATCCAGTTTAAGACACTTAACTAGCTGTGTGACCCTGGGCAAATCATTTCACTTCTATCTGCCTCAGTTCCCTTAACTTAAAAACTAGATAATAATAGAATTTACCTCTCAGGGTTGTTGTGACAATTAAATGAGATATTATTTGTAAGTTGCTTAGCACAGTGCCTAGCACATAGTAGTTGCTTAATACATGTTTATTGCTTTCCTTCTTTCCTCATGTTCTCTTGAAATGGGGGAGATACCAGTGGAGCATAAAGTCTCTCTATTGGTTTTCCCTCACTCTCTTCACATGGCTGATCCATCTTTTTTTTTTTAATTTTTAAATTTTTTTGGCTAGGCAATGGGGTTAAGTGACTTGCCCAGGGTCATACAGCTAGTATGTGTCAAGTGTCTGAGGCTGGATTTGAATTCAGGTCTACCTAGCTGCCACCTCCATCTGTTTTTTCAACCATACATTTCTTTGATGATATCCTTCATACTGTTACTTCTGCATAATTCCTTGTTTGTGGTGTGTTGTAGCTTTCTCAAGCCCATCAAATGCCTCACCATTACCCTTTGTGAGATGCTCAACCAAAATTCTTCAGAGTCTGTAGTATTCTGTGATGGGAAATGGAGTTAATCCAGAGTTCCCACCCCCCTCCAATGTAGGTTAGGCTAGTTCTTATCCTAAGAAACAGAGAAATTATCCAAGACTTGGTTGACCTAGAAGGCTAAGATTCTAGCCACCAGCTGTTGATAGCTTCCTGGTGACCTCAGGCCATGTCTCTTTCTAATCACCTAAACTCCTAAGGGCCTAAGAAGGCACATCCATATGGATTCATGGACCTTTCTGGTTTGGCTGATACCTTGAGATCTAGAAAGTTAGAGAAGAGAGGCCACTTCTAGCCAAGTCCTGCATAGTTATTGATTATTGTCTCCATTCTATAGCTAAGTAAATCTCCTTTTATTAACTATTGAATGACCTATAGCTGTTTCATTTCATTCCAATATTGGATTTAAACTGCCAAGGGACTGGCCTGAGTCAGACTTAGGCCACTACAGAAATCATATAATACCACTGGAAGCATATTAGTGTTAAAGAGATGAGCCTATGATTCTATATATCTCAAAATATTTTACCAACACTTTTTGTGGTAGCAAAGAATTGGAGACAAAGTGAATGTCCACATCCTGGGGGATAACTAAACAAAATTGTGGTACATGAATGTACACAATTTGTTCCTTGCTGTAAGAAGCAATATGATGACTATGGAGAACCATGGAAAACATGTTATTTGATGCAATGTGAAGTAAGCAGAACCAGGAAAACAGTATACTTAATGACTACAACAATGTAAATGGAAGGAACAATAGCAAACAAACAAAACAAAACAAAACTGAAAACAGCCAAATTTGGCCCCAGACTGCAGATGTGAGAAGGTATCTTTCAACTTCTTTTCAAACACGAGTGACTTTTGTGGGTTCGTTTTGTTCAACTGTTTCCCCTCCTTTTCACATTGTTATAAAAGTTGGCAGGAGAGAAAGGGAAAGGAATCATAGGAGGAAATGTAGGTTTTGTAAATACAAAAGATATCATAATTTTCTTAAAGAAGAAAAGTTCAAGGTCATTTAAAATACTTCACAATTTCTCAAAGGCAATCCAGCCCATTCTCTCTGTTTAAGCTAATCATAACAATAGTAAACATTATTTTAATTACTGCTAAGTGCTTTCAAGTTATAAATCATTTTCATACACATTGTTTCATTTAATCTTCACAATGATCCTATAAGGTGACCAGAGTAAATATTATCTCCCCTGTTTCACAGATAAGGAAGCAGGCTCAGACAAGCTGACTTACCCACAGTGACACAGTTAGTAAGTTCAAAGGTGGGACTCAAACTCAGCTTCTTTGAAGCTCAATCTATAGAGTTTTTTGTTTTCTTCCGCATTATCCTTCCTTCCTTCCTTCCTTCCTTTCTTCCTTTCCCCAGTACTTAGCACAGTGCCTGATAAGGATTCTCTCTGTCTCTCTTTCTCTCTCTCCTGCTTCCCTCCCTCTGTCCTTCCTCCTTCTTCCTTTCCTTTCCCCTTTCTCCTTTTTCCTTCCCTTCCCTTCCCTTCCCTTCCCTTCCCTTCCCTTCCCTTCCCTTCCCTTCCCTTCCCTTCCCTTCCCTTTTTCCTTCCCTTCCCTTCCCTTCCTTTCTCCCTCATCCTTTTTACAGGGTTGGTCATATATTTCCTGATATCCCACATGAGGTTGATCCTAAGAAATAAGTTGCAACTTACTTGTACCCGCCATGTGCTTTTTAAAAATTAACCTTTTAGTTTACCCACAACTTTGATTCTTTAGAGATTGCGGTGTTGAAAGATTCACAACAACATAGCATAGCCAGGAGAACATTTGTTCTAGAGAGATTTTTTTTTGTATTGAGAAATAGCTTGAAATCATCAAAACCACTGCACAATTCCCACGAGTCAATTTGGCCTGCTCTCTTCTTCCTGTTTAGTTTTGGACCTTCTTCATTGTCCATTTGCAGTGCCTGTTCCAGAAAGAGATGCACTGATGAACTAATTAATGGATCGACCATCCAACTCATAGTTTTGACAATAAGGCATTTTTCATCTATTATTTTTTTCCTGTATTGATTTTTAGGCTAATCTTTTTTTGTTTTTGTTTTTTTTTTAAGTAATAATGGATCTCGTCGAAAAGCATGGTAGCTTAGTAGATAGAGTGCTGGACTTAGAGACAGGAAGCCTTTGGTTTGGATATTGTTTCAGATAATTTCTAGGTATGATCCTAGGCAAGTTACTCCACTTCTCAACCTCAATTTCTTTGTCTGGAAGATGGGTATAATAAGACAACCAGCACTTGTCTCACAGGATTGTTGTAAAGATCAAATGAGATAATGCATATGTAAAGCACTTTGAAATCTTTAAACTACTACATAGGTCCTATAAATAGCTGTTGGTGCAGAGGATAGAGTGCTGGCCTTGGAGCCAAGAAGACCTGAGACTCTTACTAGCTGTGAGACCCTAGGCAAGTCACTTAACTGCTATTTGCCTCAGTTTCCTCATCTGTAAAAAATGGAGATAATAATACCACTTATCTCCCTTTGTTGTTGTGAAGATAAAGTGAGATAGTATTTGTAAAGCACTTTGCAAACCTTAAAGCACTATAGAAATACTAACTTCTATGATAATAATGATGATTCTTGTTATTATTATATAAATGTCAGTTAGTATTATTGAGCAGGCCTTGTAATATTTTGGGGCTTTATGCAATAAATGGAAGCCTCTGCAGGACTTCACCATCTACCCTACTAGACCTCACTTCTGCTTAATCATGGCAAGCTTCATGGAAGAGGCAGAATAACAGATGAACTCTGAAAAACACAGGGAAAAAAGGGTGGCAAGGAGGGCATTTTTTTATGTGTAGTTGCCTCTATGGTTTAATTTAAAGTGATGGGAAGATCTACCTGCCTAAAAGATCTACCCTATCATGGCAGAATGCCACACTAAGAACAGCAAGAATTGTGTTCAAGTCCTTGACACTAACTACCTGTGTGACCTTGGGCAAGTTACTTAACCAACCTCGCTGAACCAGTTTCCTTAATCTGTAGAGTGACAGCCTTAAGCTAGATCATCTCTCAGATTGCATCCAGCTTTGACATTCTATGATCCTTAATTCTGTCCCTAGAGCTTTATGTCTAGAGGTCTGGAAGGCTTCTAAATCTTTAAGAGTTCTCTAACATAATACAGATTCCCTTGAAGAAGTAGGGAGTTTAATGTCATCACCTCTTATCAGTTAACCACTTAGCTGGGAGCTGATCCAGCAGAGTAAGAATGAAGGCTATGCCAGAGGGAAAAAAATCCTTTGCTTTCCACTTTTGAGGAGGATAGGCCCTGATGGTAGACGTGGGTCAGGAGATATTTGGTTTACAGAGAAGGAAATGGGGGTTGAAGTTAGTGTCAGTAGTTAAATAGACTGGACTGGGCAATTCAGGAGACGTGGGTTCAACTCTTGAATGTGTCATGAACTTCTGAGCCTCAGTTTCCTAATTTGCAAAATTAAAAGCTTGACCTAGGTGATCTCTCAGGTCCCTTCCTGCTCTGATATTCCATATTCGTAATTCCATTTCCCCCCTCACAACTTTGTGTGATAGGTTAATTCAAAAAGCATATATTAAGCACTTACCTGCCAGGCACTGTGCTGAGTACTGGGAATACAAAGCAAAGCAAAAAGACTGTCTCTGTTCTCAAAGAGCACATATTCTCTTGGGGAAATGATATGTAAAGAACTAGGTACATGCAGATTATACAGAGAAATGGAAAGGAAAGGAGGTAGATATGAGTTTATCCATTTTACAGATTAGGGAAGTGAAAGGTTGAGTCACAGTTGCCCATGGGTAGCCTAGTTTTGAATCTGAAGAATACTGCAATGTAGCAGCAAAAATAATTTTAATTAAAGGTAATAGGGGAAAAAAAGATTAAATGGAAGTCCCTGGCAAAGAACCCTGAAAAACATATGACAATTGGGATAGAGGCAGAGGTATGCTAGGGTGTGTGTGTGTTTGTGTGTATGTGTAGAATGTATACACAACATACTTTTAAGTTGCATTATTAACATTTTCTCCTACTTTCTTAAATCAAACAATCAAATAAACAATAAACCAAGCCCTGACATGTAGCTTGCTGATTTCCAAGGTGTAAATGCTCACGCTGAAAATTTAACATTTGATTCTTCCAGTTGGCTCCAGCACATCCTTGGTTAGAGACTTGGATGAATCTATTAGGGCGGTTCTTTTTATTCAGACTATTTTTAGGCAAGCAACCTAGGGAGTGCTGTAGATCTCTCGCTAGTAGTTAGAAACAACAGACTTCTGCTGGACAGCCCAGTTCAAGCAGTGGTAACTTCTTGTCTAAGCATATGTTGCCTTCAAAGAATTCTGTTGGCCAGGTTCAAATAGCAATTATTACTACAGCTGAAATCAAGAGAGATCCTTTGTTCACTCTGCCTTTCCATATAAAGTCTTCCACAAATTCCCTGTCTCCTCTAGTAACAAGCTTAAAGGAGCACACTGTGTTAGTTGCCAGATAGAGCCAATGTTATTAGAATTCATTTCTGGACTTCCTAGTCCAGGGTTCTTTCCGATGGATCACACCATCTCCAGCTTCTTATATTGGAGAGTGAGAAGGGTTTGCCAAAGCATTATTCAAAAAGCTTGTTTTTAACTGCCACCATCTTTCCATTTAATTAGGGATAGAGGTGCAGAGAAAGGCTGTTACATTCATGAAATTGTGGCAATTCAATTCACCAATTCATCAATTGCCAATTGTGGCAATTCAATTCCTGGCACGGAGGATACAAAGTTGCCCCTTCTTCAAGGAACTTACGTTTTACCAGGAGGATACAGAGTGTATGTGGATGATTAAAAATAAAGTTATACAAAGTATTCATACGGTGTGAGAGCACCAGGAAGTGGGAAGATCAGGAAAGGCCTTATATGAGAGGTAGCCCCTGTGCTGGGCTTTGAAAGAAGCTAGGAATTCTAAAAGGTGGAGAAGAAGAAGAAGTGTATTCCAGGCATCAGAAACCAGCAAAGGTATAGAACAGGGGATCTTTTTTTTTTTTTTTTTAAAGCTAAAATAAATGTAATTGAAAGAGATAAACAGAGTAACTATGTTATGAGAAAAGGTACAATAGATAACAAAGTAATATCAATACTGGATCTATATTCACCAAACACTGCAGCATCTGAATTAAAAAAAAGGAGCATTTTATTTCTCCCCAATTGCATGTAAAAACAATTTTAACATGATTTTTTCCAAGTTTGGAGTTCCAAATTCCCTCCCTCCTTCCCTCCTTTCCCCATTGAAAAGGCAAACAACGTGACATAGGTCATACGTGTATAGTCATGCAAAACACACCATGGTAAGTCATGCTGCAAAAAAAAAAAAACAGAACAAAAAAACCCTAACAAAACTAAAGAAAGTAAAGAAAAAGTATGCCTCAATCTGCATTCAGTCTCCACCAAAGACAAAGGTTCTTAATCATATTTTGTGGATTCTTTTGGCAGTCTGGTGGAGACTATGAATCTCAGAATAATGTTTTTTAAATATGTAAAATATGTACATATGTAAAATATGTATGAATATACAATTACAAAGAAAACCAATTATATTGAAATAAAAATGTAATCCCCCCCCCCCATCCAAGTTCTCACACCTCCTGCAATCTATCCAGAAACCTCAGGAGAGCCCCTGGTGTACAGGGAAGACATGGCACATAATGTTCAGGGAGCAACCACAAGTCCAGATGGAGTGCTGCAGAGAGCTTGAGGGGGAGCAATATGAAATGACTGCAGTGGTGAGTGGGAGCCATATTGTGAGGGTTTCAAATGCCAGACGGAGGACTTTTGTTTTTATCCTTAAGGCAATTCTGAGCCACTGGAAGTTTTTGATCAGTGGCGTGAAGGGATTAGATTTATGATTGAGGAATTTTGATTTCATGACTGGGATGCTCTCTGAGGATAGCTCCAGAGAATCCAGGAAACTCCTGGAAATCATAGACTCTTCTGATAGGCTTAATTTTCTTCATAACAGCATCCCACACATAAAAGCACACTTCTGGGATGAATAATAGAGTATTAAGTTGAAAGTTGCCTTGAGGTCACCTAGTTCAATCATCTCATTTAAGAGATGAGTCACCTCTGGCTCAAAGTGAGTGGGCCTAGCACCCAGATCTCCTGACTTCTAAATCAGTGACCTTTCTGAGTTAGCATGGTAAAATCAGTCAAACAGGATCAATGAGAATGTATTAAGTGTCCATGGTATGAGTGTCACAATACCAGGTCCTGGAGATGCTATGACAAAAAAAATGAAATGATGCCTGCCTGTAAGGGACTAATAATTAAGTAGCTAATATATACCAAATAAATAGAAAATGATTTTGTGTGTAGGAGCTGTCAGGATCTAGAAGGGCTTTCCGTAGGATGCAACACACGGCCTGAAATTGGGAAGAAGACAGAGAGGAGGCAGAGTGGAATTAGAAGTATATTTTAAGCGTAGGAGATAGCCAATGCCAAAAGCAGGGAGATGGAAGATGGGAGAAGGGATGTCATGTACAGTGAACAGCAAATCGGCCAGTTTGACTGGAACATAGAACATATGAAGGTCAGTAATTGATAATAAGCCTGAAAAGGTAGGCTGGAGCCAGACTGTGAATGGTGGAGTATGTGTATGTGTAGGAGGGCAGGGATAGGAATGAAGGAAGAAGCATTTATTAAGTGCCTACTATGTGCCAGGCACTCTGCTAAGTGCTTTACAAATATTATCTTATTTGATCCTCCCACCAGTCTTGTAAGGTAGGTACTATTATTATCACCATTTTACAGATGAGTAAACAGAGGCAGATAGAGGTAGCTTTACAATATAATTTTACTCTGTAAAATTCCAAGAAGAATAGTTTGCATATTATCTTAGAAGCAATAGGAAGCCACTGGAGTTTTTTGAGAAGTAAAATGACATGTTTTGGGCTTTAGGAATATTACTTTGGTAGCTATAGAAAGGACCATTTGGAAAGAAGAGAGACCGGAAGCAGGGAAGCCAGCTAGGAAACTATATTGCAATAGCCTAGGCAAGTGGTAATGAGGTCTGAGTAGGTTGTGGTGTGAGAGGAGATAAGGAACAGGATGGAAGAGATGCTGTGATGGTAGAATTGACGAAACATGGCTAACTGTATATGGTTCAGAGAGAGAGAGAGAGATAGGAGTGAGAGGGAAGTGTCGAAGATGATTCAGAAACTGTGAATCCAGAAGTAGGGAAGCTAGAAAAAGAGAGTTTGGGGGCTGCCCCTTTAGCCAGGGCTTATTGCAATGATTTTATTTTTGAAAGTTTTACTGATGTCTTTTGTTTTTGCATCACAGTCATTCGCCGATGTCTGCTCCTTTCTACCCAATAATCTCTTTGTTGCAATTATAGTTTTAGAACTGGTAAGGATCTCAGAAGCCATTGAGTCTAACCTCCTTATTTTTACAGAAGAGGAAACTGAGGCCAGGATGATTAAGTGACTTGCCTAAGGTCACACAGTTAATAAGTGGCAGAATTGGGATTAAAATTCATGCCGTGTAGCCCAATGTCAGTGCTCTTTCCTTTTGGAGGTATATTTCCTCAGCATATCTTTTGGGTCAAGACTGGTTATTACAATTACTCAATGCTCAGCTTCATTTGTGTTCTTTTCATTTAGATTGTTGTAATCATTGTGCATATTGTTTTCTTGGTTTTATTTACTCTTAATCAGTTGATACAAGCCTTCCCATATGGAGCTGAATTCCTTGTACTCATCATTTCTTCTGGTACAATAACATTTCATTACATTCATATTTTAGTTTGTTCAGCTATTCTCCGAGTGATGGACACACTTTGTTTCCAGAGACTTAGTGCATTTAGACAGGATCTGTCCTTCAGAGAACTGAAAACACTTGGAAATCTTTTGTTTTATTTATACTAAAAAAAAATCCCTGTGATCTAAAGCAGCAATCTGTTCTAATGAGTAGAAAAGTAGAAAGAGCAATGGGCTGGCTGGATGCCAGGAAGACCTGGGTTTGATTCTGCTCATTACTTACTAGTTTTAAGGCCTTAAGCCAGTCACTTGATTCTTTATGAACTTCATTTTTCTCATCTGTAAAAAGAGATCCTTTTCCTTCCTTTCTTCCTTTCTCCCTTCAAGCCTTCCTTCCTTCCAGTCTCCCTCCCTCCTTTCCTCTATTCTTAACTTCCTTCTTTGCTTCCTTCCTTTCTTCCTTCCAGACTTCCTTCCAACTTTCTTTCTTTCTCCCTCCCTCTCTCCCTTCCTCCTTTGTTCTTTCATTCCTTCCTTTTTTTCTTGCCTCCCTTCCTTCCTGCCTTCCTACATTCTCTCTCCCTCCTTCCCTCTCTTCCTTTCTTTTTTCCTCCCTCCCTCTTTTTCTCTCTCCCTCCCTCCTTCCTTCCTTCCTAATTACCTTCCTTTCTTCCTTTTAATGTACAAAATACTGTGCTAGGTATGGGGGAAGATACAGATATAATAAAGACATGGTTCCTGCCTGCCCTTATGGTATAATAATGCTTGCACTACTTAACAAATAAGATTATTGCGAGGATCAAATAAGATGATATATTTGGAAGTGTGAGGTAACTATAAAGCATTACAGAAGTATAAGTTATATTGCTGAGATTTTAAGCCTTTTTTTTTTTTATCATGGTCCCTTTTGGCAGTCTGTTGAAACCTATGGGACCCTTTCTCAGAATATTGTTTTGTAAATGTATAAAATAAAGCACATAGGATTACAAAGGAAATCAATTATATTGAAATGGTTATGTACCCCAGGTGAACCCTCTTCACTACATGATGGCAAGGTAGTTATTACCACTCTCCTTTCCTGCTCTTCCTAAGAAACTGAAGCAACAGAGAGGTGAAGAGCGACTTTGCTCAAGGTCACTTTTCAAAGTCAGCCTGAGAAGCAGAATTAGAATCAGAGTTTCTAGTCTCAAACCATTTGAGTGGCCCTTTTCACTAGATTTGGATCACACAGAAACTACTACTGATGGGCTTTGGTGCAGGCTTGGAAGTGAGAATTAGAACATTACACTCTACTGACATTTTAAGCTGCCTTCCCAACAGCAGCTGTACACAGGGCAAAACCAATGCCATTCCTTTTCCTGGGGATTGTGGGACAATACGGATGGTTGTTTGGAAGGCTCCCCTATCAGCATACGCATACCTCTTTAGTGACTGTGTGGATGTTAGAACTGAAGTTGCTGGAAGACTTAAAAGAAAACCAAGGAGTGACTTCTATGCCAGTATTCTTTTCCAAGGGCCCACAGCTGGCTGCCACTCAGGCTCTCCATGATGACCAATCTCATTCATTAACTCAAGGAAGTTGGGGAAGGAGGTAAGAGAGTAGCCAGCAGCAAAACAGCTGCTTTGGCCCCCAGAAATCATCTGTTAAACAACTGTTAAATTTAAAGACAAACCAAATTGATTCATTCTTTGTGGTCAGTTTCCATCCAGCTGCTCTAGCAAATAAAAAATCCATCAAGGATTGTAATTCACAGTTAGCTAAATTGAGAAAAGATTTCCAACCTGAGTAAAAAGGGGGAGTGTCTCTCCATTGAGACTAGTTTTTGTGGAGAGCAGCCTGAGCCCAGCTATCTTCAAACCCAGTGACTCCTTCCTTGGGTGGGTGAAACAGAAGGGAGTTCCCTATTCAGGGGCAAGGTTTTTCATCACTGTTCTCTTAGACCACTTCTGAAAGAGTACTCTCCCTTCCTACATCTGTGGGACTTGTGCAAATCTGATTCTCAGGGTCTAATTTTCTCCATGAGGTCCCTTCCAACAATCTTATAAGCTTCTAAGTTACTTATAACTTCCACTTAGAATTGTGTTACATTGGATTGAAATGAAGGTAGACAGTGGGAATAGGGACAATTTGTGAAAGAATTATTCCTTCTACAATTCTTCCTTGCCTTCATCATTATAACCACCCATCCTTCCTTTCTCAGCATGGATGCCATTCTCTACTATGCCTTGGCAGGACCCTGGGAGCAGGAAAGAGGGCAGTTGAGGTATCACTCTTGGATATTTGGGCAGTGGGATTTACTTAGCTCTCAAAAGAAATGACAGAATGGTAGTTTTCCTACTTAGCCCTAATCCAGATAATATGCTAAGGCCATTGGGAGTGAAGGTGGCAGATTCTTCTCAAAGGCTCACATCTACTGAACCCAGTGGATACATTTATATAGTACTTCACAGAATTCATTAATATATATCATCTCATCTGTAAATATATGTCATCTCATTTGATCCTTATAAAACCCTGAGAGATGAGAAAGGCAAATATTTTTTATTCACTGTTTATTAATGAGGAAACCAATGCTTAGAGAGTTTAAGTGATATATGCAATATTATATAGTGAATTAGTATAAGAACCAGTATGAGGACCCAGATCTCTAGAATTATAGTGAATCAGTTAATCAACAAGCACGTATTAAGTACCTACTGCATACCAAGTGCTATGTTAGGTCCTGGGAATACAGAATAAAATTTTTTCTTAACCCACCAGCATACAAGGATATTCAATAACATGACAAAATAGACTGTGGCCATGTTGAGGGGAGATTTTTGTCAAGTCTTTGTTTCAGTACAGTTCTTTGTCTGGATCAGCTGTATTACTGATCAATCCAATCCAATCCAGTAAGCATTTATTAAGTGTCTATTATTTGTAATATACTACTCTAGTGCTAGGAAAATGAAGACAAAACAAAAAAAATGCCTATCCCTGAGAGGCTTATATCCCTTTGAGAAAAACAAGTGTCACAGCCAGTGATAAACACAGCCAGAACTCTAGGAAGGGGGCAGCAAAGCCCAGGAAACATAGACCTATAAAGGTTATTTTAGATATAACCAGGGGTATGTTGGCTCTCCAAACTATTAAATTTTATCTACACTGTTAACATTTTCTCTGTCACTTTCTCAAGTCTAGACACTCAGCACAACAATAGATCAAGCCCCAATTTGCAGCATGTGCCAGTTTCCAAGTTGTAAATGCTCATACTGAAAATTTAATAATTGTCTCTGAGGCTGGTCAGAGATGACTCTGACACACCCCAGGCATAGTACTCTGTCTCTAGAATACAAAGGGCCACACTGATGTTCTAATTTGACCAAGTTGTAAGAATATATCCTTCAAACTCCATTAGAATAATGCTTATATAATGTCATGGATATTCACATTCACATCAGGATATGTCAGGTCATCTTGATAATTGATATGATAATAATACCTCAAATTGTAGTGTTCTTAGATTTATAGCATATTCAAAGTGTCAGTAGCAAGATGTCTTTGGATACTGTAGTATTTATTCTGCTACTCATAAATGGTCATGAATGCAATATGGAAGGTTCTCTTTCCTCACACACAGGTTTTTATTCTTTCTTTTCCTTTAAACCCATCTCCATAATCCAACTTCCTTAATTAGAGATCGTTCTTTAATATAACATCATTCACATTCCCCTATTTTTCCTTCCCCTCTAGTAATAAGCCTGTTGAGTGAACAATATAGTGGCATCCAACTCTGTGTGTGTGTGTGTGTGGGTGTGTATTCTTCTCTCCTTTGACCAGTTCAGATGAGAGTGAGGTACAAGTGTTGCCTGCCTCCCCCAAACCCCTTCCTCCTTGTTTCTATAGTCTTCTATTGTACACCTCCAAAATTTGAGGTGATTTTTCCTACCCAGCTGCTTTGTACATATTAAGTGATTAGTAAATGTTTGTTGGATGAGTAGATTTAGAATGATTGGATTGTTTAGATGCTTACGTTCTTCTGCACTTATTTTTCTTGAGAGAAAAAATGTTATTTATTTATAGTCTAACAGTCTGCCTGGGAAGGTAGGAGGAGCTAAGATGGTAGAGTAGCAGAAGTACAGCCAAGTTCTCCCCCACAACTCCTTCACAAAGATCTAGAAAATGCGCCAGATCAAGTCTTGACTGGGAAGTCCAAGAACAAGTCATAATGAGTCATTTTTTTTTTTCAGCATAGGTCATCATAGGAGACAGAAAAAAGACATCTGAGGGCACTGGAAACAGGATCCAGCTAGGGACATGTCATGTGGAGCCTTCCAGTACAATGACTGAAAGAGGTCTGAAGGAATATGCTAGGGCAAGAAGAGGTCCCAAATCCATGGAGAGGGGCCTTACGTGAAAGATGCAGGGACAGGTGCAAACTGGCAGCTCAGTCACTTACTGCCCAGATGGAGGGCAGACTGATGAAGAGACCTCCACCTAGCGATGACATTTCAGGGTGAGGAATGTTCCCAGGCCTTAGGCTGTGAAGTGAGTAAGGAGCAAGTTCATAAAAAAAGCAGCAGCTGTTGGCCTCTGACCCTGGAAGTGAAATGAACTGGGAAAGGGGAGGTATCAGTTTAGACCCCAGCCCAGCCTGAAGAATAAAACCTTAACAAAAAAAAAAACTCTTTGAAAATTAGAATTGACCAAATAGAAATGAGTGATTCCATAAGACAGCAGAAATACTTTTTAAGTCAAAAGATTGAAAAATAAAAGAAAAATTTGAGGTATCTCATAGCAAAAACAATTAACCTGGAAAACAGATTGGGGAGAGGGGAAGGGAGCATATTCCAGGTATGGGATATCCCCAGTAGGATGCTATGGGATGAGGGACATCCCATGCCTATTCCAGGCTCCTTTCTCTAGTAAATTATAATGAATGTATAGTAAATTATAATGAAATGAGCTGAGGGAGGCAAATGGACATAGTGGTTAGAGAGCTGGTTTTGAATACCACAAGACCTGAATTCAAGTCCCTTCTCTGAAACACACTGGTTTCCCTGGGCAATCCACTTAACCTCATGATGATCTAGGAATCTCTGTAATATGATAAATTGTGGAGAAGGTATCAACATGCATTGGCAGAGAGTTTTCTCACTTATGCTAATGAAATCACAGGTCCAGTCCCCCAGCTTTATAATGAAATGATATAGAATGACTTAATGGCTACATCATTCACACTGATACTAAAGAGTCCTGGTAAATGTCATGATTGTGCTTGGTTATTATGTTGTTCATGGGACTAAGAGTACTCTGCCTCTTGTAAGGAAAAGCCTCCGCTCTTAAAAAATTATTTATTTATTTTTAATTTTCAATATTCATTTCCAGAAAATTTTGAGTTCTAAATTTTCTCCCCCTCCCTCTCCTCCCACCTACCCAAGATGGCATGCAATCTGATATAGGCTCTACATATATATTAATATTAAATATATTTTCACATTAGTCATGTTGTAAAGAAGAATTAGAACCAATGGGAGAAACCACGAGAAAGAAGAAACAAACAAACAAAAAAAAGAGAGCAAATAGTATGCTTCAATCTGCATTCAGACTCCATAGTTCTTTTTCTGGACGTGGAAAAACCTCTGCTCTTAATTATGTCACCACATTACACAATGCTGCAATCTTTTGTTCTGTGCTTACATGTTTTTATGCAAGCCTGGGAAAGCAATATTGAACACTGATTCCCTGAGCCATCTGCCGCTATTGATTCCAAGTGGATTATGTTGTGCTACCTCCCAGGGAAGGTTTGATGTCAAAAGACATCCCTAACCGACCCCTTTTCAGTTGAAAGAAATGCAGGATTAATTGCACAGTATCCCAGTTGGGCTTATGTTATACTGAGCGTAGAAAGAGTAGCCAATAGAGAAATTGCCTGAGCAATTCAAAATGCTTACAAGTCATTATCAGCATGAGATGTCTGCCCATACAGGATGCTGCTTTTTTAATAGGGAGATTACATTGTTATTTCAGAAGGCAGTCATCATGTTATCTTGACCACAGTAAATGCATTGCATTCAAGATTTGTTCACATGAAAGTTTTCACAAGAAGCTATGTCTTGGTGGTCTAGAATTCATTTTGCTGATGAAAAGATTGTAGAGGTAATGTAGTACACACCAGACTATGTAGCCAAACTCATTGGAAGTACCCGTTTTTTGATGGAAGTGACCTAGAAATTTTGGTCAAGAATCTATATTGTTTTTGTAGGACTTCTCCATTGTGCTAGACTTCTCAAAATGACTTGAAGTGTTGTTAATCCATTTTAAAACCTCTGTTGCTACAGAATACTGATTTAGGGGAATAGCAAACTATAATGGAATGAGTTGTAGGCAGAGTAATCTAGTGGATGGAAAGCTGGCTTTGAAGCCTTCAGTTTGTACAGCACTTTCTCACAATTATTTCTAAAGCCAATTAGGTGGCACGATGCAGAGAGTGATGGATTTGAAGTCAGGAAATCCTGCCTCAGATGCTTATTAGTTGCCTTAACCTAAGCAAGTTACTTAGCCATCCCGAGTCTCTGTTTCCTCATCTGTAAGATGAGATTAATATAAGCACCTTCCTTGCAGGGTTATTGTTATGATCAAGAGAAACAAAACACTTAATGCATGTTGCAAACTTTAAAGCACTATATAAATGCTATTATTATTGTCATTATTAGTCTTAATATTGTTGCTTAGTTGTTTTTCAGTTGTATGATATTTTGTGAACCCTTTGGGGGTTTTCTTGGCAGAGATGCTGGAGTGGTTTGCCATTTCCTTCTCCAGCTCATTTTAGAGATAAGGAAACTGTGGCAAACACGGTTAAGTGACTTGCCCAAGATCACATAGCTAGTAAGTATCTGGGGCCAGATTTGAGCTCAGAAAGAAGAGTTTCCCTGACTCCAGGCCTGGCACTCTATACACTGTGCCACCTGGCGACCTGGCTACTTTTAATGAAAGGCAAAATAATGTAGTAGATAGAGAGCTGCCCTCATAGAAAGGCAAGTCCCTTCTCACCTCATTGCCCTAGGCAACTCTGTAAGACTCCAAGTTGCTCTAGGCAACTCCATAAGACTACAAGTTACAGAAAAAAGTGCCAATTAACATTGGTAGAGGAAGTTGCAACTCTATCACAGTCATTTGTAACATATAGATTAACAGATATGTCCGTTTTTGACAGTGGACCTATATTTATCTTCCTTTTCATGGACAGGGACCTCATAATGACCAAGAAGATGAGTCTTCCTTATTCCAGGCCCAGTGCTCCATCTACTGCGCCTCCTAGTGCCTTTCACATAGTAGTGCTTCATAAATACTCATTGAATGAGTTGACAACCTCAGTTGTCTCCATCTATAACCAGCTGAGGAGTTGTAGAATTTACAAAAATGTGCAGTGGATCTTACTCTCTCTTCACTTGTTTTTAATCATTTTTACCACAAGTCAATATTTTCTAGGACTATGGAGTTGGAAAAAGGTGAGTTTCTACTATTAGAATTAAAGTCATGTGGTATCTATCATGCAAGGTCTACTGTAGTTCCAAGGAAGGTAATGTGGTTTGGCGGAAAGAATGCTAAATTTGGTGTTAGAAAACCTGAGTTTGGGCCTGGCTTTGCCACTTACTATTGTAACCTCTCTGGGGCTCAGTTTCCTTTTTGTGAATGAGGAGGATACTTTATAATTCTAAGGTTCTTTCTAGTTCTAACACTGTTCTCATGCCATCTTGTGATTTGCCTCTTGCCAAGCATTTGGAACAATTGTAAGTATGTTGTGGGAAGTCAATATTGACATTCTACAGGTATTTCTAAAAATCTTTCTAACTTAGTAGGACCTGTACTCCACTGACATAGACTTTGAAAACCCAAAGTAAACTGTTATTATTGTGAATGGTGTGGACAGGACTGTGAGCCAGTCAGGTTCCAGGTCTAGCTTGGTCACAGCTGTAACCAGAGGCTGGTTTTGTTTTCTCTCTAAGACTCAGTTTCCTCAATTATCCAAAAAAAGGAGGATTGGATTAAAAGACCTCTAAGGTCTCTTACAGATCAAGTGTTTTACAACTTTACATGGGACTTGTGTTTTAAAATGAATGTTTGTGTGTTTGGGAGCATATACTGTAAAGACCACTGGATTCAGACTCAGAGAATCTGGGTTTGGATCCTTGTTCTGCCACTTACTACCTTTGTGCCCTTTAGCTAGTTACTTCGTCACTTTGTGTAACATAAGGAGGTTGGACTCTGTGTCTTCTGAGGACTCCCCATCTATTATCCTATGATATTATTTTGGTAGTGTGTGAGTTTGAGACCTAAGTGAGATGAGGAGAGATGAGGAGGTTTAGAGAATTGGTTGAGAAGCTAGTGAGAATTCAGAGGGGATAATGATGGAGGGAAAAGAAGGTTTGGAAATTAATTATTGACATCTAACTGCTCCTTTTAAGGGCCATCCCTTAAAAGAATAGATGGATAGAGCAATTATTAAGTACTTACTATGTGCCATACACTATGGTAAGTACTGGAGATGCAATTACATGCAATAAAAACAGCCCCTACTCTCAGAGAACTAATATTCTAATGGAGTAGGACATGACATAGAGAGTTCAAAAGTGGGTGGAGGGGAAGGAAGGAAGGGATAGGATGCTGACTGGGAGGTAGAGAAGTCTGCAGAGCAGCCATGAGAGTAGTGAGCATAGTAACTGGGCCATGGCCTCACCAATCAGAAGAGATGGCTGCAGAATATCTGAAATTATCTCACGTTTCATTTCAGGCAGTCACTCTGAATTGTTGTCTTGTTTTCAGGCTGCTTACCCTGGCTCTCCAATTCTATAACCATTTCTCAGGGAGTCAATCACATTGCTTGTCTGGATTTCACATGTTGAGACCACATGGAGAAACTGGACCCCATGGTCTCTGGTACAAAATTCTGACCCCATTACCTCCCACTTGTGAGGCAGACTAAGGAACTAGCTGGAAAATTGCTTTGAGGAAGAAGGGTAAGACATTACTTTTTTTTCCAGGAGCAAAACAATCAAATCTGCAGTGCCAAATTGAAAATTAAAAAAGGGGTTTCCTTTTCTGGCGATCACCAATGGACAGTTTTAAATATAGATTCCAGGGCTGACTTTCAGTTGGAAATTGCAGCAATAAGGGGACAGATGGTAATACTTCTTAGGGTGGAAAGCCTGCATCTGCTCTTGATAAGAAATGCAAATGGGCATTCAGTTAAACATTGAGAAGGAACCATTCCCTGTCTTGAGCACACTATCCATGTACACACTGTCTAGACATTGGGAAGGATTGACAGTTCTATCAAAGGTTGTCACTGCTTTTCAGCCTTTGCAGTAGATGTTGAGGAAAGCAACAGTCATTTTCCTTCCAACTCAGAGATTCCCGACCTTTTGAGGCAGAACTACCATATTTCTATATCATTCATTTGCTCTCTTTCTGAAATCATTGCAAGACTTATATTTAATCTTTTAAAATTTAAGTGATTGGGATTATTTTTTTGAGAACTTGATTGGACAATTTCAAGCCCTTTCAGGGAGGTGTTATAAAAAATAAGGGTTTGGGGGCAGCTAGGTGGTGCAGTGGATAGAACTCTGGCCTTGGAATCAGGAGGACCTGAGTTCTCAGACACATAACACTTACTAGCTGTGTGACCCTGGGCAAGTCACTTCACCCCATTGCCTAGTTTAAAAAAAAAGGGTTGGGAATTGTATTGACTTATAAGTTATCCCATTCCCAAATGATGTTTGGTGAAGTTGGTTTGATTTGATCTAGGGAAGAGAGCTTCATTCATCAATGTTAAAGGAATCCGCATCTCCCAATGAAAAGTGTGCTTTGTCTTTGTCTTATTCAGAGGGAAGGTTGTTTTTTCTCTCTCTGTCTCTCTCTGTGTATATCTCTCTCTGTCTCTATCTTTCTGTCTGTCTGTCTGTCTGTCTGTCTCTTTCTCTCTCTCTGTAGAGGGGAGAGTTAGCTCCTCAGAGCTAGTGATCTGCTCACCTTTCCTGAGAGCTGGAGAAAAGAAACTTTTATCACATGATCAAGCTGAGTGATGACTCCTCTGAAAGGATGGAATTGATATAATGAGAATTTGCCACTAATGGAAGTGATCTTTAGACTACTGGTACAGTGGATAGAGCATTGGACCTAGAGTCAAGAAGACTCATCTTTCTAAGTTCAAATCTGGCCTCAGACACTTACTAGCTCTGTGACCCTGGGAAAGTCACTAAACCCTATTTACCTCAGTTTCCTCATCTGTAAAATGAGCTGGAGAATGAAAATGGCCAACCACTCCAGTATCTTTGCCAAGAAAACCCCCAACTGGGTCATGAAGAGTTGGACATGACTGAAACAAATAAACAACAGCAACTGCAATAGCAAAGTCATTGGAAATGGAAATAGTGTTGGATTGGGAGTCTGGAAACCTGAGTTTGTCTAGTATCATCTATTTATCAAGTATGACTCAGGACAGATCACCTAATCTCTCTGAATGTCAGTTTTTTCAATCTGTTAAATTAGAATTTCATGCTTGTACTATCTTCCTCAAAGTACTGCTATTAAAGAACTTTGTAAATGCTAAATGCATAAATATAGGCTATTATTAATAATGACATGCATAGCATACACTAGTATAGGAAAGATCTGTAATTTAGTCAATGTGAAGGACTCCCATGGTATAGTAGAAAGAGTAATGAACTTGGAGTCATTAACAAAAAAACAAACAAACACAAAAAACCATACTTTTCTTTTTTTTACAGGAAGCCTTTCCCAACTCCTTTTAATTCTAGTGCCTCCCCTCTGCTAATTATTTCCTATTTATCCTAGATGTTGCTTATTTTGTGTACAATTGTTTGCATGATTTCTCCCCTATTAGATTATAAGCTACTTGAGGGTAGGAATTGTCTTTTGCCTCTTTTTGTATCTTTAGTGCCTAACACAGTGCCTGGCACATAGTAGGGGCTTAATAAATGTTTATTGATTGATTGAGTCACAAGACCTGAGTTGTAATACTGGTTCTGCCACATACCACCTGTGTGCCCTTGGGTAAGTGATTTAACTTATCTGGGCTTCATTTTTCTCATCTGCAAAAAGAAGATTTGGACTAGATGACCTCTAAGGTCCCTTCCAGTTCTGTTTCTATGATCCTATGAACTGTTCACTGACACAGATCACAAGCCCTCTACTATTTAATAGATAAGTCCTAGGAAGTTCTACCTAAGGTACATAGGGGTTATATGGCTTACCCAGAGTCACATAACTAATAATTGTTAGAGGTAGGGTTTTAACTCAGGTCTTTCTTATTCCAGACCAACCACTATACCAAATTTCATCTATATTACAAAATATAATTATTGTTGTAATAATAAGTGGAGTTTGAGTGGCTACTTGTCTGGAATAGTGTAGAGAGAGTTCATGCATCAAGGGGCTGGACTTGATAATGTGAAAGCTCTGCTCTGACTCTTGGAAGCTATGATTCAGAGACAGAAGGAACAGAGATGGGAAATAGCAAGAGCTCTGTGTGTGTGTGTGTGTGTGTGTGTGCGCGTGTGTGCGTGCGCGCGCGTGTGTACAAGCACACGCTTCTCCATTCTCAATTCTGTGCTTGCACTCATTTTTTGTTGTTAAGTCATTTCAGCTCATTTTACCAAATGAGGAAACTGAGGCTGACAGGGTTACATGACTTGTCCAGGGTCACACAGCTAGTAAGTATCTGAGGCCATATTTGAACTCAATTCCTCTTGACTCCAGGGCAGGCACTCTATTGCACCACCTAGCTGCCTCTTGTGCCTCATACTTTTCTCCATACCTAGATTTCCTTCCATACCCCATTTCCCACCAATTTTCTCCTTTTGAGGTTTCTGTTTTTTCACAATTCTACTCAGTTTCCACCTTCTCTATGAAACCCCTCCTTATTCCTCCTCTCCCTCATATCAAATGTGTCCCTCCTTAAATGTCTTAGAGGACTCTGCATAGACCTCCTCTCCATGGCATTTATCACATTCTCCTTTTTCTCTTAGTTATTCAGCTATTGTTAGCTTGCCTTGCCCCTATTTGATTATAAGCTCTTTGAGAGCAGGTCTGGGTTATATCTATCTTTGTGTTCTGCTTTGCACAGTAGACCTTAAAGCATATAGAAATGTTAGCCATCATCATCATCATCATCATCATTATCATCATCATCATCATCAACCTTAGTACTTAGCAAAGTGCCTTGCACATAGTAGGTACTTAAGAAACATAAACTGAATTGAATCAACTTGATTATATCCCTTCCCCCATTTAAGAACACACAAAATAAGTCAGACTGTATAATCTGAGCAGGCTTAGGGAGAAATGCACTTTGTGCTGTGCTTAGCACAGTTGCTATTTGTGCAGACATTCTACCTCTGGGCTTGCTGTCATGGGAAATATGCCTCTCTTGCTAGGTGGATTGCAAATGGAAAGGTTAGACCCTTTAATCATTGCTTTCAGTCTCTTGGGGACTTCCACCTTGGCAAGGTGTGAGCTGTGCTGCTCCTCCTTCTGCATGGGCCTTCAGGGGAAGGGATTTGCCAGCAGAGAAATGTGGAGCAGACAGGAAATGCAGCATTAGCAGAAAATTTCCTCTTTTCTAGCCCACCCAAAAGTTTCCACATCAGAGAACAGAGTGATTACAGTGATGATGCCCCCCTCTATGATTATGCACCATCTTTCTCCTAGACTATGAAAGAAAGTCTTTGAAAGCAGCATTTCATTCCAGAAAGGTCAGGGCTACTTTGAATCAGACTTCTTTTTCTCTCTAAAAAGCTAACACTCAGAGAGGTTGTGATTCTTTCAAGCTCATGTAGAATGTCAACGCAGGATGCTGGGAAGGGAAGGCAGGCAGCTTCAGGAGGCTTTAGGGCCAGTACTACTGGCTGATTAGGGAAGGGAGATGAAGAAAAGATTTCCTTTTGTGTCCACTAAGAGGTAAAGCTCTGAGGTGGAATTCTGACCCAAACTGAATGTTTTATTTCCTTGTCCTTGACCTGCCCCATAAAGATGAAAATATCTCATGCTGCAGAAAAGTTTCCTGAATTTCTGAGGGTTTTGTCGTATGGGGGAGACCCAACTAATAATAATATTAACAATGAAAACAATTAAACATTTATTAAGCTTCTCCTCTCTATATATCAGGCACTGTGCTAAGCACTGGATTGTACTTCATTTCCCTTTCTCTTCACACCTCTTACCAACCTCTTAAACACTGTCTGAGAAAATTAGGTAAAAAAAAATTCAGAGGAGGAGCTATGTTGACCCTGAGGACTGAATTTAAGGAGTCTCCAGACAAAGGCTAGATTGATTGATTTACTTATTGTTAATCAATACCCTCATTCTTCATGCCTTGACCAGAATTGACTAATGATCAGAAGGAAAAAGTCTTTGATTACTTCATTTAATAAAAGTGTTTCCTCACTTTCAACCAGGTGGAAAGGAGAATCCATGGATAGTGGTTGAAGATAGATTGATAGATTTTAGGAAATTCCATAGGGTGCTCTAACATTTTAAGTTATTTTTTTGTTCATAGATTGTTACCTAAACACCGAACCTTTGATTAATCCTGACTCTGGGATTTTGTCTTAGGATGAGTTTAATTGAACTAATAAAATTGTTTTTGGCAGGCTTGTGTTTTCTTCAACATCTGTCACTTGCCAAGATTCACCTTCCCCCAACACAAAGTTCTCTCTTGAAACAAATATAATCAGATAAAACAAATCAACATGATGCGAACATTTGAAAATGAAGACATCTAATACAGCATCTCTCAACAAACAAGTTGGAGCAAGTTTCATCATGTTCCTCTGAATTAATGATTATTCACTGAAATTGATCAGCCTTCTCAGGTTATTCTTCAGTGTGAAAGAAATGAGTAGAAACCAATGAAGACACATAAAAGTATCAGTTGTATAAAGGCCATTAACTCAAAGCTAGAAAAGATGATGGAATCATAGACTTAGAGTTTAGAAAGAACTCAAAGAACATCCAGTCCGATTCCTGCCCAAACCACAGATCCAATCTACAACAGCTTCAAGTGATCATTCTGCCTGGTTTGAAGATGCCCTCTCTGCACCCACCCTTGTGATGGTGCCTTTGTTATTCTCTGAAGATCTTAGAGACCATCTAAGTACACAAAATAGTTGTGTCTACATAAAGTAGTCTGCATTTGTCTGGACTGGGAGGCAGTTTTTACTGAATTTCTTTGATCTATACTTTGCCCACATTTAGCCTCTTCTCAGATAAGGGTTTGTTTCCTTTTTCATTACTAGCTAAGCTCACTTTCCCTTAGCTGCATGAAAACTCTCTCTTATTGCAAGGTGCAATCTTATGAACTAAAACTGTTGTCTTTAACCACAATCTCCTTTTCCCATCCTCCCTCCCTCCTTCAGCCCAGACACCTGGATCCTCCTTTGATCTTATTTTTTTCTCAACCAAGGACTATTCAGTCTCTCCTAAGGGAGACTCTGAGGCTTCCCTTGTTTGCCTATTAGGAGCTAACTGCTAGTCATTTAACACGTACCCTCAGAAGATATATTCACAAGAAGGTCAAAGGTCCCATATTCTGGAAAGGGGGGTTGTAGTATAGAGAAGAGTATACCTGACATGCAGTAAACAGGCCTGGATTTGAAGCTTGGGATTAATATTTATATTGTTATGTGGCCTCGGGCAAGTTATATTACTTCTTTGAGCGTCAGTCTCCTCATCTGCAGTATAGGCTTAATAATGTTTGTATTACTTTCCTTAGAGGGTGGTTGTGAGGAATGAATATTCTATAGAATCCTTAGTTATCGTTATGATCCTCAAGGTATTGCATAAGTTAAAGGTCATTAAGCATCCAGATCTTTTCTGATCCTGCAGAAGTTGTCAAACCTATTTAGGATCACTGGGGCTCCAGCAAGCCTAATATTTTTTTCAATACAAAGTGTGGTTTCCTTTGGTTTACTTACCTTAATTTTGAAACCTATGGATCATGTGTCTTACCTTTTGATGCATCAGAGACCATTCCATCTCAGAGATATCCTCAAATGTATGACTATTCTAAGTTTGATGACTTAGAGTATGTAACCATGGGAGATAACTATATTAGGCTCATCATCTAACGAAGCAGATTTTAAACACTCCAAATTTGTAGTAATTCTGCCCTAGGAAGGGTAGTTATAAAATATTGGAATAGCTTATGATGGCATTCCCAGGGAATGAGAGAAAATTCTCCAACAAAGGGCTTGGAGTTGGGATCCCAGTCCTGTGTTAGGAAAGGTCAGTCTCATTTGTATGGCATGCAGAGCTGTCTCAAAACATCCCTCATACTATGAACAAAAGGACACAAAGAAATGTAGAGGGCAACAACAGGTACTTATGGGAAATAATATAAGATCCATCAGATTCAGACATGCCTAGAAAAAGATGTACAACTAGGAATGAGTGCCAATCGCACCCTTCTTAAGTAAGGCTAAAGAAGGAAATAAGGACTTGTGTGTCTTTTTTTTCCCCTCAGCATTCCAACTCCCTGAAAGTGCCAGAGATGAAAAACAAACAAACCAACCCCAAAACACAATCTTATACCTTGCCACTTTAGCATTTCCCTGGCTAGTCTTATAGGAGGAGATGTGGGTGATGTTTCCAGGGCCATTGCTGTGGTCACCATTTTACTTGAATGGTCAGGAAGGCTTGCCACTTCTCCCTTCTCCATGAACTCTCTCCTCTCTCTACAACTCCTTTAATAGGGAGAAAACACTTGATCTCCAACCCAGATTTCCTTCACATGTGGGAAGAAATAAAACTCCTAGAGCCCAAGGAGAATCTATTCCAAGCCTTGCAAGAAGTTGTTAGGTCCCAAGTAGAAGTAGACAATGCATTATTCTGAAGGACCTGATAGGACAGAGAGGTAGTGTTGATCAGGGGAGGGACAGGGGTGTTTGAACACAATTTCAAGGAGAATTGACAAAAAGAGTGAAAAACTGTGTGGTCTCATTAAATTGTTCATTTGTTCTTATTTGTCTTTGTACTCCCAAAGTGCCTAGAAATGTTGAATGGATGAACAGATGTGAAAATCCTTCATTTATCTTTAGTCCTATCTGGAGACAAGAGGATGGACTAATTGTCCTCCTGAGATATTTTTTCCTGTTCCTGCTATGACTACTGCTGCTACTGCTACTACTACTGCTACTACTACTACTACTTCTACTTCTACTACTGCTACTGCTGCTGCTGCTGCTGCTGCTACTATTACTACTAAAATTCCATAAGTGAGTAGTTGCTAATGTGTAGTTTTTACACCTTACTGATGAAATCATAGGACTGGCACGTACTCTCGAGCACACACACACACACACACACACACACACACACACACACACACACACACATACACATACAGAATCCTCAGACCTAAATAAATAAACAATAATAACAGCTGATAATATTTACAGCATTTTATATGTTGTACTCCATTTTTTTCTCATAATGACTTGTGAGGTAGATAGTATCAAAGAAAGAATACTGGCTCTAGGGTGACAACAGACCTGTATTCAAATTCTGTCTTTTGTGACAATGGACAATCACTTAAACCCTCTAGTCAGTCAGGCAGTCAATAAACATTTTTTAAGGTTCTACTATGTACCAGGTACTCTACTGAGAATACAAAGAAAGGTGAATTGCAGTCCCTGCCCTTGAGGAATTCAGTCTAATGTGAGAGACAACATATAAATAACTATATGCTAGCTATGTACAGCTAGCTATATACAGGAGAAATTAGAAATAATCAATAGAGCAAAGGCATTAAAATTAAGGAAAGTCAGGAAAGGGTTCCTATAGAATGTGTTTTAGTTGGGACTCAGTTTCTTCTTCTTTAAATCTGGCAGAATGCCAGTTGAAATTACCGTGTAGGTTTATTATAAGAATCCAGTGAGATAAAGTATATAAAGTCGGTCAACAAGCAGTATGATGTTACATGGGATGTTCCAGGCACTATGCTAAGTGCTGGGGATACAAAGGCAAAAAAAAATCCTTTTCCTCAGGGAGCTCATATTCTAATAGGGGGAGACAACATGTAAATGACTAAATCCACACAAGATTCATACAAAATAGAAGGAAGGTCATCTCAAAGGGGAAGGCACTAGCAGCCAGGGGACCTGGAATGGCCTCCTGCAGAAAATGAGTTTTGAACTGAGTCTGGAAGGAAGCCAGGGAAACTAACAGGAGAGCATTCCACACATGGGGGATACCTAGTGCAAAGTCACAGTGTTATGTGCAAGGGAAAGTCAGCCAGTATAACTGAGTAGTAGTGTGGGCAGGGGAGTCAAATGTAAAAAGACTGGAGTTGTTGGAAGGTACCTATGTGAAGCCTTAGAAGAACTTCAAATGCCAAACAGAGGACTATGCATTTTGATCCTAGAGTTAATAGAGAGCCATTGGAGTTGTGTGTGTGTGTGTGTGTGTGTGTGTGTGTGTGTGTGCTTGTGTGACATGGACCAATCTATATTTTAGAAAAATCACTTTGGGAACTATCTAGGATGGATTGGATCAAGGAGAGACTTGCGGCATGGAGCCTAATTAGAAGGTTAATGAAATAGTCCTGATGTTGAGAGCAGTGACTGTGTGAGTGCAGAGAAGGGAATGTGTAGAAGCTATGTCATTAAGGTAGAAAACACAAAATTTGGCAAGGGACCGGTTATATGGGATGAATTAGAATTAGGAGGTGAGGCTGATAGTGAGGCTTTGAGCTTGGATTACAGGAAGGCTGGTGGTTCTCTTGATAGTAACAGGATAGCTAGAAAGAGAAAAGAGGGGAAAGATAATGAGTTTTGTTTTGGATGTGTTGGGTTTTAGCTGGTTACAGGAAATCTACTTTGAGATATCTAAAAGAATTTGCAAAAAGACCCTGCAAAACATATAGCACCATGTAGATGTTAGTTATTGTCCCCATATTACAGATGTGGAAACTGAGGCTTAGAGGGCTTAAGTCCCTTACCCAGGGGCAATCAGCAAACAAACAAGAGTCTGCATTTGAAACAAAGTTTTCTGATTCCAAACCTAGAGCTCTTTCCACTATACCACAGCAGCCTAACAACAGAACTTCTAATAGTCATTGAAACATTTACTGTTTTTATTGACCAAATTCTCCTAGGAGTGAATACAGATTTTCCTCCCTCCCCCACTTTATGTGGCTAAAAAGCAATGTGGCTTTGGAGAGACACATTTCCCATTTGCAAGCCCCACAGCTGGGTACTTAATATGGGAGGATGGGACCTACAGTTTTTCCCAGGGGGCTGTGGATTGCTGCAGGCTGGGTTTGTCTCTCACTCCCAGCTATTTCACAGTCATGCCTGCCCACACAAAGTACTCTGGCTGGACAGCAGCCCAGCTGAAACAGACAAGGTTGAACAATGGGCACTAAGTAGTATGCATCCAGGACTCCCCTCCACCCATGGCCTTTTGCCCACTTTCTCTGAAAAACTTTCTCAAGGCTAGTCTGGTGGCCAAATCCCAGCCATTGCTTCAGCCCTGAACTCCCAAATTAACATTCAGTCAAAGCCAGGTTCTTTCTTAACCTTCAGTCTGGGAAAGGATTTTCACATTGCCAATTGGGAGTTGAGGTTGGGATGGGCAGGGATGAGGCAATGTTTGTGAGGCAGCAAAAGTTATTAAATTGAGAAACAGGCTGTGTCTACACAAAAGTGAGGGACCATCATTTTGTTGGCAGGATTGATTGGCTTGGCTCATTTGTTTACTGCGTTGACTGAGTCTCTAATTGAAGTGGCATCTCTTGGTGCTATGCAGATACAGCTTCAGAACATTTTCTGTGGGTGGGTGAATTGCCTAAAGGTTTGTTCTGACACATGACCCAAAGAAACCAACTTTTTGGCCCATTCATCACACTTGTCTCCTTACTGGTATTAATTTCCAGTGAACAAATAAGGAAGCAGGAAGATAATAATATCACCTTATATTTAGATAGCTTGGGAATTTGCTTTTTCATTTGATTCTCACAACAGTGTCTTGAGGGCAGATTCTGTCTTTGCATTTAAACACATACATGCACATGATATATACACACATATGCATGCATTCATATACACAGCAAACATATATGCATGCCCATTTTTGTATGCATTATATCTAGTGTTCACATACATATATATAAAACATATACATAATATATTTCTGTTAAATATAAATATGATATATGACAATGAGGCATAGTGGATAGAAAGCTGTGCTTCAGAGTCAGAAAGCCCAGAGTTTAAGTCCTACTCTGACACCTGCTGGCTATGTGACTCTGGACAAGTCATTTGACCTCTCAGTGCCCCAGGGCAACGAAGTAAGTGGAGAGCAGGTGCTAACTTGGATTGTTGGTAGAAGAAATTCCTCTTGGACAGTTTCCTATACCAAAGAAATCATAGGTCCAAGACAATATGTGTATGTATGTCTAATAGACCTGTTTTACATATGTATTGCATCTACACATACATGTATACACATAATTATATGTGTACATACACACACACATACATACATACACATATACTAGCATTGTGAGAAGCCCCAGAAGTCATCCCATCTATCTCCTTCCCAGAGGATAAATCTTAACATTCCCTTCTAAACAATTTAAAAATAATGAATCAATTGAATTCTAAAGTGGCATAATCAATAAAAAGTTGGAGTGAGACATTTTCCCAGCCCAGGATAACTTTGGAGGTCAGAAAGAGGAGTCTGTGATACTGGCGTGGGGGCTGGCCAGGAGCATAGTTCTTTGGGCCTTGGAGGTGGTGTGGTAATAGGGTACAGCAGTTATGCCAAGAACATACCATCTAGAGATAGTAAGAGTATTGAACATTTGGTCAGAAAAGGATTACAGGGGACCCCGTGCTAGCAGTGGAAATAGGACCAGGAAGCATTTGGCAATTCCCTTGCCTAACTAGTTCTAGATCTCAGGTCCAGGGCCAAGAGGAGTACTTGTGGTTGCAAGGGAGCAGCACCCCTACCTGGGTATGAACCGCAGTACAGATCAGGAGAGCAGTGATCACAGCTCTCCCCTGCCGATTTCCGCAAGTAGCTATGAAAACAGCAGGGTGAAAAAAGCCTGAAACTTCCTGTCTCTCAAATGACTAAAACCCAACACTAACATGAAGTCCAAAGTCAAGAAATAAACTGGAAAAATGAGCAAACAAGGAAAAGAGAACTTGATCATTAAAAGCTACTCTGGCGATAGAGAAGCTATATATATATGGTGATAGGAAGGTACAAATTCAGAAGACAATTATGTAAAAACATCTATGAGCAAATGCTCAAAGAACTATACAGATACAAGCTCAACAAGAATTCCTAGAAGAGTTAAAGAGATTTTTTAAAAAGCAAAAAAAGATGATATTAAAAATCAAATAAGGGTGGTAGAGAAAAAATTGGGAAAGAAACGAGAGCAATGTAAGAAAATTATGAAGAGAAATTATAGCTTTGTAAAAGGCTCAAAAAAATACCAAAGAAAATAACTCCTTAAAAACCAGATTTAGTCAAATGGAAAATAAGACACAAAAACTCACTGAAATAATGAGAAAATAGAAAGAAAATAATTCCTTAAAAATTAGAATTGGGCAAGTGTAAGCTAATGATTTCATGAGACATCAAGAAGCAATAAAACAAAGTAAAAAATGCAAAAAAAGAAGGAAATCTTAAATATCTTATCAGAACAACAACTGACCTGGAAAAATAGATCAAAGAAAGATAATTTAAGAGTTATTGGACTACCAGAAAGTCATGATAAAAAAAGAGCCTACAGATCATATTTCAAGAAATTATGGAGAAAAATTGCCCAAATATCTTAGAACCAAAGGGCAAAATAAAAATTGAAAGAGTTTCCAAAATGAAAACTCCCAGGAATACTATAGCCAAATTCCAGAGGTCCTAGGTCAAGGAAAGAAATACTAAAAACAGAAAGAAATAATTCAAATATCCTGCAACTTCAGTCAGTATGACACAAGATTTAGCTGTTACCCCTTTTTTTAGTTTTCAACATTCATTTCCATAAGAATTTGGGTTCCAAATTTTCTCCCCATCTTGACCCTCCCCCACCACAAGATGGTGTACATTCTGAATACCCCTTCCCCTAATCTGCCCTCCCTTCTATCACCTCCCCCTTCTCTTATTCCCTTCCCCTTTTATTTTCCTGTAGGGCAGGATAAATTTCTATACCCCATTGACTGTATATCTTATTTCCTAGTTGCATGTGAAAACAATTTTTAACATTTGTTTTTAAAGCTTTGGTTTCCAAATTCTCTCCCTCCCTCCCTCCCCACCCACCTCCATTGAGAAGTGTTATACATGTGTAGTCATATAAAACACTTTCATAGTTGTCATGTTGTGAAAAACTAACTATATTTCCCTTCATTCTATTCCACCCCACCCCCGTTTATTCTACTCTCTTTTTTGACTTTTTTTGTCCCTCTTCAGAAGTGTTTGCTTCTGATTACCCCCTCCCCCAATCTGCCCTCCCTCCTATCACCTCCCCCATCCCCTTCCCTCCATTTTCCTATAGGGGAAGATAGATTTCAATAACCAATTGAGTGTGTATGTTATTCCCTTCTTAAGCCAAATCCAATGAGAATAAGATTCACTAATTCCCTCTCACTTTCCCCTACTTCCCCTCCACTGTAAAAGCTTTTTCTTGTCTGTTTTATGTGAGATAATTTACCCCATTCTACCTCTCCCTTTCTCCTTCTCCCAGTATAATCTTCTCTCTCCCCCTAATTTTATTTTTTAGATATCACCCCTTCATCTTCAACTCACCTTGTGCCCTCTATCTATCTATCTATCTATCCATATATTTTTTCCCCTCCAACTACCCTAATATTGACAAAGATCTTTTGAGTTACAAATATCATCTTTCCATCTATGAATGTAAACAGTTCAACTTTAATAAGTCCCTTAAGATTTCTCTTTCCTATTTCCCTTTTCATGCTTCTCTTGAGTCTTGTATTTGAAAGTCAAATTTTTTATTCAACTCTGGTCTTTTCATCAAGAAAGTACTCTATTTCACTGAATGTCCATTTTCCCCCTGAAGGATTATACTTAGTTTTGCTGGGTAGGTGATTCTTGGTGATTTTATCTCCTTTGTCCTCTGGAATATCATATTCCAAACCCTCTGACCCTTTAATATAGAAGCTGTTAAATCTTGGGTTTTCCTGACTGTGGCTCCACAATACTTGAATTGTTTCTTTCTGGCTGCTTGTAATATTTTCTCCTTGACTTGAGAGCTCTGGAATTTGGCTATAATATTCCTACAGGTTTTCCTTTGGGGATCTCTTTTAGGAGGTGGTAGGTGGATTTTTTTCAATTTCTATTTTACCCTCTGGTTCTAGAATATCAGGGCAGTTTTCCTTGATAATTTCTTGGAAAATGATGTCTAGGCTCTTTTTTTTTTGATCATGGCTTTCAGATAGTCCAATAATTTTTAAATTATCTCTCCTGGATCTATTTTGCAGGTCAATTGTTTTCCCAATGAGATATTTCACATTGTCTTCTATTTTTTCATTCTATTGGTTTTGTTTTACAATGTCTTGATTTCTCATAAAGTCATTAGTTTCCATTTGCTCCATTCTAATTTTTAAGGAAGCATTTTCTTCATTGAGCTTTTGGAATTCCTTTTCCATTTGGCCAATTCTGCTTTTTAAGGCATTCTTCTCCTCATTGGCTTTTTGGACCTCTTTTGCCATTTGGGTTAGGCTATGTTTTAAGGTGTTATTTTCTTCAGTATTTTTTTTGGATCTCTTTTAGTAAGCTCTTGACTTATTTTTCATGATTTTCCTCATCACTTTCATTTCTCTTCCCAGTTTTTCCTCTGCTTCTCTTACTTGCTTCCCAAAATCCTCTTCTATGGTCTGGTACTAATTCATATTTTTCTTGAAGACTTTGGATGTAGGAGCTTTGACTTTGTGGTCTTCTTCTGATTGTATGTTTTGATCTTCTTTGTCACCAAAGCAAGATTCCATGGTCTGACTTTTTTGTGCTGTTTGCTCATGATCCCAGGCAATTACTTGAGTTTTAAACTCTTTGTTAAGGTAGGGGTCTGATTCCAGTGTGGAGAATGTACTGTCCCAAGCTTTGGGGGTTTTGTGCAGCTGTTTTTCTGAGATACTTCTAGGGACCTATAAATTTTCAGTTCTTCCAAGGTGGTATGATCAAAGGCGAGGTGTTTACTCCTTTCCTGGCCTGTGTTCTGGTCTATGAGTGACCACAAGCACTCTTTTCTGCCTTGGAACTGTGAGGAGGATTCCCTCTCCACTGCTGCCACAAGCTCCGCCATGCCAGCACTCCTTCTCACCCCAGGACCACCACCCAGGACTGCGACCCAGATCCAACCAAGGGCAAAGCAAGAGATTCTTGCCTCAGCACCAGCAAAGAGATCCCTGCAGTCTCCCTCTGATCAGCCACTTGATCCCCCCTCTGTCTGTGAGCCAAGAGCTCTGGAAGTAGCTGCCACCCTGGGGCTGCGCCGGGACTAGAGCCAGACTGAGCTCCTCTCTTACTGTGGTCACAGTGACCTTCTAAGTAGTTTTTAGTGTTTGTGGGTTGAGAAGTCTGGAAACTGCCACAGCTCTACTTGATTCAGTTCCCTGACGCCTGCTCCAGGTTCGCTGAGACCCCATCATTGTGATGCTCACGCTGAACTGTGTTCCTCTCCCAGCCTGGAGCAATAGACCTTTCCAATCAACCATCCAGGTTGTCTTGGGCTATAAATTTGTTTCACTCTGTCTTTTTGTGGGTTCTGCTGCTCTAGAATTTGTTTAGAGCCATTTTTACAGGTATTTGGAGGGGCTTGGGGGAAAGCTCAAGCGAGTCACTGCTTTTACTCTGCCATCTTGGCTCTGCCCATAGCTGTTACCTCTTTAAAGGAGTAGAGGGCTTGGAATATGATATTTTGGAAGGCAAAGGGGCTGGGATTACAACCAAGAATAACCTACCCAGCAAAATTAAGTATGAGGTGGGGAGGAGAAATGGATTTTTAATGAAATAAAGGACTTCTGGACATTCCTGATGAAAAGACCAGAGATGAACAGAAAATTTGATATTCAAACACAAGATTCAAGAGAGGCATAAAAAAGGTAAAAACGAGTGAGAAATCATGAGGGACTTAATAAGGTAACTGTTTGCATTCCTATATGGGGAGATGATACATGCAACCCCCAAGAACTTCTGTCATCATTAGGGCAGTTAGAAGTAGTCTACTTAGAGAGAGGACAAGTGTGTGAGTCCATTTTGTTGAATTTATCTCAAAAGAAATAAATCTGCAAAAAAGAAATATGGAAGGCTGAGAAAGAAATTTACTGGGAGAAGAGGGAAGGGAGAGGAAGAATGAGGTAAATTATCTCATAAATAAGAAGCACACAAGGAAGATTTTACCATGAATGGGGAAAATAGAGGGGGGCAAGAAAATTTAAACCTTATTGTCATCTAAACTGGTTCAAAGAGGGAAGAATATATATAAATACATACATTCAGTTGGGTATAGAAATCCATCTTACCCAACAGGGAAGTAGGAGGGGAAGGGGCTAAGAAAATGAGTGGGGGTGATTAGAAGAAGGGCAGATTAAGAAAGGGAGTAGAAAGAAGCAAAACAGGTCTTTGAGGAGGGATAGGGTGAAAAAAAAAGGAGGGATAGGGTAAAAAAAGAGAAAAATAAACAGAAGAGAAAAGTATGGAGGGAAATACACAATTAGCAGTTATAACTGTAAAATTGAATGAGATGAACTCACCCACATAATAGAAGCAGATAGCAGAATGGATTAGAAACCAGAATCCAACAGTACAATTACCCAGCAAGTTTCTTGGATAAAGGTCTAATTTCTCAAATTTATAGGGAACTGAGCCAAATTTGCAACAATAAGAACCACTCCCTAACTGATAAATGATCAAACAAAATGAATAGGCAGTTTTCAGAAGAAGAAATCCAAGCTATAGATAGTCATATGAAAAAATGCTCTAAATCACTAATAATTAGAGAAAAACAAATTAAAATAGCGCTGAGGTATCACCTCACACTTATCAATTGGCTAACATGACAGGAAAAAAATGACAAATACTTGAGGGAATGTGGAAAAATAGGTACAATGCATTGTACTGGTGGAGTTGTGAACTAGTCCAACCATTCTGTAATAATTTAGAACTATACCCGAAGGGTTATAAAACTGATCACATTCTTTGACCCAGTAATATCACCACTAAGTCTGTATCCCAAAGAGATGAGAAAATAAAAAGGAAAAGGACCTATTTGTATAAATTTTTTACAGCAGTTTTTTTGTGGTGGTAAAGAATTAGGAATTGAGGTTATGCCCTCAAATGGGGAATGGTTGAACAAGTTGTGGTGTATGATTGTGATCGATTATTATGGTGATGTAAGAAATTATAAAGGGGATGGTTTCAGAAAATCCTGGGAAGACTAATATGAACTGATGCAAACTGAAATGAGCAGAACCAGAAGAGCACTGTACAGAGTAACAGCAGTATTATAACAATGATCAAATGTGAAAGACTTTGCTACTCTGATCAATACAATGATCCATGACAGGTCCAAAGGACTTAACGATGAAAAATGCTATCCATCTTGAAAGAGAGAACTGATGAATTCTCAGAGCAGATTGAATCATATTTTTTCCCTTTCTTAATTTTTCTTGCTTTTTTTGGCAATGCTTAATATGGAAATTATGTTTTACATGACTTCATATGTATAATGGGTATCATATTGCTTGCCTTCTCAATGAAACAGGGAGAAACTGGTGGGAGAGAGAGAATTTGGAACTAAAAAAAAAAAAAGTAAATGTAGTGTTCCACAACCATAATCATCATCTCTGTAGAAGCAGTTGTCAGTTCTGAAGAGGCAATATCTTTGAAGTCAAACTCACTCATGATCACCCAGCATTGAGTTTTGACTTAGTTGTTGTTCTTTCTATTACATTGCCATAGTCATTGTGCATATTTTTTCTCCTTTACATCAGCCCAGATAACTTTTCTACCTTAGAAAAATGGTCACATCTAGTGTGTGTTTGAGTTAATCAAATGTTCAGGAAACTCCTGAGACAGCCCATTCCACTCTGGCCAGTCTGATTTGTTAGGAAGCTTTACCTTACATTGAGCTAAAATCTGCCTGTGACCTCTGCCGTTTGTTTCTAGATCTCCCTTTGGGGCCAGGTTGAATGAGTCAGAGGCAGTAGTCCCTATCTATTTTGACCTAACATATCAAATAGAAGGGGATAGTACTCCTGGGCTGTTTTTTTTTTTAATTCATCTTGGTCTTTGACTGAGTCATGAACGTGGTAAAACTTCTTTCACTCAGGCAAATATTTCTAACCAGTGCCAGGATTCTCAGATTTGAGAGCATAGCCTCTCACAAACAGCTTAATTTTGAGCTTTCCATATTTCTAAACAAACCCAACCATTATGAAATTAAAATTAGATATATTACTTTATTTCATCCAGGCCTAAGCGAGTTACTATTCTCTTTTGTTATGTGAGTTTAGAACTCCTTACACCTGCATCTTTAGTTCCCTATTTTACCCTTGTAAGTCACGCACCATTTACTTTTAGTGAAAACTTACTTAAGATAAAGGTCAAATGTATCTCATGAAGTGCTAAAGGCTGATATTCCAAGCTGTGCAAGAATCCCTAAGCTATGGAAAATTCCATTCTCTGATTCTAGCCAATCATAACTCAATGACACCTGCATTGCTAAAAATAGATTGTGTCACTTTATTATAAAAGAAGTGCCTTCACTGTCATTCTGGGTTCCTGGTTACTGAGGAGCCTTGGACCCCATGTATTGGCAAGTGCTAGCTTTGCTAATAAAATGATCATGCTCTGAACTTTGTTGCCTCTGTTTCTCTTACTTCCAGATTTCTGTTGTGACACCCTTATGCATGACAATGTTCTATGTACTAGAGGTGGTAATCATACCCGCTACCCCCATCCCATTCTTCTCTTCTGCAGGAAAATATGTCCAATTTTTGCAACTAAGCCCCATGTGGTACAATTTCTAGGCCCCTCTCCATAAAGTTTGCTCTGTGCTGAAAGCACTGTATTTATCATTGTAAATATGTTGCCAGACATGGACACAGATCTGGATAGGGTCTCAGCAGGACAGAGGGTAGTGGGAATCTTATCTTATTGATTTTGTGCCTTATGCATCTATTAATATCATCAAAGATCACTTTAGTTTTTTGGACTGCACTTTTATTCTGTTGACTTACATTGAGTTTACAATCCATAAGTCCGAGTTCTTTCCGGGGATTGGACAGACTTTTTAAAGGAAATTGGGTGAAATCCCATGAAACCAGATCACCAGGGAGCAATGGATGACTGTTACTTTCTTTCCCTTCAACTGTCCAAAAAAAAGTACAAAGAAAACACGCCACCTTTCTGGGGATCGCTCAGTAAAATATTCTTTCCTCTCAGAGACTAAGGAAAACCTCATCTTGTAGTGCCAACAAAGAGACAATGTGTATTCATCTCTATTTCCATTCTATCTTTAGGTTTATTTGTTCAGTAAAATGTTTCTTTTTTTCAATGAATCATCTCCTATTTGTAGTCAAGACATGTATCTCTGCTCTTTTTTTTTTTTTTTTTTTTAGAATCCAGTCTTCTGAAGGAACTTTAATTGATAAGTGATCTGGCCAGTTGTCCTGGGCAAGGCTGACTAGTTTGAGGCCTGTTGTGCATTACTAGAAAGAATTCCTTTTTATGCACTGGACAGATAGCTTACTGCTGTATTGCCCTCTAGTGGTCAAACCTACTTATTTGATCAAGAGTCAAATAAGATGTAAGAGTCAAATTTTGGCAATTCCTCAAAAATGACATTTTAAAAAATAAATTTATGACCCATTAATAAAATTCTTTCCTTTTGGCCTACAGGATAATAAGTGTATTAACAAGAATCACATTCCTTCATCAGAGATGTTATTCCTGCTTATATTATAGAGAGGTGTCATCAGCCAAACCACAGTTTTTGATTAAACTGATAGATTTACAATTTATCAGGGATAGATGTTGACCATTCATGTGGCAGCTTATAACAATATACAATTAATTCAACTCAATTCAACAAACCTTATGTGCCTACTATGGTCAGAATCCTGTGCTAGATTCCAAGATGAATCAGACATGGTCTCTGCCCTCAAGGGGACATGATAGGTACACAGATAACTAAAATGCAATTGAAAATAATAAGTGTAAATGAGAGGGACAAGCAAAAATAATGATATCATCATCGATTTAGACCTATAAGTATCTTTAAGGGTCATCTAGTCTAACCTCCTCATTTTATAGACGAAGGGAATTTGACCAGGGTCACATGCATGGTAAGTGGCAAAACTCAAGTTCTCTGAGAGTGTTTAGCTCTCTTTCTGTTGAACAACACTGCCTCCTCAATAGTGCTTTAGAAAATAATTTCCTTGCCATAATCCTGTGATACAGGTATTAAACATTTTTTTTTAAAAAAATTATTCTCTGAGGCTCATAAATTACAAGGTAAAAGATATCGACTGGAAGAATTGGGGAAGATTTCATGTAAAGAAATTTTTTTTGAGCCAGACATGGAAGGAGATTAAATGCTTGCTATGTGCAAAGTACAATGCTATGTACTTGAGATACCATGATTAAAACAGAACAGTGCCGACTCTTGAAGAGTTTAATTTTGATGGGCAGAGATGGGGTTGAGGCCATCCCAGGCACAGGGAATGGTTGATCAAATGCACAGAACCAGGAGATTGTTAAATGAGTCTAGGACTTGGCAAGTGTTCAAAGTTAGCTAAGAAATGTATTATGTGAAGGAGAATAGGATGAAATAAGGTTGAAAAGGTAGGGGGCTTCAGATTGTGTCAGGCCTTGAATGCTAGGTTAAGAAGTGTAGGTTTTATTCAGTAGTTGAGAAGGAGCCATGAGATAAGTTTTAAGTAGAGAAATGACCTGATCATATCTGTGCATTAGGAAGGTAAATCTGAGGTGGAATGAAGGACAGAGTATAGTGGAGAGAGATGAGGCAGAAAAACCCACTAAAAGGCAATTGTACTACTCTAGGCAGGAGATAATAAAGACTTGTAATAGGGTGGTGGTAGTGGAGGTTAGAGAGATGGGGATGGATCTTAGAATCAGTCAAAGACTTTTAAGTGCTGGTGGTTAGGATTCTATCCTTGTTTAAGTATGAGCTTTGTGGTTCAAAGGCTGGTTCTAAGTGCAGATTGCAAGAAAGTATGGTGAGTTTCTTTTTCCCCAAAGGGTATATTTGAATCGATTTTTTAAAGCTCAAAATAAATGTTAAAAGTTTCCATTGTGATACCACAATAGTAACATACTTTGAATACCTCATCATAGAGTACAGATGACTTTGGGTTCTTGAAGGTTATGCCAATGGAGCTTCAGCTCCTGAGTTCTAACAAGCCATAGTAAGGATTTAAGTATGAAAGGAAGTATGGTACAGTGGAAGGAGTATGGGATTAAAGGACCTAGGTTTTAATACCGTAGCTATTGTTTGTTATCTGTGTGACCTTGACCTCTATAGGCCTCAACCTCCTCATCCATAAAAAGAAGGGGTTGAACTTTATCAGAGGCATCAAATATACAGCCCTTAAGGCTGGCAGCATTTTTAAGATCTGCCCCAGGACAGATTAAAATGCAAATGGAAATATTTACCAAAACAAATAAATATATAATAACACATAGATAATATATTTTCAAACTAAGTCAACACGTGGCCTATAGGAGCATGGAATAGTGGCCCAGGTTTCTATTTGAGTTTGACACCACTGAACTAGATGACCTGTAGGGTCCTTTTCAGTTCTAAATCTGTGATCCTTTGAATATGGTCTTGGTGAGAGACTGGATATGCCATTTTTATGAGAACCAGCCTAGCTAAGCACAAATGTTTGTTATTAGGCAGCTGTAGCAAGAGTCATTTTTATTTTTGACACAGCGACTTAAGGACCATTGAACATGTCATAGGGAGGTTGTGATGTGCATTGATAGAGAGAACAGACACTTCTGTGAAATCACAAATCCTTTTAGAATTGAATTAAGTAACTAAGGCAATACATTATAGAGTCTGGCAAAAGCTCCGTAATTGTGTGTGTGTGTGTGTGTGTGTGTGTGTGTGTGTGTGTTTGTGTGTGTATTTGCTGATGTGGTGTTGACGAGCAGTTACAATGTAGATAGGTGAGTCTCTGAGGTTTGTAGACTGATGAAGCGGTCGCAGACTGAACTGCCTCGAAAGAGCGTTTTCCAGCAGAATGCTCAATGGACTTGGTCTCAGTAAAGACCTGGATTTGAATCCCGCTTCTGACATTTACTAGTTATTTGATCCCATGGGAATTTCATTTTCTTTTAATTCCTCTAAGCCTCTATTTCCTCTTCTGTACAATGGAGACAATAAGAGAGTATCTTCATCATAGGGTTGTTGTGAGGATCAAACAAGATAAATTATGGAAAGCTTAAAGCGCTATATAAAAGTAACCTTTAAAAAAAAATTACATCTGAGAATAGATTACTGCACCAGACCACAACATCTCCTCAGTTACCAAAATACACTAAGCACATTTAACTCCACATGGATTCCAAACAAAATGGAACATAAGGAAAGATTCTCAAAGCTCCCCCAAACCATCTGATGTAACTGTCCTTCCTCTCTTTCTGTTCTCAGGGATGACGGGGCCTGGGGAGCTTACAGGGGAAAACCCCAAATTTGCTTCACTGGGCAAAGTGAAAGCATTTGATGTTTATGGCAAGAAAAAGATGCAAGTTCCTAAAGACTGAATTGCATTAGAGAAAATTTTAAGGATATTAGAATAAATCCCACTAGAACCTTCCTTTAGGAACCTGGCGGGCCTTGAATTCAACTGTTTCCTTGAGGATCTGTGCTTTTCCTTGGGTTATTCCAAACATTTAAATCGTCTCTTCTTTCCTCCCTCTATACCAGGGATTCTTAACCTGTAGTGCATGAACTTTAAAATAAAAATAAAATATTTTGATAACTATATTTCAATATCATTGGTTTCCTTTGTCATCCTATGCATTTTATTTTATGTATTTCAAAACATTATTATGAGAAGGGGTCCATGGAACAAAAAAGGTTAAGAACCCCTGCTTTATATATTTTCTTGATGAACTAATCAGTTTCTATGGTTCAGTGATCATTTCTATACAAATAAGTCCTACATCCATCCATTTAACCCTCTGAAGCTTCAGTCTTATATCAACTCTGCCTGCTAGACATCTCCAACTGGATGTCCTCTAGGCACCTTAAATACATGTCCAAAATGGAACTCATTAACTATCCTACCTTCCACCCTACCCCATTAATTTCCTTGTTTCTTTTGAGGGTACCTTCTAGTTAGATTTGTGACTTTAGACTCATCCTCAGACCAGGGGTGGCCACATATGGCCTTCTAGGTCCTCAAGTGTGGTCCTTTGACTAAATACAAATTTCACAGAACAAATCTCCTTAATAAAAGGATTTGTTCTGTAAAACTTGGACTCAGTTAAAAGACTGAATCAAGGACCTAGAAAGCCATGTGTGGCCTCGAGGCCAAAGATTCTCCACCCCTGTTCTAGACTCTTCCCTTGCCCTTACCTCTCATTTACCATATTTCACTGCATAATTGTTACAGATTTTATAGCAATTTTTGTAAAAGGTGGGGTGTGGCTTTAAAATGTGAAGCTTTAAAAATTGTGCCAGTATTACTTAATCTTTTATTACTAAACTGTATCTCTGGCAGATGAATTATATAGTTTAGCTATTGTGGGAAGATGCAAGTCTTACCACATCAGGTGACTTACTCATAGCAGCTTTACCTGTCTGCCCCATCCCCATTCCCTTGTACCTACGAGCTCTTCATTGGGTTGAATGACAATACCGTTAGTATTGCAGCACTCGAAACAAACCATACAAGTTTGCTTTTGGAAATATACTGACAATGCGCATGGTCTGAGAATTCTAGTCTCAGGGCTCACAATGCACAAGAGATAAATGTGTATCTATATGCTACTGGTGAATACATTGCTGCTGTGTTTACCTTTTAAGTGGACCGACAAACAGAATTATACCATGTGAGGATTACACGATGAAAGGTTACAAACCAATTTTTGGACTGGAAAAAAAACTCCACACATCCCACCAGGGTATGATGATTACGGAGTGAAATATGGTATCTGCTTTTCTCTACTTACACGCCCACCACACTAGTTTAGGTCCTCATTACCGCTTGCCTAGATTATTGCAACCACAGAGTTGTAAAAATAATCCTTATAAAGCACAAGTATGACCACGTCACCCCCCTGCTCAAGCAGCTTCCATGGCTTCCTATTGACTCTTGAATAAAATTTAAACTTTTCTGTTCGGCATTTAAAGACAAACAGTCTGGCTCTATTTTATCTTTTCTGACTTATACATACATTTCTCCCCTTTGGAAATCCACTTTCTAGATAAGATGTTCTGCTTGCTGTTCTTTAGACAACATTCTAGAACCTGCTTTCATGCCTTTGTGTAGGGTACCTCCCATACCTATGTAGCACATATGTAGACTTCAGAGTCACTCTGTGGCCCCCTCTCCCTGCTAGAACTAGCAGATTCTAGAAAAAGAAGCTCAGAGACAAAATTATGGAGAATGCCTATCATCAAGGGGTGGGAGAAGGAAGAGGAGTCATGAAACATAAAAGATGTAGAGTCAGAGTGAACATTACAAATAAACAACTTTATGAGCAGAACCAGGAGAATATTATACACAGTAACAGCAACATAGTGCTGTGACTAACTTTAATAGACTTAGCTTTTCTTAGCAATGCAAGGATCCAAGACATCTCCAAAAGACTCATGATAGAAAACGTTATCCACATCCAGAAAAAGAACTATGGAGTCTGAATGTAGATTGAAATATACTATTTGATCTCTCTCTCTCTCTCTTTTTTGTTTCTTCTTTCTCATGGTTCTTTCCACTGGTTCTAATTTTTCTTTACAACATGACTAATGTTAAAATAGGTTTAATATGAATGTATATGTAGAGCCTATATCAGATTGCACTCCATCTTGGGGAGGGGGGAAGAGAGGGAAGGGGAAAAAATTTAGAACTCAAAATCTTATGGAAGTGAATGTTGAAAACTAAAAATTAATTAATTAATTAATTAAAAAAAAGAAGTAAACAACTTTACCTCCTTCATTTTACAGACATTTTCATTTGGTCTTTTCCCATGCCTTAAAAGACTGAAGTAGTTTGCATATCCATTGTTTCCTCAAGAGGAAGCTGAGGCCCAGAGAGATTAAGCCCAAAACTATATTTGGGCAGCTAAAAAAGACTCTTCCTAAGTTCAAATCTGGCCTCACTTAGCAGCTGCGTGATCCTGGGCAAATCACTTAACCCTGTTTGCCTCAATTTCCTCATCTGTAAAATGAGCTGGAGAAGGAAATGGCAAACCAGTCAGATATCTTTGCCAAGAAAACCCCAAAATGGGGTTCTGAAGAGTCAGACAAGAATAAAGCAACTCAACATCAACAACAACATATAGTCATTAAGTTTTAGAACTGGGATTTTAGCTTAACTCTTCTGACTTCACCTGATGCTCTTTCCACTACATTACCTTGCCTTGACATAAAAAGAATAGTGAGAAAAGCAGTTAAAAACAAATCAGCAAGCATTTGTGAAGCATTTACTGTGTGCTAAGTGCTGGGAATACAAATAGATGAAGAAAGATAGTCCCTGTCCTCAAGGGGCTGACATTCCAACAAGGAAAGACCACACATAAAAGGGAGCTGAAAAGGAGAGGAGGAAGAAGATGTTGGGTGGGTGGGGGGGGTGACTGGTAGAGAAAGTCCTGTGAAGATGAGTCAGTAGTCCACCTCAGAAACTGATGAAAACATTTTTGGCCTGGGACCCCTCCTAGAACTGGAGATTCTGGGAGGAACTAACCAATTAGAAGGTGAGGCCAAGGTATGGAGAATTCTTGCAATATAAGAAGTAGTTCAGGAGTAAAGTGATCTTGCAGGGTGAAGAGATTTCTATGGCATGGTAGAGAAAGTCCTGTGGAGATGAGTCAACAGTATAGCCTGGAGAGGGATGAAGTAAGAGAAAAATCAAGATGCTGAAGTGAAGCAAGGTTGTCACAATCTACCATTCTCATTTATGGGTTACCCCTCAGCCTGCTACTTGACTTGTTTCATTTTTAATCCTATCATCCTGAGCTTTAGGGTAATCCATAGGTCTGTTTGGCTATTTCCTCAATAATTAACACAATTAATCAACTAAGCTCAGAGCCCCCAAACCACTTCATCAAATATTATTTAGTTAATAAACTAGAGAAATCTCTTTTTCCCAATAGTAGTCACTCATATCTCTCTCCATTAAATCCTTTAATCTTCTAGAATTAAATAAATATTAATGTTACTAAAATACCACTTATTAAAATGAAATATATAATGAAATGAAGACATAGTTATTTAAAGTATTTTACCTGTGAGAAAGAATAGCAGATTGATCTAAAATTTCTACTGCAGTGATACTTATCTTAGCAAAGTGTTTTCTCAAGATTTTTCTTCATCCTGTTTGCAAGACAAAGGTTACAGTAGTTTCATAAAGAAGAGTCTTCCATCTTCCTTTTCTCTGTGTTTTCTAGCATCTCTTCTGTCATGACAGAAAAATGGCATATTTAGCTTATCTTGGGCCCTCATTTTTATTTCTTTATTTTTTTATTTTTAGGCAATTGGGGTTAAATGACTTGCCCAGGTTCACACAGGTAGTAAGTGTCAAGTGGTGCGTCTGAGGTCAGATTTTAACTCAGGTTCTCCTGACTTCAGGGCTGGTGCTCTATCCACTGTGCCACCTAGCTGCCCCTTGGGTGCTCATTTTTAAGGATCTCTCTTTAGACTCAAGATTTCTTTATAAATGCTAGTTAAGACAGTTCTATCAAGAAAGAAGTTTCTCTTTACTTATCTCTCCTTCTCCTACACAAGCTTTTTATAGATCAGTTAAACTTACAAACTCCCTAATTCCACAAGGAGAAGTGTCTCATAGAATGTCCTAATTGTAATTTATAGCTTTTCTCTTTCTTAAATGATAGTGCATTTGAAACAGTAATCACTGAAGTATCATGGAGGCCAAGGAAGAACATTTTGAGAAGGAAGGGAGTGGTTAGTAGTGTTTAATATTTTGGAGAGGTTAACAGAGATGAAGACAGAGAACAGGATGATGAATTTGTTCATTGGGTGGTAGGTAGTTCACTGCTGTTCCCTCTCCCACTTATAACAGTATTATAGAGATTACCCCACAGGCTATGTGGCAACTATCCTATTGACTGAGGATATAATTGAACCTTGTTTTGTGGCCTTGGTAGGTGAGAAATGTGTCCATTTACACTGGAAACTCAAAAGGGTTTTGAGTCTGCTGCTTGAGAAACTTGGACATTTCTAAACTTGGTTGTTGCTGTTCATTTGTGTCCTACCTTCCATGACCCCATCTGGGGTTTTCTTGGCAAAGATACTGGAGTGGTTTACCATATCCTTCTCATGCTCATTTTATAGATGAGGAACTGAGGCAAACAAAGTTAAGTGACTTGCCCAGGAGCATATAACTGGTAAGTGTCTGAGGCTGGATTTGAACTCAGGAAGAGGAGTCTTTCTGGTTCCTAGCCCTGTGCTCCATCCACTGAGCAACTTAGCTGCCCTTTCTAAACTTTAACCTTATAGAAATGGGGAATGGAGAAAATCCTTCATGAAAGTCCATTTTTTTCAACTATGCTAGTTAGTTCTTAATAACATTTCCATCACTTTTATGGACAAAAAAGAATTTGAACTAGCCAGAATTTTTTCCTCTCTAGTTTCAGACTAATCTGGTTCTTTAGTGCCTTGTAAGAATGCTAAGTATATCAAACATAATAAATCATACCTAGACATGATATTAAATAAGATATGTTTCATTAAAAGAGCATAATGGATTATAAAATGTGACAGTCCCATAACTCTTTCTAGCATGGTAAAAGCTGTCCAGGTTAGCATAGTTAATCAATTGACTCCATTTCCTCCCAAATGATACTTGTCTTCCCCCAATTTTTTTTTTCACTCTCTTATTGTCAGAGTGGCCATCTCTACGTGTAATGAATATTTTAATAACCAAATTAGTCAACCCAATTGTATAGAATTGAATTTGGAGTTGTTAAGCCTCTGTTCAGATCCTGTCTTTATTACTTACTACTTGTGTTCCCTTTAATAAGACCTCTCTGGGTCTCAGTTTCCTTATTTCTGAAATGAAGGACTTGAAATGAATAATCCTTAAAGTCTCTTCCAGTTTTAAATAGATGTTTCTATAGTGCTTTGTTTTTATTAAAACATTTTTATGGTGAACTTAAACCACCAAAAAGGCCATTTGCACACAGCCAAACACTAAATGGGTTCTGTATGAAATCATGAATCTCCACTTCACCCAACTTATCTTTTTAAAAGTTTGTGTAAGAAATTCTATTAACTAATTAACCAAGAGAAAGATAAGGAAAACCGTTCCTTGGGACAAATACGAATAATCAAGCAACGTGAATCCCCACATCGGTCATATGTCCAAAGTCTTCTTATCAGGAAGTGGTTAATATGCTTCACTAGAGATCCTCTGCAGACATAGGTGGTCATTGCTTTGATCAGAATTTTTGAGTCTTTCAAAGTTGTTTTTCTTTACAACGATATTAACTGGGTATAAATTGTTCTTGTTCTGCTTGCTCACTCTGCCACAGTGAATACTATCCAGGATTCTCTAAAATCATCTCCTTCGTCATTGCTTATGACATTCATATGCCACAATTTGTTTAGCCATTCTTTAATTGTATGAGTAAAGCTAAGGCATCCCCTTACTAGATTCTATTTTTCTCCTCTCCCACCATTTTGCTACTCCTTCCCTTCAGAGTCAAGAAGTTTGTTTTGCTTGCTTCCCTCCCCAGTTTAATCCCCCATCTTAACTCCAACCCCCTCTCATCTGTTTGTCTTTCTGCTGAGTTTAATGTACTTCTATGCCAAACTCTTTGTGTATATGTGTTCAACCCTTTTTTGTTTCAAGTAACAGTGAAGTTATGCCCTTTTAACTCTCTCAATATATTTTTTTAAACTTTAAGGCTTTAAGGAGACATTTGTTTCTCCTCCACCTGTTAGAATGGTAGCACCAAATCATCATGCAGTTTTTTCTGTTTGCTCAAATGACTGTACATTTCTATGTTTCTCTGAACTCTTGTGTTTGCATTTCAAAGTTTTTTGCCCAACTCTGATATTTTCATCAGAAATTTTGGAAAGTCTTCTATTCCATTAAAAACCTGTCTTTTCTCCTGAAGAATTATACTTAGCTTTGTAGGATGTTATTCTTGGTTGTAAGCCTTTATCTTTTGCTTTTTGAAATATTTTATTCAGCTGGTGCCAGTTCGAAGTAACTCTTGAGAGCCAATTGTTAATTTTTTGGTATGAACATTTGCCTTCCAGAAATGAATGTCACAAATTAGGACTTGATTTATTGCTTTGTTGATCTTCTAGACTTAAGAAAGTAATGGGAAAAATATTAATAATACAGATTAAACTTAAAAGTGTGTCATGTGTACATTTTCCCCTAGGGAATCTGTTGTTAAACATGTACCAGCGCATCACTGATAGTATATCAAAATCTCTGGTGTTTAGTTGAAGCTTCCAAGTCTTGTGTGATCCTGAGTATAGTTCCTTGCTATGTAAACTTCTTTCTGGATGTTTTTCTTCAACAAGACAGTTTGGGATTTTGTCTATGATATACTGCGGATTTTTCATTTTGGCTTTCCTTTCAGGAGGTGATTGGTGGATTCTTTCTATCTTTAGTTTTCTCTCTTCTAGAAGACCTTTGATCCTTAAATTGTCTCTGTACTTTTTTGTCTTTGAAGTCAATTGCTTCTGCTTGTATCGAGCCTCTGTGTGTTTTTAACAATATTGCCTTTTGCTTCTCTTCTTTCTGATTTTCCTTCACTTCAGCACATTTGTATTCCAAATCTGTTGTTCTCTCTTTATCTTCATTGGAAAAACTTGGTGCAATGGATTCTACTTGGTTAATTACTTCTTCTAGGCAGATGACAAATTCCGACATTTGTTCTTGTCTAACTTCTTCTATATTTTTCATTTCTCTTTGGAACCAATCTTGAATATCTTTTGTTCCAAATTATTTTGTGATTCTACAGGGTTCTGTTTTCTTCAGGTGTTGGTTCAATTTCCTTTGTCTTGTAATATATTTTAAAATAACTTTGTAAAAGTTTTGAGGTTTTAATACTTATTCTCCCTTCTAATTATAGTATCCAATTTGTTGGTTTATGCTTATGGTTTAGACTTTTAATTGAATTTTCTTCCTCTTGAAGCCTTTGGTGATTGTAGCCACTTTTTTTTTCTTATATTCTCCAGTCATCATTTTCTGATTTCTCCACCTTAATGATAGGTACACTTCCAGGGCTGATTGCAAAGCCATCACAGCCTCTTTTCACATTGGAGGACTTTACTTTTCACTAAGGCCCTACTGTAAGTAGATTCTGGGCGGACTGGACACAGGACTGGCTCCTGGTCAATTTCAGTCTTTTTAACTTCAGGTCTGGTGCAGCCACTCACAATGCATACTGTGCCTTGTGCCCTAGATCCTTTCCTGGTTCTTTTGATTGGCTGAATCAGCTTTTGCTACTTTTTCAGGTTTTAGGGAGAATGAGGTGGCCATTCTGGATATAATCTCTGTAGCCTTAGGCTTCCCATTTAGAGTCACCCTAGGGGCTTCCCCAGCCAGAAGGAAAACTGTTTCCTTCTGTCTTACAATCACCATGTGATTGGGCAGTCATTGTAGGGTGCATTTTGCAATGGAGTAGAGGATGGGCTGCAAGTGAGGTACCCAGCATAGTCTCTACAGCAGGGGGGGAATTCCTGCGTGGATGGCAAGCACAAGACAATATATCTGTACGTGCATTCTTCATCAGTGTGGATGCTGGTTGGGGAGGGAGCTGAGCAAACACTTTCAGGATTAGTGTTCTCCAATGTTTACTGATAAGGCTGTCAACTTGTTGCCTTCCTTGATCAATGGATTCACTTGTTGCTCTGTTCTTGGCATATAAATCCTCTTTCCCCCCTTTTATTTGAATTAGTAAAGACAGGATTAGATGTCTAGTCCTTGATCTTGAAGATGACATGACCAAAACTTGGTATAAAATTGTTAAATGTTTATAAAATAAGACACTGACTGTTGGACAGTGGGGATATGAAGAAAAACAACAGTACCTGCCTAAAGAAGCCATGTAGAAAATGTTTCAATGTAATTTAAAGAAGGAGAAAGTACTAATAATTAGGAAGTAGGGCTGGAATGGTAAGACATCCAATTCCAAACTGGTCAATTCATTGACTGTACATTGACATAGCTTGTGTCTCCTTTAGCTTTTCAGTAAAAGCCTTAGTGTTTCAAACTCTTTCTTGATTTAAAGTAATGGCAGCCAGCTCTGCATTATCTGTGGTACTGTGGGAAAGCAAAGGCTTTAATGATGACTGTTGAAAAATAATCCCCTAGATGGGAAGAAGATTTGTCTAACATTTAAGAGCTGTTCAAGTATGTGTATATGTGGGCAAGGTGGGGGAAGGGTGGGGAAGGAAGGAGATAAGGGAGGTAAGGAGAAAGGAGTCTGGTTGTCTAATAATTCTCCATATAAAGTTTTGAGATTTTCCGGTGGTAGGAGAAAAATATCTTTCTGACTATCTATTAAGCTTTTTAACCTTGGATCTGTTCACTTAGAAGTGCATTACCTGTAAAGTGACTCCACAGATAGTACAGGTTTTATTCATCATTTTAAGTCTATTGATGTCCTATGGGCATTTGTCCTTTCTGTATTTTCTTGAAAGTCATATTCAGTGGCTATCTGCACATCCCTAGAAAATCAGTGTTTCTTTAATCTGAATATTTGGGACACTCTTTAGAACAAATCTATGAATGATGGCCCAAATTAGTGAATTAGTCACTTAACTTCTTGCCTCCTCCTCCTGGCACACCAGACTCAGCATTTTGATGTGGTATGCAACATGCAGTTGAGTGGATAGCCCATGTTTTTCTATCATTTTACCCTATATGTGTATACACATATGTGTCTTTATACATATATGTGTGTATGTATATATACACATATATATACATGTATATATATATGCATGCATGCATGCTTGTATTTTATTCTAGAAACAATAGGGACTAGACCTGGGATTTCGTTGGTTTAGGGAATGCCTGATGAGGAAATGACCAATGTAGATAGGCACATGCTTTTCATCTTCATTATTAAAGAATCACCTTGCTCCATTGAAAGGTTAAAAGACTTGCCCAGAAAGTCACTTATATTAAGGTCAGCTCTCTATTCACTTTGCATGCTGCTGAACTCTCCTCTTCTCTCCTCACCCCTCTTCTCCTGTCTTCTCATTCCCTCCCCTATATTCCTCTCCCTTTCCTTCTTTCCCCTTCCAGATCTGCTTCTTACCATCTCCTCTTCTCTCTTTCCCTCTCCCTCCCATTTCCTTTTTCTGTGTGTATGTGTATATTTACATCACTCTCTCTTATTTATTTATCTTATTTATATCTATATGTGTATCTCTTGGACAGGTCAAAAAGTCATAGGATCCTAGAACTGGAAAACACCTTAGTGAATATCTATTGTAGTCCAACTCTTAATTTTATATCTAAGGAAACTGAAGTCCAGCAATTTTAAATGATCTACTTGAGGAAAGAAAATGGAGATTAGAATTCACATCTGCAGACTCCAAATCTCTTTTTTGCTTTTTCTATACCATGTAGCTTTTTCTATACTATGTAGCAGTGAATTAAGTCCAAAACTGAACAGAAGAAAAAGGTTAGGGGCTTATTACATTTGGAAAATTGTGCATCTCTTTCATTGCTCTAAGATGGCTTGCTGCCCCTAAGAGGCATCTTTTAAGTATCAATATACTCCCAATAGTGCCATATGCTTGTGAATCAGAGAGCACCATGATCTCAGAAAAATCACTGTATTAGGTGGCCCAAAAAGAAAAGCACAGAGGTTTATATCCAACAAGAGCTTTGCAGAGAATACATCCTCCAGGATAGGCTGTGCCAGCAAAGGTTAAGAAAGGAGAGTGAGGCATAACAGCTGCAGTTTGAGGGTTTCACTGGTACCATCGAAACAGTAAAAGAACCAGAAGGAGATGTTTGGCAGGCATAGCCTTTATGGAGGATGGAAAGAAATTGAAAAAGAAATAATACACAGGATGTTGTAGGGCAAGATTAGGATCTGCACCTGCAGAGAGGGTGCTAATACCAAGGAGATCTTGCAACAAGAGTCCATTAATCTATCAGAATATGGAAATTACTGTTTTTCTCACGTAAACATGAAGTGTCCAAGTGATGGGAAAGACTAATGTGGAGGTGGACATTCCTTTAGTTTATAAGTTTATTGTGAACCAAAGCTTGAAAAAGTTCAGAAGAAAGAATAAATTTGCTGGGGCCCTAATTTCAGATATTTGTACACTTGCTTTTGATGTGGATTGACCAACAGCCTCTAATCTTATGGTTTCTTCCTGTTATCAACTACAATAAAACACATTCAGTTCATGAACTGAGGTTGCCATGAATGTTTGTGTCTGATTATTATCAGCAGTTCCTGTCTCTGGGTTGCCAACAGCACTAAACACCATGAATGGATGTATGCCATACCACTTGTAATCCTTATAGCCGCAAGCATATTGAGGATGGCATAAGTCGAGTCTGAGCATGTATACAGGATTCATGCCAGGTCCAATATGACTTTTATGGTCAAAAAGCATTTGTTAAGTACCCATTGTGTGGAGCTCATCATTTATTGGCTTGTTTGATAGCTCTGTGAAAAAGCTTCATCAGTTCAAGGATGTGTGTAAGTTGATAGGCATTGATTTTAATTTTTATAAAACAAAAAACTGAAGTGTATCTAAAATGAGCACTATTGGCAGATTGTATACATAACTGACTCAGAGACTGAGAAAATGGTGAAATGATTTGGTTATAACCACTAATAAGAGAAATGAATAGGAGAAGAATGGGCCAGAATAAACAAAACGTACATTCGTTTCAGCCACAATGGCACAATGTTGACCAAGGGAACAAAAGAGTTGTTTAATTTCTCAGTAGAACCACAGATCAGGTTGACAAAAAGATAGAAAACAGAAGTTGGTGGGTACTTAGCTTGCCATGGAAAAAAGCAATGTGTTCAGCCTCTCGCCAGGATCCCATGATAAAGGGTTCAGAGGGTACTGGAGGTCAGGTTCATTGGAAGCAGTTTGTCATGTGAAAATCAGCTGGGAGAGTCATGTAGCAAAGACAATGGACAATAGACAGACTGCCTGATTAACAGGTTGGATGCCAGAAGACTCATAAATAGTTATTGGGAGGCCAAAAACTTACCGTGATAAGCCAATGGTCTGACTTTTTGAACATTCATGACAAAAGTGAGTGTAAGATCATTCATTGAATCTTGCATTCAGTGTAATATGAGTACTGTGCACAGATCACTCTACTAGGGATTGTGTAGAAAGAGTCAGATGTGATGAATTAAGGCAGTTCCTGCAAGTCAACCTTTTGGAAGACATTTTGGAAGGCTTTTTTGTTCTCTCCTCTCCTCCAGCCTCTTGATTTGCTAGCATAAAGGTAATAACTCAGGTTGGCATCTAATGGGAGAAAAAGAAGCTTTACTTAGAGTCATAGATTTATAGAGCTAGAATGAGCTGTCTATGAAAAGCTCTATACTTAGCATTTTAAGCCACAATTGGACAGAGACAATTTATTATTATATAAATATTTCTGCTTGGAGAGAGGTCCAGACCTGTCAAGTTACCTCTACTAATCATACAGTTCCAAGCAATTTCCATTTTCATTTAATAGTAATTATGAAACAAAAGATGGAATACTTTATTTTTTTTCAGATTTACCAAGCAGAACAATAATAATGTATATGTTGAAAGTGGGGCCTGAGGAGAAAATACTTCCTGAAAACAATTACTCTCTCCTTAACTACTTTCTCTAAAGATTATCCTTTCAACCAGTAAGCAAAGAGATACCTCTCTTAGTTAGATTCAATAAAAAGAAATCCCCACTTTTAGTTTGGTCACTATAAATAAGACAAACTCTAATGATCTTAGGTTCAAGAAATTAAGATTTCTCCCCAAAATTCATTAAGCCTTCTGTTCAATGAAGACTGATTCGGTCTTTGATTCTAGTGAGTCTTCAAATTATGACACTGTCATTATATTATTTCTTAATATTTTATAACACAACTGAGGCCTTAGTGTTATATTAGTGTGTTTCCACAGCACATTAAAGATTATTTAGTCTAACCCTATCATTTTACAGAGATAGAAACTGAGACTCAAATGGGAAAACAAATTGTCCAGGGTTACATAGTGAATGGAGGTTTAAGAGCTGAATTTCCTGATTCCCAGTTCAGTGTCTTTTGATTATATCAACCTGCTTCCAACTAGCTGATGCTACAAAAGAACTCTGGTTCATATGCATACAATCAGCCCATAGTACTCCTATGTATTTCATGAAAGCAAACATTTTCTATTAGTCAGTTAGATTGGGTCAAGTTTAAAACATTGGTTACTCCTGTGAAGGCCCACACTCTTATTACCCCTCTTTTAGTTCATATGTCCTTCTTCTAGGCTGTGACCTAAAGGGTATATACTTCTCACCACCTCCATTACTTTTGCCTCTAGGCCTAGGCTGAGCTTTCTCTTTTTTTCCAATCCCTAGAACCCTAAAGGAAGCCTACATTGAAGGCAATTCAATTTTGAATGTGTTCAGGGATCAGTTTTTAAGATATTTGAAAGAGGAAAGGATACATAATACTTTGAGAAATATCTTAGAGAGGTGGAGCCAAGATGGTGCAGAAAAAGCAGGGACTTGCCAGAGCACTCCAAATTCTCCTCTAAACAACTTTAAATAATGCCTCAAAACAAATTCTGGAGTGGCAGGACCAACAAAAGGACAGTGTGAAACAATTTTCCAGCCCAAGACAATTTAGAAGGTTGGCAGGAAAGGTCTGTCACACTGGGGTGAGAGTGGAGTCTAACACAGACTGTGCCAAGAAGGCCATGCCCCAGTAAACCAGCAGCAGGCCTTGGGGGTGTCTGAATCAGTAAAGGCAGCAGCAGCTTCTAGAGCTCTCAGCCCACAGATATTAAGATGGTTGGACAACTGGTCAGAGGGAGATTATAGGTGATCTTTTACTGGCATTGGGTGCAGGACTCTGTTGCATTGCTCATACATGAATTGGAGTTGCGGTCCTGGGTCACAGTCCCAGGGTGTGGAGGAACAGTAGCACACAAGAGCTTGTGGCTGCAGAGGAGCAGGAACTATGGTCACAGTTCCAGGGTTGAAAAGAGTACTCACAGTCCAAAGCACAGGCCAGGAGAGTAGTGAACAAATCTCTCTTTAGATCATACCACCTTGGAAGAACTGAAAGACCCCCAGAACTAGCTCTGCAACCAGCTGTGCAAAAAACCTGAAGACTGGGACAGTCTCCCCCCCCTCCCCCGTTAAAAGTTAAAAAATAGTCTGGAAAATGAGCAAACAGAAAAAAACCCTGACCATAGAAAGTTACTGTGGTGACAGGGATGATCAAAACACAAACTCAGAAGAAGATGATGAAGTCAAAAGCGCTACATTCAAAGTCTCAAAGAAAAATGAGAATTGGTCTTAAACCCCCACAAAAAATTCCCTGGAAAAGCTCAAAAAAGATTTAAAAAATCAAATGAGAGAGAAAAAAATTGGGAAAAGAAATGACAATGATGCAAGAAAATAATGAAAAAAGAGTCAATAGCTTGGTAGAGGAAGTACAAAAAATACTGAAGAAATTAACAACTTAAAAAACAAAATAGGCCAAATGCTAAAAAGGGCACAAAATCCACTGAAAAGAAGAACTACTTAAACGATAGAAATGGCCAAATTGAAACAAAGGCACAAAAGCTCAATGAAGAAAATTATTCCTTAAAAATTAGAATGGGGCAAGTGGAAGTTAATAATTATATGAGGCATCAATAAACAATGAAACAAAGAAAATTTAAAAAATTGAAGAAAATGTGAAATATCTCATTGGAAAAGCAACTGACATGGAAAATAGATTGAGAAGAGGTAATTTAACAATTATCAGACTACCTGAAAGCCATGATTAAAAAAAAAGAGCCTAAAGATCATCTTTCAAAAAATTATCAAGGAAAACTAACTTAATATTATAGGACCAGAGGGTAAAATAGAAATTGAAAGAATCCACCGATCACCTCCTGAAAGAGATCCTGAAATGAAAACTCCCAGGAATATTATAGCTAAGTTCCAGAGCTCTCAGATCAGGGAGAAAATATTGCAACCAGTCAGAAAGAAACAATTCAGGTTCTATAGAGCCACAGCCAGGAAACACAAGATTTAGCAGCTTCTACATTAAAGGAATGGAGGTCTTGGAATATGATGTTCCAGAGGACAAAGGAGCTAAGATTAAAACCAAGAATCACCTGTCCAGCAAAACTGAGTATAATTCTTTAGGGGAAAAATGTATATTCAGTGAAACAGAGGACTTTCAAACATTCCTGATGAAAAGACCAGAACTGAATAGAAAATGTGACTTTCAAATACAAATCAAAAGAAACATAAAAAGTAAGCAGGAAAGAGAAATAATAAGGGATTCATTAAGGTTAAACTGTTTACATTCCCATATGGGAAGATGATACTGGTAATTCCTAAGAACTTTCCCATTGGTAGGGCAGTTAGAAGGAGTATACATAGATAGATGGTACAGGTGTGAGTTGAATATGCTAGGATGATCTTTAAAAAATTAAAATTAAGGTGTGAGAAAGAGGAATGCATTGGAAGAAGGGAAAAGAGAACGGTAAAATGTGGTGAATTATCTCACATAAAAGAGGAGCAAAAGAGCTTTTACAATGCAGGGAAAGATGGGGGTAGGGGGACATTGCTTGAACCTTACTGTCATCAGAATTGTCTCAAAGAGGGAATAACATACACATTTAGTTGGGCATAGAAATCTATCTTACCCTACAGAAAAATAGGAGGAGAATGGGATAATAGATGGGAGTGGTGCTGATAAAAGAGAGGGCAGATTGGCGGTAGTAGTAGTCAAAAGCAAAACACTTTTGAGGATAGGCAGGATGAGAGCAGAGAGAATAGAATAAACAGGGAGAAATTGGATGGAGGAAAATGCAGTTAGTAATCATAATAATTATAACAGTTAGTAATCAGCAAGTTTCTCTGATAAAGGCTCCATTTCTTAAACATATAGAGAACTGAGTCAAATTTATAGAAATAAGAGTCATTTTTCAACTGATAAATGGTCAAAGAATATGGAGTTCTCAGATGAGGCAATCAAAGCTATCTGTAGCTATATGAAAAAAAAAGGTCTAAATCACTATTTATCAGAGAAATGCAAATTAAAACAACTCTGAGGTAACACCCCACACCTATCAGATTGGCTAATATAACAGGAAAGGGAAATGATAAATGTTGGAGAAGATATAGGAAAATTGAGACACTAATGCATTGTTGATGGAGTTGTGAACTGATTCAACCATTCTGGAGAGCAATTCAGAACTATGCTCAAAGCTCTATAAAACCATCCATACCCTTTGACCCAGCAATACCACATCTAGTTCTGTATCCTAAAGATATTAAAAAACAAAAAAGAAAAGGACCTATATATATAAAAATATTTATAGCAACTCTTTTAGTGGTGGCAAAGAATTAGAAACTGAAGGATGTCTATCAGTTGTGGAGTGGCTCAACAAGTGTGGTATATGATTGTGGTGGAATATTGTTGTACTATAAGAAATGATGAGCAGGATGCTCGAAGAAAAACGTGGAAAGACCTACGTGAACTGATGCGAAGTGAAATGAGCAGAACCAGGAAAACATTGCATGCAGTAACAACGATATTGTATGATGACCAACTGTGAATGATAGCTATTCCCAGCAGTACAGTGATCCAATAGAGTTCTGAAGGACTTATGATGAAAAATGCTGTTTATCTCCAGAGAAAGAACTGATGGAGTCTGAATGCAGATAGAAGCGTACTTTAAAGCAAAACAAAACAAAAGAACATCTTTCTTTATTTTTTTTATTGGATTGTGTTTTCTTTCAGAATATGATCAATATGAAAATGTTTTGCATGACTGCACATGTATTATCTACATTAAATTCCTTGCCATCTTGGGTGGCTGGGTGGGGGAAGGGGAGAGGGAGAGAATTTGGAACTCAGTGTTTAAAAGAAAGAATATTAAAATTGTTTTTACATGTAATTAGGAAAAATAACATATTAAATACAAAAGAAAAACTATCTTATACATCATTATCTTAAAAAGGTGATTAAAATTTTAATGACTAGCAATCCATATACCTGCATTCTCATCCGTACAAAAATTTAATGCAAATAGTGTATATACACAAAAAGGACATAAGAAGGTATAAGAAGGAAGGCTTTCATGAGACTATATTCTACAATTAGCCACACCTTCACAGTCACACATTTGAGTAACTTAAAGACACAGAGGACACAATAATTTATAATTATAATTTTTGTGTAACTATATAATATATATGATATTAATATCCTTCTACTGAGATATGTCACCGCTAGGCATATACCCCAAGAAGGTCAGTAATAAAAAGAAATGGGTCATTTATAGCAAAATATTTATCATGATACATTTCTAGCAGCAGAGAATTAGAAACAAAATAGGTGACCCTCAACTGCGGAATGGCTAAACAAATTGTGATCCATGAAGGTAATGGAATATCACTGCACTATACGAAACGGTGAGTATGATTAATACAGAGTAGCATAGAGAAACTTATATGGGTAGAAAATTAAGTACACAGTACCAGAAAAACAATATACACAATGACTACAAAAGTGTAAATCAAAAGAATAACAATAAAACAATTGAAACTGAATACTATGAAATTATAATGCTCACAAAAGAAAATTAAAAAAAATTACAAATGGAAAGAAGTTATTATGACAAAGCTTGGCCCCAAAGAAGAGAGACAAAAATTTACCTCCTTGGCTCCTTTGCAGAGGTGTGGAACAATGGCTGTAGAACGCTGCATGTAATGTTGGACTTGGTTGATGTGTTGGTTAGTTTTGCTGAATTGTTTTCCCTTTTAAAATTCTTTGTTAGAAGGGATGGCTCTCTGGGAGAAGTAGAAGATGTGGTATATTGGGAAATCTATCTGGCAACCTCATCAGCTCCTATGGATTTAGTTATCCTATCTATGTAGGGGATTCCCATAATTATGTATATACCCCTGATTTCTCTTGAGTTCCAGTTTTACATCTTCAACTGCCTATTGGAAATTCAAGCTGAACATCTCTTAGGAATCCGAAATTCAATATATCATCAACGAACTCATAATCTTTCCCCTCATACCTGCCCATCTTCCAAACTTTCCTATTTCTCTTCAGGGCATTAGCATTCTTCCATTCATACAAGTTTACAAATTTGTTGTTCAGTTGTGTCCAACTCTTCGTGATCCTGTGGACCATAGCATGCCAGTTGCTGTCCATAGATTTTTCTTGGCAAAGACCCTGGAGTGGTTTGCCATTTCCTTTTCCAGTGAATCATCTTTTGTCAGAAGTCTCCACTATGACCTGTTCATCTTGGGTAACCCTGTAGAGCATAGCTCATAGTTTCATTGAACTACGCAAGTCCCTCCACCATGAAAAGGCAATAAGTGATCTAGGAGAGGGGTTTGCAACTTAGGTGTTATCATTGACAACTCATTCTACCTCATTCCACACATCTGGACTGAAGCTGACAAATCTTGCTTTTTGACATCTACAACCTCTATTTCATCTGTCCCCTTCTCTTAATTCACAAGGCCATCAAGGACCTCATCACCTTTTGGCTTGTCTATTGAAATAACCAACTAATTACTCTCCCCCTCTCAAGATTCTCCCCTCTCAAATTCATCTTTCACGTAGTTGCCTAAGTGATTTTTCTAAATCTTAAGTTTGATCAGGTCACTTCCCTGCCCAATAAACTTAGTTTCCCTTTTGCCTTTAGGATCAAATGTAAACTCTTATTGACTTAAAGACCTTCCTAACCTGGTCCCAACCTTATTCCCTCAGCACCTCAGCACACTACTACTCTCGCCTCCCCCAGATAATCTTGTCTTTTTTTTTATAGACATTTATGTACAGGTTGTCTTTTCTGATAGAATATAAGTTCCTTGAAGTCAAGGGCTGTTTTTTTTTCATGTCCATAACACCTTACCCACAATAAGCCCATAATAACTATTTGTTGATCAATTAAAACAATAGTTGATGTAAAAACAAAAGGTATCAATATGATTAAAATAACAACTTGATTTAGTGGAACAAAACAACATACTGAATACTCTCCACCATAAGATGTCTCTCTTGCGTAAGTCAAAATTATATGAGAATTCTTAAAAGATATAATAGCAAAGAAAATTTTATTTGATGGTTTATTATTAATGCTAAATAAGGCATTCAATAGGGTGATGTAAGTGTTTCAAAAGTATTTGCCACTGTCATGGAGGTTATCCATTGTGGAATAAAAATGGAAGATAGAGTTTCAATATATGGCAAAGGCCTCCAAATATTTCTGTTTGCAGATGACATTTTGCTGAATGTATCAAGCCTCAGAACACTGAAAAGCCTTCTTGGAAACTCCACAATCATTCTGAAAAGCTTGGCCTAACTATTTACATAGGAAAAACCAAGTAGAATTCTTTATAGTCCAGACTATGATGTATGGTTGGAAGAACAACCTATAGAGCTGATCAATTAGTACACAGATCTTGGGCAGACACTGTCTCTAGATAATGAACCAGGCCCAGAATTGAGATTACCTTTGGGAAATTGAACAATGCTTTTATTGACCCTAACTTTTCCCCTGAAACAATAGGTCAATCTTTTTAAGAGGTCAATATTTTTCCAATGATGAATTGGAATCTAAAGAATTAAAGTTTGGGTCACCCAAAGGGCAATAGAAAAAATGTATAGTTGTTGGGGAAGAAGGGAGGGCAAGCGTGAACATATTATCAATGAAGACTTATTCAAGAGAAAGATTTTAAAGGGTATTGTCAGAGATATATATGACCGGAAAAGGAGGTAGGCTGGTCAAAAAGCTAGAGCAAATAACTGATGGATATTATAAAAGAGAGTAACCAGACAGATGAGATGACAGATCAATTGAATGACTGAAGTGTGAGATCTTTCGAAAACAAGGCCTTTTCCCACCTGAAATCCAGATCCATCCTTTCATGGTCTAAACTGCTATCCCACGTAAAATTTAGAGCCTCTTTCCTAGCACTTATTACAGCCTAGCTTGCTCAATGGTTGTTTGTGTGTGTCTTATCCTTCCTATTATACATATCCTTCCTATATTGAGGGCAGGGACTTAGTCCTATCAATTTTTACATCCTCTGAAGCCTAGCAGAGTGATTCATGTATAACAGGTTCTAAATAAATATGTCAGAATTGAATTGACCCCCATCTGTCCCATTCCATTGGACCATTCATAGGAAATCTTTCTTTAGTCTTTCTCCTGGATATAAGCAATCCATATTTATTCAGTCTTCCTGACCTGAAGTATGAAGTCTCATCTTCCTGAGTTCAAATCTGGCCTCAGACACTAGCTGTGTAACCCTGGGCAAGTCACTTAACCCTGTTTGCCTCAGTTTCCTCATCTGTAAAATGAGCTGGAGAAGGAAATGGAAAACTCCAGTATTTTTGCCAAGAAAACCCCTAATGGGGCATTGAAGAGTTGGACTTGACTGAAACAATTAAACAACAAAAAGTGATAAGGATAGAAAGGTACATTGGCTTTCCAGGGCATGTATTTAAGACACGACAGAGAACCTCCCAAGATGCATGAATAGATGACAGCTAGCCAGTGATTTCTGGTGGTTTATATGGATACAAATGATACTGCCAGGAAAAACCTAGCAGATATTGTTCAGGATTATGAAGTTTTGGGCAAGAAAGTGAAGACCTTAGAAGGACAGTTTGTTTTTTTCATCACTGCTGGATATCAGGGTCAAAGGATTCAGAAAACAAAAGGGGATTTGGAAAGTAATTAGTTGATTAAGAAGATAAAGAACGTGAATGAAATTAGGATTTTATTTTTGATTATGGGTTAAATTAAAATATAACAATTACTGGCTCTTGTTCAGGGAGGGTGTGAACTAAACAAGGGCCATTAGAAATGCATTTTTCCTGAAGTCTTGAAAATGTAATCAGAAGAGCTTTAAATGAAAAGGAAGCAGGAGGGACAAAAGCTTAACATTAGAGAACGGATACAATGTGAGATAAAGAGCTGTTGGGATGCTCAGAAATTCAAAGGAGATAAAATTCAGCAAAACCCATGGCTTTCATCTGTCACAAAGGATACATATCAAGCCAAATGAACTACAGATTCTAATGTATGGGTAAAATTTGACCTTATAGGTGTCATTAAAGCTTGGCGGGATTAGACCCATGATTAGAATTTGGCTCTGGAGAGCTATATATTATTTACAAGAAACAAGACAGGTATAAGATATGAGAAAAGGGCAGCATTACATCTTAAGAAGATACACTCACGTGAAGAAATCCAGGAACTTGGGGCGAAGAGTAAGAGCTTTTGGAGAAAGATTAGTGGATTCAGAAACAGAAGCGATTTAAATGAAATTTTATCATTTAATCAAAGTATGCTAAAGATCACCTGGACAGAATGATGAAACAAATGAAGAGTTCATGAAAGAGATCACAGCAGAGGCACGATGTAGTGGTGATGGAAGTACTTTAATTATTTGGCCTGAAGCATTTTATTTGACTTTACTCTGGCCAAAGTAGAGTAGGTAACATATATTTTTTGAGTTGCCTTAATGATTATCTTGTTGTTCAAAAGGTGGAGAAACTGAAATGGGAAATCATTTTTTCTGGATCTGATTCTCACTGTTAGGGAGGAGATGCTTCTTAAGGGCAGGGATGATGGATACATTAGTTGGGAAGTGGTCTCTCCAGCTTAGAGTTTTTGATAGAAGAGGAGAGCCAATATCAAAGAATCCAGAAAAAAAGGATAGATAGGCTACCATCCATTAAAATTCTGCAGGGCAAGTCATTCCAGGAAGGATATCATGCTTTCAAGAATTAAATTATGAAGACAGAAAGAGGAAAAAAAAATGCCAGTGAGGAAAAGAGGAGAGTTGTTTACATAGACTGATGTGAATAAATATGGAATTTGCCAGCCAATTTAGGTTTTCTTTTTAAAAGACGTACCTAGAGAATATAAGCAAGAACAAGTAAAAAAGCCTGTCATGATCCTGTAATAAAAATCTCAGGAATGCTAACATTCAGAATAAACTAAGACTATTAAGGAAAACTAAGGAAGAAAAAGTTTTTTTTAAAAAAAACTTTATTGAAGTGAAGTATCAAAGAAAGGAGAGAAGAAAGAGGGAATAGATGCTCAAGTCTTATTTCACTTTGGCTTTCTCTGCCAAGAAGAGTGATAATTAGATTGGAAAAGAACCCTTACCCCAAAAATAGCTATCAGGGAATCGGTAATCAAGGTTGGTAAAGAAGTAGGAAGAGAGCATTTTGTTTCCATTGACATGTTTGCCATATAGCTCAGATGAATTACATTCCCAGGAACTGAAATATAGTTATCCCTTCCACATCACACCTTTCCCCATCATGGTTTTGATATATTGTGGGTCAGCATAAGAAATTAAATGGGAATTTTTGGGGGGTTTGTGGAAGCTGTAGATGACATGTCAAGGCCAGTAGATAACACAGAAAAAGTTTAGAAACTCAGAAATACATAAAATACATGGATAGTTTTGTATAATATCAATATATTTTATCTTTTAATACCACCACACTTCAGGCTTCTTCTCTGGTATGAAGGGAGGGCCAAAACATTTTATGCAGATTTTCCAGATTATGGTGGCACCATAGCCCTAACCCTTGAGATGTGGAAGGGATAATTGTAATTGGAAGATGTTAGTCTGAGTTACTTACTAACAATGACCTTTGAAGAATGGTGGGCAAGGGGAACAAAAATGCAGTATTAGAGAAAGGCAATTCTTCTCCCCCCTTTTTTTTCCAAAAAAGACAGAATAATGGAGTCTATAAATATAGGCCAATAAGTTTTACTTGAAAATTTGCAAAATTTCTAGAACATATTATTAAAGGGATGGTTAGTGAATAGCTAGACAAAGAAGCAGTGATCACAAAGAGATAGGATGGCTTCATCTCATGGATGGCAAGCTCAAAGTGAGTCAATAATTTAATATGAGAGCCAAGAAAGCCAATGAAACCTTATGCTTCACAAAAAGATTCATCATATCATTCAAACAATAATCATTTATTAAGACTTGCTATGCATCAGGTACCATGCTAAAAGTTGGGGATGTAAATACAAAACATGAAACATTCCCTACTCTTTTTTTTTTGGCGAGGTAATTGGGGTTAAGTGACTTGCCCAGGGTCACACAGCTAGGGAGTGTTGTATGTCTGAGGCCGGATTTGAGCTCAGGTCCTCCTGACTGCAGGGCTAATGCTCTATCCACTATACCACCTAGCTGCCCCACCATTCCCTACTCTTAAGGAGATTGTATTCTGTCCAGAGAGACAACATATATAAATGTAAGGTATTGACCCTTTCAAATGTGGCTATTTTGGTTGCTAGAAAAGCAGAAAAAGAATATTTGTGCAAGGAACACTGATAAAATTAGCTTTAGAAGAAATACAACTTCTCAGATATTACATGGCATCCCTGCAGGAGGCAAATTAAATCTTCACCCCTGGACACCAACGGAAAGAGAGAATGACTGTACCTCAGGAAAGTAGATTTAAAGACATAGACATTTCTGATTACATTGCCAACGGACGTGGTAGACCAATGTAGAATGTCCATGTATGTTCCAATTTCCACCAAAGGAGGTCCCTGGAGTCTCCCACTTGGGAACTACACCTTAGGTCATCTGGGAATGCACCAAATTCTTGTTACACTTATACATAGTTATTTGTGTATTGCCTTTGAGGATAGGGACTCTTTTCATCTTTCTTTGCATACTGAGAGCTTAGCACAGTGTCTGGGACATGAAACATACATAATAAATGTTTGTTGATTTGACCTAATGTGGAAGAGTGAGGAAGAGTCTAAGATAAAGCTAAGGTTATGAATCTGAGGTTAGAAGAATGGTAATGACTTTGACAGAAATAAGGAAATTTAGAAGAGAACTGGGTTTTTTGGGAAAGATGACACATTTTGTTATGGTCATGTTGAGTTTGAGATTTCTCCAGAATATCTACTTTGAACTGTCTAGTAGGAAGCTGATGATGTGAATTTGAAGTTTGGAGGAAAGATTGGATTTATAGAGCTGTTAATCACCTAATCATTAAAACCGTGGGAGCTGATGAGATCACCAAGAGAGTATTAAGGGAAAAGAAAAGAGGGCCTAGGACAGAGCCCTTAGGAACATTCAGACATTGGTGAACTATTATTTTTGGTCATGGGCACCACAATTTAAGAAAGACATTGAGAAGGTGCAGAGTATTAAGAAGAGAGCAACCAGGTGAAGTGCTTTAAGCTCATTCTCTATGATGATCAGGTGAAGGGACTTCTCATCTTCAGTTTGGAGAAAGGAAGGCTTAGAACACAAGGAAATCTGAACTATACAAAGGTGGATTAGGGTTCCTCAGGGGGATAGTAGGGTTCTCCTCATTGGAGGTCTTTCAGCAAAGGCTCTCAGGGATGGGAGAGAAGAGAGTCTTTTTCAGGACTGGTTAATTTAGGTGTTCATTGAGCCCCTTTCCAACTTGTAAAATCTGTAATTCTGGGGCAGCTAGGTGGCACAGTGGATAAAGGACTGGCCCTGAAGTCAGGAGGACCTGAGTTCAAATCTGGCCTCAGACCCAACACTTGACACTTACTAGCTGTGTGACCATGGGCAAGTCACTTAACCCCAATTGCCTAAAAAAAAATTAAAAAAAATCTGTAATTCTATGAGAGTGGTGTGCTACTTCCAATTTCTGGATCTAGTGGATAGTGTTGACATGAGTGGGAGACACACTGCCTTTCTTTATCTCCAGCACTTAGCGTAATTCCTGGCACATAATAAGTTCTTAAATGCTTATTGACTGACACAGGGAAGAGAGAAGGCAAATGAAGAGCCACCATGAGCATACTTGGAACTTGAGAAAGAGACTTGCTTGTTACGTTCAAGTAGAGAATTTTCTAAGACCTGGACAGAAGTCTGATGTGTAAAACCTGGGGACTGTGAACATCATTTGCAAAAGAAGGCTTAAATACAGTGGAGATAGGTTTATTTGAGCTGTAGACACACTTAGAAGTTGTTCATGTTTTGGTCAGGTAGTAGAGAGGTGTCTCTTGGGAAGGTAAGGAATGCCATCTGCTGTAAGCTGAGGGGTGTGACAGAATTGAGGAAAACAACTAATGGGGATTTTAGTGAATAAATACTGAGAACTGAGGGCACTGGACAGAATGGGGCCTTAGCAGAGCAGCTAGAATGAGAACTCAGGAGAACTGCAGGAAGCAGGGTTGCACAAGACAGGGGATTGGATGAGAGGTAAGATGGTAAGATGGCCACCACCTGCTAGAGAGCTGAGGTCCAGCTGTGGAGATCCAGGAGAGGGAGGGGCAACAGGGAGCACAGACTGCTAACAGGCTGGCCAACACAGGATTTGGTGAGTAGCTTGTGTTTTTTCGTGGGTGTAGGGAACTCTTGGTGAGGCAGCTTTCTTTGTCAATTCAGATAAATGCATTTTTCACAACTTCTATTCTCAGAGAATTGCTTGGGATAATGAGAAGTTAAATGACTTGCCTGAAGTCAAACAGAATCTATGTCAGGAGCAGGACCTAAACTGAGATAACAAGATATCAAGATACCAAGGATGGTCTTTGATTAATGACAGCATTTCTCCCTGTCTCTGTCTTTCTCTTTTCATTTGTGTATGTGTGTGTACATGTGCATGTGTACACATGTACACACGTATGTGTATGCACACACACATGCATGTGTGCGTATATGTGTGTATATATACACATGCATATACCCTATATACACACATACACCCTTACATACTAGGGTCTTATTCCCCTTAAACTGTGGGTATGGATTTTTTCACCGGACTTCTTTCCCTTCTTTTGTGGAGCTGAGGTGGGGAGGGTCGTGGTTCAGTGTTGTGGGATGTAAAGGAGACTGACCTTACATTCTGGAGCTTGTTTCCCTGCATTTAATCACTTTTATTAAAATCCATCTCACATTGCCAGCACATTAAAAATAAATTTAGTTTCACGCTGTCTGTGTCTTTAGAGACTAGCTTTCTGCCCACTTCCCCCACCCCCTGCAATCTTGGGAAATAGGTTTGAGGATATTAGGCTGACTTTTCCAAACAGTAGAGCAGAGAGACATCTCAGAAATATGCCCACTGTGATAGACTTCTTGCCTCTCAGAATAGCTTCAGCATTTATACACAGAAGCGAGAGACAGCTTTGCTGATTGCTCACAGAAGAGCATAAGGAGACAGGAGCAGGGGTCTGTAATGCCAACTGGGGTGGGGACTCTCTGTAGGACAGGCAGAGCTCTTTACTGGTTTCTTTCTCCTAGATTGGGTATGTGCTCCAGTGCTGAATGCTAAAGAAAGAGACTGAGATGGAGCCCAGCTCTGGAGCCTGGGGATGAGGAATGTTTATGTGCAATGACAAATTAATGGTTTTAAAAGAATTTTAAAGAATTATGTATGTGCTAAATATTGTGACAGAGAAGCTAAAATAACTGTGAAGACCACTCCATATGGCTTCTCTTGTTTATAGCCTGGATATTTACACTGTTTGCATCTGAATTTTAAATGATTTAGTATTTCAATGTACAGAATGCAGTCTGTCTTCTGACCAGGCATCTTCTGGTTGTGGTAGCAGGCAAAGCTGCTTCCCTTTCCTGTAAATAGATGCTGGCAAGGAAGAAATCTGCCATGGGGGATAAGTTCCTGGGGATGCCTCCCTACTTTGCTGTTATATAACTTGGCTTGATATTCTCAGAATTCCATTCGCCACAATTTACATGCATCTGAAGCCATACTGTTGGTTCAGTGTTATTGGGTGGGGTTGGGAGATTGGTTTTAAAAGACAGGTACAGAATGTCTTTTGGTTACATAAACTGGAGAGAGATGAAATAAGAAAACAAATAACCTCTGAGACTTACTGGATCCCTTCCCTTCTTTTCCTTCCTGACTTTCCTCCATCTTTTTTAGTTTGTTAAGTTTCCTGAGGAAGATTAGTATCTGCCCCACTCCCTTTTTTCTTATCCTAGCTCCCCAGGATGGCTATAGCCTGTAAGGCAATTTTATAAGTATTAATATGAACAAACATTCAGTGAATATTTGCTGTCTACCTTAGGTGCTAGTAGCAGACACGAAAGTAAGAGATGATAGGGCCTTTGCTTAAGGAATGTATAATTTACAATAATGTGGCAATAAGACACATACTTGCAACATTTGGGAATAATGACAGTGAAACATATGGGCCAAATACACAAATGGAGAGAAGCAAAATGTACATGTAATCAGAAGAGGGAGGGGCATGGTGTCATGAATATTAAAAACAAATTTGATCTAGATCCCTCTGAGCTTCAACAAAGGACCCTAACCTGTGTAGGTCCTTGTGTTTTTCTCCCCTACAGCAAATAGTCAAGTTCTATTCAGTTTTATACCTCATAATTCCTGATCAGTATATTGCAAATTGGGTATCCATTAGGGTGCTCTCACACTCATAACTGGATAACAGTAGCACCTAAAGGTAGTAGTATTGCTGTACCTGGATGGTGTGTCCTCAGAAAACTACCCTTACTTAGGAGATGAGCATCAGAAACTTACAAAGGATGTATTTTTCCTTTTCTGCCTCCCTTTCAACTCCTCTGTATCTATGTTTTAAATATATCACTCTAGTTTTTAAAAAAAAATCAACAAAAACCAAAACCAAAAATGTACCACTCCCTCAGGAAAGTGATTTTCAATGTACCACTAGGTGGTATTGCTGATCCACATTTGGACGGTGAGGATGCCTGTTACTATGGTAACAAGTTTATAAGTTTACTGGGGATGGTTACCCCTCCCCCTCTTTTTCCCCCAAAATTTTTTTTGGAGGAGAAGGATATAAGTATTCATGAAAGTCTGTGCTCTGCAGCAGGGAGTGTTAATGTGAAAAGAGTGGGAGAATCAGCTGGGCATTAGCCCACTGTGCAGGGAAATGAGAAGCCAGAGTGGCGAGATCACTTTTCCTACAGTAGTGACAAAGCTTGCGTTTGTACAGCTTAGTGGAGCCATAGTGTACTTGATGCGTGCGTGTGAATATGCTACAAGAGCTCTATTCTAATGTATTGACAGCCAGTGGTGGGGGGTAGGATTTTTGTGATGTGGCTAAAGGAGGTTCATCCAGGAGGCCACACCTGTCCGTTTGAATTGTGGGGGAATGCAATAGGTACTTCACACATGCATAAACCATATGTTCAAGTATGGGCACTCCAGGAGGCTATTATGTGTATGTGCATATTCACACTCACACCTACACACACATTACATACTCATGGACTTTCATTCCTCTTTGCAGAGTAAAGCTCTGAGGCCCTTAATGCCTCCATGCAAGATCAAAAGGCCATAGCTTTCATCTGCTCAGTACATCCATCCACTCCCTTTTATTTTCTTCTCCCTGTGGGGGTGCTGCTCTCTCAGTATTCATGATTTGGATGCCCGCTATTATGGAGACACTATTTACAATTCCAGACAGGTGGGAGGGAGTGCTCCCAGGCCTGCTGTGATCCAGATGTGCCTCACTGTGCTGGCAAGGAGCAAACTCTTCTGTGGGAGAAAATTGCTCACCAAATTCCACCTTTCAGGCACCAGGTGACCATTCAGTAAATTACCTCTTCCTGTGCAATAACTAGTTTCCTGGTGTCCTAGGGCAAAGATAATTCACTACCCACAGGTGAGCAGTTTAATGAAACAACAAAGATTCATTATGTACTTAACACTGGGGTTACAAAGACAAACATTTACCCTCAAGAAGCTTACATGGGAGAGAGTGTGTGTATGTGTGTGTGGGGGTAGGCTATAACATATAATAACCATAATAAAAGGTAAATTGAGGAGGTAGACACCACTAAAAACTGGATGGGTGGGGAAAGGCTTCGTACAGGAGGTGGTGACTGAGCTAAGCCTTGAAGGAAGATGAAGATTCTAAAAGATGGATGTGGATAGAGAAGGACCATTCAAAGCATGGTGTGGTGGTGGTGGTGATGGTGATGGAGAGGTCTATACAAATACATGGAGGTAGGATATGCAATGTCAGATTTGGGAAATGGCTAGCTGTCCAGTTTGGCTGCCATAGTAAGTTTATGAAGAAGAGTAATAAAGCTGAGAAAGTAGGTACAAAGCAGGTGGTAGAGAGACTTTATTTTATCCTAGTGACAGGAAGGATTCACTGAAGGTTTTTTGAACTGGGGGATGACATGGCTAGGACTATGGCTTAGCAGGACTGTTTCAGTAGTTGGGTGGGGGTAGATTTTGAGCTGGAAGTAACCTCAGAGGGCATCAAATCCACAACCTCGTTTGATAGATGAGGTAATTGAGGCCCAGAGAGGAAAAATCCAGCATGGGATCACACAGGTATGTAGCAAAACAAGCATTTGAATCTAGTTCCTCTTATTCAAAATCTAGCTAGCACTCTTCCTCCTGCTACACCCTCTTGTGGAGAGTAGATTGGAGACAGCAAAGGATGGAATCAGGGAGATCAATTAAGTAGCTATTAAAGTTGTCCAGGTGACAGGTGATGAGGGCTCCAAACTAGCTAGCAGGGTAGATGAGAAAGCATAGCCTCTTGCATTCATTTTCTCAGTTGGTATTAATAAAATAAAATAAATCATATTCACATAGTGCTTTAAGATTGACAAAGTACTTTCCTTACAACAATCTCTTGAGGGTGGTAGTTCAAGGAATGTCGTCACTATCTTATATAAAAGGAAACTGAGGCAAAGAGAATTTAAATGATTTTATGGTGGTCACAGCTAGTAAGGGTCAGAGGTGGCCCTGGGACCCAGACCCTTGGACTCCAGGTGTGGAGCCACTTCTCCCATACCATATTGCCACTTCATGAGTCTTTATTATATTTAGGTTAGGAGGAGTGCTAATCTGTTCTGAGTCTTGGAACTATTACTCAGGAGGAGGGGAGGACAGCCATGAAGCCAGGGCCTAGGAAGGATAACATCATTGTTTTGTAAGCTGAGACTGGCCAATAGAAGAGTCAGAGGGACTGCCCAATAGTGATCCAGGGCATTTCTTGGAATGTTATCTATTTCTAGCTTAAAAAGAAACCTGATTTTTATTTGTGATAGCCTTTGTTTGATTTTGCTGAAGTCTTGCTTTTGGAGTAAGGTGATCTGGGGTCAGATTCTGGTGATGATACTTACTAGGTCGACTTGGGCAAGTCACTTAACATTTCTAATATTCAATTTCCTTACCTGTAAAATGAGAATACAAAAATTTTACACTACCCACCTCACAGGGTTCTTTTTTCATTTAATAGTATTTTATTTTTTTCCAATTATACGTAAAGACAATTTACAACATTCATTTTTTGAAAAGATTTTGAGTTCCAATTTTTTCTCCCTTCCTCCCCCCTCCCCAAGATGACAAGCAATCTGATACAGGTTATACATCTCACAGGGTTGTGAGGAATGTGATCTGCATATCTTAAAGTACTGGTTAATACGAGTTATTTTTATTATTTATTTGCTCAAGTCTCAATCTGATACTTAACTGTGGTGTGGAGGTGACCTTGGGTTCTCAAAGTCAGTATAGGCAGAGCACAAGCTCTGTCATGTCTTTCCAAGGTAGAAAGTGTTTCTGTTGGTGGAAAAACAGCTTAGAGACTCATCATGTTTGCCAATAGTCATTTAACATCTCAGCCTTATTTTTCCTTATCTCTAAAATGGGAATGACAATGCTTCTCTCATAGGGATTGTTGTGAGACTCTGAGACAACAAAAGTGAAATACCTTGAAAACCTCATTGTGCTGTAAAAATACCACTTATTTTCATTATAGCTCATAAATACAAATATATATCTTGTGTATTTTTATGCATATACACATAAATAGGTAGGTAGGTAGGCAGGCAGGTAAATAGAAATCTTCACCACACTCCTTCTAGGACCGAGAGACTTAAAAGTGATTAACAGAGATTTGAGAAATTAGAGGCCCAAGAGACACCCTTATAGACATTTTGAAACAGGTTGATAACCTGTAGGCATTGAACAACGGATTTCATAATAGTCCTCTCAGGTCGTTCCAGAGATAAACCTTTTGGAAACTTAGCTAGGTCACTAGTCACCCAACATTATCCTCTGGAGAACTAAGGGTCTGCCCAACCACCCATGAACATGGGACTTGGTGAAGCTGTTGAATGGGTAACAAGGGAGAAATAAGTCCCTAAGGCTAATTCAGTATTTATATAATGCTTTATACATTTAAAAGTTTTTCTATTTGTTATTTCATTGTCAGGCAGCATGGCATAGTGGATAGAAAACTGGCTTTTCAGTCAGGAAGACCTGGGTTCCAGTCTTGCCTTTGACACATACTTGTTATGTGACCCTGGTCAACCTATAGAACCTCTCAGATCCCTAGGCAGCTCTATAAGACTATAAATTGCAGAGAAAGGTGTCATTCTGCATTTTTTTGTGGTTATTGTCATCGTTTAGTAGTATTTGACTCTTCCTGACCCCATTTTGGGGTTTTCCTGGCAAAGTTACTGGAATGATTTACTATTTTTTTCCTCCAGTTAATTTTACAAATGAGGAGCTGAGGTAAACAGGGTTAAGTGACTGGTTCAGGGTCACACAGTGGAATAAGTGCTTGAGGCTAGATTTAAGTTCAGGAGCTTCCACTGTGCCACCTAGATGCCAATTGTAAAAGGTATATGGCTTCTAATCTTTCCTTTGCCAATACATGAGCATCTAGGTAAGTTGTTTAACCTCTCTGAGCCACAGTTACTATAAAGCACTTTACAAAGCTTAAGGCACTATATACATATTAGGTATAATCCTTATTTACCATGCAGGGTTGTTGTAAAATCTAATAAAATAGATATAGGGACTGGATATGTGATTTGGGGGTTAATTAATGCAAAGTAACATAAGGCAGCTAGATGGTGTAGTGGATAGAACACCGAGTTTAGAAACAAGAAGACTCATCTTCATGAGTTCAAATACAGCTTGAGATACTTACTAGCTGTGTGACTCTAGGCAAGTCACTTAACCCCTGTTTGCCTCAATTTCCTCCTCTGGAAAAGGAAATGGCAAACCACCCCAATATCTTTGTTAAGAAAACTCCATATGGGGTCATAAGAAGTGGAACACAACTGAAAAATGACTTGGCAGCAACTGTCTTCTCCACTGCTCTTTCCATTTCGTAATGCGGACTTCTTGGAAATACAACATGCTTAGAGAGGGATGAAGAGATAGAGTGGAGATGAATGCCTGGGCCGCACTGGCCCTGGCATGCAGTTCCCTAGCTCTTGGGCCATGGACATGTGCCCTCAGGACATCTGCCATGCTTCTCCACAGTGGCTTTGGTTCAGCGTCTCTGCTGCATTTTGCCATCTCCATGCTCACTGGGTAATTTCCGTTCCATTGGAAAGTGCTTCTCCAGGAGGGAACTGCCATTATGAAGCTCCCTCACTCGAGAACTGCCATTATTAAACTGTCGTTAGCAGCAGCATGCATGTCAATTAACTGGGTGTGCTGCTCCTTTCATCTGTCGCTCATCAGTGAAGGCAACGACTCCCTCAGGTGAACTGTTACCGAGCTTGCAGTTCAGGGGAGTAGGATTCACGGTCTGATAAACTCATCAAGCACCTCCTCCAGTTCTAATTGGGCAAAGTCGATGGCTGTGAAGGACATCAATAACTGCACCGGCCCATGGGCACTCGTGTTCTCATACTTTGGCCTCCCTCCCTCTCTCCTCATTGTCATATCTGCACCTTTGCCTCCCTCCCTCCCTTCTCTTCTTTCTCCTTCACCCACAAATGGGAAATTTTCCACGTCACTGAATCAAGTCCGAACCCATGCAAAGAAAGCATCTTGAAATTGCCATCAATGTTTGAAAAAAAAAAAAGCCTGTTTTCTTTTAGGGTAAACCCAAATAGTGGTTTCATCTTTCGATTTAATTCCAGAGCACTAAAAGATTGGTTGCTTATAAAAACCCTTTCTCAAGATGTGCCGGGAGCCTCTTGAACATTGTGAAGACATCCCCTGTGTAAACACACGCAGACAATTGAAAAGACTTTTCAGAAGGGATGGTATCAGTTTGAACTTAACTGAAGTGGGCCTAATGTAAAATTCATGCCGAGGCGTCACAAATGAAAGGCAGTTTATTAATCCAGCTTATCTAAGGCTGGTAGGAGATATTCTTGCTACATTACTAGCTGGTGAATATTCTCCATGCTCATTTGAACTAGATTTCAGGCTTTTGCCAGGCTAGGCTATAAGCATGCAGCAGGGTCAAATAACCTCTTTGGAGGCTTCGGAGCCTCCACCTGCAAACTTGTGTTCATATTGTCCTCCCCACTGAACGCAGTACAGCTGAATGAGGCGTGATTTCTCTTCTGTTTGCACAATCACAGTGTGGCCCTTGAGAATGGTTGCATGTCATTCTCTTTCTCTTTCTGATTTTTTTAGCTGGGTCTTGGTAAGTATTATGTTTATGCTTCATGGGAAATTAGGATTGAAGTGGTATGGAGTGAGGGATGTAGAAAAACCTTTCCTTAAGGAATGATAATACATTATACATATGTATATGCTATAGCTAAAAGCTTTACCATAACTAATCTTCATGGTGTGAGTGTGTGTGTGTGTGTGTGTGTGTGTGTGTGTGTGTGTCTAGGTAGTGATAAGCCTCCTAAAAGAAGGATTGTGTTATTCAAGCAACAAGCATTTATTACTATTATTACAATATTGTCTCCCCCAACTGATGGATAGGATTACTGACCTATTATCAGGGATACTTAAAAGATCATGGAGAAAAGGAGAATTCTGCAATGTTGAAAAAGGTAAATGTTCCAATTTCAAAAAAAAAAAATGGAAGAGAATGGACTGGGTCAATATAGCCCAGTCAACTTGACTAATTCTTAGCAAATTTTTATAATATATTATTAAATGTGTGGTTAGTGAAATCCTAGAAAAGGAAGTGGTGAGCTCAAAGAGTCAGAATGGCTTTATCGAGATCAGGTCTTGCCAGTCTAATCTTATTTCTGTTTTTGACAGTTTCCAGACTTATGGGGAAAAATACTATAGATATAGCCAGTTTAAATATGTTTTATGAAAGCATTTTGACAAAATCTTCACATGCTGTTCTTGTGAAAATGATGGAGATATGTGGGCTAAATAATGATACAATCAGGTAGATTCAGAATTGGTTGAACAACTGGACCCAAAGAGTAATCATTTGTGGTATAATGACAACTTGGAAGGAAGTCTGTAGGAGAGTGCCTCATGGATCTGTACTTGGTCTGTTTACAATGATCAACAATCACTTGGATAAAGGCATAGATGGTGTGCTTATCACAGCATGCATGTCAGGAGTTGAAGTGGTGGCATGTTGGCAGACCCCCATGGCCACTCCATAGCTGGCAGGCAATTCCACTGAAGCAGGCTCTCCGTAGCAGAGCCAGTGGAGGAGCTTGATGTAAGGGGAAAAATTTTAGTTTTCTCACAAGTTATTACTATTATTATGGAAAGCAGCCTCTTCACAGTGGCAATGATTGGGTCCCAGCTTCATCACGCTGACATAGAGTACCAAGATGTCGGTCACTTAGACTGTCCCTGAGAGCCATAAGCACTGCCTGCCCTTGGGCTCAGGGCTGTGGGTTGATCCACCCCCTTCATTCAGGGGCCATAAGAGGGATTACATTTCTCCTTGGGAATTGGGCAGTGGCAATGGTGGCTGACTTCTGGCTGACTGTCATCCCAAGGGCAAGAATTTTCCCTTCCCTGAGTGGTTGTTGTCTTTGTTTTTTGGCAAAGCAGTACTGAGTCCAGTGTGTTTTTCAACATATAATAGATTTTCATAACAAAATAAACTTTTAATAGAAAGTTTAAAAATAGTGGGTCCAATGTGGCACAGAGGGCAGGCACTTGCTCCTGGTTCTAGTCTCAGTGCCTCACTATTCCCACACTGCCACGGGTACCACCGTGGACTCTTTGGTGTCTGCTCAAAAGCCCGCTCCTCTATTCCTATATGTTGAGGAGTAGCATTGCCTTCTACACCTATCTACTAGGCCTCACTGATCTTCTGTCACTGTGAATAACCTTCCTGATTAAAGGTTGAAGGACACTAGAAACTATTACCATGATAGCAATTTTTTCTGTACTTTTTTTCTTGTTTTGTTTTTAAGAATTAAATGGATGGTTCAACTGTCTGAGATAAACAACCAGCTTTGACATTCCTGATTCTGTGACAGGTTTTCTGCACATCATTTTTCTGCTGGGCTTTGTCTAGAATTCAGGCTCATAATGGATATCCTTTGGAATATTAGCTACTGCTCACAGGATCCTAAATTGAGAGATAGGAGGCACCTTAGAGGAGAGGGGTCAAACTGGTGGCCGCAAGTCCCATTTGGCTGCAGAACTCCACAGTGCAGCCTGGACCAGATTGCCTGACACATCCTAGGCACTTAATAGAAGTCTTTAAGGTTTTCAATGCATCTCACTTGGTCATTACAACAATCCTATTGGGAGTAGATGCTATTTTTATTCCCATTTTACAGATGAGGAAACTAAGGCTGAAAGAGATTAAATTACTTGTTTAATGTCAAACAGCTAGTAAGTGTCTGAGGCAGAATGTGAACACAGATCTTCCTGTCTCTAAGTCCCCTAGTCCATCCTTTGTGATACAAAATTTGTAAATACAAAGTAGGGAGGGAGGTAAGGCCCTAGCATTTGGGGATGATTAGGGGAGTCAGGAAAGGCTTCATGTAGATTATTGGGTTTAAGTTATTTAACTTCTCTGGGCCTCAGTATCCTCATTTGTAAAATGGAGGATTTGGGGTGGTTGGACCAGGTCAATGATGTCAAATTCAAATAGAAATGGATTCTTGTAGATTTCATATTGGCTTAGAAAACCACAAATGAACATTATCTATGTTCTATTGTATTTTTATTTTGTAAAACACTTCCCATTTCCATTTTAATCTGGTTAGGGCCTCACTGGGATCATATTCCTCTTGGTGGCCTCGAGTTTGATCCCTCTGGACTAGGTGACACGAATGTCCCTCCCAGACCTAGATCAATGATCTATACACCAATATGCTATTTCTTTTATTGATCTATAGTAGTGCAAATTTTATGGATAATGATGTTGAAAGTTTCTGATTGTTTTATATGATTTAGTATTAGTCAAGATCTCTCCAGGCTACTCTTAAGACCGTTTAGCTAACGAGTCAACATTGTTCTTTACTTAAGGAAGATTCTAAAGCACACATACATAGGAAGATTGTGAAAAATGATCATAGAATTTTAGCTTTTAAGAGTCCCTAGAGATCATCTACTAACCATTAAATCAACGCACAGTCCAAATTGCCAACATTCTTGACATATAGTCACCAAGCCTCTGATTGTTCAGTAACACTTTGTTGTTGAGTAGTTTTAATCTTAATACTTCTTATCTGAGATTCAATATCAGTATTAAGTCTAACTTGTCTGTGAATGTCCATCTACCCATCAATTCTAACTCTATCTCCCATAACAATACCAAACAAACCAACCCCTTCTTTTACATCCCAGCTCTTCAGATATTTGAAGGTAGAGATTTTGTGTCTTCCTGTATGGTCTTCAGCTAGGTGTGCCCAATGTTCCCACTTGCTCATTTGACATTGTTTTTAAGGTTTACAACAAACAAATGAAAGACAATTTCTTAGTCCAACTTATTTATAAGTTGGGCCAACAAGAAATATTCTAGCTGCATTCTTGGTCTCCTTAACATCCTGGCCACCTTTATACACTTGAAAATTGAAGTTCTGTGTTTAAAATTTCATTCTCCAGAACTAAATACAATATTTATAATAAATGTAATACAGTCCAGAGTACGATAGGACTATTACCTTCCCTGTTAGAATTAGAAACTAAAACCTGTAGGATTTAAACTTTTCAAGCCTGGAACAACTTTTTAAACTTCATTTTTTCCCTTGACCATCTCCTATCAGAAAAAACACCACTGTGCATGTTTTCCCCAATCCCCCAACCTTTAACCCTTTCCTTCAAGTTCTGAAAGCATAATCAACGATCAAATCAACTCTGTAATTGTTCCTGGAAATGTGTCAGCCTACTTCCCTAAGATTCCACTCATCATCTTTGGAATGTTATAAGCCAAATATCCTTTCCCAGCTACCACCCCCGTATGTATTATTTCCCTCTGTTAGAATGTAAACTCCCTGAGGGCCGGGACTATCTTTGCTTTTTGATTTGTATCCCCAGTGTTTAGATCAATGCTTGGCCTACAGTAAGCATTTAATAAGTGCTTTTTCCTTCTTTCTTTCCTTCCTTCCTTCCTTCCTTCCTTCCTTCCTTCCTTCCTTCCTTCCCTCCTTCCTTTCTTCTCTCCCTTCCTTTCTTCCTTCCCACCTCTTTCTTTCCTTCCCTCACTCCCTTTCTTTTTCTTTCCTTCCTTCCCTCACTCCCTTCCTTCCTTCCTTCTTTCCTTCCTTCCCTTCTTTCTTCCTTCTCTTCTTTTTTCTTTTCCTTCTTCCTTCCTTCCTTCCTTCCCTCTTTCTCCTCTCTTTCCTGTTTTCCTCCCTTCTGTCCTTCCTTCTGGACATCATACTTTCATTTGTGTAGCCTAAAATCACAGCTTTTTTATTTTCTTTTTAGCAGCCATGTTACACTGTTGACTTACATCGAGTTTGTGGTCAGCTTAAACCCAGAGGTCTTCATCACATGAACTACTGCCAATCCAGGTTCCCCCTATTCTGCATTTGTAAAATTGGTCAGTTTGACTGTGTATTCAATCGTACACAAAGGTTAAAAAAGAAGGGTTGAGACAGGATTCTTCAGGTGTCCATCAAGAATGAATACAAGTTTGGCCTCCCTTAACCGTGACACCCACAATCTTTCTTCTCATTTACTTGGACCACAGCCTTATTTCCTTAATCTTGACTTTCTTTCTTTTTTTTTCTGTCCAGGCAATCGGGGTTAAGTGACTTGCCCAGAGTCATACAGATAGTAAGTGTTATGTGTCTGAGGCCGGATTTGAACTCAGGTTCTCCTGACTCTAGGGCCAGTGCTCTAGCCACTGTGCCACCTAGCTGCCCCTTAATTTTCCATAGTTTCTTAGTCTTGAGCACAAAACCAGAAATATTCAAAGCAGAATGATGTCATTGTATGGGATGCCTAGATTTAAACCCTACTTTGGCTACTTATTACCTCTGTGACCCTGAGCAAGTCATTTAACCTCTTCCAGGTCCTAGTTTCTTCATCTATAAAATAAGCAGTGGCCCAGAAGATCTCTAAGTCAGTAGTATCAAACTCAAATGGATTTCTGTCTGAGAAAACCACAAATTAACATTATCTATGCTATATTGTATTCTTGTTTATTTTGTTAAAAATTCCCTAATTACATTTTAATCTGTTTCAGGCTACACTCAGGAGTTTTGCAGCCAAATGGTGCTTCTGCCACGAGTCTGACACCTCTGCTCTAAGGTATTTTCTATCTATCAATCTATGATCCTATGTTATGAGCCTGAATTCTAGACAAAGCCCAGAAGAGAGATGTTGGGATTTAAGAGCAGGAAACTCATCACAGAATGTCAGAGCTGTTAATTTATCCCAGACAGCTGACTATCCATTCAGTTCTTTAAAACAAAACAAACAAGAAAAGAAATAGACAACAACCCAACCAATTCTGCTGTCTTGGTGATAGCTCCTACTGTCCTTCAACCTTTAATCAGGAAGGTTTTTCTCATTGGTAGAGAGGCAGTGAGGCCTAATAGATAGATGTAGTGGAAGCCAAGCTAACTTTGGCTTCAGGAAGGAATGGGTTCAAATCCCTCCCTTGAGGATAGCTGTGTGACTACAGGGAAATTAATTTAACCTTTCAGAGCCTAAGTTTCTTTACCTGTAAAAAGGAGATGATAATGTCTTTACTACCTAACTCATAGGGTTGTGCGGATTGAATGAAAAAATTCATATACTTTGCAAAGCTTTTGTCTCACGGAAATGTCCGCCACCAGTATTGATAAGAAATAGGGGAAAGGTCAGCACCTAGGGTTGGTTTTTGTTGAAGAAATGAATTGATTTGACAAATGTTGAGTTTCAGACAGGATGACTGACTTGTCCGTAAACACATGACCAGTAATGTCAGGGGTAGGATCTGAATCCACAAACAGTACTTTACTCATTGTGTCATACTGCCTCTAGAACTCTCATAGTTCCTCAGCAAGGCACTGAGACTGGCCTTGGGAGTGCCTGTATCTGCCCTTTGTGCCACACTGGACCCAGGATTTTTTTACTCCATAATAAAAATTAATTATATTATGAAAATCTAATGTACATGGAAAAACCCATTGGATTCAGTACTGCTTTTCCAAAAGCCAAAGATGACCACCACTCAGGGAAGGGAAAATGCCTACCTTTGGGAATGATGGTGAGCTAGAGGTCAGCTGTTTCCATAGCTGTCCAATACCGGGGGAGAAGTGTAACCCCCCCCAATGGCCTCTGGAGAAAGAGTCTGGAGGCTCAGGATTGGGTCAGCCTATATCCCCAAGTCCAATGGTAGGCAGTTAGTTCTTGGTACTGTATATCAGAGCAGTAGACAGTTGGCAGAACTGGGACCCAGCTGTCACTCCACTGAGGCCAAGTTCTGGATAATTCATAGCCTGTTGTTTAGCAAGGGATAAAAATCACAAACAAAGACTATGTTTTTGTTTCACTGTTCCCTTCAACCCCAGGGCACTGAGGACTTTAGACTGGGATTGGTGGGAGAGATTGTAGGACTGAAGTGGGGATGAAATTAATAATTTCAGAAGTCCAAAGTAATAAAGGCTAAATTGCTGTCCATATTAGAGTGGAGGGTTGAGTGGAAAGGGCAGAAACAGGAAAGACCACCCTCTGAAGGTGGCTGCTGGAGCTGAATCTTGAAAGAAGCCAGGGATTTCAGAGGTAAAAGTGAGGAAGGAGACCATGCCAGGTGGGGGGGACAGCCAGTGCAAAGGCTTGGAGATGAGACACGGAACCTCATGTGTGAAGGACAGCAAGTAAGCCTGCACCCCAAAGTGCCAGGAGATGAGTAATGTGTAAGAAAAAGAAAAAATTTCCCCTCTGGATCGGTGGACCCACCCCTGGAGCTGCCAGCTGTGAAGTGGCCATGGGGGCCTGCCAACACGCCACCACTTCAACCCTAGACGTGCGTGCCACTGGCTGTGATAAGTACACCACCTTTGTCTTTATCCAAGTTACTGTTGATCACAGTAAACAGCACAGGGCTAAGCGCAGATCCATGGGGCACTCTCCTACAGATTTGCTTCCAAGTTGTCATGTTACCACTAATGATTACTCACCTCTCCCATCATTTTCACAAGAACAGAATAAGATTTTGTCAAAATGCTTTCATAAAAGAGGCAAGGTAGCAAATGGAGTTGGAGTTAAGAAGACTTGAGTCTGAATCCCAATCAGACAATTACTACTTATGGGACCCTGGGCAAGTCACTTAACCTATCTATGACTTAATTTCCTAATCTCTAAAATGGGAATAATGATAACACCTACCTCAAAGGGCAATAATAATGCTCCAATGAGATAACATCGGTGAAGCACTTTAGGAAAAAATAAAACTGCATCTTTATTGCTTCAGTTCTTAACTTCCTCCCTTTCCCCCTATTCACCAGGCTCCCCTTATGGTTTATCCATTCAGGAAGAATCACTCTGGCTTCAATCCTGTCTGGCACCTTACCTTAACAGAGCTACAGTCTCATGAATGTGAGCACTCCATGCCTTCTTGTGCTGCATGATCCCTGACAGCTTCTTCCTGTAAATGCCATAGAAAGGAGCTACCCAATGAACAGGAGGCCTTCCTATCATTCTTTTAATATTTAACATTTGGCGCATCGTGCACTAGGAAAAGAAAGACTGAACACTGGGGATGTTCCTTTAGAGGGTCATATCTGCCAACGTTCCTTCCCACCTGCTTGACTTCTCCCGTTTCCTGAGCTTCTGTTTGTTTGTTTCTATGCTCCTGCTTCGTGCTGTGTTAAGTCTCTCATGCACTTTCCTCCACTTCTCCATGAAAAGTACTTTATTAGGGAACAAGTACTTTGCAATCACTATTAGTTGTCACCATGCAGAACAGGCAGCATGCCTAGTGGATAGAGAGAGAGAGGTGGCCTCTGAATGAGGAAGACCTGAGCTCAAATCCCTCTTCTGACATGTACTAGCTGTGCTGCAAGTCATTTCTCTAGGCAACTCTCTAAATTGCAGAAAATACCTTGATTTGCACTAGTACATGTAGTATCCTTATCTGGGAGTTCCTCATATTAGTAAAATCTCAGATTCAGTTTCTCTGGTCAGCCATGTTTCTTTAAACTGTCACGTTCTCTTCTGTACGTGCATAACAAGTTAATATGACCCAAGTGAGATCTTAGATTTTTGACAAAAGAAAATTAAACCGAGAAGAATTAATACAATTCACAAAATGAAATTCTGTCTTTTGTTGCACTGTTATAATGCCGATTCTCCACTTTTTATATGAAGTTGATAAAGGATTTTACAAGCAAGTACCAAAAAACATCCTTGAAAACTGCTTGAGGAAATCTTTGTGTCTTTGAAATATTTCTGGTGGAGCTATTTTTCCCTAAGCGTCCTCTTTCACTCCTCAGCTATTGACTTCCCTCTCCCTTCTTTGCTAAGACATTTCACCTGCTTCCATTCCATCAAGTCAAGAAAGATCACACTGAACTATTTTCCAGGTCTTGTTGTGAAGACTAATTAGCAGCTCTAAGGGGCTTGGAAAGCTTATATGAGCGGCATAGAGCATTATTTTTATTAACCTTTGTAAACAAGAAAACAAGGCCAACAACTCAATATGTGCAAATGACTGTAAAATACCAGTAAATGTTTTCCCAGCTAAAGTTCCACTGAGTGAAATCAATGAAACCTGTGCTAGGCCTAGTCATTTTAAAAGAAAAAAAAAAACAACCCCAAATTACCCAAAAACCTCATGTGAACCTAGGAAGTGGATGCAAAAATATTAGCTGTCTTTAATTGTTACTCAATTTTGAATGCATTTAATAAGTGTACTTAAACCTTTAACCTACAATGTATGAGATATAACACTAAAGTGGTATGGCTCATTACCATTTAACTTTGGCTTGGTATCCAATGCGGGAAAGCGGATGCTTTGGTTTAGATTTAGACTTTTTGGTAGCCACAAGATGGCAGTAGGTGCTAAAGCATTTAGTGCAGTGCTGGGGCAGATTACAGCATGGCCAACCTAGAGAATTCTGTGGCTAGAAGGGACTCATGGAGGTCATGGAATTCAATCCCATATTTCCAGATCAGTTTATATTTAAATAATCTTGGAAAGATGGGCAAATAGCTCATTTTTAAAGCTCTCAGGAAAGGAAATTCCATTACAGTCATTAAAATATACGGTTAGTTTCTTTTTGTCTAATTTGTCTCATCTGTCATAATTTGAGCCCTATGCCTCTAGATGTATTTTTAAGAAAGAATATCTATTTGCCATCTTCCCTTCCTTTACATGTGAATTTTCTCAGATAGATGATAAGAGGACAACATGTTTACAGCTTTGTCCCCAGATGTAAAGCCAGTTCACCAGGGTTCTGGAGTAGGAATCCCAGTCTTACCATTGTTATTCATTTTTCAAGACTGGTCTAGGGTTCCCATCATGCCATGCTTGTTGTCTGGAGCTGCTGCAGCAAATACTGCCATATTCCTCTGTTTCTGTAGCCACGTGGTGGATCCATGAAGTCCTTTGAAGGGATTCAGAGTTCTTTTTTTTATTTAAATACCAAAGAGCTTTCTTAGACTCTACTGTGGGTTGGAGATTGGAAGTCAAGACTTTCTAGTTATGTGGTTTATATAGTAATACACATTGGGGTTGTCTGAGCACCCATCTGTTTACACCTTTGCAGTTTGGACAATGGGTATATTCTCTTTACCTGGTAATTTTCCAGAAATTGGAATTTAGGGCTATTTTTGCTGTATACTCAGAGATTCCACTTCGCTATTAAGGTTGCCTATTTCAGCATACAATTGCTTAGGAATACAAACAGATTGGTTACTAACTGTGTGATAGAAAGAGTATTCTGACACAGTGAAGTGAGAAGAAACAGGAGACTAATTTATTTTATAACAATATTGTGAAAATAAACAACTTTTTTGCATAAAGCCAATGCAGCCAAGATTAGAAGTAAAGTAGAAAATTTGGAAAGAATTTTTATAACCAGTATCTCTGATAAGGGCCTCATTTCTAAAATACATAGAAAATTAAGTCAAATTTATAAGAATACAAGTCATTCCTCAATTGATAAATGGTCAAAGGATATGAACAGACAGTTCTCAGATGAAGAAATTAAAACCATCTATAGTCATATGAAAAAATGCTCTAAATCACTATTGATTAGAGAAATGCAAATCAAAACAACTCTGAGGTACCACATCATACCTATCAGATTGGCCAAGGTGACAAAACAAGAAAATGATAAATGTTGCGGAAGACATGGAAAAATTGGAACACTAATGCATTGTTGGTGGAGTTGTGAAATGATCCAACCATTTTGGAGAGCAATTTGGAACTATGCTCAAAGGGCTATAAAAATGTGCATACCCTTTGACCCAGCAATAGCACTTCTAGGGCTATATCCCAAAGAGATCATACAAATGGGAAAAGGACCCACATGTACAAAAATACTCATAGCAGCTCTTTTTGTGGTGGCAAAGAATTGGAAATTGAGAGGATGCCCATCAATTGGGAATGGCTGAACAAGTTGTGTTATATGCATGTAATGGAATACTATTGTGCAATAAGAAATGATGACCAGGCAGACTTCAGAAAAATCTGGAAAGACTTGTATGGCCTGATGCTGAGTGAAGTGAGCAGAGCCAGGAGAATGTTGTACACAATAACAGCCACATTGTGCAATGACTAATATTGATAAACTTAACCCTTCCCAGCAATACAAGGATCTAAGACATCTCCAAAGACCTTGTGATGGAAAGTGCTATCCATATCCAAAGAAAGAACTATGGAGTTTGAATGCAGATTGAAGCATACTATTTGCTATTTTTTTTTTCTTCTGTTGAGTTTTATTTCCTCTTTCTGGTGGTTCCTCCTATTGGTTCTAATTCTTACTTACAACATCACTAATGTTAAAATATGTTTAATAGGAATGTGTATGTATAGCCTATATCGGATTGTGCACCATTTTGGGGATGGTGGTGGGGAGGGAGGCGGAGAAAAATCTTAAACTCAACAGCATATGGAAGTGATTGTTGATAAATCAAAATAAATTAATAAAAAAAGAAAACAAACAACTTTGATAGACCTAAGAACTCTGATCAACACAATGACCAACCATGATTGCAGAAGACTGCAATGATAAAGGGCGCTACCCATCTCTTGACAAAGAGGTGATGGACTCGAGATCAGAATGTGACACAAATCTTTAGACGTAGCCAAGCTGGGAATTTGTTTTGCTTGATTATGCATATTTTGTAGGGTTTTTGTTTTCCTTTTTGAGGGTGTGGGGGAGGCAGGAAAAAGAGAAAATAAATGGTTGTTAATTAAAAAAATAATTTAAAAAGAAAAAGAAAGAACAACCTGGAGATCACTGGATCTGGGACTGGCTGTGGGTTCAAAGTCTGCTTCTGCCATGAATTAGTTGTGTGATTTGTGATATTGGAGAATCACTTAATCTCTTTGAGTATAAGTTTTTGCACTTGTATAACTGGCCCAATAAAACTAGACTATTTCTTTCATAGCACCCTAGTGAGGATCCAATTAGATAATATCAAGCATTTTGTGACCATAAAGCAAGGTATTCTTGCTGCCCTCAAAGAGACCCACATTGCTACTTAGACATGCCTTCAGACTAATTTTGAACAAACAACCTTGAGATCAAAACTCATTTGAGATCTGAGGTACCTCAGTTCTATTCTTTTTCAAAGTTAAGATGATTGTTGGATGGCCAATGATGAGAGCTCTTGTATATCAAAGTCCTTAGTCCAGTTCTTTCTTAGGTTGTTTCAAATATAGTGCTGTAAGAATAAAGATGCAGGACTTCACTTGACTCATGTTTCAGGAATTTTTTTTTTTTGCAATATCCACATCATGTTTTGAAAGAATTTTACGTGGCTGCCCATATTGGGCCTCTGAAAACCTTATCTCATTGAGCTGAAGTGTAATTGAAAGCCCAGATGCTACAGCAAACCTCTTTTACAGTTTCTGCCAGTAGTTTTGGGGCTTACTTTAAACCTAGATTAATTGGCACAGTCCTGCTGAAATAAAGACCAATAATCTTGGACCCAACCAATGTTTCCTTCATGCTACCTCAGTCACCCCACTCTTACCCTGGCATGGCTTCCCATTTGTTGGTCATAGAAAAGAAGAAAGGGAATAGGAAGCATTGTATCACTAGAAAAATTATAAAACTAAAGAAAGAAGTATAAACTTCCATTTTTTTGTGTCTGAAGCCATAGAAAGTGTAGTGCTAGGTATCTCAGGCATGGGTGACAAAAATAGATGTCAGGAAGGATGAGGTCTGGATAGAAGTTGTCAGAAGTAGTAGGGCTTGGGGAGTAGGATATAGAATAGAGTGGCAGGTCTGTCCTTTGCCAGAGACCCCTGATCTCTAATTTAAACATATCTACCATAAGAGAGAAGAGATGGCTTCATAAATGTTGGCTCAGGCATGCAATGAAGCTGAGTCAGTGCCACTCATCAAATGCCAGTTTCTTGATATTACATGTGCCGTTCTGGAACCAAGGTACTTTGCAAATATAGCTAAAGAAACATCAGAAGAGAAAAAACTGGGACATTCTGATGGTTTCCATTTCCTAAAGGGAAGATGCCCAGCGGAGCACAAAAGCTCAAGAACACTATGTTTGTGTAGGTATGGTAGCTCCTTCCATGATTGCATTATAGATTGTATAGGTGTACACTATCTATAATACAGAATTAGAAGGTGGCCTAAGGCTTAGGGAGTTAAGTGACTTACCTATGGTCACACAGCTAGTAAGTGGCAGTGGTGGGATTTGGACCTTTGAGTTGTTTGTTCCTTCTACCATGCCACACTAGCTCTCGGTGCTGAAAGAAGGAAGCTTCTCTTTGAGGTTGCCATCCTATACGTGCCTAGTAGAGTTTCAAGCAATATTATTATTCTTACAAACATATGGTGATACCAGCAACATGAACAATAGGCATGATGTGAAATTCTTATCCTCCTTCACCTCAGTTCAAGTACTACCTCCTTAATGAGAACTTCCATGATTCCCTTAGGACACACAGGCAAGGGAGAAAATGTCCCTGCCCTACTGGCTCTTCTTCCTGCCTTTGTTCTCCACCATGCTGGATCCCCAGGATGTCTCACCAACACTAGCACTACTTTTTGTTGTTGTTTAGTTGCTCAGTCATGTTCACCTTTTAATGACCCTGTGGTGTATAGCATTCCAGGCCCTTCTGTCTTTCACTATCCCCTGAAGTCTGTCCAAGTTCATGTTCATTGCTTCCATGATACTATCTATCCATCTCACCTTCTACCATCATTTTTTCCATTTGCCTTCAATCTTTCCCAACATTAAGATATTTTCCAGTGAGTCCTGTCTTCTCATTTTGTGGTCAAAGTTTAAGCTTCAGCTTTAGTATTTGACCTTCCAGTGAATAGTCTGAATTAATTTCTTTAAGTATTGTCTTGATTTGGCAGCTAGGTAGTGCAGTGGATAGAGTACTGGGCTTGGAACTGGAAAGACTCATCTTCATGAGTTCAAATCCAGCCTCAGACACTTACTGGCTGTATGACCCTGGGCAAATCACTTAACCATGTTTGCCTTAGTTCCTCATCTGTAAGATGAACTGGAGAAGGGAAGGGCAAACCACTCTAGTATCTCTATCAAGAAAACCCCAAATGGGGTCACAGAGAGTTGTATACAACTGAAAAATAAATCAGCAACAATTGACTGATTTGATCTCCTTGCTGTCTAAGGGAATCTCAAAAATCTTCTCCAGCACCACAGTTTGAAAGCCACTACTTAAATGAATAATATCTTAAATAACTGCTATCCTTATCACTTAGAAATACTGATACATCTAAACTTAATGTGAGTGTTACTACCATTGCACTCCCCTGGCAATAATAGAAATATCTACTCCCTACCTAACCTCACTGGGCTGGCATTACCTTCCTGTGGTATTAACAACCGCCTTTTAACATGAGTTTTTTCCCCTTCTCATAGAGATTTAACTCTATAACCAGGTTATAGGATGAAAGGGAAATGAAACTTCATACCTAGTCCTGTTGGGTATAAGACCACATTAATTAGAGCATACACAGAAGTCAACTCATTTTGTTAGTATATCATTCTAACTATTCAAGGTTGCAAGACTGATTTTTATATAAGCTAGTTAGTTTTGCTCCATTCTACAGCCATAGAACAGCTGTCTAAACCCAGAGGCCTATATCACAACACTCATGACATGGATTAAAAAAGACTCACTGAAGACAGCATGAATAGGAAGCATAAGTACATCACCACTGCCAAAAAATAACTCAAAACCCTATTGATCCATAATGGACAATTCAACTTAACATATATTTAATAAGAGTCTACTAAATTCAACATGCAATGCCATGTGCTGAGAATACGGATCCCAAACTGAAACTGTTCCTGACTTCAAAGAGCTTATAACCAACTGGGGAGAAATAGCATATATGTAGAAAAAGAAACACAAAATAATTCAAAAGAGGGAGAGAGTGGCAACAACTAGGGGGGATCAGGAAAGGTTTCAAAAGAGGAGATAATACCTGAGCTAAGCCTTCAAGAAAGATGAAAATTTTGAGAGGTTGAGCTAAGAAAAGATAGTGCAATAGTCTAGGTCTTGGGAATGGCTTATGTAAATGCACAGGGATGAGAGAGGCATATGTATTTTAGGTAATAGATAGTAGTCTAGTTGGATTGGAGATAGAGTGTGTGAAAAGAAAATAATTTGAAATAAGACCTGAAAGGTTGAAGACAGATTGGGGAGAGCCATAAATGCCAGAATAGAGAGTTTCTATTTTTATTCCTAGAGGCAATGGGAAACCATTGATGTTCTTTGAGCATGGGAGTGTCACAATTAGACTTTTTTCTTAGAAAGCTTCTGTTTGTACATGTGTGGAGAATGGATTAGAGAGTATACAGCACTTTTCACCAGAATGCACTCTGGATTTCTCCACCATGCTCCAGAAATCTCTCTATTCTAAAAGATCACTTCAGCTCTGGACTTCATATCTTCAAAGTACCCTTGACCTCTGTGGAACCTCCCTCTGATTGGACGGCTCTTCCCTGGTCACCTATCACTTCATTTCTTACCAAGCTTCAGTCCAGATTTTTCCATCATGTCCTAGCACAAAGCATCTTTCTCCTCCTCGATCTTTAGCTTCCTTTTACTTGTTGTCTTCCCTTAGTCGAATTCCTTGAGGGCAGAATCTGCCTTTCTTGTTGCTTATGTTCCTAATGCTTAGCACAGTGCCTGGTACATGGTCATGATTAATATATGCTTATTGACTGATTGATACAGAACAGAAGCATGGAGATCTGCTAAAAGACTTACAGTAATCCAGGGCAGAGGAGATGAAGGCATAAACTAAGGGGCTATGTATGCAAATGGAGGAAAAGGAAGAGATATAGGAGAAGTTGTGGCCATAGGAATCATAAGAATTGGTGACTGACTAGATATAGGTGAGTATGAAGGAGAAGAAAGGTTGTAAGACAGTTTTAAGATGAAGGAACAGGGTATTGGAAGGGTGGTGGTACCCTCAAGAGAGAAAAGGAAGTCTGGAGGAAAGGGGCTGTTATGGAGAAGAGGCTGAGTTAGTGTTGTGTTTGAGATGCCAATGGTATATTCAGGTAGATATGGGATATAGGTAGGTGATGATGTGTAACTGGAATCAGTAGTATCATCTTTGAGCAGGAGAGATCATTTTGGTTTTTTGTGCACCAAATAAGGGAATTCTAGAAGTATTCCTTTGAAGGTCTCTAGGGACTAAAACAAATAATCTGATTGGTCACTTACTCTCTTTCAGTCAGGGAGTATAAATATCTCTGGGTAATCAGTAAACAAGCTTTTTCTGATGAATGTTGAGCTTTTTCTCTGGATGATGAAAAACATTGATTTTTTTCAAGTAAGTGATCAAATATGATAGAAGGAATAGATGGATCTGGTACGTCTTATCCAGTACACCACTCAGGGTGCAGGACTTGCTGAATATGTTGCTTCTCAATCTATTATTATTGTTGTTCATTAATGTCCATCTCTTTGTGACCCTGTGGACCATAATGGCCATGGGGTTTTCTTGGCAAAGATACTTGAGTGGTTTACCATTTCCTTCTCCAGTGGATTTAGGCAAACAAAGGTTAAGTAACTTGCCCAGGGTCACACAGCTAGTAAATGTCTGAGGCTGAATTTGAATTTAGGTATTCTTGAATCCAGTCTCAATGCTCTAACCCATTAAGTTACCTAGCTGCCTTCTAGGCAAACAGAGGTTAAGTGACTTGCCCAAGGTCACACAACTAATAAGTGTCTGAGGCCAGATTTGAACTCAGGTCCTCCTGATTCCAGGTCTAGCATTCTATCCACTGAGCCATCTAGCTGTTCCGTCTATACATATGAATTATTATTATTGTTTTTTTTTATCAGTTTTGTCATCATATCCCCAGTGCCTCACATAGTACATTACACAGAGTAGGTGCTGAATAAATGCTTGTTGGATTGGATTGAGCTGAGTGTTATTTCCAGACAACTGAGTGGTGAAGAATATCATGTTGATGGAATGGAGTACATGAATTAAAAGACTTTGAGTTGGAAGGCACCTTGTAGATACTTATTTATGTCCGTATTATACATTTTATGTATGTCTCTCTCTATATATCTATCTATATCTATCTATCTATATGCATGTGTGTGTATCTATTTATATATATGTTATCCCTCTAGGTTAAATATAAGGAAAAATGCTTTCATTTTTAACTTTGCAACCTCAACACTTTACACACTGCCTGGAACTTAATAGTAATCAGTACTTACTACATAGTAGGCTTGTTGATTGATTGACCTAGACTCCCCTATTCTTGAAGAAGAATTTCCTCTATATAAATGATTATCTCATTTAGACTCCACAGGATCACAGATTTAGAGCTGGAAAGGGCCTTTGAGGGCATTGAGTCCAATGCTTTCATTTCATAGAAGAGGAAACGAAGGCCCAGAGAGTGATTTACCCCAGGAAAATGGTAGGGCTGGGATTCAAGCACAAGTCCTTTGACTTCAAACCCAACCTTCTTTTCACTGTACCAGACTATCTCCTGATGCTTTTTAGTGATGGGGATGCACTAAAATGCCAAGGTAACTTGTTTCATTTTTGGATAGCCACGTGGTACAACGGAAAAAAAACCACTTCTGAAGTGAGAAGAACTGGGTTCAGATCCCCAACAGGACATTGCCTATGTGACCTTGGGAAAGTCCACTTAATGTCTCTAGGCCCCATTCTCTTCAACTGTAAAATGAGAGGGTTGAACTTGATGACTTCTGACCCCCCCTTCCCACTCTTGTTCCCTCATATCAAATTAAAATCTACCTCTCTGTACCTTTCACTATCTTCCCCCCCACCCAGTTTCTTCCTCTAGGGTCAAGTTAGACAGATCTAATCCTTCATCCATTTGATGGACTTCTAAATACTTGAACATGTCCTTCACATCCTCCCTCCTCTTCCACTTCTTGGACATTCTTCTCTTCTCCATGCTAAAGATCCCCAGTTCGTTCAACTAATTCCATTGTCCATTAAAAGTGACCTTTTCTCTGCCTTGGGTAACTCAAATAAAATGAACCTTGTGGCTTCTAAGGTGAAGCTGTTGGCCTCATTGAAGCCTCTGCTACCATGCAGAGAATTGTTTGGACCTCTCCCATGCACTTTTTGTCTCCTCACTTATTTATTTACTGGTAATATACTTTCCAAAGGAGTTAGTTCTAGGTCAATGACAATCTTGTTTCATCCTTGTACTTCCAATCAATGCTTCATCTAATGCCTTGCATATAGTAGGTGCTTAATATATGTTGAAATGTTTTTAAGAACCAGATGATTCATGGGACAATAATTTCCCAGTCTTGGTGCTTTCCCATCTAGGTCTAAGCTGAGATATACTGTTTGGACCATTCAGGTGAGGCTGATTTCTGTTCTCCCAGCAACTTTCTCAGTATTCTTTTTATTTCACTAGGACTAAACCCAGTTAGGAAAGCACAACTTTCGTCCTAAAGTAGGTGACCTTATCATGTTGGTGACTGGCCCCCATTTCAGTTCAGATGAGACGATTCTATAACAAGACCTTTCCCACTTGTCCCCAAGCACCAGATTTCAATGCTTTTTTTTCCCCCTGCCTGCCACCCTCACTGCCAGTGGCATCACATGGATGTTTTCTCTGAGCTGACAAGTAAAAAGCCAATAATTCTCTGTCAGGCTGTAGCCAGTCACACAGCAAACCACTGAGTGGTCATTTCAAAGAAGCAAAGAATAGAGAATATCCTTAAAGCTTTTCTGACAGAAGAGATTTAAGAACACGAAAGGGCATTAATGGTCACATACCATTACTGGATGAACATTCAATGACATACATTATATAGCTGGTGATAAAATCCCTAATATCATCCTACTTTACCTCCTAGAGGATTTGATTCTTCCTTCACAGACAAAGTCCCTATCAGAACAGATCCCTTTCATTGGAGGAGGCTGCTGAAAAAGAGGGTTCCTTTGTCTTCAGAAAAATGGGTCCACTTTTGAACTACTTTCTTCGACACTGATAAAAAAGCCCTTTCATCTCCCTGTAAGTCCTTCCATTTCAGTCTCAAGGCAGACTGATTTACAACGTTATCCAACTCTGTCCGAACCAAGCCAGCCTTCAAAAGTGTTTCTGAGTAAGATGATGTAAAGCAAAGAACAAACAGAGCTAGGAAAGTTCTCCTGCTGTTTAAAGACTTCTTACTTCCAGGACCAAGAAAGTAACTAGAGGATAAGTTCTATCTCAGCTACCTTCCAGAAGCAGGGACTCCTATTTTGGCTTCTTGATTTTGTTTTGGAAAATCCTTACTTGTTCTGAACTACCACCACTTCCATGATATCAACTCATAAGGACTGTGTTCAGTGACCCAGTCAATGTCTCCGTGGGTTCAAAATGTGAATACTGGAAGGATCTTCAGCGTTGTTAGCATGGGGAACTCCAGGTATGGGATTCCCTCCAGCAAGACAGATCCCGTGTGTCTCTGATTTAGCAGCTAAGTCCAAGGAGCTAAGGCACTAGGAAATTGTGACTTACCTAAAGTCACATAGCTAGTAAGAGTCACAGAGAGGACTTGATCCCAAGTCTTCCTAACTTATCTAAGCTCAGCACATCTACCTCTTAAATCCAGCTGCCTCTCTAGTTTAAAACAACCACTTAAAAGTAAAAAAAAAAATCGATTCAGTTAATTGGTTTATTTCTGTGAGGCTAACCTCCCCACTAAAAAGACAGAATTGACTAATCTGACCAAACAACCTATTCCTTCAATTGCTTCTGCTATGAATTCCAGATTAAACTTCCTAGAGCACTACTTTACCAGGTCGTTTCCCTACACAATACTTCATAATAGCTCCCAATTTCCTACTGTAGTAAGTTCTTCAACCTCCCTTTGCCTGGTTTTTAAGTTCCTCTAATATACATAGGCGGCGACTCTAGTGTCATGAAACCTGCCCTCACTGGCTGTTAGCAATGCAACAGTAATGACATTTTTGCATCTGTTGCCTTCTCTTTATTCACACAGCTCTAGCCTTAGTGCAGACTCTCATCGTCTCTCAGTTAGCTTATTGCAATTGCCTTTGAATTCCACTGCCAAAGGGATTTTTGCACAAGCACAGCTTCGACCATGTCACTCCCCTATCCAACAGACTCCAGTGGCTCCTTATTGTTTCCAGGATAAAATATAAAGGCCTCTGTTTAGCTTTCAAGGCCTTTCACAGCCTGGTCTCAACGTATCTTTCAAACTCTGTGATCCAGCCAAAGTGGCCTTCTCTTTATTCCTCTCATATAGCACGCCATCTCCTGTCTCAGTGTCTGCATTAGCCTTTCCCCAGGTCTGGAATGTACTCCCTCTCCTAAAATCCCTTTCTTTCTTCCAGACCCATTACAAGCACCACCTTCTACTTTAAGCCTTTCCTGGTGCTAGTATTCTAACTCCCTATCTTTTATTTAACCACGTGGTGTTTGTTTTTGTATTTTTCTGTCTATGTTTATGGTTTATATATATTTATATGTGTATTTGGTGTTTTTCCTCTACCTGTGTCTTTGTATTCCCAGTGCCTTGCATGGTGCTTGGCCCATACAATGTGCTTACGAAATGCTTGTTGATTGATCAATCAATGAAGCTTTACAGTTAAAAGGCATGTTCATTTATATTAGTTCACTTGATCCTCACAGTAGGGATTACACCATATTATTTTGCATTTTAAAAGTGGGGAAACTGAGGCTCAGAGCTGGTGAATGACTTGCCTGAGGGTGCAGTGCTGATCATCACCAGAAGTATGACTCAAGCTTAGGCCTCTTGCTTCCTAAGGCCAGTGCCTTTTCAAAAGACCGATTGTCTCTCACAAATTATTTTAAATTGATTTTTCTAAACCAGTCCTTAGTAATCAGTCAGTCTGTATACTAGTATTTATTAAGCATCTACTATGTGTTTGGACACTGATGTAGATGCTGGAGAACACAAGTAAAAAGAATGAAACATCTCCCTACTCACAAAGCATGTAAGGTCCAACTGCGAAAGGCAGTGTAGTATATAATAGAAAGGATGATGAACTTGGAATTAGGAGACACCTGAGTTGGAGTTCTGCTTTGGACACTTCTTAGCTGTGACTGTGGGTAAGACCTCTCTATGCCTCATTTCTAAAATGGGATGGCAATAGCCACGCTGTCTGCCTTCCAGGGTTGTCATGAGGATCCAGTGAGATGTAATGTGCGTCGCAAATGTTGATGTACATCTCTGTTATTGCTATGTGTTGATAAAGGCTTATTTCATGGTCAGGGGATTAGATGGGAACTTGAGGCAGCTTACAATTTCATATAGGCTTTGAGCTGTCAATGTGTAGGGTCTCTTCGGGTACTCTAGCATTGCCTGTGACAGTGCCTGAATTGGAGATTTCTGTGGGAAATACAGCAGGCTGGATTGATGAGTTAGGAGGTTACATCGCTCCTCTCTGAGTCAGCAAAGAGCATCATGCAGCAGTCTGTGGGTGTCTGTGTTTTGCCAGATGCAGGCATTATGTTTAGCCTCTCAGTTCTTTCTCTGCCTACCTCGGGTCACTATAAAGCCTGGGGCCTCAGCGTAGGTGGCCATTAATAGCAGAAACTGAAAAATGCTTCATTATTTTTTAAAGGACAAAAATTACGGCCATGGACTGTAGGGCAAGGAGCTCCTGGAAATTTCAAATATAGCTGACTAGTGAGTGGTGGCCTTGTGGCCTGGGGGCTTTTGGGCATAAGCAGTTTAAGCCTTTGCCAGAATGCCCTGTTGCCAATAGCATCCTGGCTGAATCCCAGGCAAATCATTCTATTCTGCCTCTCTCGCTTCCTCCAAAAATTCTAGTGGACTTCAAGATTCTTAATTCTTCACTGACATTAGCAGCTAGGTAGCATTTCTGTGGCTGCTAAGCAGATGCCACATTTCACCCTTTGGAATGAGGGACGGTGATATTTCAGGGAAAGGTGAGATGGTTTTTGAGAACGTGGTATGGTTTACGAAATTTTTGGAAGGGTTGGTGGGTGAAAGGGGCTGTTGAAATGTCAGTCATCTTTATATACTTATTCCCCACTGTTACTTGTAATAATCCCTCAGAAGCCTGGAGTTGAAATTGGTTTCTTAGTGATCTCTCTTTTCACCCTGGATAGTTCCTATAGGATTATTCACAAGTGCCCAAATCCATGTCAGAGTTCATTGGTGACATCCTTCTGGAAGAAGACAAAGGCACTTTTATTTCATTTTAAGTGAGGAGGCTTGCTAGAAGACTGGTTGATGGGCATTGAGATTGCAAGTACACTTTATTTCTGATTTACTGCGCCTGTCTCTGAGACTTCTCTATGGCCAATCCCTACTTCTAGGATATCCTTCCATGACCATTGATACTACTCAGCTCAAACAATCATCTTCCTTCCTTCCTCCATCACCATCCCTAGAAATCCTACCTCTTCCAAAAGGCCTTCTTCAAGCACTTGGAGAAGGGGAACCTTTTTGTCCTGATCCTTTCTTTTCTAAATATAAATTCCCTATCTTCTGGGGCTAGGCTTGGCCCTTGAACAAAATATCATTTTGTAACATCCTTGATTAAGACATCTAACTAGCTAATACCTATTGACCCTGCATACTTTTCTTTTGTCCTCAGTCTTATATTAATAGCCAAAACCATGATCATCATTGTTTAAAACAGTGCTTATTAGCTGTGTATGACACTAATAGGAGCCACACAAAATAATTTGATTAGCAAAGAACCTCTGGGAATTTATTCTGAGAGCAATATTGATGCAAACCTACACAGAGCAGATGCCCAAAGACATCTGAACTAACATTTCACAAGCATAGGTGTTAGATTAAATGTTTATGCCGTCAGCAAATGGGTAAATGTTTTAGTGATACGTGTGTGTCTGTTATTCTGTAACCAAAGTACCAAAAATCACTTCCATGTTAAATCTACTTCTGCATGCTAATAGAGTGAAAATACAAGTGTCAGATCCTCACCTCCGACACAAAGGATGGGGTCCAATGTTGGGGTACTCTAATTAATAATAATCTCTACCACTTACCTAATACTTCTAACTAATAATAATCTCTACCACTTCTAGGGTTACCCCTGGAAACATCATAACTTGGAATACTTTTCTTAATGGTCTCTCAGCTCCCTTGCATATGTCCAGATTAACAAAGATGTTAAAATACAACAGACTTAGTAAAGACAGAAAGGAACTGTAAAATAACTTCTACTCAAACCACATTTCCCTTCCCAGAGGATATCAGAGCCCTTCCTTTCCTCTCCAAACTCCCCAAACCACCCTTAGTGAAGTGGTTGCCTTTTGACGAAAATTGCAGCTTTGTTACAAGTACAGATTCTGCATCTCTAGAGCAAGTACAATTTCAATGCTTCTCTTCAACCTCTGGTGGGTCTATGAGGCTCCAATGGTCTTTAGTGCTTTCCTTCAAATCTATGCATAGCCTCATTTTCATGTAATTGCTGACCTGGAAGCCTCATTTTAGTGTTTTATACACCCTCAGAATTTCCTTCTATCCTGTGCATTGAGGGGAAAGATGAGGGAGAAGAGGGTTTGACTCAGCTCTGATCCACACAAAGTCATGATGTTAGCAAGCATATCAGTAGAAAAGATATATTTAATTCCATCTCCAATTTGTTCTTCCATTTCCTTACAGGTCCTATGACAAGTTTCCTTCCTTACCTATTTTCTTTTTAGAGCTGTCCCCTACCTTCACCTGTTTATATTTACTCAGCTCTCTCAAGAGGGACAAAGGGGTCACACTGCATGTCATAATTGTCTTGTGCAAGCACTGATCTGTGTACTACTACCTTCCCATTACATTTACTAGTTTGTATCTATGCCAAACACATTACTTCCTCTCTATTCTTTTAAAAAGTTTTTAGAAGAAATTATTTTATTTTTAATTTGTGGAATAAAACACATTTCCATAATATAGTATAATAAAAAAGATGATTGCACATGAAATTGCAAGTCTATTATAGTACAACTTGCTAGTCCTTTTAAATATATAATAAAGTTATCATGTAAATTTCTTTTTTTTCTTTTTTTCTCTTTCCTACCCCCCCCAGAGATCACTACCATTAGACACAAATAGGTATACATGTGTAAAATTATTCTATACATACTTCTATTTATCAGTTCTTTCTCTGGATGCAGTTAGCATCTTTCTTCATATGTCTTTTATAGTTACCTCCCTCAATCAATGACCTTCTCTTTTACTAGAGATCAAATCTGGGAGAAGGTTCAGGTTAATGAGAAAGTTGTAGCCATTGGTGAGTTAGAGGTCACTCTTGTAAACTCTCCCTTTGAGGCTGCCACTAGTGTGTCTTCCAAAGTTACCTGAGGAACTGCCACCATATGCAAATATAGCCTATGAAAATAAATCAGAGTCCTGATGGCAAAGATCTCCTTTGATGTAGTGAAGGTTGAGATTTGACTCTCTGAGATCATCTTTCTAATTGGTTATGAACTGCTATAGTTAATAGAATCATAATGGTGTGATCTTGAGAACCCACTACCCTGATCATCAATGGGTTTGGACTTGCTTGTTTCATAGGCAATGTCAGCCAAGACCGACGCCTTTTGTTAGGTGCTAAACTTCCCCATAACTGATGAGGGACTCCGGTTCATTGGAGAGCTGAACCTGTTCGAAGTCTAACTCCTTTTGACTGGTTTCCATAAAATAACCAGGCGTGTTCTTTGTCTCAGAAGTGAAGGGATGTCATAGTGAGGAGTCTTATAGTGGAAATTCCTTTGTCTATGAATGAGTTGGACAGATGACTGCTGAGGTTCCTTCCAACTCTCAAATTCTTTAATTCTGTGGATTCATATAGACACTTCCCCTTGGCTTAGCCTTGGGGCCTTCCTTGTATTTTGGCAATGTCCTCTTGAAGTGTTAGCTGTTTTCTCCCTGAAGTCAACTGGGTTCTGTTTCCCTCATAAGCTCCCTCCTTTCTCCACAAAATTTCTTCATCAAATTCAATTCCACTAATATTTATTAAGTGCCTACTATGTACAAGGAACTGTGCTAGGTTCTAGGGTTCCAGATATAAACTCTGATGTATTTTTGACCATTCCTTACCTTTGATGAGCATATTGCATTTTATTAGGGACATTCAATTTGTAGATGGTTAAATATAATTTAAGGTGGGGCATGATGCCAAAAAAGGAGAAATTCAGACAAAGGGCTTTAGGAAAAATTTTGGAAATGAAGGAACATGTTTAGTTAGGGACCTCAAGAAGCCTCATAGAAGAAGTAGTACCTGACCTGACCACTGAAGAGAAAGAAGGATTCTGAAAGGGAGAAGTGAAGAGAGGATGTATTCTAGGTATGAATGTATGGAAATGGGAATGTACGGAAATGTTTTACTAGGGGAAAGATTCTACTAGGTTAGGTGAGGGGTGGTGGTGGAATATGATGAGTCAACTTTGGCTGGAATGAAGAGTTGATGAAGAGGAATAAGAGCCCTTTGCAACCTATAAATGCAGCTTGCCTAGGAAATAATATGACCATTTGGGGATGGCTTAAAGGATAGTAATCAAAATGAAAAACTGAGCTATAGAATATATGGGGAAAAGTTATGGGAAAATGAGATCATGGAACCTGAAGAAGAGATGGTGATTTCATAGCTGTGTCCAAATATGGAGGAGACTTTTATATTCATTAAACATTCTGACTCTTATTAAAGAACATTTATTTTTTAAAATTAAATTAAATTTTCAAATAAAGATCAGCTTTTCTCCCTCCCACTCCCCCTCACCAACCTTAAGAAAGCAAGAAAAACAAAACCCCTCTTACAAATATGTATAGTTAAGCAAAACAAATTTCTCATTGGTTATGACTAAAACAATGTTTCCATCTGTGCTAAGTCCACCACCTCTTTGTCAGGAGGTGGGCAGCATGTTTCATCATGAGTCCTCAGGAATGGTGGTTGGACATCATGTTGATCAGATTTCTTTCTTCCTTCCTTCCTTCCTTCCTTTTCTTTCTTTCTTTCTTTCTTTCTTTCTTTCTTTCTTTCTTTCTTT